>NC_030680.2:43994360-44619360 GCF_000004195.4 Xenopus tropicalis
ATGACTCAGGACTACATGACAGGGTCGCCGCTCTTAAAGTAGGCATGGCAGGGACATCGGCGAAGGTGCGCAATACAAACTTGGGGTCCCCTATAGATAGTATCCGGATCCCTTAGCAGCACCCGCCTGTCCATATTAAAAGGAGACTGGTCCACATGTATGGCACAGGAACCCCAGATGACAAAGGGACACAAACCAATACGGTATTCCTATTGTGTCTCCTGTGAGCTGTGTAGCGACAAGGACCAGCCACGGGTCAGCGATACGGGCCAATCACAAGGGCCGTAGGTGTATATTACTAGGGCACAGAGGGCCAGAACTGGTACTGTACCCAACAGTAATTTTTAAACAGGTACATGCGTCAATATGGAGAACCTCTGGATAAATCAGTAGTTACCAAAAGCGACTACATCAAAAATAAGAATAAAAGTATACATTAAAAATACAAATAAAAATAAAAAGGAAACAAACAACTGCAGGATTTCAAAGCCAAAAACGCTTATCCCTGGGTAACAGTTAAATAGAGGAGTATCAATGAAAAATTTACCGTCAATGACAGGTTAGGGAGAGGAGCAGGCAAATTTATGGAAAAGAGCAGGCATATTTACCGTCACTGACAGATTAGGGGAAAAAGGACAAACAAAATTGCGAACACCCAGGAACAAGTGAGAGAAAATAAAAAAGATAAAGAAAAAAACACCTATGGAAAAAGACAATGGAAGTCATTCAAGACATACAGATTTGTAGCCAAGAGTCAAACCTAATCAGATGTAGCCAAGTGTGAACAAATGTACCAAGATAGAGCAGGAATCAAAGTGTATAGAATACAATGTAACAAACATAGGGGAAACATAGAAACGTATTTTAGTATCTAAAAGATGACAAGGATCAACTATCAGGCACATCAGGCATCCATCAGCTGAGATGAATTGCTCTTGGTGGTATCACGATAAAAACAAATCGTAGGAACAGCAGGAGGGGGCAAGTTAGATGTCAGTTAGACCCCAAAAACATATTTACGATACAGCAAAGGGAATAAGGTGTCAAGGCAAATAAAAGGAAGAATACGAGAATAATTCATTAAGGCCATAAGGGTTTTAAAGTGTTCAATTTGTGTATCCATCTGAGCTCCATCTGTAACAATAATTGGTCATGGTCTCCACCCCGGGTGGGGATTGGGACATGATCAATAATCATGCTGCGCATAGTGGCCAAAGAATGTTGCTGTGCTGCAAAATGAAATGCTAGTGGAGTCTCAGCTTTCCCAGTGTCCAAAGCAGCTCGGATGGCAGATCGGTGATTCGCCATTTGATCGCGGAAAGTTGTGATTGTTTTCCCCACATAGTATAGATCGCAGGGGCATTTAATAAAATAGAAAACATATTTGGAAGTACAGGACACCCGGTGTTTAATACTGATTGGTCTGCCCATATGGGGATGGTTAAAGGATGATCCCGTCATTAGGTAGCCACAAGTAATACATGAAGGGCATTTGTAGCAGCCAAGTTTAGTATAACCAAGCCAGGAAGAAGGTTTCTCAGGGTTGTAACAATGTGTGGGGTCAGTCTTTACTAACAATTCCCTGATGCTGCTGCCCCTTCTGTAGGCGATCCGTGGTGGAGTCCTGAACACTGGGGGCAATGTTTTATCCTTTGCAAGGACAGACCAGTGATTGAGGATAGCATCTGTGATTGGTTTTTTATCTGGAGAAAAAGTAGTTAGGAATGTGAGCCTCTCATCAGTAGAGCCACCTAGACTCTTGTCCTTATTACGCAAAAGGTCATCCTGTCTGTGGGTGAGAGCACGTTCCTTGCATTGCAGGAGAAAGGGCCGATCATATCCTCTAGCAAAAAAGCGTTCAACGAGGTCATCTAGTTGAAGATCAAGTTGTGGTAAGTGTGTATTGTTTCTGATCATGCGAATCATCTGGGAAAACGGAATACTCCTAAGTAGGTGCGGGGGGTGGCACGATCTGCGATGTAATAAGGTATTGCAGTCAGTTTCCTTTCTGTGGGTAGTGGTGTGTATACCCATTGGGGTAATAGTGATGAGTAAATCCAAAAATGAAATTTGTAAAGGATCAATGGCTGCTGTGAAACGTATGGGTGTAGGCAGAGAATTCAGTTCTTTAACCATTGTGTGAAATTGATCAAATGACCCTGTCCATATAAGGAACAGGTCATCGATGTAGCGATAGAGTCTGTATATATACATGCCATACATGGGTAGGATGTAGAACTGTTTATAATAGGCCATGTATAAATTGGCAAAGGAAGGTGCCACATTAGAGCCCATGCTGGTACCACTAACCTGTAAGAAAAACGACTTTTCAAATTTGAAATAGTTCAAGGTTAAACAGAACCGTAACAGTTGGATAAGAAAATCAATCGGGGATGCCGGAGCAGGGTTTCTCAAGGAGACAGTCGCGTACTACATCAAGGCCTGCGTGGGTAGGGATCACAGTGTATAAGGGTGAGACGTCCATTGTAGCAACACATGCTGTTGGAGGCAAGGGTTGTAGAGAAAGAAGTTTGTTGAGAAAATCGCCGGAGTCTTTAATGTAGGTAGGCATTGCCTGGACCAAGGGCTGTAGATAGTGTAACAGTTAATAGGGTGGTCCCCCAAATACTCAGCGCTTCTTGGTGGAGTTCTTTGAAACCAAATCTTCAGTATAGTAGAAACTGTGTGATCGTGTGCTGCCTCCTCATAAGAACAACCCTCCCTTTTTAGATGGGTCTCAAATGTGTGTAATCGTGTTGATGGAAGCGCATGGAATTAGAGAAAAACAAAAGCAAAACTAGTGCAATACGTACAAAACTTTCTTTGTGACTAAAACGCTAAAAGATTTTTAGCGTTCTAATTTGGTGCAAAATGTGCAAATATATTAAGTGAATCGGACAATCAAAAGTGCTTATATATCAGCCCAATGCAGTGTATCACACCCACACGATGTGTCCAAAGTAAATGCTCACCAGATTTAATTAAAATAAGAGCATGTAGAGAAGTCAATTCGGCTATTGATTGCAGTGCATCCTTAGTCCTCAGAGTATATGGAATGAAGAGGAATCGAAAATAGTATAAAATCGTTTAATATGTAAAATAAAGCCCCTGCACAATGCAGGCTACTTACAGTGTGAAGCAGTATATCAGACACAACAAAAAGCCCAACGCGTTTCGCGTGCTCACAGCACGCTTCCTCAGGAGCAAAAAAACAAAAATGGCCAGTGGTTGGAGAAGCGAGCCACGAGCGCTCACAATCGGGCGACCAGGTGGGGAAGTCATATCCTTGTGAATCTTGGGGAGTGTATAGAGGATTGGGCAAATGGGGTGTACTCCACGTGTCCTGTGTCAGGCAGCCCATTGATAAATCCATCTGTAAAAATGAATGTATTGAACTGTGGGGTCCCTTGGCAATTGGAGGTAAGTGTTTGGATCGCGAAGTTGGCGTAGGATTTCTGATCTGTAATCTGTGTAATCCTGTATGACTATGGCGCTACCTTTATCCGCGGGTCTTATCACTATGCTGGAATTGGTTGCAAGATTGTGAATAGATTTCTTTTCACTCTTTGCGAGATTAGGAAAGTCCATGTGCCGAGCAGGAATTTTTTTGGTCTCATCAATCATCAAGCGTGAAAATGCCTCAATTGATTTGGGAGTGTTGGTCGGTTCAAAGGAGCTGGGGGCTTTGAAGGCAATTTTCTGGGGATTCGGGATCCTAAAATGTTCTTTGAGCTTCAATGTACGTTGAAATCGGTGTATGTCAATAAGGATATCAAGAGGTTGTGTGCGATTGCACTGGTACAAAGGACAATCCTTTGGATAATAAATTCATCTCAGCTTCAGATAGTGTAAGAGAACTCAAATTGAAAATCACTTCCTTGGTGGTTTTTGTCCTCTGGCGGACCGGGTGTGTGTATATATACACACACACACACACACACACAGGATATAAAAAGTCTACACACCCCTGATAAAATGTCAGGTTCCTGTGCTGTACAAAAATGAGACTAAGATAAATCATTTCAGAACTTTTTCCACCTTTAATGTGACCTATAAACTGTACTACTCAATTGAAAAACAAACTGAAATCTTTTAGGCGGAGGGAAGAAAACAAAAAAAACTAAAATAATGTGGTTGCACACATTAAACTAATACTTTGTTGAAGCACCTTTTGATTTTTTTTACAGCACTCTTTTCGGGTATGAGTCTATCAGCATGGCACATTTTGACTTTGCAAGATTTGCCCACTCTTCTTTGCAGAAACACTCCAGATCTGTTAGATTGCAAGGGCATCTCCTGTGCACAGCCATCTTCAGATTAACTCACAGATTTTCAATCGGATTCAGGTCTGGGCTCTGGCTGGGCCATTCCAAAACTTAAATCTTCTTCCGGTGAAGCCATTCCTTTGTTGATTTGGATGCATGCTTTGGGTCGTTGTCATGCTGAAAGATGAAGTTCCTCCTCATGTTCAGCTTTCTAGCAGAAGCCTGAAGGTTTTGTGCCAGTATTGACTGGTATTTGGAGCTGTTCATAATTCCCTCTATCTTAACTAAGGCCCAAGTTCCAGCTGAAGAAAAACAGCCCCAAAGCATGATGCTGCCACCTCCATGCTTCACTGTGGGTATGGTGTTCTTTTGGTGATGTGCAGTATTGTTTTTGCGCCAAAAGTTCAACCTTGGTTTCATCAGACCATAACACCTTTTCCCACATGCTTTTGGGAGACTTCAGATGTGTTTTTGCAAAATGTAGCCTGGCTTGGATGTTTGTCTTCGTAAGAAAAGGCTTTTGTCTTGCCACTCTACCCCACAGACCAGACATATGAAGAATACAGGAGATTGTGGTCACATGTACCACACAGCCAGTACTTGCCAGATATTCGTGCAGCTCCTTTAATGTTGCTGTAGGCCTCTTGGTAGCCTCCCTGACCAGTTTTCTTCTCGTCCTTTCATCAATTTTGGAGGGACGTCCAGTTCTTTCATCTTTTCTTTCATATTTTCTCCACTTGATGATGACGACCGCTTCACTGTGTTCCATGGTATATCTAATGCCTTGGAAATTCTTTTGTACCCTTCTCCTGACTGATATCTATTACTATGGTACAGTTTATAGGTCACATTAAAGGTGGAAAAAGTTTTGAAATGATTTCTCTTTGTCTCATTTTTGTACAGCACAGGAACCTGACATTTTACCAGGGGTGTGTAGACTTTTTATATCGACTGTATGTGTGCACAACCAATGTATGTATGTATCCGATGGGAACCGAAACGTTACGTCAGCTGTTTGTGCTACTTTAAATATATGTATGTATGTATGTATGTATAACTTTATTTATAAAGCGCCACAAGGGTACGCAACGCTGTACAGTCTTACAGAATACAAAATTACACACAGGGAGGACAAGTGATATAATAAATAAATACAATAAATACATATATGTGTATATATGTGTATATATATATATATATATATATATATATGTGCCATGTGGTATGAGACACAGTAGGAAGGAGGTCCCTGCCCCGTAGAGCTTACAATCTGAGTAAATATATGTTTTGATCTCTCTCTTATTTATTTATATAATATTGTGACATGCTGACTGCCTGTACACGTAATTTTTGGGGGAATTAGAAATGGTAGGCAGGCATGCAGAGGATCTGGAGCATAAGAGACAGGACACAACTTCTTCAGGCAAAACACAGGTCTGTCTGTCTGTCGAGATAGATATAGATAGATATAGATAGATATAGATTTATATATATAGATATATAGATATATATATTATTATAAATACATATATATATTATAAATGAGATATTTCATGAAAATATAACAGGTTTCCATGTCGGTATTTTTAACATACAATATACTAAATGCAAATCCTAACTTGAAAAATGGCTTGATGTCAGGAACATAGTGGCTAACATTTTACTGGTTTGTTCTACTTTATTGGGCAGGTCTTACAATGCTTTTTATATTAGATTTTACATGTATTTGATTGGATTTTTTTAAAAACAAAAATGTAGGCAGTGATTATTATATGGTGCCTTACTCTAGCCTACTCTATGCTAAAACAAAAATTAGATTTTTGTTAAATGATATTAACCACCTAACAGCTATGCAGATTCAAGTAGATATCAAATGTCCTAACAATATAAATGCATAAGTATATTTACAAACCACCTTATTAGGTGATTTAGCTTCTTGCAAAATGTGTGCTGTAAAGAGTTGACAGCCATCACTTACCAGACTGAGTAAAAACAATCTCTAAGAGGTGCTGAGCCAGCTCCTGCAGGGCAGAGGCTCCTCCAAGGTTTTCCACATCAAACACAGACAGGATGTTGTTTAAACAGGTCAAAGCTCTGTACTGTATTGTGTACAACCTGCAACAGAATACTTAAAGTCTAAACCAGGAGATTCAATTAAGTGGCATTCATACAACAATTTAATTCCCCTTTTATGTGAATTTCATCAGTATACTTGCTAGTCTGGTCAAAAAGCAGATAAAAGTTAAAAAACAGTACCTTGCAGTTGTGCCTGAAAAAGTTTTAAGGGTGAAAGAAGTCAAAGACTCAACATTCATGGGCAGCTTCACTGGATGCTGCCAGAGCTGTAAACAAGGACCCAGACTTTTTAAAGCTATATATGGTGAGTACTGCAAACAACTCGGGTAACAGTTGAGCATGCTAAATCATTGATACATGCAGCAATCATCTTGTTAGTTACAGTAAATTTGTGGTATTACCACCACCTGTGAGTTCAATATTAGGGATTACCAAACTAATATAATCCAATCGCATCAGACTGTTTCAACAAAGTAACAAAACAAAGACAAAAGAAGAAGCCCAACAGTGGGGTGGACCCGTTATATAAAGAAACAGGTCTCAAATTGTTGTAGGCCCAGTATGAAATAAACTAAGCACAAAATCATTTAAAATACAAGCCCCATTTAAATATACAAATGCAGTATATAACTGTATATGTAGAAATGTACATCAAATGAGTCCTTTGTACAACAAACCGTACCCGGGCACTCATGTATGTCACAAATATGCATCCCGCATCAATATAAAAATACATAGTGACATAGGGTTGAAAAAAGACCAGTGTCCATCAAGTTCAACCCATCCAAGTAAACCCAGCACACCTAACCCACACCTACCAATCTATACACTCACATACATAAACTATATATACAACCACTAGTACTAACTGTAGATATTAGTATCACAATAGCCTTGGATATTCTGATTGTTCAAGAACTCATCTAGGCCCCTCTTAAAGGCATTAACAGAATCTGCCATTACCGCATCTCTAGGAAGGGCATTCCAAAACCTCACTGCCCTCACCGTGAAAAACCACCTACGCTGCTTCAAATGGAAGCTCCGTTCCTCTAATCTAAAGGGGTGACCTCTGGTGCGTTGATTGTTTTTATGGGAAAAAGAGAACATCTGCCTATTATCCCCTCTAATGTACTTGTACAGAGTAATCATGTCCCCTCGCAAGCGCCTCTTTTCCAGAGAAAACAACCTCAACCTCGACAGTCTCACCTCATAGTTTAAATCTTCCATCCCCTTAAACAGTTTAGTTGCACGTCTCTGCACTCTCTCCAGCTCATTAATATCCTTCTTAAGGACTGGAGCCCAAAACTGCACCGCATACTCAAGGTGAGGCCTTACCAGGGACCTATAAAGGGGCAAAATTATGTTCTCATCCCTTGAGTCAATGCCCTTTTTTATACAAGACAGCACTTTATTTGCTTTAGTAGCCACAGAATGACACTGCCTGGAATTAGACAACTTGTTATCTACAAAAACCCCTAGATCCTTCTCCATTAAGGATACCCCAACACACTACCATTCAGTAGATAGTTCGCGTTTATATTATTTCTACCAAAGTGCATAACTTTGCACTTATCAACATTGAACCTCATTTTCCAGTTTGCTGTCCAGTTTTCTAATTTTGTCAAATCGCAAGTTCCATGCAGCATCCTGCATGGAACTTATAGTTTTGCACAATTTTGTGTCATCAGCAAAAATAGAAACAGTACTCTCTATGCCCTCCTACAGGTCATTAATAAACAAGTTAAAAAGCAAAGGACCAAGGACTGACCCCTGCGGTACTCCACTAACCACACTGGTCCAATTAGAAAATGTTCCATTTACAACCACTCTTTGTACTCTATCCTTCAGCCAGTTCTCTATCCAATTACAAATATTATGTTCTAGGCCAATATTCCTTAATTTGATCATTAACCTTCTGTGAGGTACTGTATCAAACGCTTTAGCAAAGTCCAAGTAGATGACATCAACTGCCATTCCAGCATCGAGGTTCCTACTCACCTCTTCATAAAAGGCGACTAAATTAGTCTGGCAAGATCTGTTACGCATAAAACCATGCTGGCACAAACTAATAGTATTGTGAACTGCAATGTATTCAAATACCCTATCCCTTATTACCCCTTCCAAAAGTTTTCCTACTACTGATGTCAGACTAACAGGCCTATAGTTTTCAGGCTGAGAATGGGATCCCTTTTTAAATAACGGCACCACATTAGCAACCCGCCAGTCTCTTGGCACCATGCCAGACCTCAATGAATCCTGAAAAATTAAGTGAAGAGGTTTGGCAATCACAGCGCTCAGCTCATTTAATACCCTGGGATGAATCCCATCCGGCCCTGGACCTTTCTTTACCTTTACATGTTCAAGTCTCTTTTGAATTTCCTCCCGAGTGACCCATGCGTCAGTAGCTAAATTACTAGAACTGGGCATATTAAAAGGGAAACCTTCATTAGCTGGCTCCTCAGATGTATAGACAGATGAAAAATAAGAGTTCAAAATTTCTGCTTTTTCCCCGTTCTCATCAACCAACTTACCCCCCCCCCCCCGTGATAATAAGGTTCCCACCCCTTCTTGCTTCATTTTTTTACTATTCACATAATTAAAAAATAATTTTGGATTCTTTTTACTCCATGGTCACATTGATAATTATTTTGTGCTCTTTTGAGTACTGTCCTTTCTTTGCTGGGTTTGATGACTAATTTTACACCATGTATTTGCACATTAATGCGCGACACATGTTTGTGATGTGTGTGAGTACCCAGGTATGAACAGAATAGACAGGATGCAAAGATAATAAAAACAACATTACCTTGGAATCATTGGTTTCCATGGAGAGGCCTCTTGACAGATATTTAAAGCAGAGCTATTTGGAAACCTAGTCTTTTCAAACACCTGGAAAAATATTCACCACATTTAGAATTGCAAGTATATATAGGAGTGTGTTTATTTATACATATACTTATAAAAGTTCAAGTAGGTCGGAACTAGGTCGAAGTTTCGGTCTCCTTCTAAGCTTAGCAACTGAAAGCAGCACAGAATGTTAGCAACACAGGGCTTGGTGCAGTGAATCATTGTATTATCCAACGTATAATACACAAGAGCCAAGAATATCCAGTAAATTCTAAATATAATTTAAATATGTTCATACCCCCTGTGGTAAAATATGAAAGTATTAAAAATTACCTAAAAAATTCCATAACTTATATAAAAGCACTCAATCTTCTACTCTACTTAAGTTTAAGTTTTAATATCTTTTCATCCAGGCTCTCTAACATTAACCTTTCATAAGTTATTCAAATGAATCTCTCGTTGCTAGGGTTAACTGGGACTGAATGAAAGAAAAATTAAAATAAAAATGAAGGCCAACTGCAAAATATCCTGCAATGTGTTTTCCTACATTTGATAAAAAGAAAAAAGATAAAAGGTAATTTGCCACTATAAATTAACTTCTTAATGTAGGGATGTACCTTTTTAGGAATAAGATGGTTAAGAAGAGCAGAGTGAACCTCATCAGACAGACAAAGGGGGGACAGTAACTGGCCACCACTATCATTCAATGATTTTTCAAGACCTAAATCACTTTCATCACTGCTGGACAGCATCTCCCATTCATCATCAGATGGGTCTGTTGGAACAAATAATATTTCAATTGCATTGCTATATAAATTGCCCATGAAAAGGCAAGCATTCATTAAGACACAATGACTGAAATGGCATATTGTTGTTGTATTCCTTTATACAGTCCTGAAACGAGCATGGAATCGTAATTTAGTGTTCCACCGAAACTAACTCATTTTCTTTAGCTGTAAGCTTGCAGAATCCACAACAAACACTTTCTTCTTTTTTAAGACTGACACTTTCTCAGTCAATTGCATCCTTTGCTCCTTGTAGTGGCTCTGCCAGCCTCTCTGGAAGTAGCTTCCACAAGCTGATAGCCTTCCTGCTCTGTATCCTGCTCAGAAAGATCTTAAAGAGGAACTATCTTAAAAATGAAAATGTAAGACAGCATAAACAGCCAACGTTATGTTTTGTCCACATTGGACTGTTCTCAAGGCAAGAAAGGTCACAATGTGGACAGAAACTTAACAATATACAGTTGAGCTCCAAACATCTCCGGACACGACATGCTGCTAAAACCAGGTCTTTATTGTTCCATCTAAAAACTAGACGCCTGACTCATAGGCAATAGAAACTTAACAATGGCTAATAGAAAAAGGTTTTTTACTCGACCGTGAAAGTTTCTGTGAGACTGAAACGTTCAGTAATAAACCTTTCTATTTTTGCATTTACATTTTGCTCACAATTCTTTAAATCCTAGGAGTTCTGTCCTTGTTCCAGTGCATTGTTAGTACTAGCACCCAGGATTTGTTGCTGCAAATGGTGTGCACCCTATGGACTAGATTATAATCACTTTCCTAGCTGATGTATTACAACTAATTCAAATAACGGATTCCAGCACAAATCTGTGCTGGAAAGTGATTATAAAATGTATATTATAATCACTTTCCTAGCTGATGTATTACAGCTAAGTCAAATAACGGATTCCAGCACAAATAATTTTCTAACAAAATAACTGACTTTGACACAAATCCTGCACATAGAGAGACAAGATTTCTAGTGATTTTAAAAGCGTGAGCTCAAAAACATCTTCTAGGCAAACAGAAAATCCCTCCAAAGGCTGTATTAGACCCAATTGTGAAAGCCTGATTTCTGACTCAAGAAAATAAAGAGAGAGATGCTGCAAGGGTTATTTAAGAAATGGTGCATTATATTTAAATTGTTTATATTTAGAAATTTTCTTATTTTAGAATGATGATGCGTATTAAATTTTTGTTTTCATTGAAATGGAGTATCTGGCCTGCCCATTTTATCCAGCTTCCATGTCCCAATAGCAGATTCTCTTAACATATTAAACGTATTCCCTTTTTAATAACTACTTACCTGGAGTTTACAGCTAGAAAAATTAAAAGCAAAACGCACCTTCTCTGCTATTACTTTGGTCACTCACAGAACCTAAATAATTACAATATATTATATATAATAATAACAATAATATACAAACCATCACTACAGCACATGTTTACAATAATTTCCAGTGCTGTTTTCTGTGCCACCAACAGTGCTGTAGCTTGCCTTATCTCATCATTTGCAGCCTTAAAATGAAGAGGGAAAAAAAAAAAAAAATCGATCAGAAACAGAACACCAGTTTTAGCCAGGGCCCTCTCTTTTTTTTTTTTAATGTATATTTATGTATATATATTTATCGGTATATTCACTGCATATCCTCATTGACTGTACAGATTACACTTTTTCATACAAATACACTTTTTAGTAGTATGTTCCATTGGGTAATCCTAAATAGATATGCCATTCTAAGAACTAAGGCCCAGCTCCTGGGATCATACAATTCACAGTGCACACAATCAAACCAAAATCACACACACGTTAAGCCACATGAGCTAACTAATGGACAAAGTTCTGTCTTTTACTTTCACACTTCTTATTACAGTTAGAATAGCATTATTTCTGGTCAGGTGATGCCAGAAAAAAAAAATATTAAAAAAATATGCAGATTTCTGGAGCAATGTTTTCAAAAAAGTGTTAGTGTGCTAATTAGGGATGCACTGAATCTAAGATTCGGTCAATATTCACCTTTTTTAGCAGAATCCAGATTTGACTCAATCCATGTCTCTGGTTTAACAGATTCTGCGCAAAGCACTTGGTTGTCTTCAACCCTTCTTTATCCTCACTTGCATATGCAAATTAGGATTAAGTTCGGTATTAGCAAATGATTCGGGGTTCAGCTGGATCCTAAAATAGTGGATTAGGTGCATCCCTAAGACTAATAATTTTTTTTTTTTTTTATTAGTACAAATTAGGAAACTCTGTAGGTCTCTACCATTGTTGGTGGAATACCCCAGGAAACCAAATATTTCCGGAAAGTACAAAATTCTGCCTAATCCAAGACAGGTTAAATATAATATATTATATATTAAATTATATTATTATTATTATAATATAAAATTTACAGCCCCGGGGGTTGTAAGCACAAGAGCACTAGGGTGCAAAAGAGCACGCCTCTTAGGGCTCATTTAACAACACTTTCACCCCTTCAGGGTTGTTGCTCCCTGCACGTACAGCATGATTTAAATCTGGTGCTCCATGCAGTGAGCAGTGTCTGGAGATGCAGGCTGTGCCTTCTTCCACTCCCTCAATGGCACTCAAGTTAGGACCAGAAGGGGAGGATGCCTATGTGCTTCGCCTCGACACAAAGCATGCACAATACAGTATATTATCTCCCCCGTGTGCCAGAGCCCTTAGGTACCAAGAGGAAACATCATAAATCTGAATGCCAAAGTCTACTAAATAAAGGTGATGCCCGTTATACAAGGCATATATGGCATGTAAAATCCCCACAAATGTACCTTGTGCAAACAACTATGTCAAAAATACACTGCCTGTTTTATGTGGGGTAAATGCTGCAGAATATTTCTGGTTAGACAAAATCTGATTCTGGTTAAATATTAAAATATGGTTCAGTACTTTAGTGTGAAAACACCTAGCAGAATAAAGTTTAATTACATCAGAAAACAACAAAGGACTTATCCGTTTACCATTACTGTACTCTGCAAAAACCTTGTTTCTTCTATACAAAAAATAAATTCTCTTTTGGATTTACCGGGATCAAATCGGAAATATCCGTAAGCCTCTTTTGATTACTGAAACCATCTATCTTTTCATCCTCTTCATTCAAAGAAGTATCTAGAATTGCTGTAGTTTCTTCAGTCTCATGCTCAACAGTGGCTGCACTTAACCTTTTTGACTCTGCTTCTTTCATCTGAACAATATATTGGCCAGCATCAACAGTGAGAACCTCAGCGAAGATTCTTAGAATGGCAGTTATCGAATCTGCTTGCATGGAGGATGGAATTCTCTCTCGTAAATTCCAAATTGACCCTTTGGAAAAATAAAACAGCATAACAATCAATGTTAACCAAGGGGTCTGCACAAGTTAGAACTCTATAGCTTGCATATTAGTTGATAGATGGAAGCCAGCAGGTTGTAGCTACAACTGTTTTGAGCACATCTTGAAGTTTCACTCAAAAGGTGGTTTATTGTATGTATGGAGAATGAACATAAGGGGCATGGTAAACAGTAAAGAAATGCACCTGAGTTTAAATACAGATATCATCTAAGCGTGTAATGTGTCAGCGCAATATATTCAGTATTTTTAAACATACTCTGCCAGCGCTGCCTACCTAGCGCTTATAGAATTCACTTAACTTTTCTGCATGTTGAGAGAGTGGGAGTTGCAGTTCAGCTATAGCAGGTGGTGCCTCTTTTTTATTTTTTACTCTTTATTTCTTACTTTCGTTCTGTTTAACTCTTTCCACTATATCTCTATTCAATATGTATATACTTTTTACTCCATGTTCCTTTTGAATTTTCATTTAGTGTTTGTGGATCTTGCACATAAGGGGTGGGGAATCACTAATTACACTGTCTATGACGTCATCAGCTGGGTTTTGGGGTTTATATGAGTGGGTTTGCTGTATTCATTGTTCACTTTGAGAAAGGCTGTGGAGTCAGCCGAAACGTTAGTTTGGCACAATAAATTTTTCACTAAGACCTGTGAGTGCGGCATCCATTTATCATATATATACAAAATATATATATATTTTGTCAAAAGTTTATTTAAGACATAGTGTTTAAAAAGAATCCCTTTATTCTTTGATTTTGAAACAATGTGTCTTAAATAGACTTTTGACAAATTTTAAGGGTGTGCCGGCCACGGAATATTTATTGCTGAATACTAAAATTTTGGCTGTGCACCCCGCAAAGTTACAAGCTTTGGAGTGCAGACACTACAATGGCTGATATAGATATATATATATATATAGAATTTACTATATTACTGTAAAAGCAAGTACTGACAGGTCTTGTCCAAAAAGTGCCTGTTGCTGCTTTGTATCAGCCACAGCGCATTTGAAATTAGAAGCTGTGACATGCAAACAAGGTTGTTAACCACCATGGTTGCCTTTAGTGCAATGGCAGAAGGAGCTCTTTGTTTCCTATGGGAAATCTGATTTACCACAGTGACAAAGCGCCCAAAAATGCCTTTGAATTGCCTATGATTAAAGGAACAGTAACACCAAAAAATGAAAGAGCTTTAAAGTGATAAAAATTTAATGCACTGTTGCCCTGCCCTGGTAAAACTGGTGTGTTTGTTACAGTAACACTACTATAATTTATATAATAAGCTGCTGTGTAGCCACAGGGGCAGCCATTCAAGCTGGAAAAAAGGCACAGGTTACATAGCAGATAACAGATAAATTCTGTAGAATACAATAGTGTTTTATCTGTTATCTGCTATGTGCCTGTGCCTTTTCTCCTTTGAATGGCTGCCTCCATGGCTACATAGCAGCTTATTTATATAAATTATAGTAGACTTTCTGAATTAAACACACAACTTTTACCAGTGCAGGGCAGCAGCACATTATATTTTAGTTACTTTTATACACTTTCATTTTTTGGTGTTACTGTTCCTTTAAGGGAGCATGCGCCATAAACATGTCTGCCTTTAAGTTCAAACTTTACAACAATGGTTTTCCCTATTGATCTTATAAAGTTGCCTGTTTTTACAGAGGACACACAATGCAGCTAAATTCTTCTTTCCTCCTGGATAAACATACTTTTGGAAATGTTTGAATTACTGATATAATAAGGGCAAGGGCACACTAAGAGTATTTACTGCTTTCCTCTGCAGGCAGTTTTTATAGACGTGGAGGAAAGAGGATTCCGCTTTTATGGGCACAATACCATAGATCCATTGACAAGCCTAGCGTCAGCCTCTGTGGAGCTACATAGGGTGGATACTGGGGCAAAAATGTATTTTGATGCCGACACATGCACTTTGTTTATTTATACAGGTAAATACACTTTTCTGATTAAGTTATGTTTGACTTAAAGTAGAATGTGACTTCTGTTTCTTTTTTTAATTTTGGCCTTTTTAGACCAAGGAATAAAAACTATATTTCCCAATTAAATAGGCAAAAAGTATTTTCAGCACAAGCCCTATTAATTAATTCTTAGAAAAGTGCTCCTGTCTGCTGAAAACTGAATAGACTGGGGTATCTCTGTAAAAGCTACAGAGATCAATTTTCTTCGGCTTTTTAAAGGAGAAGGAAAGGCTAAGTCACTTGGGGGTGCCAAAATGTTAGGCACCCCCAACTGACTTTAATTGCTTACCTTTTACCCTGGGCTGGTCCCCTTTTAGGAGAAAACCGCACCAGCCTGGGTGCGTCTCCTCTTCCTTCTGTCGTCTTCGCGCTTGTGCAGTAGAGTGAAAAGCCGAACTTTAACAAAAAAGTCGGCTTTTTCACTCTACTACGCATGTGCCGGCCCAGGGATTCAGAAAACAGAAAAAATAAGGAAGTGGAAACACTGACTGCAAGTACCCTGGGCTGGTGCGGTTTTCTCCTAACAGGAGCACCAGCCCGGGGTAAAAGGTAAGCGATTAAAGTCATTGGGGGGTGCCTAACATTATGGTATTCCCAAGTGACTTAGCCTTTTTCTTCTCCTTTAATTATTCTCTGGACCCAGTCCAGCACATGCTCAGTTTAAATTTAGCTTTTGACTCACACTTCTACACCTTGTGAGAACGAAGACGTGGAAGAGCACCGCTCTGTGGTGCACCTACAGAAATACCCTGGGTCGCTGCAGTTTTAAGCCAACAGGAACATCAGTAAAGCTATTGCAATTACTGGGGGTTGCCTAATATTTGCCCCCAGTGATTTGAACTTTCCTTCTCTGAAAAAAAAATTTTCATGCCTGAATTCTCTTGTTAACTGAAAAGTGCATGCATTCCAAAACAGTCCAGGTTATATTAAAATTCTAATTTATATTTACCAGCAGCTAATGTCTGTAATAGCCTAATATCCATGTTATTAGCTGAGGCTAACATCACAGACTCCAGCATCTGCAGAGAAGAAGTGTCAACTGAGTTTAAAAGATCTTGATTATCTTCTGTGACTGTCTGTAGGCAGTATGCTGTAGATTAAAATAAAACCATGGTTGTACATGAGGAAATAAATTAATTAGTTAAGCTATAATATTTTAAATGAGTTGTATTCGTGCCTCCGTTTAATAAATCTCTTACCTGCTGAAATTGCCATTTCAGTATTAGTTTGGAACTTGCTCAGACACTGAAGAACAATGTCCACACATCTTTCTTTGTTAAATATACACAATGCTTTACTGCTGCTTTCACTGCAAAAGACACCGTACATGGTTAAACAGACAGTGTGCGGGTTACTAGAGACTGAAAATAACATTTAGGGCAGTGACATCCAACTGTTGCAAAGACCAAGGCGATCGCATACACATCTGCTGTTAGTGCTTTCTTCCCCAGCCCTCTAGCGCCCGCCCAAGCACTTCCTGCTGTGAAGGGTCTGCGATCTTGGGACACTCATCGATGTTCACAAAAACGGTTTCTTTTCTTCACACATACACATTTTGCTAAAGTTTTTTGGGTTAATTTCTTTATCACACTTTTGCACATACACACATAAAACACATTCACACACTTTTTAGAGATGTACACACAAGCATACACAGAGACACTTTTTTTGTCTTCATCTTATCATTTTGTCCTTTGTTTTCCCCCTAAAAATGATTTAGGATCAGGTATTCTGACCACTAACCACACTGTCAAATCATTTATTTGCTTAATTAGATTTCATTTTTGTGATTTTATTGCCATTTTATGCTTGCATTGTTGTTAGTTTAATTTTTTAGTGTAGCCTTGCCATGTGGTAGTTTGGTATAGAAAGACATCTTTACCTGTTTTGGATTTGTCAGAATGTGTACTTTTCAAAAATGGGGCCATCCTACTTTTTTGCAGTTTTCACCACACATAAAACTAGCAGTGTGTTTATGATTTACATAAACGTAAGGCATAAAATTAGTATGCACAAGGTATATTTTGGGGTCTGTAAGTGCCATGTACTTTGATAAACCTATGCACATTGGGCATCGAACTGTTCAGTAGACCTGTGGTGTTCATATTTAGGGAGTTTTACCTTCATACCTAACGATATGTGGGAGATAAGATACTCTAGACTGGAAGCTTAGAAATGATTTTTCAAAAAAAGTCAAAAAATTTATAAAAATTGATAAATTTAGGAAAGCATTTCAACTTGGTGTAGAAAAAAAGTGTTTGTTCTGTATTCATCAGAATCTGTTCTGTTAAAAATATGTAGGATTAACCTACTGTTAGTGGAATATTTGGCCTTTAAATATAAAGTATGCCTTTTTTGGACCATTGCTTTTGCAATTTGGTAGTGTACAGCTGGGAGTTTCTGACCTATACAAGTGAGAAATCTCCATAAAATTATATATTTGGTATTGGTGAGTTCAGGAGACATTGTATTTTACATAAAATTATTTATGTTTCTGGTATATGTGTTTATATTATGGAAAATATTTTTCTTTATTTTTTTTTTTAGATATTTAGAATACTACATCTTGTTACAGAAGTGGAATTATACAAAAATTAGAGCATATTTTGAAAGCTTAGGTTGTCCTGAAAAAAACCAAACAATATATTGTTTTCCCAGGTAAACTAAACGTAGCCCCTAAGAAAGGTCCCTAAAGTGAAAGAGCACAAAATGTTCGAAAATGGTCTGGCAATAAAATTACCGCAGTCTCTAATTCTGCTTGCAGTTAGTGTTAAGGGGAAATATGAACTATGTATAAATCTCACAGAGAGATTATTATATGATCCCAATACTTTATTTCCCAGTATGTCCTTCCAAGAAGACACAAGGGCATCCATTCCGATTAGAAGAAAGGAGTCCTGTCCCTAAATCAGTCGCACTGGCTTATACATTAGAAAGCTTCAAAAGATGGCTTTTTAGCAAGTAAGGAAATACAAGGTGATGGAAGACAACTCATAGTACAAGTTGATCCAGGGACTGGTCCTATTGCCATCTAGGAGTCAGGAAGGATTTTTTCCCCCCTCTGAGGCAGATTGGAGAGGCTTTAAAGAGGGTTTTTTGCTATTCTCTGGATCAACTAGCAGTTAGGCAGGTTATATATAGGCATGAAAGGTTGAACCACTATGGTACTATGTACTTACCACACATTCCACAGTACATTAAGAGCCTGGTTTGCAATATCTTGCACATAGTTTTTGGTAATATCATTGCTTTTTATTGTAGATTCGATATTGACATCTAGACTAGTCGCACACTGTAAAAAAAACAATTCAATAAAAATTCAGAAAACCCCAGTGAAGACTGCTGTTTCCAACATAACATTAACACAACAGAAAATTTTAAGGCAGCAAATATAATTATTATAAACACATTTATTAAGTGCCAACATATTCCATAGTGTCATACAACAGATGGGTGTATATATCAAACATAAAGAAAGCATATAAAGATTGCCATTTTGGGCCTGGCAGTGGGCCATAGTGCATTTTAGCTCATGCGCAGGTTTACCTCATGTGCCACATACTCAAAATATACTGAGTTGTTTTAACCTCATGTTGTAACTTTGATTGTATTGTTGGTTATGCACATAACGTTATACTGTTTGGTACATCTATGCATATTGGACATAAAACAGTTCAGTAGGCACGTGGCGTTCATGTTTAAAATGATTTATGCTGGAACGTTATGAAATGTGGGGCATAGAATAACCTAGTGCTATGTAGGAGATAAGATGCTTTAAAGTGGAAGCTTTGAGACAATTTTTTTAGAATCTTCATAAATTTTTATAGAAACTTTGGTATAAAAACATGGTTACCCATTTTGTATATGACAGAATCTGTAGAATTTTAGCTTTGGAATCTAAAGTAATGTTGTATGCTGATGAAATGATTTGAAAATTCAGTAATTTACTGCTTGGATTTTTTATTTTATTGAAGTCAGAAATCTCCATAAAGCTATACAAATCTGCTATTGGCACATTCAAGAGACAGGCTTTCTGAATCAGTTGAAAATACACAAACTCAGGCAGATTTAGAAAGCTCAGGTTCTCCTGAAAAAAAAAAAAAAAAAAAAAAAAAAGTTTTCCGAGATAAACTAAAAAAAAAAAACCTTAGGAATTGCTCCTAATGTGAGAAAGCTCAAAATGTTTAAAACCATCTGGCACTTAGTGCTTATGAAATGCAAAACTCTGCTGGCACTTAAAGGGTTAATTTTACATTTTATAAAATATTACAAACCTCACGTAGCAAAACCACCAATGGTGTCATGATATCCCTGGTCACCATATCATCGCATACGTCAAAACCACCACAGGTGCTCAAGTTTCTGAAATACAAAATATCTTAAAGTGATAATAAACAAAAAACAACTTATTCTTTATTTTTTCCCCTTACTTCAAAACAGTCTCTGCATCTCCTAAAGACGTGACCTATTCCTCTTCAGATCTAGAAACCTGCACTGTGAGTTTGCCGACTTATAAAGCATGTTCCAGTGACAATTCGCTCGTTTTGTCTCTACATGGAGAAGAATATAAATCAGCAGTAACTAAACCAGTGATACTTCAAATCGCTTATCGCTCCGAATCGCTATGAGAGCCTTTTTCAAACGATTTTACAAAGAAAGCATTGTCATTTAAAACTATTTAAATCACTGAAAGTAAAACCCACTGAGCAGGAAGCTGCTGAGATTTCACTAAACTGAAAGTAATTTCTAATTGTGGGCAGGGAATATGACACCTGGATTTGTGGGAAATAGAATCGCTCCGGTGTTGAAATCTCTAGTAATTGCTTATTAGGAAGAGATGAGCGACTTGTCGCTGGAACTCGCTTTTTAAAAATTGCAGCAACTAAATCTCCCTGAGGCACATTAGCCTTAATCATGCTGGTTTTGTTGTAAAAAAGGCCTCTGTTGCCTGTGATTTACACCCCCACTCTTTGATGCCAGGCACAAACCAGAATGATGCACTCCTGCATGCTGCTCTGATAGACCACACTTCTATCTATTTGCTGTAAAAAAAAAAAAAAAAAAAAGTCGGAGTTTAATTTAGGATCTGCTGTAGTCATTTCACTAAATCTTGCTTCATAGCTCAAGCTGAAACATAAAATTCCAGCTATGGTACATAGATCTATATGAAAATGCTGTTTGGGTATGCTTGCCATTGCTCTTATGCAAATTGCATTAAATTGATACTATAACTACACAAACTATTCACAGCAGTGTTAGGAATACTCAATGTTGATATTAAGCATTAGATGGTATGCACTTCCACAATTACATTACCATGGGTTGAAGCCAGAAACGGCACTAGAGTCAGGAAAGCAGCAGGATTGTGATTGGCTGCACTTTTCAAGCTGAATTCAATAGAGGTGTTTTAAATACCAACAAACTATTGCAGCACAAACATGGCAGCCCCCTCTGGCAATTACATAGGGGATAGTACAGGAAATATAAATGTAGTAGGCAAGTAGTGTTACACTAAAAATTAAAAGTTAATACAATGTTAAAGGAACAGTAACACAAAAAAATAACTTTTGACATATCCCTTCTAAATACTTTATTAAGATATGTAGCATTTAAAAAAATTCAATATTCTACATGGTTTCAAAATAAATTACATTACCAATGCACTGTGCAGAGCTTGAAAAGGCGATACGGCGACTTCCGGTTTAATCCGGAAGTTAAATGCTGCATTCTTCAAAGTCAGTTTTGTGTGATTTATGGGCTATTAGCAGTTGGGGCGAGGAGAGGGGATTAGAGACGTACCATTTCTTCTTTCCAGATAAGTCTGCATTGCTGTTTGAAGGAGCGATGTGTGTGCCTGCATGAAGAGGAAGGGGGGTGGAGGGGGGAGCGGAACGGAAGCGTGGTGCGAGACTTGGGAGTGAACTGCTGCCTGCTCGCCATAAATCAGTGCTTAAGTAAGATTTCTATGAAAAAACGCTACTGCTGTTGAAATTTTTGTATGCTATATTTGATAATGAAAGTGTATAGAAGGGATATTTTGAATGTAAAAAAATTGTGTTACAGTTCCTTTAAAGCAATGAGAGGTTAAAAAAAAATGTTGGTGTCAGCAACCCTTTAAGGACATACACTTTAATTATTGTAGTTGGTTGTGCACACATACAGTCGATATAAAAAGTCTACACACCCCTGGTAAATTGCCAGGTTCCTGTGCTGTACAAAAATGAGACAAAGATAAATCATTTCAGAACTTTTTCCACCTTTAATGTGACCTATAAACTGTACCACTCAATTGAAAAACAAACTGAAATACTTTAGGTGGAGGGAAGAAAACCAAAAAAATAAAATAAAATAAAAGCCATGGTCCACAGAGAGCTTCCAAAGAATCAGAGGGATCTTATTGTTAAAAGGTATCAGCCAGGAGAAGGGTACAAAAGAATTTCCAAGGCATTAGATATACCATGGAACACAGTGAAGACAGTCATCATCAAGTAGAGAAAATATGGCACAACAGTGACATAACCAAGAACTGGACGTCCCTCCAAAATTGATGAAAGGACGAGAAGAAAACTGGTCAGGGAGGCTACCAAGAGGCCTACAGCAACATTAAAGGAGCTGCACGAATATCTGGCAAGTACTGGCTGTGTGGTACATGTGACCACAATCTCCTGTATTCTTCATATGTCTGGTCTGTGGGGTAGAGTGGCAAGACAAAAGCCTTTTCTTACGAAGACAAACATCCAAGCCAGGCTACATTTTGCAAAAACACATCTGAAGTCTCCCAAAAGCATGTGGGAAAAGGTGTTATGGTCTGATGAAACCAAGGTTGAACTTTTTGGCCATAATTCCAAAAACTATGTTTGGCGCAAAAACAATACTGCACATCACCAAAAGAACACCATACACACAGTGAAGCATGGTGGTGGCAGCACCATGCTTTGGGCTGTTTTTCTTCAGCTGGAACTGGGGCCTTAGTTAAGATAGAGGGAATTATAAACCGTTCCAAATACAAGTCAATATTGGCACAAAACCTTCAGGCTTCTGCTAGAAACATGAGGAGGAACTTCATCTTTCAGCATGACAACGACCCAAAGCATACATCCAAATCAACAAAGGAATGGCTTCACCGGAAGAAGATTAAAGTTTTGGAATGGCCCAGCCAGAGCCCAGACCTGAATCCGATTGAAAATCTGTGGGGTGATCTGAAGAGACCTGTGCACAGGAGATGCCCTCGCAATCTGACAGATTTGGAGTATTTCTGCAAAGAAGAGTGGGCAAATCTTGCAAAGTCAAAATGTGCCATGCTGATAGCCTTTTTGGGTATGAGTCTGGGTGCTGTAATAAAATCAAAAGGTGCTTGGTTTCTTCCCTCCACCTAAAAGATTTCAGTTTGTTTTTCAACTGAGTGGTACAGTTTATAGGTCACATTAAAAGTGGAAAAAGTTCTGGTAATTCTTACCAAAAGGTAATTTAAAAGTGAACTATCCCATATCCCATTAACATTTATTAAGCTCACTTTAAAAACAACTTAAGGAGCTATACTTTATTAAAACACATTCTAAAACATGAGGCGCTTTGCCAGTGCTGGGAGAGAACACTTTGAAGCTAGCCCTGCCTGAGACCAATATTGGATGCCCGGCCACTTAGCCACAGATAAATATATACAGATAATGGGATCCATTATCTGGAAACCAGTTACCCAGAAAGTTCTGAATTATTGGAAGGCCATCTCCCATATTATAAGCAAATAATTCTAATTTTTAAAAATTATTTCCTTTTTCTCTGTAATAAAACAGTACCTTGTACTTGATCCTAACTATTATATAATTAATCCTTATTGGAAGCAAAACACTCCTATTGGGTTTATTTAATATTTAAATAATATTTTAGTAGATTTAAGGTGCAGAGAACCAAATTATGGAAAGATCCCTTATCCGGAATTTTTTTTTTTTTTTTTTTTTTTTTTTAACTTATATGTTTTGGAATCTGTTTTAAGATAATTGGGCTTCTCAAGTTAAGTGAGCTTAAATGGCACCTTTAAAATTTAGGGAAAACTGTTTCCCCATCAGAGGTGTGGGCTAACAGAGCCTGCACTTAAGTTGGGGAATACAACTGTGCCCCAAAAATGCTTGTAACAAGCACAATGTCATCTGTAACAAGAGGGAGTTCCCAGTGCAGCTGGCTAAGTTTAAGAACATGCATGCACATAATAAGCATGTCTCCCAGCTCAGGCAAATCTTTGCAAGTACACCAATGAATTAAACTGTGGAGCAATGATAAAACAATGAAAATCAAAAAGCCATACTTAAGCTAAAAGGTATAAGTATAAAGGCACTGTACTGCTTAGCAAAAATGTGTCCCAATATTGCTGCAGCACATATAGTTTTGCAGCAGTATATGTTACGCTACTTAACATAAAATGGTGAAAATTAATTAAAAATGTGAAAACTATTATGACTATAGAATGCAGGTTACATGAAGGTTGCTAAAGAAATAATAAGCAAAATTATATTGAGTGGTGTTGCCCTTAAAGGAGACCTATTGGATAAATGGGAAAACCCTAAATTTGTAGGCAATTATGAATAATATCCGGTGCTGGTTTCCCTTTGTGCTTAAAATTAATCCTATTTGTAAAAATGGCCCCTTTATTGGAGCTCCCTATAGATCCGCTCTCTTCTCTGTCGGTGTGTGAAATGGAGTGGGCGTGTCCTAACGGTCCCTGCCAGAAGCACAGCAGGAGGGGGAGAGCCAATCACAGCCCTGCAGTCACAGGCTTCAGTTCCCTATCAGGGCAGCCTAGCTGCTGATTGGTTCCTATCCTACAGTGTAGTGTAGGGAGGGCCGCCGGCTCCCCAGCTCATCCAGAGAATTCAGCCAGCAGGAAGTGGAACAGATGGGCGGGACTATTGGGGTTTTGGTGGAATTTCTCAATAAATCAGTCAGAAACACAACTTTTTTTAAGCACATTCCTTCTATATCTAGAGGAGTATAATTCACTGGTACATTCTTAATTTTTATAGGATATGTCTCCTTTAATGCTATTATATAACAGGTTGGCAATTAAAGTTCCAAGTACAGGTATGGGATCCGTTATCTGGAAACCAGTTATCGAGAAAGCTCTGAATTATGGACAGTCCGTCTCCCATAGACTCCATTTTAATCAAATGGTTCAGAATTTTAAAACAATTTCCTTTTTCTCTGTAGTAATAAAACTTGTAATTGTAATCCCAACTGAGATATAATTAATCCTTTTTTGATGCAAAACCATCCTATTAAGTTTAATAAATGTTTTATTGATTTGTTAGTAGACTAGGATATCCAAATTACGGAAAGACCTTATCCGGAATAGCCTTGGTCCAGAGCATTATGGAAAATGGGTCCTATACCTGTATCTAAATCGGTTTTGGCATAAAACCTTACTAAGTAGGAATACACACTATTCTAGTTTAGACCAGATGTTCAGTTAAAACACAGCATACTGTTGGCCAAAGCACAAGGTGTAGTACGATATCATCGGTGCGTGTATGGCCAGTTTAAATCTGCACACGTATGGCGACCTTAAGTAGGCTGAATGCGACACCTATATACAGGTGTAGCATTCAGCCCACTTAAGGTCGCCATACACGTGCAGATTTATACTGCCAATTCGGCTTACATTTCTTTTTAAAACTCTCTTTCATGCGCTTGTTGCAGTACTATTTTCCACGTAAGTTCAGTTTGCATCATATGATTCGTAACATAATAGACAGAATTTCATGCACATCAATAATACCGTAAAGCACCAGCAGCAGTCTCCCGTACGGACAGGCACGTATCGAGCAGAAGTGGCCCCAGGCATCGGACCGCATCTTTCTGCAAGAACGATGGGATCACTTTTTTCAGCTGGACAAGTCTGGAGATACTGGCACAAGCAAATTCCCTTACTTCGGGACTGGGACTCTGGAGCTGGGAAAATGCAAATAAAAGTTACGCAGTGCCAGAGCGAACGCACGCAGCCTTATGGCTGTGGGGCACACACGTGCTGATACAGTGACGCTGTATGGGCGCCCCATGCCCACCTTCTGCAGCAGCTCCTCCGCCTGCAGTGTCTCACAGTTTTCCTGCTCGCCGTGTCCGTTTGACTGTCTGACTGGCAATGTAGGGGCAAACAACCCAGGTTTAAACCTTCGAGCCCGGCTCTTCCCCATAGCTGTTCCGCACTCGCTTTTCAAATAACTTTATTGAGACAATTTTTGCTTTCTAGAGATTTTTTTTCCAAGCAAACTTTATTAACAAGGACAAAACAAAGGTACAATGGTGATATCCCGCGATGTGACACGTGTCTATATGTATAGAATATTATTAGTGTTTGTGTGAATATATACATATATATATATATATATATATATTTTTTTTTATATTTTAAAGCCAACTAACATGAAATGTAGTTTCACACACGAATACATTTTTGGCTGATTTTTATAATTTATTTTTCAAGCAAATACAATAGGCTGATTTATGTTTATAGAATTATTTGCCTGCAGGCCAAGAGGCAAGCAAACAATTAAAAAAATTATACAAATGAAGACCAGTTGCTAACAATATGACATTCTATAACATGCCAAAAGTTAACTCACCTTACACTGAACAGTGAATTAACCATTTAAATCAGCAATTATTTGCTAATCCAAAGACTGTGATTGTGCCCTCCCCTGAAACTAATACAAGACCAGTGTGGTCTGGCTGGGTAAATTGGCATGGCACAAAATATAAAAACAGTAAAACAGATATGATTTAGATACTTTCAACAGGGCCAGGGCTGCAAAGGTTTAACCTTGTTTAACCCTTTAAGTGCCAGCAGGGGGGACTATATATTGTTTTTTTCAGGAGAACCTGAGCTTTCCAAATCTGCCTGAGTTTTTGTGTATTTCCACTTCTGGAACAAGATTTAGAGCTTGAAATACAAAAAAAAAAAAAATGCTATTTTTCATGATATAGGGATTTATACCAGAAACATATTTTATGGACAAAGATTCAACTCATGTCCTCCTGGAACATTAGGTTTACCCCAGGAAACCATATATTTTTGAAAAGTACACATTCTGACAAATACAAATTGCCCCAGCAATCTCTTATGTATAAAAGCCAAGGGTCCACTGAACAGTTTGATGCCCATTGTGCATAGGATCACCGACGTATGTGGCATTTAGAGACCCCAAAAGGAAGTTAGTGCATACAAAGTGTATACGCTGCAATATAAGCTACCGGCATATGTATTATGTGCCATAAGACCCCCTAACAGTATGGAGAACCTAGAAAATTACACATTCTGACAAAACAAAAATGGGTAAAAAAAATCTTTCTACTTCAAACTACCAAACTACAAAGCTATGCTAAACAGAACAGTTTATATGACATTTCTGAAAATTGTCACAAAGCTTGCATTTTACCACATTATGTACCCCCACATTTTGTAACGTATCAACATAAAGCATTATAAATATGAACCCCAGGGGTCTACAGAACAGTTTGATGCCCTATATGCATATATTGACCAAACTACGTGGTGTACAGGGGCACCCAAATAATAATAGTGCATATGAATTTTCACATATGACGCTCTGGCTCGTGCAGTTTTTGCACCCAGTATGTGTATTATTTGCCATAAGACCCCCTAACAGTATGGACACGTTAGAAAACCATATATTTTCTAAAAGTACAAATTCTGGCAAAACAAAAATGGGTAAATACAACTTTCTACTGCAAACTACCAAACTACAAAGCTATACTAAACAGAACAGTTTTTATGACATTTCTGAAAATTGTCACAAAGCTTGCATTTTACCCCATTATGTAGCACCACATTTTGTACCATATCAACATAAAATATTATAAATATGAACGCCAGGGGTCTACTGAACAGTTTGATGCCCTATATGCATAGATTTACCAAACTATGTGGGATACAGGGGCACGCAAATAATATATAGTGCATATGAATTTTCACATATGACGCTCCGGCTCGTGCAGTTTTTTCACCCGGTATGTGTATTATGTGCCATAAGACAGTACTGAGACCCTAGAAAACCATATATTTTCAGAAAGTACACATTCTGACAAAACAAAAATGGATAAATACAACTTACTACTGTAAACTAACAAACTACAAAGCTATGCTAAACAGAACGGTCTTTCGTCACAAAGCTTGCATTTTGCCCCATTATGTACACCATATGTGCTGTAATTGCTGTGAATGTGTGAAACCCCCCAACCCCCCCAAAATGTGTGTGAGTATAAGTGTGTATTAGTGTAATAAGTGTGTGATTGTGAGAAAATCTTTAACTTGACTTGAGGTTGACTGCAAAAAGAAACTGTTATTCTAAAAAATACTAAAAACTTATTTTATATTGTACTCAGGGAGAGGTAATATTATTGGGAGAACAATCAGAATATATATAACCCCAAACCAGTATTTTTATATCTTGAAGGGATAATGAGATGTCATACCAGAATTGTATTCTTAATGAAAATGTGCCTATATGTCCTTTAGACCATTTCCCTCTGTTTGACCTCTTTCTTTGCAAATTGGACATAGGTCCCTTCTCCTTTAAAGGATAAGTAAACCTTTAAAATAAATTGATGTAAAATTGATGAAAAAAATGTTTGTTTTTTTTAATTCCGAAATATTAAGGGTTAAAGGTATTGTTAATATGAAAGCATTTTGTTACAACAGCACCACCTGCTGGTCCAGTTCCAAACATGAAGAAGTTGTTGAGAAAAAGAAATAGGGCTGATCTGATTTTCTTCTTGTTAGAAATACATTAGAAACCTCAGATAGCTTTTCTCACATCTTTCGTAACCAAAAAACAGCACACTAGCCCCCTTTTTTTCTCTTGACAACTTCCTTAACAATGTCCTCGACTGCTTTATGTTTAGAAAGTGATCAGCAAGTGGCATTGTAACAAAATGCATTCATATAAACAGTGATTAACAGTAATTTCAGTGATTTTAATGCTATTTGTAAATTGCAATTGACGCCAGTATTTGTCCTTTTTCCATTTTTGATTCTGACAAACCAAGACAGGTCTATTAATCAGCTGTTTTTAAAGTGAGAGCCACCAGAATAGATGACTGCAAGCAGCTCTGGACTAAGATTCAAAATATGCCCTGGCATTTCAAATACACAGAGGCCCCAATTAATAGTAACTGTCTTTGGCATCTTACAGCAGTCTCGCATTTGCCAGAATCTACAGATTGCCAGTCTGGGCCTGACTGCAAGGTATAATCTAAAACCGCTTTCAGTAGCAATTACAATTTTTGTTGCTTTTTTTCTAAACCCATATAAAATTGTTAGCAATGTATATTGGAAGGTTTCTTAGAAATACATATCTTTTATTAGGCAAAATTTCATTCCCTTTCACACAGCATACTGCAGCATACTATTACATTCAGTTTAGGAAAAGCCCTTTCCCATTTCAGCATGACACCCTGATATACACAGGTCTGTACTGAATCAAGTTTTTGAGGCGTAAGAACTTGCACAGAGGCCTGGACCCAGCTCATATGGGATCAGTTGGAGCATGTACCTTCATGTCAGCAGGTGGCTCTTCACCTGTCACAGAGCTAAAACTGTTTTATCCAAAGATGATGAGTTGTTCTATGACAGCTGGAGGGTCACTTTACAGTAGCACATCAGGAGGTCGCCTTCTAGCTGTGTTTAGATCACACTTTTCTCAAGCTAAAGTTAAAGGTAGTTCTTGCTAGCAAGAGGTGGGTCACACTATAAGACCTATTGCTTTAATTTCCACCTTTATACACAGTAGAAGATGTGCAAATATAAGTGCTGGGAATGAAATCTAACAGTTGATAATAGAACACAGGGCTAAAGGTGGCCATGCACATACAGATATTGTCGTTCGTACATGATCTTAAAGCTACCATTGTGTGACAGAGAATGATTGGTTGAAAGTAAACATTAATGTTAAGATAATGACCGTGAAGTACGTAATGTAAATTCCAAAAGTGACATAAGAGTGTATACGTGGGCAAGTTAGTGTGCATTTTAATGAAAAGATTGTTCTCAATTTGGTATGCATTCGTTGTAAGAAGGAACATCTGTAGAAAGATATAGAGCAACAACTGCAATTGCACTGGTCTGTTCTTTGAAAAAGAAAAATAGAAGGACAAAGAGGTCAGTCTGGAGCAAACAATGGCTTTTAAAAAGAAAACCCCTTTCACACATGGCACTACTGCAAGTACTAAGAGAACTTACCCCTAATGATTTTAAAAACTATTTACAGATGTCTGAATCATGCTTTGCAAAGCTACTTGAGGCTGTGGCACCTTTGATACAGAGACAAAATACTGTAATGTGAAAATCTATCTATCATAAAAGAAAATTAGAGGATCTTAAATTCTTTATAGGAATATCTGCAAAAGCACTTGGTCATATAATCCCAGATACATTTAGGGGCACATTTACTATGGGTCGAATCCGAGTCCGAATGGAAAAAATTCGGATTGGAAACGAACGTTTTGCGACTTTTTCTTATTTTTTGCGTTTTTTTCGGCGCCTTTACGACTTTTCGGAAATTATCGCGACTTTTTCGTTACCAATACGATTTGCGCTAAAAAACGCGAGTTTTCCGTAGCCATTCCGAAAGTTGCGATTTTTTCGCAGCGTTAAAACTTGCGCGAAAAGTTGCGCTTTTTTCGTAGCGTTAAAACTTAAAAGGCGCAACGTTTTGCGCAAGTTTTAACACTACGAAAAAAATTGCAACTTTTTGCGCAAGTTTCTACGCTACGAAAAAATCGCAACTTTCGGAATGGCTACGAAAAAGTCGCGTTTTTCCGCAAAAATCGTATTGGTAACGAAAAAGTCGCGATAATTTTCCGAAAAAATCGCAAAATACCGATCATTATGAAAAAAACGCAATCGGACGCATTCGGCCCGTTCGTGAGTAAGTAAATGGGCCCCTTAGTGTTATTGTGGAAGACTTCAAGCAAGAGTATTTATAGGTAAAGAAAAATCTTATATGCAAATGTTTTGTATTGCATGATGTTATATTACAAATAAGCAGACATAACAAATAACATATAAATTGGCAAACTGTTTATTATGAATAATATAGCAATAATTTAACAAAAAAATAATGAAATATTTAACATTCAAAAATATACAAGAATACAAGATATAATACAAAAATACAAGAATAATTACAAGTGCAATGGCAACAATTCAAGTGTGTAATAAACATTTCTTTTTGTCTGGAAAAAAGTGCAACTGTAACAAAATTTTGCAAACAGCTATACTTATTATGTCCTATATACATATATATGCCATTGCTGTTATGCAATGCCCAACAACAATTAAAAAGTTTTGTGTGTAAAAATAAAAGTACAAAGTTTTACAAATCAGTGTACCTATTATGACTACCACTCCATTGCAGTTTTGATGCTGCAATATATGCAAAGGCACTAAACTGATCATCAGGCCTATGCAAATCTGTTGTTTTTTTAAACTTTTTACTGTAATCCTCTGTCTGTTGTCTTTTTTTTGCTTTTGCATTGTTGTTTTTGTAAGCTTACAGCAAATAAACTATAAATATACTGTTATAACATGTTACACCAGCATTGTTTTAAAATATGCTTTTGATTAAACCTTTTTAAAACTTACCATTGATGCTGCATGCTATGGTAATTCTGAGATAGTATCATATTCATGTACTTCACTTTGTTGTAGGTCAGTACTTTCAAAGGTCTCCAAAAAACACACACAACCGTTTCACAGCCCACAGCCATAAGCATCCACTAGCTGGAAGTTCAAAGTTTGAAATGTAATTTTGTTTTTGATGAAGTTGGAGGCTGGATTAATTCTTGTCTGACCGTACAAGCGTAGAACCTATTGTATGACCTTAATAGGGGACATTTAAAAAATTGAACATTAGGAATACCATCCCTCAATAAACCCCAATATCTTCATAGAATATTAGCCAGCTGTGGGCTCGATAGTCCCCAGAAAAGTTATTATTTATATCAACCTGCATTTTTATAAACATTGTCTTTGGTGGTTTTGTTACGTGACGTGTTCATGATATAGACAGAGCCCTGTTGAACCCTGGACAGTTTTTTTTGAGTGCATAAATTCATCACCCCATATTAGGTTTACCATACATGTTAGAGATCCCCTTCTTGAATACCAGGATTTATAAGTCTGGGAATTTCAATTTACTCAGGTGAAGTAGAGGTTAAGCAGTCTAAGGTAGAAAAAATTATAAAGCTACCCCTATTTATCTCCTTTAATCCACCCAAAAAGAAAGGCAGCCCGATCTTTAATTGGGCCGGCAAATTTTTGGAAAGTGTTACTGTAGTTCCTGAAATGTACACTACTGGACAAATAATAGATTAAACACTTTCTAACACCCAGTCTTTATCCCTAGGTTGTGGAAAGAAAGATGTTAGAGGGCTGCAAATCTATCAAAAATAATGTCTGTGAACTTTGTATAAAATACTTGTAAAAAAAAGCTCCTAGGTGTTGCTCTGTGCTGCAGTCAAATACAATTGTAGAAATCCCAAAAAATAGGAGTTTGCAGTTTTGCTGGTTATCACTACCCATAATAAATGTTTTGCAGCAAACCTGCTGAAGCTTTTTTCCTATTTTTTGGATTTCTACAATGGCTGCAAATCTATGTTACTACATTACAAAGGAAGGAGGCAGCTTTACAATAATTTTCTTTCAAAACTAAAGACAAGTTTGAATTGGTATTGTTATGGTTTTATTTTAAAACAAATACAAATGTAGTTATAAGGATTATAGTTCTAATGATCAATTTGCTACTCACCCACTCTCCTTGCAAACATGAGACTCACCAACACAGTTATCTTAAATGTAAGAAATTGAAGTATAGATAAAAGTATAGATGAAATTGGCAAACATTTAGAGAAGATTATGTATGTGTTCATAACATGTGAAGACCATCCACAAAAACTGTAAAATTTGGGGGATGGTTCTTATTTCATTCAACTTCCTGTTCTTACATGCACAATCAAAACAAATGTGCAGTCCACAGTGATGCCCTATGTTTAAAAGAACTGCTTGATATCTCACAGTCTAATAGGCTGTAGCCAGGGAAGGAAGCGGGTGTTTAATTTACTGTAAATTTTAACATACTTGTGGTAATTATGTTTTTGCCAATGTTAACTCTTTTCCTGGGCATCTTACACTGCTCTTGATTATACAGACACCAATAGCTTCATAATTTCAGATTTTACCTTATATAATTTCTCCCTCAGACAACTTGCAAAGGTATTTGCCATGTTACAAATGTATAAAATAATCCCAAGTTAAACATAAATGCTTAATATTATCTGTAATTGTAAATTAGATGTATGTTTACTAACCTGTAGAAGCTATGGAAGACTCTATGTTGGCTGCACATCGAGCCTCATGAGACATTAAAATTCTTATAGGTCAGGAGGTGAAGTAATTTTATCATTAATTGTAAGATCTATATATGGGAATGCTTCTAATCAATTTTTGATTTAAGGAGAATAAAAGGTATGGCCTTTAAGGGAGATTTGAAAACCAAACTACTAAGTTCAGTAGATAAGAGGATGTATAAAGTTTGTACAGGGCAACCACATAAGTTAAACTCTGCCTTAAATCTGCTTTGTGCATTTAGTAATTTAAGAAATGAGGGGGGGAAAATTCCTTCCTGACTTCAACATGTCAATGGGACTAGTCTGAGGCTCAACTTACTACTAAGAGCTATTTGCGTTTTACTTTTGTAAATAAGGATTTGGTTCAGTATTCAGCCGAATCTTTCGAAAAAGGGTTCTCCCAGATCCTAAAATAGTGGATTTCGTGCATCCATAGTCATTTGAAAGGACTAACTGGTAAATAAAACATCAGATAGTTTATTGTATTGTCACCTTATACTTTTAATAGCAGTGGTAAGTTGACGTATTCTTTTATACTATAATAAAGTTTTGATTATCAGATGCAGATCCTTTTTTTACACATTTATGTATTTAATTTCTGACTGAGTGAAGGCAAGCGGAGTGGAGGTTGTCCTGAAAAACATGCAAGCAGACATTTTTAGGCTAACCTATGGTCCACTGTGCTGCGCGTGTCTGCACAGGTAGTTTTCAGTGCAGGCACACGGGTCCCCTGAAGGAAAGCCCAGGCTGAGAAAAGCCATATGCTCTGTGCGCCTGTGCTTTAGAAGTTACACTGCAGTATTTGATATCCTGTATCCACTGTTTGGAACAAAGTAACTCTTCTTAGCCACCATAAATACATATCTGCCTGTAATTTTCTATTGTTATATAATCTTTGCAGGTTAACTGACGCTTCACAGTTGATGTTACTGAAGTAGCTTACAAACATTTAATAGAATATTCAATTTAATGTCTGGTTCTTTAAAATGTTAGTCTTCCCGACACCCTAGAGAACCATGATGACTGTGCAATTTTCAAGCACCACCACCAGACATCTCCGCAAGGGTAATCATCTGACACTGATACCTTCCCATGAGAATTCAGGATCCCCAGTTACCATGACCAATTGATATGCAGTGGGATGTGTGATGTTTAAGGTGTGATTTACAAAAGACACTCATGAATAGTTGGCAACTAAGGTGGCAGTCCCCAAAGAAAAACCTCAACTCAAGAGGATTCCAGTTCAAGGTTTCTCTTGGCTCCTAAATAGAAAATGAATGAATACAGAAAACAGTATTCCCATATCTACCAAAACAGCACTGCATGTGAAAATGCCTAGATATTCTCATTGCATGGTGCTTTCTGCCACATCAGTGCTACCCACATTCAGGACTGTAATGTATGCACAATAAAATGACACTGTTATAAAAAGTTATATTTATGTAAAATATGTATATTTATTTTCAGCAAAAAGAGCAGTGTGCGCTCACAGGCCATACAAATTCAAAACCTGAAGTGTAGTGGTAAGCTATATGTATTCTACTCAGGCATTCCTAATTTGTTTTTCAGAATAAATGAGAACAAAACTAATATGTAATATAAAATGTAAGATTTTTACAAGATTAATAAACATGTAGTTTAACCAATATCTACCCTTCAGCCTTTCTCCTGCTATGCATCAAGTTGGTCTCACATCCATGCATAACCACTACATGCTGGCTCCATGCAAAGTTCTAACTTTAGTTGACTTTCTCTCAGCCTAGAACTTACCATTTTATGTATGTGTCCAGTTCTCATTGGTTAATAAATGTGAGAGGTAGTTTCAGTTAGTTGGGCAAGTATGCCAAAGGTTTTATACAGTGGTGCTTGATCATTTGTGAACCCTTGAAAATTTTCTATATTTGTACATGTATGTGACCTAAAACATCATCTGATTTTCAAACAGTCCTAAAAGTAGATGAAGAAAACTTGAGGCTTGGTGAAAAATAGTTTGCACCACTAGTGTAAAACAATCTAAGAGTATTACGAAAAGTAATATTATTAATAATTATTTAGCCTTAAAGGAGAACTAAAGCTTCAATCACTGGGGGGGGGGGGGGGGGTGTTGTATTTGATTACCTGATACCCTGGGCCAGAGCTCTCTTAAGCAGAAAACTGCACTGGCCTAAAGTACATGTAAGCAAGTGATCATCTTCCTGCTTTTTCTTTGTGACAGGTGTGCATTCATAGTAGAGTGAAAAGCCAGTTTAACAAAAAGGTCAGCCTTTTCACTCTACTGAACATACATCAGATGCAGGATTTTGAAAAATGAAGGGATGAAGAAGACCGATTGCTTGCATTTACCTCAGGCCAATGTAGTTTTCTGCAAACAGGAGCACTGTCCCGGGGTATCAAGTTATTAATTATTTAACCCCAGTCAATGAACCTTTCCTTCTCCTTTAAACTCTTCTATTTTATAAGCCAGTATCTTTTAAAAGGTGTTTTGTAGCATTTTTGCATAATGAAAAGAAATATTATAGAAAAGTTATAAGGAAAGTTATTTGTAAATGTAATTGAAAGCTGAATTTATTCATCTGGCTAGCTTCTGTTACATTGTTCATAATTGTTTCACAGAAATGTATTATTTTGAACAGTTACTTAGAATTACATTTATTTCATTATGCAAAAAGCATGATTGATTTTATTGATTGAAAAACCCATTAAAATCGAGATAGATAAATACAACATTACAGAACCCAGGGAAGCAGGTATGGCACAACACAGTAATAATCTAACAAACGTAAACACTTTTAAGCATGGACCATAGGACAGATTCACAACAATGTTTTCAGGTGCTATAGGCTCTTGCGCTTACTCGTTGTCTACATAATATTCCCTTTACAAATAATTACATATACCCTTAAGCAGGTTTGGACCAAGTAAACATGTAGTCACTGTTTACTAATGTTCTGAATGCAATGGCACCTGCAACTTTTATCATCTTTATCTTCTCTTAATAACCTTTGGCATTGGTAAACTGTCCATAACCAAAAGAGCCAAGCCAAAGAAATGTGAACACCCAGAATGAAAACTGCAATGACTATAAAATGTTCAATGTATAAAAATAAAATATACAATCAAAACAAATTTCTTCAGTAGACTGCTTGTGCTGTCCCTGGGCTGTTGAGGTATATAAGTGTGAGAAACAACAATGCAAATAAAAAATGAGCATTAATAATATTTGATTCTGTCCTGTTTCACAACAAGAAATACTTTTGTGCAAAAAATTCAAAAAGTCAGTAATCTTTTATCACAGTTAGCACACAACTTTTTTTTTTTTACTGCACAGCATTAATTTTTGCAACTGCTGGAGTCTATGGGTGTTTTTTCATGGCAAAAAAATTCCGCTCATCATAGTAGCCAAATATAAAATAACGGACGTGATTTAAACAAACATCTGCTTTGTATTTTTATTTTTCTATTTTAAATAAAAAAAAGTCTAAACACTTATATAGTTTTTAGATACATCAGATCAAAAATAAAAAAAAAATAAAACACCACTGGCCATCATCACCAGCAACTAAAAGAAATATCTAAAGATATGTACATAACCTGTGAAATAAATGTGAAAAGATCAGCTGCTGTAGCAGTAGGCATTTTGTTCTTTTACTAAATACCTAGGGGCCTATTTATTATGCTGTGTTAAACGAAATTCACCAAAAAAAAAAAAAAAAAAGTGTAAAAAGCAGTGTAAAATAAAAGGTGTGTTTATTAAGGTGAGTTTCATTTTACACCATTTGAACGCCAGATTTGACAACAATATAACTGGTGGAAGTTACTCTTAGAAAAAACAAAGCCTGGCGATGTATACCGAATTTTGTCATGTTTCTTTTACACCGCATAATAAATCTTCCCCCCTGTGCTGTAACAAAGTACCATGTTTAACTTATATCAACATTTCCAATGTATTTTTCTGAATATTTTATAAAGAAATAGCTTAAAGCAGTCTTAGTCTGCCAATTTAGATATTAATAAGGGAGGGCACTGTTTTGCCCCATACATGATCCAGTAAGCTGATAAATTGATAAATTCAAAGCCTCCACAAATCAAATCCATGTAATGGGGATCCTAGGATGACAATGTATTGTGTAATGTTAAATATAATGTTCTCAAAAGCACATAAGAGAGATTATAGTTCAAAAGCGTTTCTTTTTCCTTAAATAGTGGAACTGAACAAACATCTTCAATAAAGAAAATATCTAAATTATATCATTTTAAGTAAAAATACTAAAAGCAAATCTTTATATTCCCCTTGATATTAGGAAGTTACAGAAACAAAGATATGTCAAAAATTATCATCAAACCTAAACAAATGTTTGTGAAGATTCTCATTCATCCAGGTCATGCTATATCTGTAGTAATAAGTCATTCTGAATTGAGAAAGCCAGTTGGATGAATGGAAACGTCTTTAAGAAAAACACAGCAAGTCCAGTTGATTTGACTTATTACTACAGATAAACCTAAACAAAATATGAGATTTTAAAGTAAATGTCCACTCTGGGAACTTAAAACCATAATTATATCACAAATATAATTTACAGTTAGAATTCTAAAACCTAAATCAGCCCAGATAATTTATTTCGCAAATAAAAATAGGACCATGTTAATGATGTTAAGGATCAATACCTTAACAGACAGCATCATATGGGTTATACATTAACAGACAGCTATTTGAAGTATACAGTCCCTGAACTATGGTTACACAGACAATTTAAGACCCTGGAATTAAAAAAGTATAAACAATGAAAATACTTGACACAGAAATAAAGTATTATGAAAAATCCTCCTCCCAATAACAATTTTTTCCATAAAGCAACTTTCCAATATACATTAAACATGTTCATTTATTTTAAAGTTATTTGTAAATGTAATTGCAGATAGCGGTATCTTTCAGAATGTTTACATTCCGTTAACTACTGATTCAGACCAATGCAACAATATAAAAGATGAAGTTTATTAAAAGATCTGGAAGAGAATTAACTTTTAATATATTGCTTCAACAATCAGAACCAGAGAGTGGAAAGGGAAAACAAATACTGATTTAAATTGCAATTACATTTTCAAACAATATTAACCCTGCAAATCTGTAATTAATATATGTTAATGGAAAGTGAATGTAACTGTGGTTTTTAAATGCTTTTATAATGGGTATGGATGTATTAATACAAAAAAAAGGAATTTGGGTTTCATGTTTAATTTGAAAAGGACTTTTATCATACAGCTTTCTATGTCTGGGTGGCAGGTCCCCTTTATGCAGCAATCATGTGTGCAGTATTATACAGGATAAGATCTATTGATTCAAGTGTATTAATCTACTCCTTGCAAAGTCAAGTATAAAGTCAATTATATTCATCTGATGTTACACACTTAGTTTGTTGAAACTCTTTAACAAGTCATTTCTGTCTTTGAGTTTTATTTCCAATGGTGGATGAAAAACATGATCATTGGACATGGGGTCTTGGCTTTAAAATTAGCTTTCCAGTCTGTGAAATGAAAAGAAAATGCAAATGAGATACCTTATAAAATCATATCTGACTAATTGGCATTTTGTTTTACAGCTTACAAAAAAAAACCCCAGACCAACCCCCTGTCTAGTTAAAATTAAGTTAGCTTTATGAGAAAAGTTTATGTAAATACAGTCATAAACACTCACAGTAATGCTGCTCTCTGAAAAGAAATACTGCATTTACTTGTTTCTATTCTGTCAACATGGGCCTCTGTTTCAGACTTCCTTCTCTCACAGGGCACACACACAAACCTGTGCAGCTTTCTCCTCTCTCCTCCCTCCCCTCTCTGCTGTAATCTGAAGAGCTTTCAGGCAGCAGCATGCAGGCAAGGTAGTGACATCAGACCAAGCTAAAATGGCAGTTGCTATCTTAAAGGAGAATGCAAGTCAAAACTTAAAAAGCATACTGCCTAATAGTTCTCCTACTGTTTAGTAAAAACGCCACACGTTTGGCTCACCTAATCAAATATTTACTCAGTCACGCTTACTCCACATTTTCTCTGTTTTCTTGAACAGGCAGCCATCTTTAAAAAGGTATTCTCCCTTCCTTTCCCTCCTTGCTTCATACTGCACATGTGTTTCATTCCCTCCCCCCTGCCCCCGCCAGATCCGCTTCTGATTGGCTGGTGGGCATGTGTAGCTCAGAACAGGAGACAGGATCAAGTTACACACATGCTCAGAGAATAGGAAGGCTGCCGCTGGCAGCCTACAGGAAGGAAAGAGATATTTCAGTGATGTCACTGGTCTTCACACTGCTGTAGGCTGCCAGCACCATATTTCAGAGAAGCAAGCAGGGATCTGGAAATTTAGATATGCAGTAAGTACTTAAAAAGAATGCCTTTAGACTTACTTTTAATTTATATTAACCTTTCATTGTCCTTTAAAGACAAACAGATTTATAAAAGTGTCATGCTATCCTTTAGAAGAGGCAAAACAGCTACTAAAGAAATCTTCAACTGGTAAAGAGTCTACATAAATCTTTCACTTAGCACTTAAATACATTTTGGATATTAAAACATATCTTTGATCAAGTACATAGTACAGGTATGGGATCCCTTATCTGAATTAGAATAATTCTTTCCTTTTTCTCAGAAATAATAAAACAGTACCTTGTACTTGATCCCAATTAAGATACAATTAATCCTTATCGGGGCAGTCCTATTGGGTTTATTCAATATTTAAATGAACAGACTTAATTTATGGAGATCCAAATTACGGAAAGATCCCTTATCCGGAAAACCCCAGGTCCCAAGCATTCTGGATAACAGGTCCCATACCTGTAATGTGTTTTATCACAAATATGAAACTTATTACTGTAAGCAACCATATCAAGTTTTACCAGCCCTAAAATAGTGGCCTATAATGTGATTTTATTATACATTGTATATGTGGTAAATAAAGCAGGAATATGGTAAGATTTGAATTCATGAATACGTACATCATCACACGACATGTTATATTCAGCCAGGACAGTCCGACATCGTGCTGCTATTCTAAAAAGATTATGGTCAGGAAAAGCATTTTCTAAAGCAGAGGACCTGAAGAAGACAATTTCCTAAAAGAGTTCCAATGAATGCTTCTTTAGTCTGCACTGCTGAAACGGACTACACGTATTATTGAAACAATCTAGCTGTCAACCCTCATTTAGCCACGGCTACAACCCCCACAGTGTCTCCTTCTTTGCAGATGGAAACACTGTTCACCCAAAAACTATTTTTTTGTGGCTGCACCCAGGCTGAAGCAATGACTTTGGGCGCAGACACAACTATCGGATTCTTCAAGCGTAGGGGCAGATTGTAAATTGTAGAATTCAGTATCTCAACAGCCTTGGAATCTGCCATCACATCACTTGGAAGGGCATTCTACAACCTCACCTTAAAAAGCCACCTATGCTGCTTAAATTGAAAGTTCTGTTCTTCTAATTTAAAGGGGTGGCCTCTGCTGTGCTGATCATTTTTATGGGGAAAAAAAAAAGAACATCCTGTGAACAGCCTCTTTGAAATATTTCAGTACCTGCCACACTAGTTGTTCAGAGGTTAATAGTAAGGCAGCAGCATCCCCTTAGTGAAGTGTCACACCGCAACAAATCTTTTTTGCCTTGAGAGGAAACTTGTTTGCTTTGAGAGGAAATCGTAGTGATGCGTATTCCATCCCACCAGCAATTTACATTCTTATCGGTGGGATGGCATTGCGGGAAGATTAGTCGCCTGTGGCAACGAAGATTTGTCACAGGGCGACTAATCTCCCAGTCTGTCACTGCCCTTAAAAGACATGTAAACCCCACACACAAAAATGTAATGCCACACTGGTTGTCCAGAGGTTAATAGTAAGGCTGCAACATCTCCTTAAAGGAGAAGGAAAGGCTAAGTCACTTGGGGGTGCCAAAATGTTAGGCACCCCCAAGTGACTTAGATCGCTTACCTTTTACCCCGGGCTGGTGCCCCTGTTAGGAGAGAACAGCACCAGCCCGGGGTAGCAGCGAGCGCTTCCTACTTCCTATTCTCTTGCGCGCGCATGCGCAGTAGAGTGAAAAGCCGAACTTAAAAAACAAAGTTGGCTTTTTACTCTACTGCGCATGCACCGGCCGACGGATTTAGCCGGCAGAAGAAAGAGGAAGGAGGAAGAGCTTCCTACAGGTACCCTGGGCTGGTGATTTTTTCTCCTAACAGGGGCACCAGCCCAGGGTACAAGGTAAGCGATATAAGTCACTTGGGGGTGCCTAACATTTTGGCACCCCCAAGTGACTTAGCCTTTCCTTCTCCTTTAATCACTTAGATTTCCATCTTCTCCTGTAACCCACTCGGCCCTCCCCTCGGGAATTTGCTTGGACTTCTGGCTTGTCAGACATGCTCAGTTGTACTAAACTCAGATTACTAGCAGCCAATGAAGAGCTGGCATTGCTGGTTCCCATAGAAACTCAGCTCTAGCTGTCTGCTTTTTTCTCCTAACTTTCTCTACTGAGCTCAGCGTAATCAATACAGTGCTCAAACAAAGCAGAACTTTTATGAAATACAGTTCTACCTGTGAGAGCCTGCATTCTTGATGAAATGTATGCTGAATAAGGGTCTTTGTGTGTGTATGCTGTTTGCAGATTTAAATGTATCTCCGGGTGAAAGCTGCTATTTGCTTTAGGAAAATGTGATGGTGCTGGGAAACAGAAGGGATCTATGCAGTACAAATGATGCTAATTGGTTGGGGGAGACATGCCCAACTGATATACATAGGAAAATGTAGGCTTTAAATGTCTTTTAATACACAACCTTAGGAAAGACACTGGGAGGGAGGCAGTTGGCTCCGAACTCTGGCTCCATTCAAATATCATCTCTCCACACAGTGGAACAAAAATAGAAGGAATACGGAGACCACCAGACTGAAGACAGCAAACTTCCACCTCTCCCGCCCATCCGTAAAAATAAAAAAAAAAGTGTGCCGGGCCACACACCATTGCCATGGGACACTCGGGGCCCAGGAGGGCATGCAGATGAAGGGACTAGCACCTGCCACTGGATGCCATCATAACACATCAGGAAGGCAAATGGGATCAAGCATGTCAGAACAGTATTGTCCTACCTTATAGAGCAGGATAGCACTTAAGATCCCAGGATATGAGGTAATGTGCAGGCGAAATTATCTCATAGATCAAAAATAAACCCCAGAAACCCCTTAGAACAGTTTGTTAAAGGATACATAGATGGTGCCACCACTCTCTTGTGTATACCAGCAAAGAACAAACCAATCAGTGTTATACAGCTAATGGTAAAGAATGGATGATTCCACAAAGATGTGAAGAAAGACACCTAAAAAAAAAGGCATTATCACAAACACAAATCACCTCCCTGCACAAGCAATATATGTTTTCCTAAAAAAAATGATAATACATTTGGCAGACTAAAAAAATATTAGTGTTGCTTGTGTGGGTTTTTCCTCTGTTAATTGAAAACATAGGAGGAGTCTTAGTTTACATTAATATAACCCTTATCTTTGTAGCCTTCACAGAAAAATAGCATTCAAGATAATAGATCCATTATCTGTATGTAACCTTGATTTCAGCTAAAGAAGGTCCTGAAAATACAGTATACAGGTATCGGACCCCTTATCCGGAAACCCATTATCCAGAAAGCTCCGAATTACGGAAAGCCCATCCCCCATAGACTCCATTATAATCAAATAATTCAGAATTGTAAAAGTGATTTCCTTTTTCTATGTAGAAATAAAACGGTACCTTGGAATTGATCCCAACTAAGATACAAATAATCCTTATTGGATGCAAAACAATCCTATTGGGTTTAATTAATGTTTTATTGATTTTTTAGTAGACTTAAGGTGTTGAGATCCAAATTACGGAAAGACCCCTTATCCGGAATACCCTTGGTCCCGAGCATTCTGGATAATGGGTCCTATACCTGTATATCAGAACTGTCAACTTCAGCTCAATCATAATTGCAAAGGAATGTTGATTGAGCTGAAGTTGAACTTTAAGTTAAGTTGAACTATAAGTCACCACATTTAAAAATATTTACATTTGTTAAAAAATCTAATGGAAACTATGAGCAATATTCATCAAAAGACAAAATAGTGAAATAAAAAATGTAATAATACTTGGAGAGTAACACCGGCATCATAAAAGTTCATGGAGGTGCCAAATAAGGGCTAAGATTGGCTACTAGGTAGCATCTAAGCACACTATAAGGTTACAGGAGGCTTTATGTGGTAGTAAATCTTGCTTTTATTCAACCAAACTTGCCACCAAGTCAGGAATTCACAACTACCTGCTTTGGGGGCACTAAGCACAACATCCAAGGGGTTGGTGAGCAACATGTTGCCCACGAGCCACTGGCTGGGGGATCAGTGTTTTAGAGAATACAGCAAGAGAATTGATAATCATGCTACTGTTTATCTACCAATTGTAGTGGATTGGAAAGTGTTTTGAAGTTGAAAGTTTTATGTTTTATGGTTATAAAACATGGAATCATAGTGGATTTTTCTACACTGATCACCAAGAATAGAATCTTTATAGCAATAATGGATTTCTGCAAAATGATCTAAATTTAGTACCTTTGCCAGCAATTACAGTCTTCAGTTGATAGGTACATATTATCTTTGTACATTTGGACACTGCAATTTTTCCCCATTCTTCTTCTGTTGGATTGAAATTTGGACCATTCCAGGACATCAACATTGTTATTTTTTCAAGGAATACTGTCATGGAAAAATGCATTTTTTCAAAACGCATCAGTTAATAGAGCTTCTTCAGCAGAATCCTGCATTGAAATCTGTTCAAAAGCACAAAGAGATTTTTTTATATATAATTTTGAAATTTCACATGGGGCTAGCCATATTCTTCATTTCCCATGGAGCCAAAGCCATGTGACTTGTGCTGTGATAAACTTCAGTAACTCTTTACTGATACACTAAAAGTTGGAGTAATATCACTCCCTTCCCTTTCCACCCCAGCAGCCAATCAGTAGAGCAATGAGAAGGTAGCAAGTTAACAGCTCACTTATACCTATATTGCTAAAAGTGGTAGATATCAGAATAACACTCAACAGTAAAAAATCCATGTCTGGCTCATGACTCCTCCAGTTAAGGTGGTCATTCATAGGCAGATTTCAACTACTCATTCTGGTCCTTCAGACCGATTCGACAGCTTATCTGCCCATGTATGGGCACCCCAGATGGGCCTACCAGACCGATATCTTTCCATCGGATCAGGGAACACATTGGCTTGTTGATATAGGCCCCAGGGCAAAATGATTGAATTAACCCGATATCGCCCACCTTTTTACGCGGGCATATTGGGAGAATATCCACTCATTTGGCAACCTCGCCAAATCAGTGAATCCCCATGTATGGCCACCTTAACACGGAGAATAAGAAAAAAGAGCTTATCTGAAAGCAGTTTTTTCACTGTAATTAATTTAAATCACTTTGCAGATATATTTTCACTTTGACATAAAACTCTACTAATGATCAGTGCAGCAAAAAAAAAAAAAAAAAAAAAAAAAGGCCACTATACACAATAGTTCTATTTCCTGTGACTAGAAAAACATGAAAACTGCCAAGGTAGTGAATACTTTATTGCGTAACATTTATTAAAAGCACAAAAAAATCAAAACAACTCAGAATAATTAAGTGACTTTGCACGACAAATGTGCAAAGTTGCGCTCTCCGGTGGAGGATGAGGGTTGTCTATGTCTTATACAATATTGGCCTTTTGTGGAACATACTTATCCATGCAGGAAGTATGCAGCATATAATAAGACATTAATGGGGTATGTGATAGACACTAAGGGCAGCGTTTACTAATGTTAGTATTTTATTTTTCACAATTCTTTTTTTGCCCTAAAGCACAAACTTTTTGTAGAAAAAAAGTGAGACTTTTTCTGGATTTATTATGACAAAACTGTGAATTTTAAATCTGAAAATACTCCAGCTAAAACCTGTTGATATCATATAGAAGTCAATGACAGATGTCCCTTTTACAATTGGAAGATTTTTTCTCTTCTGATACACAAATACTGTGTGCAACTATAGTGGAATCTTTCATCTTTCCAGCAGAACATTTTGTGCTTTGACACTTGCTGGGTAATAAATGAGACAACCTTTACTATTCTGGACCTATGTCTCTCTCTTACTACTTTTATATCTTCTTCTTGCCTGTTTTTTTTACTTTGTTTATGTAAAATTTAAAAATAAAATCTTAAAAATGTTAAAATACATTTGTCACTCAGATAAAAGCAAATGAAACATGCAAAGCTTACCTTTTGGGTCTCTGGATCTATTAGCCAATTCCATGCCCCCGTGGCAGTGCAAACAGAGACCACTATGAGTATCACTGGTAGGAAAGAAATAGAGCTTTTAAAATTCACTACAAATATCATGCAATCATTTGTTTAGAGAGGGAGATTTAAAAATTTACTTCAATTACAATTTAATAATTTAATTACATAAAGCAAGGTATTTGTACATATTTGTACATAACAAGCCGTGTAATGCAGTAAAAATGGCTTTGAAACAGGTAACACAGTGAAACTACAGACCATCTGGAAACTGGTTACCCAGAAAGCTCCAAAATCACGGGAATCCATCTGTCAATTTTAAAGAATAAGTAAACCATTTTTCTCTCTCTCTAAAATTACTCAGAAGAAAGAGGGGAACAGGGCTTTAAAGGAGAAGGAAAGGCTAGTAAAGAGTTAATCTCAAGCTGCAGGCATACCTTCAGCTGTCTCAATAGTGCTCTTAAGTCTCCCCATATTTCACCTGTTCAGAAGATCTGAAGCCAAACAGGCAGAAAAAACGCTGAGCTGGATAAAGAGGATTCTCATAATGCATCGGTCCTGCAGTGACTCTGTGACCGGGACACTGTAGGCGGCGCATGCGCTGTTGTGCTCATTTTCATAGACAGAAACAGGCACGCTCCCCTTCACTGAGACACAGGCCGGAGGACACAGAACAGACAACAAGCGAGCTCTGCGGGGAGCGGCGGTGGTGGCCGCAGGGGTGGGGGGGTTTGCGAGCACAGTTGTGTGGCGACCTGGGGGGGGGTGCGAGCGCAGGTGTTTGAAAATCCAAGATGGCGGCCGTGATATACTACACATGCTGTGGTGTTAAAAGGAAAATTTGGGGAGAAGTCAGTATTGTTTTAAAAAATAAAGTTGGCGATTTGCTACAGGAAAGGGGGCTCTACAACATATTAGGTAGAATAGCCATTCCTTGCTCTTTAAAGGAACAGTAACACCAAAAAATGAAAGAGCTTTAAAGTAATAAAAATATAGTGCACTGTTGCCCTGCACTGGTAAAACTGGTGTGTTTGCTACAGTAACACTACTATAATAAGCTGCTGTGTAGCCTTGGGGGGCAGCCATTCAAGCTGGAAAAAAGGAGAAAAGGCACAGGGTTACATAGCAGATAACAGATAAGTTCTGTAGAATACAATAGTGTTTTATCTGTTATCTGCTATGTGCCTGTGCCTATTCTCCTTTGAATGGCTGCCTCCATGGCTACATAGCAGCTTATTTATATAAATTATAGTAGACTTTCTGAAGCAAACACACAACTTTTACCAGTGCAGGGCAGCAGCACATTATATTTTAGTTACTTTTATACAGTTTCATTTTTTGGTGTTACTGTTCCTTTAAGCTGTACCAGTAAGCAGGGGAAAGGTGCTGGAGACTGTAACTTATAATTCAGAAACCAGATCAGACTGAATGCAGGGACTAAGGCATGTTATTCTGGAGGTTGTTTTGAGTAATTTTTGGGGTAGAAAAAAAGACTCTATCAGAAAATATTCTTTAAGCAAATAATTCTCATTTTAGAAATGGTTTCCTTTTTTTCTGTAGTAATAATACAGTACCTTGTACAGGTATTAGGTCCATTATCCTAAACTAGTTATGCAGAAAGTTTTGTATTATCGCAAGGCCATCTCCCATAGATTTCATTTCAATCAAATAAATCAAAGTTTTTAAAATGATTTCTCTGTAATATTAATAAAACAGCACCTTGTGCTCGATCCCAGCTAGGATATAATTATACTTATTGGAGGCAAAACAATCCTATTGGGTTTCAAGTTTAAATAATTTCTTAGTAGCCTTAAAGTATGGAGATCCATATTTTTACTTCATCCTATGCTCCATAAATCCATAATGTTTATTTAATGTATGATTTGTGGCAGACATAGGACAGCGGCACACGAGGAGATTAGTCGCCAGCGCTAAGTCAGCTATTGCGGGCGACTAGTCTGCCCAAAATACAATCCCACCGGAAAGAATTCGCCGGTGGAATGATATATGCATCGATTCGGTCTCCTGAAATTGCCTCTCAAGGAAAACCGAAGCAACGTGTATGCTATCCCACCAGCGATTTACATTCTTGCAGTTGATGCAAGTTATAGAAACATCCCTTATCAGAAAAACCCAGGTCTCAAGAATTCCAGATAACAGATCCTATACCTGTATTGAAAAGTCAAGAGACTTTGGAAAGAATGTTGTAAAGAATAAAAAAATCCATATATCCATCTTCTTGTTTTCATGTAGCAAATACAGGTATAGTACCCGTTATCCAGAATGCTGGGGACCAAGGGGATTCTGGATAAGGGTTCTTTCTGTAATTTGGCTCTTCATACCTTAAATCTACTAAAAAATCAATAAAACATTAAGTAAACCAAATAGGATTATTTTGAATCCAGTAAGGATTAATTATAACTTAGTTGGGATCAAATACAAAGCACTGCAGTCTATGGGAGACAGGCTTTCCGCAATTCGGAGCTTTCTGGATATCGGGTTTCTGGATAATGGATCCCATACCTGTACAGAAAAATTGAACAAATGCTAGTCAGAATTTTATTAATGTGTTTTTAAATGTAGCGATACAAAAAAGAATGCAAATTGGTTCCCTTCTAGACCCTGGAAGAGAAAAACTTTGCGTGTGGGGGTAACATCTTACCAAGTATATAAGGCTAAACTACAATGAAAAACATATTTTTGTTCTAGCAAGTGCAAACTCATCAGAAATAATTGTAAAATACTTGCTAAGCTCAGTAGTTGTTTCCTAATCATGAAAGTTCCCTTGTTTTTCATTAGAAATATTCAAAGCAAATATAATGCAGTATAACAATAATAATAAAATGTGAAGGGCTGCTCTGGAAGACTACACCAAGCCACTGCTCATAAGTTTAAACATCTTGTAGATTGTAAGCTCTTTTGGGCAGGGCCCTCTTCACCTCTTGTATTGGTTATTGATTGCTTTATATGTTACTCTGTATGTCCAATGTATAAAACCAACTTATTGTACAGCGCTGTGGAATATGTTGGCGCTTTATAAATAAATGTTAATAATAATAATAATAATAATAAATAATAATAATAATAATCAAATGGCTAAAAAGTACTTTACAAAGCCTATCATTGAATTTTATTGATACATTTCTTACTTCTCCACCGTCCTGTAGCAGGCTGTAAACATGAAACATATTCAGTAAGTCTTCTCTCAAATGCTTTAAGATCTTGACAAAAAAAAAAAAAAAAAAAAAAGAGGAATGTTAATAAATCTGGCATGTAACAATGGAAAAGGTTGTTAACCAAATTACCAGGAAAGCACAAGGAACCCAAATGTACAAATACCCAGTCCAAGAGGGGGTCAAGGTTCACCAGACCCTCAAAAATGGGAGCAGTAATCCATCAAGTAGTGGGCATTCAGGCACTCAATGTTACCACCAGAGCTACAAAAATCTTTAAGATTTTTTTAACTTTTATTGTTGTGGCCCTTGTGGTATCATTGAGTGCTTAAATACCTACTTATTTGTTGTTAATCAAATTACCAGTCCAGATATACCTTCTGTATAATAAGCTCAACAGAAAGCCTGACATATTGCAGTGTAAGTATGGAGGAGGTTTATAATACATACAATGCTCATTATACATATTTAAAGGAGATGGAAAGGCAAAGTCACTTGGGGGTGCCAAAATGTTAGGCACCCCCAAGTGACTTCAATAGCCTACCTTTTACCCCGGGCTGGTGCCCCTTTTCAGAGAGAACAGCACCAGCCCGGGGTAGCTGCCAGCGCTTCCTCCTTCCTGTAGCGCTGCGCGCGCATGCGCAGTGAAGTGAAAAGCCGAACTTTAACAGAGAAGTCGGCTTTTCACTCTACTGCGCATGCGCCTATGTGTAAGTAAGGAGGAAGCGCATCGCTCCAGGTACCCCGGGCTGGTGCTGTTTTCTCCTAACAGGGGCACCAGCCCGGGGTACGAGGTAAGCAATTAAAGTCACTTGGGGGTGCTTAAAGAACTAATATATGCACTAATGTTCAATATTTGGAATCAAATGAAAAGGTCTTTGATAGAAGTTGATACTTTTATTCAAAGTAACATTGTACTGATAAGAAAATTATAGTCAATGCACTGGCAATAGTAAAACACTACTTTTATTTCATATAATTATTCATCCAGCTTTATATTCATGAAATAATCCTTTAACTAAAACAAATACCAAAGACCTGCTTGTTTTCTGACCTTCTGGTAAAACTCCATCTAGAAGAACTCAATAGGGTTGACGTGTGGTAAATGTGCCAGCCAGTAACTCAAAGGTAAAATAGCCTTCTGTTCCTTTCCTAAATAAATTGTGCATAGCTTAGTGCTATGATCAGGATCCCTGTCCTGTTGCATGATGAAATTTGCAGACCACAGAAGTTAGCATAAAAAAATTCTTAGGTATTCTGAACATTAAACAATTTTGCAGTATACCAGTTTTACAAAGGTACTTCGCACATAAAAGGTTTATTTGTTACACTCGTCATAATGGTTACACTTTTAAGCCCATTAATCTGCAGCTTGACGATTGAAATGATTCCTTACAGCACGTTCCCAAGTGAGGGTCGTTTTGTAAATATCGGTCAAAATATTTCAGCCAGCACAATTTTGACCAGACTGTGTGGAGAGTGCCGACTCTCTAGGCTGTGCACCAAGTAGTAATTCTCTGGAGGAGGTAAGGGTGTGCTGGTGTAAATATTTTTCCGTTTTGTAAATATGCCACACATAAATAATATATGTATATCAGTATACATATTAATCTCCCTTTGCTATCGCAGAACACGAACGTTAATTTTGCATTATTCAAAAATACTGTGGAAGCTACATGAGGTCTATTTGTTACCACTGGTTGTATTAATTCTTCACTTACGCTATGCCATTAACAGGTTTTCATTCAGTTTAAGCACACCGAATAGCATCAAAACGGTATCACAGCAGAATAACAAGCAGATTTTATGCAATGACTTGATATGTAGCAATGAAAAGTAAACAAAAAAAATTCCTCCAAATAACGAAACCCATTTCCCAAAACCCAAACTAACCTTCTGCCTGCTCTAAGGAGTTCATTTCTGCTCCCGTAACTACAGACAAAACGCAATACGTTTACGCAAAAACGAATACTTTGCAGATTTTTACTATTGGCTAAACCACGGTATTATGAGGCGTGACCAGCTATTACCTCCACAGCTTCCTGGAAATAATATATAAGCCCTATCCCTATTGGTCTAAACAAACAGCCTTTCTAATGGGACGAGAAGGTCCTTGCCCGCTATTGATTGGTTAAAAGTTCAGAGGAGTCATCTTCCTATTGGCGACTAAGTATTTCCTGCTCAACACCGGACAAACTATGCACTGACGCTTCTGGTTGGATAAAAGAACGCCTAATCCGCACAAAGATTGGAGGCACGTTCTGTCATTGATTGTATCAGAGTTTGATTGGCTTGAAAAATTAGACGGTGGATCTAGTTACAGAGAACGGGGTTCTGTTGTTAATGGTCAGTGTGGTTGGTTTAATAATATAATATACTGCAAGATATTAATACAACACTTGCGTTGTTAATCTGTCATGGTCTGTAAACTTGATGATTAGCCTAGAATGGGTTTATATTGAATGGGTTTGGACGCTTTCTAATTGTATTCTGAATTTTAATTATAGTTGTTTAGGTCCAAGAAGCAAAGATTTTTCAGGTGTTTTTTTTATATTTTAATTTGCAATGCTGCTTCTATTTCCCGTGTGTATTTGTTTTCTGCCAAGATCTTATTTTGTCCCATAATAGTGAAGAGCAGGCCTCGAGTTTCAAAGCATTTTTCTTGCCGGGATTACAGATAGAAATCTCTTTTATTTGGCGGATGTATAAAAGTTTTCTCGTTATTGCAATCTTAGGGATGAACTATAAACTAACTTTCAAATATTAAACCGGGAGTTCTTTATTAGGATTATTATAAAGACTGATAATCTTTGCTTGAATTTTGATTACATTGGCCTATCAATTTGATTTTATTGCAGGACCAATGATTTCTTTGTCTGTTCAATATCTCAGACACCCAGTAAATTGATTACTTTGAACTATTGAATCCCATGGTAGACCATTGGGGACATTTACATTTTTGTATGGTTTTCCTGTGTTTTTTTATCAACAGACTGATCATTTTGTCTTCACATGTCCTGCTGGAGACATGAAAATGGCAGGGTGTTTTTCTAAAAAGCTTGTATGAGAAACCTTATTGTATGTGGCTAACTTTCTTGCTATTTACATTTAAAAATGTTATTTAGAAGTTTTGGTTAAAGCTCCCTGCTTGAGTGAAGTATACAGTATTTTTTACTTGTCACTTTTAGAGGAGACAATGATTTTTTATAAATGTTTTTTTGAGTACTCAAAGGTAACCCACCAAAAGTGTGTTCAAATTTAAATATCATTAATGGACAACTTCATCTGTTGACAGTGTAATATTTTATGAGCTTTGCACTATTTGATGATATGTACAGTCATTTAACTTGTGCTGCACCTGATTGTGCTACCGTTTAACTTTACTGATGAAACTCTTAGTAGCTTTTGGTTGAATGTTGCTCATTATTTTAATATACCAACAGAGATTTTTTTTATGTGTTGTACAGTATCAATGCAATTATTAAAGTTATAATATTAAATACACACATCTCACACTACATATATTTAGGAATGAACAAGCATACCATACAACATATATAATAAATATTTTATATTTAAGTCCTCACTTTGTAGAGCTGCTATATTTGTATAAATAGGAAAAGTATAAAAACTGTAAACAAATATCAAAAATAGAGAAGGGGTCCACCTTTAAGGGGTTATTCACCTTTAAGTTAACTTTTAGTATGTTATAAAATGTCTGGTTCTTAGCAACTTTTAAGTTAGTGTTTTTTATTTTTATATTTTAATTATCTGCCTTCTTCTGACTCTCTTCAGTTTTCAAATGGGGGTCACTTACCCTGGCAACATATAAAGCTATTGCTTTGTGAGGCTACAATATTATTATTATTTTTTTATTACTTTTCTTTCTATTTAGGCCCTCTCCTGTTATTTTCCATCTCTCATTTAAACCACTGCCTGGTTGCTAGGATAAACTGGACTCTAACAATCAGCTGCTATGCTGTTGAATAAAAACCCAAATAATAAAAAATAAAGATTAATTAAAAATCGTCTCTGAATAGCTGCTAAACAAAAAGTTAAATAATAAAAAACACACAAATTAAAACTAATTCCACATAGTCTTAGAATATGAAAATATACCAAATATATCATACTGAAAGTTAATTTAAAGGTGAACCACCGCTTTAATAAAAAAAGGTGTAATGGCCACTTTGGATATATTTGTTGTATATATAACATTAAAGCATTGCATACAGTGTAGTAGTAGTATTTACTCTATATTCTACTCTATACTTTTCTTGTTTTAGGTTGTTTGGTCTCAGCTATGATGATACAAGGCTTTAAAAGCAGCAATCAAGAATTCAAATTTGGACCATGGCAACTCACTGCAATCAAAACCCACATCATGAAATCAGCTGATGCTGAGAAACTGGCTGAAGAGATGAGCATGCCGTGTCTACCAGAGATGATGTTTGGGGATAATGTCTTGAGAATTCAACATACCTCTGGGTTTGGCATAGAATTTAATGCTAAGGATGCTTTGAAAGTTGTGAAAAGTAACCAAGCGTCTTTAAAAGTTGCATGTGCTGAGGAGTGGCAGGAGAGCAGATCAGATAGCGAGCACAATAAAGAGGTTGTAAAACCTTATGATTGGACATATACAACGGACTACAAGGGAACATTGCTTGGTGACAATATGAAACTTAATGTTATCCCAACAACAGATAAGATAAACACAGAGAAATTGAAAGCAAGAGAGCAGATAATGTTCTTTGAGGAGGTCCTGCTGTTTGAAGATGAATTACATGACCATGGAGTGTCCAGTCTAAGTGTTAAAATTAGAGTGATGCCTACAAGCTTTTTTCTTCTCTTGAGATATTTTTTGAGGGTGGATGGTGTACTCATCCGAATGAATGATACTCGTTTGTATCATGAGGCAGACAAGACATTCATGCTGAGAGAATACACATCCAAGGAGAGTAAAATTAGTAATCTTAGCCATGTTCCTCCTCCTCTCTACACTGAGCCAAATGAGATCTCTCAGTATTTACCTGTTACACAAACCATTTATGAAAAATTAGAATTTCCATCACAAGATTTGGAAAAAGCAGTACTAGTGGATACAAAAAATGTGACAGCCCTATAAACCGCTTACTTCAATTCTGTATTTAAGATAAGAGAGCAGCTGGCAACTTTTCAGTGACTTCATAACATCCTACAAGAAATATTTTACGTCTACATACAGAAAATTAAGCTTGCGCCTCAGAAATCCCAGTTATATGTACATTGATTAAATGAACACACTGGAATACACTTTTGGGTATGTTATAAAATAACAGACATGGGGTTTATTTAAGACTAAGAGACAGCCAGAGTCTTTTTGTATAAGCTATTGGCGTTTCTGAATGTTGAATTTAACTTCAGTTGCATGCACCATTAACTACTTGGATAGTGATAATTTGCTAAACAAAATTGAGTTGAAAAAACTTGACATTTTGAAATGTTAGTCGAGCAAATATTTGCAGTCAAAATATATTATGATTTTTCTGTTATGCTCTCTGATTAAGGTTTTTAAACCAATGTTGTTATTAGGTAATTGTGGCCATGTACAAATAATTGCAAAGGAGTAAGGAACAGCCATCTAATATCCATTAATTTATTATAAGTCTGAATCCTGGTGTTTTTTGTTTTTCTATAATTGTTAAGGTCACGGGGAATTTACATTTATAAAATATAAATTGTAGCTTAAATACAAACTGATTTGTTATGCAAAAAAGATATTTCAAAGTTACTTATAGACAGAAAATATTCTAATAATGATGTCATGTTTTATAGATTAACAAACCTATTTTGTCTTCTTAAAGCACTTTTGCTGTAAATTACTGCAGGGCATGATTCCAAGATTTTTTTTTTGTACTAGGAATAGTATCTCCATATATCTTTTTGGGATGAAATTCATGTAAATCCCTTGCAAATTGTTTTCTATGCAACTAGTTAGATGGGGGAAAAATGTCAACCTCAAACTTGAGCTGTATACACAATGTTTAAGGAATACTATAGTATATGAAGGGCAAACAAACAAACAAACATATTTACTTTCTTGAGTTTTGTTGCCTAATTAGGAACTAGGGATGCACCTTACCCACTTTTTGGGTTCGGCCGAACCCAACCCGACGGATTCTGCTGATTCCAAATCCTAATTAGCATACACTATTTGCATATGCTAATTTGGATCAGGAAGGGTTTTAAATTGGTGCGCACATTGAATATTTCCCTCCTACCATTTAACCCTTCCAAATTCTAATTAGCATATGCTAATTTATGTTGATTCGGTTCGGCCGGGACCATGAAAACTGTAAAGTTTTTTGCAGTAATAACTACATTAACATGAAATCTAGACTATTATGTAGCTAAAATAGCTGTTTAGAGTTATTCTTAGAGGGAAAAGGTTTACTTATTCTTTAAAGAGAAAATATTTTTGACAAATTCTCATTTAGTTGGGCTTTTGTATAAAAGGTCCATAAACGTCCATCATCTAAAAACCAGATATTGTTATAATTTTTTTCTACATAAAAGTACCTGATTTCTCAGTGGAAGTTCCACGGATTCTCTGGGAAATAGAGGTACTTCAAGTCCAAGAATCCATCAGTTTGCAATCGAAGCGATAAGGGTGGATTTGCATTTAATTGTGTGTCTGTGGCTGGTAGCACACAGTGAGATTAGTTGCCCACGATAAATCTTCGCTACCATAGAGAAATTACAGCAGTGAAGTGGCATAAGGTGACTCCACCCTCCCACAAGAAAGCAAGCAAAAGTCAGCTTAAACTGGACACATATACCCTGCAGGTATATGAAAAAGAGTGGGGGATTGATCAATGCACATTCCCTGGTCCCCTGTTTCATAAGTAAATTGTCTATGCTGGTGCATGTATTTACAGAAACAGGGATTTTTAGTTACAAAATTATGATCATAAGATTGGTAAGCCACCATACCACGTCAAGGTAAACCCCATATGGTGGATCTATCTGCAGATATATGGACTAGTTCAAATGATTATAACTCTTTATCTTATTTATGATAGAGAGAGTTTATTTTCACCTGACTAACCAGTTATTCATATCTGATAAACCAGATGGGTTAGGGAGTCATGTTAGGACATTGTTACATATGGCTAGCACCAGACTCTAAAGCCGGCCATACATGTTCAGATTTTAGATTTCTTCCAACAAAAGCTCTGTTATCAATTGTATTTTTAAATGCAGTGATCTAAAATGAACATTGAAATTGTAGGTACAAATAACAAATAGGAGGATATTCTGAACATAAAATTGGCAGACAACAATCTTACAAAAGTGACCCGGAAATGCATTGTAGGTCACCCAAGGAAATCATCAGATACACAATATATGCATAGATTTTATCGGGATCCAACATAGTTTCATACAATTATATCTGTGCATGTGTTGCCATCGTGTGCAGGCTTTCGAATTATCGGGCCGATAATATTCGTAGCATGGTGATTGGTTGTTTAGTCGATCGACTAGGTTAGAAAATTTAAGTTGAATAACGATAAAATATACACATGTATTATGTACCTGACAATTTCCTTGGGGGGGGGACCTACAGTTGTACAATTGGTGTCTGCCAACTATTTAATGTTCAGAACATTCTCCAAATTATTATTTTTAGGGCTCATCCTACAATCTTAGTCTAAATGTTACTTTTAGAACATTGCATTTAAACACAAAATGCATATCTGAACGTTTGTCAGAAGAATAAGACTAAAATCTGAACGTGTATGGACACCTTTAGGGGTTCCTGTTAAAAATTCCAGATTGCCCCTATTCTATCACTGGCAGGTTAAGCTTTGCATAACTTGAGATGTGCCAGTTCACCCTTATATAGCCTGTATCATCACATGCATGAAGTTTCATTAGCTAAACAAAGGTGATGATTAGCATACAGGCTTGGCAAGGAGCACTGTAAACCTGTTTCATGAAAAAGTGGGCAATTATTTTTTTTCAGAATTACTAGCCAAAGCAGTCCAGAGAACCCAGATTCAAAACACTATGAGATGAGGTTTGAACAGGAGAGAGTACAGATATTTGGGTATTCGATTTTGTTACAGCGAGTGACAGACAGGAATTTATCAGAAAACCTGTACACAATCACTTTATGTTAACAAATATGTCTAAATGATCTCGGGAATTGCAAGTCATGGACAAACACTTGCCCCAGTTGTTGCAGAAAGAAATAATATCCTCTGTACCACTAGACCAAAATGACAGGCTTTTATTCTTCCCTGTTGTTTATCAGGATGGCAGAGGGAGATATTCGGCTAGTTCTGGAGGAATGTCAGGGGATAGAACACAAAACAAAAACTGTAGTACCGTGTTAGCCAGTGTAAAAAAAAAAAACAACAAAACACAAATACAAGAGTATTGTAGAAATGATACCTATATTGGCTAACAATAAAAATACATCGCAAGCTTTCGGAGCTCTAAGGCCCCTTCTTCAGGCAAAATGCAAATGAGAACTGAAATGGCACAACATTTATACTGATAGATCAGAGAGAAGTGTTCAAAAGCAATAAATTAGGAAGTTACAGATAGATAGAGATAACTTGTGAAGATAGTAAAAGTAACTAAGGTTTATTAGGGTGGGTTGTAAATAGTCCAGGGGTCTGGATTCAGTCAGATCAGATAGTGTGACATGAAACCTGACCCCAAATTAAGGCCCTGTCCTAATGTGTTGAATAATTCCATACATTTGAATTCATAGATCTTCCTTTCTCGTTCAGTTCCAAAGTTCCCTTTTAGAATTAACACCTTAATGTCCTGAAGTCTGTGGTCCTGATTGCAGAAGTGTTGTCCCACTGGTGTATCACACGCTTTGGTCTTGATCTTATGTCTGTGATCGTTCATCCTTGTGCGTAGTTTTTGCCCTGTTTCTCCAATGTACTTCCTCCTGTAGGGCTCTTAGTACATATGATCAAGTACACCACATTGGAGGAAGCACATGAATAGCAGTCCCGAATGGTGTAGACTTTTTGTGTATTCGGTATTGCAATTTGATCTTTGCACAGGATGTATTTGCAAGTCTCACATCTTTTGCTGTTGCAGGGAAATGTACCTGCTTTAGTTGTTTGGGGAACAGCACTTCTAACAATCATTTTCCTCAGACTGGGTGGTTGTCTATAGGATAGAAGGGGTAGTTCAGGGAATATCTCCTTTAGTCTGGTATCTGTATGGAGCATGGGCTGCAGGTCCCTGGCTATTTTTCTTATAATGTTCAGCTGTGGGTTGTAGGTGACTACAATTGGTACCCTGTTGATTTCTATTTTTTGTTTGTAATCCAAGAGTGTGTCTCTGGGTATTTGAGTTGCTCAGAATCATTCACTTGACAGCCTCCTAGTAGCCAGATATCTGTTGTCCTGGAACAAGTTCTTTAGTTCAGAGACCTGAGTGTTTAGGAGTTTTAATAGAGAGGGTTCATAGAAGGGCAACTAAGCTGGTAAAGGGTATGGAAAGTCTGTTATCAAATTAACTGGCCAAATTGGGTTTGTTTACTCTGTAGGACAGGTCCTTAGATAGACAGTAAGAGGGCGGGAAAGGGCTCATTGGTTTATGTGAAAGGCAAAGGGTGCATAATAAAAACATCTGCAAAACTGCACTGGGTAAAAAAGTTTGCACATCTCTATCTATCAGCACTTATCTCTGCAGCATAAGACAGCCTATACAGCTTACCTTACCTCATTCTGGAGCACAGCTCATTAACTCTTTTCTAATGTTTCCTAAATCTTACTTCTTTCATTTATTTCAACCAGATTTTACACAATGTAAATGGGAGAGCTATTGCATTATATAGTGCAGGACAGTCCAACAGGAGAGTGAATATGACAATTGGCTCACTACTTGTAATAACTTGGACAGCACTGATATAGGGAATAATGTTCCCCCTGTTGGAAAATAGTCACCAAAGGGTTCTATGACCATATAACTGTACTAGGCTAAAGGACAAGTATTTTAATAGAGGTGACTTTTAATACTCCTGTTTGTGTGTTCATTTTATCTTCTGCAGTTTATCTGTATATATCCACTGTATTGGATTGTACTCTCACACTGCTTGCACTAGTAAATGCTACATGAGTGGATAGGATGATTAGATGGCACACAAATAAATATTATCATAGTGGGTGGTCACTGTTGGGGGCGACCTGAAAGCCTCCAAATTATCAATAGTAAAATTAAAAAGCCAAGACACATCAATAGGAGAAAAAGTATATACGAAATCCCAATTTGTTTTGATCCCAACAAGCAGGGTCTTTGTCAATTTAATGAGAACTAAACCCTAACCCAGTGCTGTCCAACTGGCTGCCCGCGGGCCGCATGCGGCCCTCGGCCCCCTCGGTGTGGCCCCCCACCTGTCTGTCTGCTTTGATGGCTTAACTTTGTGTTAGCTTTAAATGGTATCAGTACTGAGATTAACTGGCCCCCTGCATGGTTATCACCTAAAATTCAGGCTGTAATCCCTCTGTATTGTTTAAAAATGTAATCCCCTGTGTTGTTCACACCTTTTAATCTCTGCATTGTTCACCCCCTGCAGTATTCACACCTCAGGCTCAGGCTGTAATCACCCACATTGTTCACCTCTTCACACCTCAGACATTGTATGTACTGCCTGGCCTATAGGCAGAGTATGGCGCATAGGCAGCATAGGTCAGGGAGGGTATGGCACCCACAGACAGCATAGGACAGGAAGAGTATGGCACACACAGGCAGCATAGGTCAGGCAGAGTGCTGCCTGTGTGTGCCATACTCTGCCTACCATATGCTGCCTGTGGCAGGTGAACCTGGCAGGGGTTTGTTCTGGCAGTTTGTTAGCAGTTGGAAATAGCCATTAAATGGTCCCTAAGGTGTGTAATTATATGCTGGGGGTTGCTGTGCTATCCACAGGGGAAGAGGAGGCATATGGATTTAAGGGTGTGTCTTAATATGACATAATATAATTCTTCAACATATGAATGATGGTTGATATCCCTGCAGCAACCATTGTGATAAAATGGGTGTGGTTTGAAGTGGGTGTGGTTTAAAATGGGGGAGTGGCCAAAACTGGCTTCCATTGGCAGCCCTCCACCATGTATGCGAGAGAAATTCCAGCCCTCTGCACTGCCCTAACCCATCCACAGCCCCCCTCCAAGCTCCCCCCCTCAACAGCTGATTTGTTTAAAATAGTTTTTTGATCCTCTTCTGAATCAGCTTTGACTAAGCATGCTTCAGCAAGATCCATATCATAGAACTAACAGGAGCAGTCGGAAGTCAGGGGAAGATGGCACTTTTGAATTACTCTATTCTGAGCTGCAGATTTATGGCAGGTCAGCACACAGGGGAACTTTTGTAGAGCATATATGCTGCAGGGAGGGAGCTTGGAGTGGGAGTGGTGGAGCAGGGCAGTTAAAAATGGGCTATGGTTTAGTTCTTTAAAAACAGAAAAAATAAAATTTAAATACCCTTATTTGCTAAGACTGCATTTAAAATCTCAGCCCCTGCTGCTTAGTCCTGATGCTCATTTTCTGATGGTAACATCACTTCTGGAAGTGATGTAATCTAGTAATGAGTGCCGCATCATAACAAACTATTACTAGGGCACTACTCTTTGTTATGGAAACACATGCAAGCAAAGTTTGCTTTAATACAGTGTATAAAGAGTTTGAGTAGTGCCATAGTAATGGTTTGTAATGATGCGGTGCTCATAACTAGGAAGTGACATCACTTCCGGAATTTGCATCACCACCAGGAAGTGAACACCGGCGGGGGGAAATCTACCGCAGCATGAGGGTATTTTATTTTCTTTTGCATTCGCATATGCCCCTGACAAAGACCCTGCTTGTTGGGGTTTAGAAATCCAGACAAGACAATGTTCTTTCTTCTATGGAAGGCAGCAAATACAGGCAAACAACTTCTTCCAAAAATACTAATGAATAAAATATTTACAGTGTTGAAACAAACTTTTGGGTTTCTTTTACCCTCTTCTCTTGGCTAAAGCACTTATCTGTATAATAAGTTATATTTCTTTCTCTCTCTGTATTTAAATCTCCTAGTCTCTTACTCCTCTCCAGTTTTCAATATTTCAGAAGTAATACTCTCTCTTCAGGCTTAACATCCATGCATTATAAAAAGTATTTCTTTCTTTTTTAAACAATGCCTCTTAAACTATAATTTCTTAACAGCTACTTCAGTGCACTCCTGAACTGAGGCTGGCTCACCTGCTGATCAGAAGTTGGCCGTTTGGGACTGGCAACATGCATTTGCCAACCGCCACTCCCTGTCTCATCGTAGCTTCACCCCCTGCTCCTAATCCTTCCATATCAATTACTTGATCAGTACACTACTTTTCTGTTAAACATGTCATAAATGTTATACATCATACAGTCATAGCTTATCATCAGTGCAGCATAAAATTAGCATCTACTCATTATGAGTAAATCTTTCAGGTGGAACACTAAAGTTACTCCTTGTGGACCTACAAAGAACAGCTAAAGTTTTTTTTGTATTGACAACTGATTTACATAGTTCTGAAGATGTTTCACTAGACCAGAAGCCTTGCTGTTCCCAGCCTACTTCTTTACTTTTCACGGGCTTGCAGTCTCTGAAACACCATATTGAGTCTTTGAAAGTGTGAAATCAAAAGTGGGCGCAAATACAATTATGTGAGTAGATCAAAATAACCTCAAAATTGAGATCTCCCAAGCAGCGCTTCATCAGTCATTGAAATGTTTCCTGGGGAATTGGTCAAACCAAATGGCATTCTAGAGAATTCCTATAATCCCATGAGTGTAACAAATGTAGTTTTCTGCTGATCAGCAGGATGTATGGGAACCTGCCTGTATTGGCTGGCCAGATCCAGTGTAAAGAAAATTTTTGTATTACCCAATGCAGCCAAGGATTCCTTTAAACGGGGTAATGGGTATGCATCCTGGACAGTGCATGCATTTAATTTCCTATAGTCAATGCAAAATCTTAAGATACAATCTTTCTTCCTAATGTACACTATATGAGCTGCCCATGGACTGCTGCTCTTCTTTACCATCCCACTTTCCACCACCTTTCTCAACAGTTCGTTGACCTCTTGATACAGTGTGGGTGGAATATAATAATATCTTTCTCTGGGCAGAGAAGCATTTAGTTTTGGAATCTCATGAGATATTGAATGTGCACATCCAAAATCTTCATCATGATGTGAAAACACTAACTCATTAAAACAAAGCACCTCCCAGGTTAACAGTCTGTAACAAAACATCTACATTCCATTGGTCACTTTCTTGTGGTTGCTCTGCGCCCTTGAACTTGAGTGATTGTTTTTCAATTCATGAGTTCTTACTGATATATAAGTATACAGGTTTAGTTTTCACAGTCATGGCTTGGACTGAGAAGTTTGTGCCTAATTTTAAATAGAGAGTTGTTTCCTTACCTGCTGGAAACACAATTCTCCTTTTAAAAGGAGTACGAATTACCCCAATGCAGCCATTGCATTTCTCCATTTTCAACTCTTTGGCATATCTGCCTCACCTTCCGAAAGGTCCTTTTTTCTGCAGCTGTAGTGTAGTATATCCCATATCTCAAAATAATGCCCCATCTAGTTCTTAAAGAGTTGGAGTTAATATCTGTGGATATATTTCTTCTTTTACTAAAAAAGATGCCTTTAACAGGGAGAGTTTTTCCACATAAGGTGATGGACATAGTGGCAACTCCTTCAAAAGGAACAGGCAAATTATTACTGGCCTTAAAGGACAAGGAAAGTCAAAATCTATTAAGCACACTATTAAATAGTACTACTATTGCTGTGTAGAAACGCTATATTTCTGGCTTGCCTAATGAAAGATTTACAGAGATACACTTAGAAACTACATACTTGTTTCAGTGAGCGGCGCCACCATCTTTAAAAAGGCATGCCCATACCCTTTCCCTCACCATCTCTACTGCACATGCATTCTCAACAAACCCTACCCCCCATCTGAGGCATATTCTGCTTTACACTGTGCAGCACACCCCCCGCTCCGGTCTTGGTTCACCAGCACCCCTCCCTCCCCAGTGCAGAACACAGCCCCCCCGCTCTGCTCCAATTCCCGCTCCGGTCTTGGTCCCCCCGCTCCTCGCTGTTTACTGCTCCCTCCTGTCCGGCTGTGGCATATTCTGTGCAGAACCCACCAGCACCCCCCACTCCGGTCTTTGTCCACCAGCACAACCCCCTCCTCGCTCCCCGCTGTTTGCTGATGACTGCTCCCTCTTGTCTGGCTGTGTCCTCCTCTAAAGGCCCCAGGAGCGCCGCTGTTTGCACTTTTTTACAGCGCGCCGCCATAGCAACCAGACGCTTGCCAGTCTGTAGAAAGGGGAGCGCGCCTGCTTGTTCTGAAGAGGGAAATGTGCGCATGCGCTGCCTACAGTCCTGGTCGTAGGGCCGTTGCAGGAGCGATGCATTATGGGAATCCTCTTTACCCAGCTCAGCGTTTTTTTTTCCTGTTTGGCTTCTGATCATCTGAACAATGGCAATTTGGGGAGGTTTAAGGGCACTATTGAGACAACTGAAGGTATGCCTGCAGCTTGAGATTAACTCTTTATTAGCCTTTCCTTCTCCTTTAAAGGAGAAAGTCATTTTGGCATTTTACTGCCAATAGATTCACCACATTAGTGCCACCTAGAAGAATATATTTATTCTGCAGAAAGCATTACCATACCTGAGTAAACAGCTCTAGAAGACAGCAGCCACTATTTTAAGTAGCTTCCTGCTGCAGCTCTAACTGTTATAGTTCAGATCACACATTCCTAAGGGAGGGGGGTGGAAGCAGGAGTGAGGAGAAAACTGCTCAGATTCTGGCCCAGAGATTTAAAGGACATGTAAAGTCTACATTTGCCTACAATGTATATCAGTTGGGCACGTCTCCCCCACCCAAATAGGATCACTTGTACTGCATATATCCTCTCCGCTTGCCAGCACCATCACATTTTCCTAAAGCAAATAACAGCTTTCACCAAGTGGCCATTTTTCCTCTGATACATAATCAGTTACGTTTAAATCTGCAAACAGCATAAACACACAAAGACCCTTATTCAGCATACATTTCATCAAGAATGCAGGCTCACACAGGCACAACTGTCTTTGATAAAAGTTCTGCTTTGTTTGAGCACTAGGTCAAAGGTAAAGCTGAGCTCAGGTGAAAAAAATTGAAGCAGACAGCTAGAGCTGAGTTTCTATGGGAACCAGCAATGCAATCTCTTTACTGGCTGCTAGACTGGAGGGCATATTTAGTAATCTGAGTTTAGAACAACTGAGCATGCCCACAAGCCAACAGTCAAAGCAAATTCCCGAGGGAGGGGGCTAAGTGGGTTACAGGAGGAAAAGGAAATCTCATAGTAAGTTGCGTTGAAAAAAGACATACGTCCATCACGTTCAACCATAATGCCTATATATAACCTGCCTAACTACTAGTTGATCCAGAGGAAGGCAAAAAAAACCCCATCTGAAGCCTCTCTAATTTGCCGCAGAAGGGAAAAAATTCCTTCCTGACTCCAAGATGGCAATCGGACCAGTCCCTGGATCAACTTGTACTAAGAGCTATCTCCCATAACCCTGTATTCCCTCACTTGCTAAGAAGCCCCTTCTTAAAGTTATATAATGTATCAGCCAGTAAAACTGATTCGGGGAGGGAATTCCACAACTTCACAGCTCTCACAGTAAAAAATCCTTTCCGAATATTTAAATGGAACCTCCCTTCTTCTAAAAGGGAGTGGGTGCCCTCTTGTCCGTTGGAAGGACCTACTGGTAAATAAAACAGAAAGGTTATTATATGATCCCCTTATATATTTATACATAGTTATCATGTCACCTCTTAAGCGCCTCTTCTCCAGTGTAAAAAGACCCAACTTGGCCAGTCTTTCTTCATAACTGAGACTTTCCATACCCTTTACCAGCTTAGCTGCCCTTCTCTGGACCCTCACTAACTCAATCATGTCCCGTTTGAGCACTGGAGACCAGAACTGGACAGCATATTCTAGATGGGGCCTTACCAGTGCTCTCTAAAGGGGAAGAATAACCCCCTCCTCCCGTGAATCCATACCCCTTTTAATACAGCTCAAAACCTTGTTTGCCCTTGCAGCTTCTGCCTGGCATTGCTTGCTACAGCCAAGTTTATTATCTACAAGGACTCCAAGGTCCTTCTCCATTATGGATTTGCCTAGTGCAGTCCCATTAAGGGTATAAGTGGCTTGCATATTTTTACATCCCAGGTGCATGACCTTACATTTATCCACATTAAATCTCATCTGCCACTTAGCCGCCCAGATTGCCAGTTGGTTAAGATCCTGCTGCAAGGATGCCACATCCTGGATAGAATTGACTGGTCTGCAGAGTTTTGTGTCATCTGCAAACACTGATACATTACTTATAATACTCTCCCCCAAGTCATTTATGAACAAATTAAACAAAAGTGGACCCAGTACAGAACCCTGAGGGACACCACTGAGAACCTTATTCCAAGTAGAGAATGTCCCATTAACAACCACCCTCTGTAAAGTGATCTAAGTGATTAAGGGGATGCTGCAGCCTTACTATTAACCTCTGGACAACCAATGTGGCAGGTATTGAAAGATTTCAAAGAGCCTGGAAGAGGGAGGAAGTCAGGCACCCAAACAATATGTTTACAAAAAAGGAGACAAGAAATCCTTTCCTGTGAGTTTATGGCTGTATTTACATAGATATTTCTGAATTTTGTGTGTGTCAATGATGTGTCACTGGAAGAATTCGTAGAGGAAAGACCTCTTCTGCACCTCCCACTGAGGAGAACAGTCACTGAAAGTGAGACAGGACAGGGCCACGTGGAGGAGTGGCAGGAGTGCCAAGCCGGGTGTCTTGAAGTAAATCATGAGGCAGAAGAATAGTCAAACAGGCAGAAGGTCGGTTCAGGCAGCACAGTTCGAGGATCCAAGGACAGGCCAAGTCAGAAAACCAGAAGTATCAAAAACAGGAATAACGCTTAGTGTCATCACCAAGGCGATGATCACTTTGCAATGATTCTAGGCCCTTTTAAGGCGCATGCGCTGAACATGAAGGAGCACGCGCCAGCTGCATTTTGCCATGAAATGTACACACTTGTGTGCCTGCACCATTTCACTGCGCGCATAAGCGGACATTCAGACGTGCCATTCTGGAGCAGGGCAGGAACGTGTCGAGGAGTGCATCTACGGATCGTGCCAGAGATGCGCCCAGGTACCTTACACTGATAAAGCTTACTTAGTGTTTACCTTTCCTTCTCCTTTAAGACTGAGCCACGCAGCTGAGATTTTATGCATGCTTGCTCCAAAATGTCTTCTCTATAGTAGTGACTTGAGATCTGATATCAATTATACAATTCACATTCACTCTATTAATCTTTCCAACCACATCAGCAATAGGAATTTCAGGGCCCCTGTTGGCTTTGGCTTCCACTGTTTGGCCCTTAACTGATGTTTCACCGCTCCAGGTTGGACAATTTCTAGTAAAATGTCCAGTTTGCTGGCATGTACCTCCCTCTGTCCAGACCTTTGATATCTGGCAGCATTTCCCTTAACAAAGTTACACCCAGCAGTTGACACTGACGTACCCTTTAGACTAACTTTTACATCTTCAAGAGCCTCCATTAAGACGGTTCTAACTGTTCCATCTTATTAGATTGATTAGCAACACTTAGATGCCATTTTCTGGACTAAGGTATAGGTTCCAAATTTTTCCTCCTTATCTATGGAAATAGCCTTACTCTAAACTTGGAGAAAGGAATCTTTTCCTCAACACAGCTGCAATACAGCCAGCTCCGCTAGAAATCTTCTTGTTATTAGATACAAAAAAGCTGTTCTTAACCGCTTTGCCCAGTCTGGCATCAGATATAGGAAGATGATTCAGCACTGTACCAAAAGGCACTGTCAAGAAAGCAGATGAAGTCACTGATCTGGGAGACCCCTCCATCCTGAAAACTGCAACAACACTAGGGGATCCAGCCTGATTACACCAATTTAATCTTGTATGCCAAGGGTATGTTGTTACAAGTGCCAGGAGAGCGGCATGCATCCTTACATTTATGCGTTCCGGTCCCTGGGCTCGTCCTCTTTTTCGCACACCAGTGCCCGTCCAAATTTGCTCCTAAGCAATATGGGTTTGATGCCACTTGGTGCCGCATTGCAATGTCAGAGGATGCGCTGACATTACTTTGGTGCCAAATTCAAAGTTAGAAAGCACTACTTTGTGTATTTTTTGTGTACTTCCCCAAGCTGGTTTTAAGTTTGTAGATCGTAGCTTAAGCTTTGTTTCGTTTGCTGTACTGGTTTTTGACTCTCTGCCTGGTTTTTGATGCTGAGTCTCCACTTTCTCCCTGCCTTTGACCATTTGCCTGACTCTGATTTTGCATCTGTGTGATCCATTTTATACCACGTTTTCGTATCAATCTTGGCAGAGTTTACAATCCCTGTCTTCCCCACAGCAGAAAGTCCGGGGTCCAAAAAGGGCATCAGTGAAAACTGAGGTTGCCAGGGCTCTTCTATTTCACCTAAAAGGTTGGTACTAGATGTCAATAGGTTTCCTCATACTACAGACCGTAACAGTTGGTAAACAGTTGGAAATCCAGACCAGGCAATGTTACAAATGTTGGCAAATTACAATAAATATGAATGCCAGAGGTCTACTGAACAGTGTGATGCCCAATATACATAGAAATACCAAAGTATGCAGTATGCACGGACCCCAAATTAAAATACTATATGAATCCTCTCTTCAACCAACTCAGTTTCTGCAAACAAGACTCCCTACTTGCATATTATGTGGTGTAATACCTCTTAACTGTACAGAAACTCTTGAAAACCATATATTTTTGGAACGTACACATTCTGAAAAATCTATGGTGGGTAAAGACACCTTTCAACACCAAAGTACCAATCTGCAAAGCTTTCCTAAAGTTAGTATTTTTTATGACATTTCTGAAAATCACCTACAAATGTTGCAATTTCCCACATTTATCTTGCACATTTTCTTACATACAAAGGTAAATCACCCCTAATATGAATGCCAAAGGTCTACTGAACAGTTTGATATGTGGTTATGAAAGTAATGCATGTGAATTTTCTAGCCTGCCAACTCAATTTCGCAAATTTCGCCCCCAGACTGCTTATAATGTGTTGTAAGAACTTTTCCACATTTTGTCACATTACAGCCACAAACATGAATCAATTTTATTGGAATTCCACGTGAAAGACCAATACAAAGTGGTGTACACGTGAGAAGTGGAACGAAAATCATGCATGATTCCAAACATTTTTTACAAATAAATAACTGCAAAATTGATTCATGTTTGTGGCTGTAATGTGACAAAATGTGGAAAAGTTCAAGGGGGCCGAATACTTTTGCAAGCCACTGTATATTAAGTGCTTAGCACTTAGAGATTTTTCTGCATGAACATATCACATATGTGCTTGACAGGAAAAGCGTTCAAGCGGGAGAGAACAAATTATCATGTTGAAGGGGATTATTAATTCAAATTGTACTCAGGTCATTTGATTTTCAGAGCCAGGCTTATTTGCAAATTAAAATCCACCATTTTTTTTTTGCATGCTAGGTTTCATCGTTTGCAAATAGCCGCAGACCTCAATTTCAAAGGGGTTGACGGGGAAGGCAGATAGATACCCTACTTCATACCTCCTACCTCCTTGCAGCAATGTAGGAGTGCAGGACGTGCAGCATAAATTAGGGCTCTGTCCTTGTCCTTGTCAACATACCAATTAAGGTAGGGGGCAAAGAAAGTAATAGCTGCGCTGCCTGAGGTTTTCTATGATTTTTTAGCCCGCAATAAGAGCAAAGCTCAGTGTAGAGAGGGGTGCAAGTGCTTTGTAGATGAGCACTAATGTGTGTGCTCTTCCTCTTAAAGGTGAACATGTAAACCTCCCACAAAAAAAGTCAACAGCCTTTAAATCTTTAAATACCTTCCACTTCGGTTGTTCAAAGGTTAATATTAAGACTGCAGCATCCCCTTAATTCCGGTGTGGCCAGACTTTCCCCGGTCGCAATCGACCGAGGAATGCGGAAGTGCGGCGTGAATGTGTACATAAGCAAATCCAGCGTACGTATGTATTCGCACAGCATTTCTGCATTCCGGGTCTGATCGCGGCCCACCAGAAATCCCCCACGGGTTGTGAGACCGGCTTGTGACTCCCTCTAGTTACATGGGAGTAGGAAAAACAATGGGTTATCTGAAAGCAGTTCTAATGTGTAGTGCTGGCTCTTTCTAAAAGCTTAGACGCACAATGGCTGAGATGGCTGCCTACACATCAGTATTACAAAAAAATTAAATTATTGAGATTTAATTATTTTCTATGAAAACAGTGTAACTTAGAAATAAAAAGTATATCATAAACATAATGACAGTATCCATTTAAGAAACTCTGCTCCAGCTGTGCTGGAGAAACATGTTTTTTTTTCCTAACCTCCTGTCCTGAACTCAATTGAACTATAACAGGGCACAATCAAAGCAGACTTTTAATCAAAGTAAGCCTGCATTCTTCATTGAATTCTTCAGTGCACATGTGTTGTTTGCAGATGTACATGTCACTAAAGATGTGCGAGAGGGAAAATGGCTGCTGGGTAAAAGCTGCTATTTATTTAAAGTGATAGTGACACCAGAAGTTAACCTTTATCTATCATAACACTGTCTTTGCATGCCATTTATAATGTTGCCTTATAAGTATTTGCCCGATGCTTCTACATTAGATTCTCCATCTGATCCCCCATGTTTCTCTATGTGGGGGCGGCCATATTAGTGCAGCAGGAGGAAAAATTACCAACATGAACTCTAGGGAACTTTTAAAGTAGATTAATGTTTTGACAAGTAGTTTTTTAGTGTCAGTATCACTTGAAAATGTGATGGTCATAATGAATGGAGGGGATAAGTACAATTCAAATAGAGTGGTTTGAGTGGGGGAGATGTGCACAACTTATATACAGTGGTGTGAAAAACTATTTGCCCCCTTCCTGATTTCTTATTCTTTTGCATGTTTGTCACACTTAAATGTTTCTGCTCATCAAAAACCGTTAACTATTAGTCAAAGATAACATAATTGAACACAAAATGCAGTTTTTAAATGAAGTTTTACGTTATTAAGGGAGAAAAAAAACTCCAAATCTACACGGCCCTGTGTGAAAAAGTGATTGCCCCCTTGTTAAAAAATAACTTAACTGTGGTTTATCAATTTCAATTTTCAATTTCAATATCAATTTCTGTAGTCACCCCCAGGCCTGATTACTGCCACACCTGTTTCAATCAAGAAATCACTTAAATAGGAGCTACCTGACACAGAGAAGTAGACCAAAAGCACCTCAAAAGCTAGACATCATGCCAAGATCCAAAGAAATTGAGGAACAAATGAGAACAAAAGTAATTGAGATCTATCAGTCTGGTAAAGGTTATAAAGCCATTTCTAAAGCTTTGGGACTCCAGCGAACCACAGTGAGAGCCATTATCCACAAATGGCAAAAACATGGAACAGTGGTGAACCTTCCCAGGAGTGGCCAGCCGACCAAAATTACCCCAAGAGCGCAGAGACAACTCATCCGAGAGGCCACAAAAGACCCCAGGACAACATCTAAAGAACTGCAGGCCTCACTTGCCTCAATTAAGGTCAGTGTTCACGACTCCACCATAAGAAAGAGACTGGGCAAAAACGGCCTGCATGGCAGATTTCCAAGGCGCAAACCACTTTTAAGCAAAAAGAACATTATGGCTCATCTCAATTTTGCTAAAAAACATCTCAATGATTGCCAAGACTTTTGGGAAAATATCTTGTGGACCGACGAGACAAAAGTTGAACTTTTTGGAAGGTGCGTGTCCCATTACATCTGGCGTAAAAGTAACACAGCATTTCAGAAAAGAACATCATACCAACAGTAAAATATGATGGCGGTAGTGTGATGGTCTGGGGTTGTTTTGCTGCTTCAGGACCTGGAAGGCTTGCTGTGATAGATGGAACCATGAATTCTACTGTCTACCAAAAAATCCTGAAGGAGAATGTCTGGCCATCTGTTCGTCAACTCAAGCTGAAGCGATCTTGGGTGCTGCAGCAGGACAATGACCCAAAACACACCAGCAAATCCACCTCTGAATGGCTGAAGAAAAACAAAATGAAGACTTTGGAGTGGCCTAGTCAAAGTCCTGACCTGAATCCTATTGAGATGTTGTGGCATGACCTTAAAAAGGCGGTTCATGCTAGAAAACCCTCAAATAAAGCTGAATTACAACAATTCTGCAAAAATGAGTGGGCCAAAATTCCTCCAGAGCGCAGTAAAAGACTCGTTGCAAGTTATCGCAAATGCTTGATTGCAGTTATTGCTGCTAAGGATGGCCCAACCAGTTATTAGGTTCAGGGGGCAATTACTTTTTCACACAGGGCCATGTAGGTTTGGATTTTTTTTCTCCCTAAATAATAAAAACCCTCATTTAAAAACTGCATTTTGTGTTTACTTGTGTTATCTTTGACTAATAGTTAAATGTGTTTGATGATCAGAAACATTTAAGTGTGACAAACATGCAAAAGAATAAGAAATCAGGAAGGGGGCAAATAGTTTTTCACACCACTGTACATGGTAGGAAAATGTAGAGTTTACATGTCTTTTAATGCTCTTGCACCCACTGTGGTCATAAAGTAACCCTATACTGAAGTCAGTGCAAACATATTACTATTTAAATTGTAAACTAATACACCAGAGTTCAAAAGCTGTGAAAATACAACTCAGCTATGATGCTACTGTGAAAACCATAGGTATTAGTTACTGTAATAATAGATAGGAAGGTGCATGTGTGTTTACCATTATTGTAAACCTGAGGGCTCATTTACTAATATAGGTGCTAAATTGCACAAGCACAAATACAGCCCCCAGTAGCAACCATTGCCATGAAGTGCTTTGAGCTTATAGTGAAGGCTCACATCACATCTTTACTCCCTGCTTCACTTGATCCACTCCAGTTTGCCTACAGGTCAAATAGTTCTACAGACGATGCAATAGCAATTGCACTTCACACTGCCCTCTCCCACCTGGACCAGAGAAACACATACGTGCGGATGCTGTTCATTGACTACAGCTCCGCTTTCAACACCATCGTACCATCCAGACTTGTCATGAAACTCCGTGACCTGAACATCGGTTCCTCCCTGTGCTGCTGGATCCTGGACTTGACAAACAGACCTCAGGTGGTTCGGATCGGCAACATCACCTCATCCACACTGACACTTAGCACCGGTGCCCCCCAGGGATGTGTGCTCAGCCCCCTGCTGTACACCCTGTTCACCCACGACTGTACAGCAACACACAGCTCCAATACTATCATCAAATTTGCAGACGACACCACCATCATTGGCTGCATTTCTGATCGAGATGAGTCGGCATACAGGGCAGAGGTGGAGTTCATTGTGGATTACAGGAGACTGCAGGGAGGAGGCCATACCCCCATTCACATTGAGGGAAAAGAAGTGGAGAGAGTCAGCTGCTTCAGATTCCTGGGCATCAATATCAGTGAGGATCTGAGTTGGTCTCACCACGTTGGTGTGATCACAAAAGCGGCAAGACAGCGGCTCTTCTTTCTGCGGCGCCTGAGGAGGTTCGGCATGGACTCCAGAATACTCACAAACTTCTATCGATGCACCATTGAGAGTATTCTGTCCGGCTGTATCACCACCTGGTATGGCAGCTGTAATGCTTTGGACTGCAAAGCTCTGCAGAGGGTGGTGAGATAAGCAGAGCGCATCACCAGGACTGAACTGCCGGCCATGCAGGACCTGTACAGACAGCGCTGTAAGAGGAAGATGCAGCGGATCCTCTCTGACCCCAGCCACAGTCTTTTCACACTCCTACCATCAGGCAGGTGGTACAGGAGCATCCAGACCCGCACCAGCAGATACAGAGACCGTTTCTACCCACAAGCCATCAGGCTTCTGAACTGCTGACATTCTGCCTCCCCATAACTACTGGACTCTTTGCAGTGTCACTTTAAGCAAAGCCACTTTAAATCCTCACTGCACAATTTCAAATAATTAATTGCATTTTTTTTATTGTAAATACTTGTACCTTTATTGCTCACTTTTATTATATTTAATATGTAATATGTCTGTGTAAAGTTGGGAGGAACACGGGTCAAAAAAATTTCATTACAGTAATGATGCTTCATTGTTATTTGTATATGACAATAAAACTTGAAACTTGAAACATTTATCAATTTGTTTTGAAACTACAAGCTAGAAGACTAGAGCAAAGATATTGGGTGGGATTGGGGCAGGGCTATGATGTGGGGATTGGCCGATCCCCGCGTCAGTGTTACTGAGTCCTGCCTGGTTTTCCTAACTAGGGAAACCGGGCAGGAGGTTTTGACCGGGCTGTCCAGGTCCAACTCAATAGGTGGCAACCCTAGCAGCAGCACCCCTGCACTACAGGGTACAGGGATACATCTTGAATCCAGCCGGTCATTAATTGGGCCCTAAAGACATAATTTAAAAACACTATGGGGAATATGTAATAAAAGTTGTTAATGAAAAATATATGTGCACAAATAAGAATAAAAAAGTGTTCACTGAACAGGTTCCAGGTTTGCAAAAGGTATATTACGTTCGGCAAAGGTAAATTTATTCACTCAAAGGTACAAATTTTCGTGTTGCAACTGTTTTTTTCTTCAGCAATTTTTATCTTATTTGCTTATTAGTTGTTTCTTGCAGCACATAGGTCTGTAATATTACACGGGGTGTACTGGGCATGACGAAAACCTGAATTTCTATTAGTGGCTTAGGTTAGGCGAGTATAAAACATCTCACACTTATAAATGCCTAAAACAATCAAAAACTTTAGTTTAACAACAGCTCCCTAAATGTTAGTATACCGCATAGCCTTAATCTTATATAAAAAGAAACCACAGCGTTTGTTCTTTTGACCTATGCCTTATGAGAAGCCACATTTCCCTTCCGCAATCACATCATTGACGCTGTCCTCCAACCACTAGGTGTCTCTGCTTTTTAAAGTATCAGCTGCTTAACGTGTAGCTTTTCTCTCTATGTTTCGCTTAGGCCGCTTGGAGTGGTTTGGCGTTTGGTGTGTTCTGTGTTTTGTTTCGGTGCCTGGGGCAGAGGAAGCAAAAGAAAGCCCGGTAGGGACAGATTTGTTGTCGTACACTTATTTTCATTTTACGCTTCTAATAATTGTATTTGTCCACTCTCTTACAGCTAGGTTAAATATTGTTGTGGAAATCGGCATCTATATATATACGGTTTGAATTTTACAGTATGGCGAAAAAGGAGCTCGTAAGCAATCGATAATTTTTAACATGGCAATTGTCTTGGTTTTCGAATGCCGGTAGTTGCGCATAGTAGGTGTAAAGCTTCAAGACGAAGCATTATATAGGGGTCTTGGCTATACCGGAAGCGAGTTAGAAATAAGCATCTGATTGCTAATTGTGACTTTTGGATAAAATATTTTAACTTCTTTTCCGTCTGGCACCTAGGCCTATTTAATTTTAACTAAAATTTTGCTTTGTTGGTTATGTGCTAAGATTGTTATGCCCCATTTTTATAAACCCAATAAATAATCCTGCCCAGTGTTTGAATAGACTGTAATTTAGTTTGTGTATTTAAAATAAAGACTTCTGGCCTTTGACTGCCCCAAAAATGTGTGGGCTGTAGTTTTGCTGTTTTCCCACCATATATTAGCCATTTACAGCTGGCAGTTAAAATTAAGGTCTATAATTATGAGAGCTTGAGGATTATTAACAACTAGTACACACTGCTGCTGTTAAAGGCTCTATGTTATGATGGTATGACCATTTTGAGAGTGAATAATAATCAACGTGTAGCCTAAATTTAGAAGAAAACCGTAATCGGTACATTTCTTGATATCTACTGAGTAGACTAGGGCTGAGGTTGGATAAGAGTGTTCTTGGCAGTGCAGGAAGGTTTGCATTGCAAGAGAAGTGGTAAAGTATGTTTAGATTCCAGTGGTATTCTGGTATTTGTAGTTCCATACCTAGATGGCAGTTTGGACTTTCCTGATACGCTTGGGTGCAGACACATGTAGCCGAAATACGCATAAAAATGCAAGACTTTGCATTCTCTCGTGTTTTTATGCAGATATCGGCTACATGTGCCTGCACCCGAATGTATTCCATTCATTCGGGTGCAGGCACAGGTAGGAGACGTGTGGCGGTATTTTCGGCAAGTGTTTTTTTGCTTGCCGAAAATATACGCCTGGTCTGACATTAGCCTTAATCTATAGAAAGGCCTTTCATTTTTTTAAGAAACTTGGAAATGTGTTGTCAGTACACATTTTGGTTCTTTTATTCTTCCACAGGTGCTGTAAAATGTCTTCATGGGTGAAAGTAACCAGGGGCCAACCACGAAAGCCAGTAGCTGGGAAAAAGTAAGAAATTAAAATTAATCTAATTATCTACCTTGCAAGGCCAAACATGTGGTGCCTTTAGTTTCCCTTTTTGCACATTTTAGCTTAAAAAAACAGATTTTTCATGACTTAAATAATAGGCAATAAGTATGTTAATCACAAGTCCTATATTTGAACTCTTGTTGAAAAAGGAGTATAGTAATTTAATCATAGCTTCCCTGAATTCAAGCCTAGTAATCTTTTTTACCTGAAGCGAATTGTATGCAAAGAGATATTAAGCGGGTCATGCATGGCAAGATTACTTTGCCCTTTTGGGTAAACAATTGGATTATATGTACTGCTATCCTTTTACTGCCAAACATGGGCCAGTAAGGTGCTGTTTATTCTTTGCAGACTTTGGCATAATTTCTATTTTTAAGATAGAAGTGTAAGACAAAATTTAAAAATAAATAAATAAATAAAAAATTGTGTTACTAAACATGTACTGAATTGCTGCTTAAAAGAGATGGAAAGGTATAGTCACTGGGGGTGCCAATTATTAGGCTCTCCCCAGTGATTGTAATCACTTACCTGGAACCCTGGGCTAGTGCTTCTGTTAACAGAAAACTGCATGAGCCCAGGGTTCCTGCAAGCCAGTGATCCTCTTCCTTCTGTCTGCTTTCTTTGTCATCCCAGTGCCAAGGTATACGCAGTAGTGTGAAAAAGGCTTTTTGTTAGTGTTTGGCTTTTCACTTTACTGTACATGCGCAAGTGTCACAAAAAAGGAAGAAAGAACAGGATCGATCGCCCACAGGTACCCCGGGCAGGAGCAGTTTTCTGATAACAGGAGCACCGGCCTGGGGTGTCTGGTAAGCAGTTCCAATCATTGGGGGTGATTGTACCCCAGTGATTGTACCTATCCTTCTCCTTTTTTTCCCTTTATGTAAATATACATATTTAAGAAGCTCTCTTCATATCTATATTATGCCTTTATAATTATATACATTCCATATTAGTATTGCATTTAGTAAACAGTAATTATATACCTATTAACTTGTTATGCTTCATATTAAAGTGTTGTAATCTTCAATTAATGTGTAGCACCTGTGTCTGTTAAAGCCTGTTCTGTCTACTCAAGGTCAATCAAGGTGCTGATTTGTGGCCATATACAAAAGACTGGTCATATGCAATCAATACTTATTATCTCTGTACGTTTTCCAATCCTCTGTTCCCAGTGAAAATGTTTTTAATCAGAAGAAGTAGATGTGGATATTGGTACATCAATGCAGATTATTTCCTGCAATCTTGTATTTTATTCACAGTCAGTTTTGCCCAATCGGCTTTTTCAGAATTTTAAAGAATAAACTGGTTTTAAATGGCTATGCAGACGATCGTGCAGCTGAAAATGTTGTACACCAAAAATCTTATCTTATGTGTGCCAGCATTCTGATGAAACATCTCTCATTCCATGAAATTATGCTCAACGTGAGTTGATTCAGCACTGCTGTGAAAAAGGGGGCTGATCATCTCTTGTTAACTTGAGATTTAAAGGAATACTGTCATGGCAACATGGGAAAACATATTTTTTCAAAATGATTCAGGTAATAGAGCTTCTCCAGCAGCATTCTGCATTGAATTCCGTTTTTCAAAAGCGCAAACAGAATTTTTTTTATATATAATTTTGAAATTTCACATGGGTTTAGTCATGTTCTTCATTTCTTAGGGTACCACGGCAATGTGACCTGTGATCTGATAAGCTTCAGGCACTCTTTACTGCTGCGCTGCAAGTTGGAGTGATCTCATTCCCCCCCCCCCCCCAGAAAGCGATTAGCAGAACAATAGGAAGGTAACAAGATAGCAGCTACTGGACACCTGTATTGCTAAAAGTGGTAGATATCAGAATAGCACTAAATAAGAAAAAATCCAAGTCTGGTTTGGGACTCCTCCAGTTACATGGAGTAGGAGAAAAACAATAGGTTATCTGAAAAGTAGTGCTGGCTCAATCTAAAACCTTGAGATCAGAACCAATGCACTGAGATGGCTGCCTAGATACCAACATTACAGCTTAAGTTTGTTAATTCACCCCATTTAAAATGTTATTCTTGAACTATTTGCAATGTACACGGTGTAATTTAGAAATTAAATGTACACTATATAAATCATGACAGAATCCCTTTTAACAAGAGATTGTCAGCCTTCAACTCTTCAACAGTTGAACCACAAGTTCCAGTCCACAACTTTTTAACTTTTCTATTTCCACAGGAACAAACCAAGCTGGATTCCGCGTCTTCTAGAGTAAGATTAACTATGTTTTATGTGTTTGTTTGCCGTTATGTTTTTTGCTGTGATGTTAAGAGTACAAAATACATTCCATATGCAAAAGATTTAGATGTATTACAAAATGCAGAGAGCCATAGGTGCCAGTAGACATTTATTAGTTTCACATCTATCTCGTACATAAGGGGATTTGCAGTGTCCTTTTTCCTGTATTTGTTAGATGTGTTTCGCATGTACTTTTACAAGGCGCATGCATTATAATATCAGTAATTTCATCAGTGGAGAGACCTGTGCCTTTGAAGATGCCTCAGTAGCCCCATCTTCTTTTCTGTTGATTCGCAACAAACATACATTAAACAAGGTTGAATGATATTTAATTTATATTCACATTACATGGCAGCTTAGAAATAAGTTCAGTCTTCATTAGTATTTATTCATCAACCATGTATCATCAGCTTCTGACAGATGAACCTTGTTTTCTGCTTGATAATTTGCAATGACCCCTGAAGCTTTCCTTCTCCAGAGCCCATTGTCCAAGGTCATTGACGCCTAACAAAATTTAAGGCTGTAACCTCCTGTGACAATTTTGTAGGCCTGAATCATTACTGTTGCAGAGGTGCTAAACTTGTAGACTTGTGCACAAGGTTCAGTATATAAACTATAGCATTTCTAGCCATATTAATTTTTAGTGTTTTGTTTTTTGTTAGGCCACACTTGTGGATCTAAGACTTAACGGTCACAATTTTAAATGTATTTATGCATGTATACATACAGTGTGTTACTTCCTGATTTAAGAGGTTAACTGTAAAGAAAGGTGCCAGTATGGGTAAGCACTAGTTATGAAATGAAGTTACTTTTTATTGAACGCAGTTCACACACTTGCTAATTGTAGTGGGTATCAAAAATAAGGGATCGGTGCTATATGATATAAACATGGACATATGTACTGCTTCAGCACAGTATGCAGTGAACATGCCGCTATATTCTATAGTGCTGTACAATAAGGGCAGGGTTACACTGGGAGATTAGTCACCCAGTGACAAATCGTTGGCGCGGGCGACTAATGTCCCCGCAATACCATCCCACCGGCTAGAATGTAAATTGCCGGTGGGATAGCATACGCGTTGCTGCAATGTCCCGCAGTCTCCTGAAGTTGCCTTGAGAGGAAACTTCAGGTGACTGTGGGACATCGCAGTGACGCGTATTCCATCCCACCTGCAATTTACGTTCTAGCCAGTGGGATGGCATTGTGGGGGGAGATTAGTTGCCTGCAACAGCGAAGATTTGTCGCTGGGCGACTAATCTCCCCGTGTACCCCTGCCCTTAAAAGATGGCACAAATCATAAGAGTTTGCAGTTAAAGTCTTAATGTCTCTATATGCCATAATTATTTGTAATAAAACATTTGGAAGGATAATTGCATTCTTTTTTATGTTGAATCTTTATACCCAGCAACATAGTAAAAAAACAAAAAAAAAAGGGGGGGTTTGTTATTTATTTTTTTAGAAAAGATTTGTAGTACAGTTATGGGACCTGTTATCCAGAATGCTCAGGACCTGGTTTTTCCGGATCAGGGATCTTTCCATGATTTGGATCTCTATAACTTAAGTCTACTCAAAATCATTTCAATATTAAATAAACCCAATAGGATTGTTTTGACTCAATAAGGATTAATTATCTTAGTTGGGATCTGTTTTATTACTAGAGAGAAAAAGTAAAATAATTTTTAAAAATTGAAATGATTGGCTTATAACAGAGTCTAAGGGAGATGGCCTTCCGTAATTCAGAACTTTCTGGTTAACGGATTTCAGGATAATGGATCCCATACCTGTAGTGTACAATAGGCATTCTTACCTATTCTGACTTTTTTGAGAATCTATTCTTTCTATATTTTATCTGTATTTCCCCACATCAGCATGTATGTATGTGTAGTTGTAGCAAGTGCTACAAATATATCAGTCACTCACTACCTGGTTACTAAGGTAAATTGGGCCCTAGCAACCAGGTAACTGCTGAAATGCCAAACTGAAGAGCTGCAGAACAAAAAGTAAAATAATTAAAAAACAGCCAATAATAATAAATGAAGACCAATTGAAAATTTTCAGAATAGCTAACATACTAAAAATTAATTTAAAGGTGAACAACCCTCTTTTAAAGGAAAACTATGCCCCCTGAATGAATACTTAACCAACAGTTTATATAAGGCTGATGCCACACGTGGCGTTTTTACGCTGCATTCTTACTCAGCCTCAAAACGCCGCACAAGCCACACAGCCCCTGACTATGGCGTTTTTCAGCGTAGGACTGGGGACGTAGCAAATCCCGTTTCCATGGTGCTAATAGTGTGAAATATTAAAAAACGCTGCGTATTTCCCTCCTCCCGTGAATCTATACCCCTTTTAATACAGCTCAAAACCTTGTTTGCCCTTGCAGCTTCTGCCTTGCATTGCTTGCTACAGCCAAGTTTATTATCTACAAGGACTCCCAGGTCCTTCTCCATTATTGATTTGCCTAGTGCAGTCCTATTTAGGGTATAAGTGGCTTGCATATTTTTATATCCCAGGTGCATGACCTTACATTTATCCACATTAAATCTCATCTGCCACTTAGCCGCCCAGATTGCCAGTTGGTCAAGATCCTGCTGCAAGGATGCCACATCCTGGATAGAATTAACTGGTCTGCAGAGTTTTGTGTCATCTGCAAACACTGACCCAGTACAGAACCCTGAGGGACCCCACTGAGAACCTTATTCCAAGTAGAGAACGTGCCATTAACAACCACCCTCTGTACCCGATCCTGAAGCCAGTTTTCTATCCATGTGCAAACTGACTTCACTAAGACCAACAGGCCTTAATTTAGAAAGCAGTCGTTTGTGGGGAATGGTATCAAATGCTTTGGCAAAATCCAAATAGATTATATCTACTGCATCCCCACTGTCCAGCTTCTTACATACCTCATTATAAAAAGCAATTAAATTTTATTATATGAAAATATTATTATATGATAAAATGTCTACGTGAAGGGTTTCAGAAACACTAAAGGAAGAAGTGATGGTATGTGAAGTACCATAAGTATTTGCCAACCCAGCTAAACAGCATATTGATGTATGTACTTATGTTCAACTGGGGTTGTGGTGTTATATGGCGATGGATACCTGATTCACTGGTTTGTCCTAGGTGAGTTGCTGTATTTGCTAATTATTATTAACCATAGGATGCCTATGAAGTACCCTTTCAAGGCCAATCTGGCACTGTAAGTGGTTTAATATCTATTTTAAAGGAGAAGGAAAGGCTAGTAAAGAGTTAATCTCAAGCTGCAGGAATACCTTCAGTTGTCTCAATAGTGCCCTTAAGTCTCCCCATATTTCACCTGTTCAGAAGATCAGACGCCAAACAGGAAGAAAAAATAAATGCTGAGCTGTTTAAAGAAAGTTCCCATAATGCCTCACTCCTGCACAGACACTTAGACCAAGTGAACATGCTCAGTTTGTAAGACTGAGTCAGCTTCCTGCTGATTGGCTCAGATCCACATTCCTAAGGGGGGGGTAGTGAGTTCTTAGCATTCTTGAGGGAGGGGGGAACAGGAGAGAGTAGAGAACAGAGAGCTGCTTGTCTCTGTCTCAGGAATTAAAGACACAAGAAATCAGTGCAGTGTTTCTGTGAGTGCTTATGGCTGTATTTACATAGACATTTCTGATAAAGCTTACTTAGTTTTTAACCCTCTTTCTGCTTTAATACGTTCCAGTGGTTTTCCCAGCCAGGACAATTGGGTACTGTATGATGCTCACAGCATTTCATATTGAGCATATGAAGGCTAGACCTAGGTACGCGACCGCAACAGGAATTGATAAACACTTAGCAGCCACCCATGAGTCCGCCTACATTTCTGGTTTTGTTACTGTTCTGATTCTAATCCTATGTTCACCTTCACTTTGCTTCTGCCAGCTCCCTTCCTTTCTGTTTTTACGTTAACTAGTCTTTGGGGGTCATGTTTTGTGAGTTATATGTTTGTGCAATTTCACTAACCTTTAAGATTCTTACACTGTCTGGCTTTTGAATTTTCAGCCCTATAAGTTATTCTTTAATACACACTTCCAGTATTTACCCACTTGTTGTCTAGCAACAATTAATGGATTTTGGTGGCACTTTGGGGTGGGGGGTGGGGGGGCTATTTATCCTGTATTTATTTCATATGGTGTAGCCTTGACAAAGGTCTTTGAGGGGACCGAAATGTTGCTTCTTAAATGTTCCTTTTTCTTTTGCTTTAAAGGAGAATGCAAGTCAAAATTTAAAAAGCATCCTCCTATTGTTTAGTAAAAATGCCACTTTTGGCTCACCTAATCAAATATTTACTCAGTCACACTTACTTCACATTTTCTAGAACAGGCAGCCATCTCTAAAAAGGTATTCTCCCTTCCTTTCCCTCCTTGCTTCATACTGCACATGTGTTTCATTCCCTCCCCCCCCCCCCCCACCCTCTGGCAGATCCGCTTCTGATTGGCTGGTGGGCATGTGTAGCTCAGAACAGCAGACAGGATCAAGTTACACACATGCTCAGAGAATAGGAAGGCTGCCACTGGCAGCCTACAGGAAGGACAGAGATTTCAGTGATGTCACTGTAGTCTTCACACTGCTGTAGGCTGCCAGCACCATATCTCAGAGAAGCAAGCAGGGATCTGGGAATTTAGATATGCAGTAAGTAATTAAAAAGAATGCCTTTAGACTTACTTTTAATTTATATTAACCTTTCATTGTCCTTTAAGACCAGTGAGATGCTGTTTTGTTAAGCCTAATATTTTTGCACCCTGGCATTGTCACTATGCCAGGGCCTCCTATTTTAATGCGCACTGCATGTTTATACACTAAAGCAAAAGTTTGCAATTATGTAAAGTATTCACTTCTACAAATTAATCAGGGTGGTGCTGTTTTCACTGATTTCATATTATACACCCTGTAGGAGGGTACAGCATGCACTTGGGGCTACAAAGATCTTTCCATTGTGTAGTATACTGCAGATACCAGTGTTAAAAATGTTAATGCAAGGTTACATTTTGTTTTACACACTTAAAAACATAGGAACAAAGAAAATAGAAAATAATTGTGGTATATGGTAATATTTTGGCACAATGGTAAGTCAGTATTTAGCAACACCTCTTTTGTTACAGATTACAGCTTGTAAACAAAATATTGTATGCAGCTAAGAGTCTTAATTCTTGTAGGGATTCTTACCCACACTTCCTTGCAGATCACTTATAATTCTGAGATTTTCTTGGGCCATCTTGCATGCACTGCATGTTTAAGATATACCCACAGATTTTCAGTAAAAAAACTAGCTTGCTTTTCAAAAATATCTCATGGTAGCTTTTGAGATGTATACTCAAAAGGGCCTCTTAACTGTATGATAAACACAAACCACAGTACACAAAAACAAAGTCCAAATACTCCAAGCAATTCTATGACTCCTATAAATATTCAAGATGGGGTGCTTCCTGAATCTGCTAGTCCCAAACCGGCAGAAATATAAAAAGAAGGGGACACACTCCCATCGTGTAAAACTTCATCAGCACATTTATTCAAACTAAAGTATTACACTTAAATTTTTAGTCAGAAATAAAATCAATCAAACAAAAGTCTTTTGTAGTATTCTCCTCCAACAGATTTCATCGGGATCCCAACTTTCTTAAGGATTGGGGAGTGCTTATTTGTAGGCTTCTGAGATATGTTTGGGATCACTGTCTTGCTGTAGGAGCCATCCCTTTTTAGCTTCAGCTTCTTGGCTAAATGTTTCACATTGGCCTTCAGATTTTGCTAATATTTCAAACAAATCTTTCTTCCCTCTATACAGTCATGGCCAAAATTGTTGGCACCCCAGAAATTTTTCCAGAGAATCAAGTATTTCTCACAGAAAAGTATTGCAGTAACACATGTTTTGCTATACACATGTTTATTCCCTCTGTGTGTATTGGAACAGAACAAAAAAGGGAGGAAAAAAAGCAAATTGGACATAATGTCACACAAAACTCCAAAAATGGGCTGGACAAAATTATTGGCACCCTTTCAAAATTGTTGATAAATAAGATTGTTTCAAACATGTGATGCTCCTTTAATCTCACCTGGGGCAAGTAACAGGTGTGGGCAATATAAAAATCACACCTGAAAGCAGATAAAAAGGAGAGAAGTTCACTTAGTCTTTGCATTGTGTGTCTGTGTGTGCCACACTAAGCATGGACAACTGTCTGAGGACTTGAGAACCAAAATATCCCAAACATATGTCAAAAAGCACCCAGAAATGGATGGCAACAAAGCACTGGAAAGTTCTGAAGTGGCCAGCAATGAGTCCAGATCTAAATCCCATTGATTCTGTGGAGAGATCTTAAAATTGCTGTTGGGAAAAGGCACCCTTCCAATAAGAGAGACCAGGAGCAGTTTGCAAAGGAAGAGTCGTCCAAAATTCCCGGTTAGAGGTGTAAGAAGCTTATTGATGGTTATAGGAAACGACTGATTTCAGTTATTTTTTCCAAAGGGTGTGCAACCAAATATTAAGTTATGGGTGCCAATAATTTTGTCCAACCCATTTTTGGAGTTTTGTGTGACATTATCTCCAATTTGCATATTTTCCTCCCTTTTTTGTTCTGTTCCAATACACACAAAGGGAATAAACGTGTATAGCAAAACGTGTTACTGCAATACTTTTCTGTTAGAAATACTTGATTTTCTGGAAAAATCTCTGGGGTGCCAACAATTTTGGTCATGACTATGTTTGATATTCATGTACCTCTTGCTAACACACAACTTCAAAGCATAATTGATCCAAATCCCTAACAGCTGCTTTTTTATTTTTCGAAAAATTTTGCTGTTTGTTTACATTTTTTTTTATTGGAAATTTAAAAAAAAAAGAGACAAGGGGCACACTAATAAAAAATAATTGAAAAAGTGTCATTTATTTATGAAGTGATGTGCACAAACTGAGCATTAACATTTACACACATGTTGTTTAACACTGATTCCTGCAATAGTTGATGACTACTTTTAGTAAAACTGACTGAATATGTAATTGCGTGTTCGTGCAGAAAGGCAAAAGTGTATTGAAAGAAATCCAATGTTTCAGCACGAACAGTGATTTTCCTTTTGTGCTCAAATAGTTTCCTTTTTTTTTTTAATTAATCTTTTGCCGTTTTGCACAATTATATAATGATTGTATGTATAAAATGATTTACTATGCTGACTCTGACTGGATAAGTTTGAAATTTAGATATGTTCGCTTCCTGTTTTACATTCTGATAACGATCCCTTAAAGGGATACTTTTATGATTTGTATGTTGTACTTTTTATTTCTAAATTACACTGTTTAAATAGCAAATAATTCACTCTATCATTTAAAATTGTATTCTTAAACCAACAATTGTATTTTTTTTTTTTTTTTTAGTTGTAATATTGGTGTGTAGGCTGCCAGCATTGTGCCTGATTCTGATCTTTTATATGGAGCCAGTGCTACACATTAGGGCTCTGGCACACGGGGAGATTAGTCGCCTGCAACAAATCTCCCTTGTCACGGGCGACTAATCTCCCCGAACTACCATCCCACCAGTGAAAATGTAAGTCGCCAGTGGGATGGCACACGCTGCGCAGGCGACTAATCTCCCCGTGTGCCAGAGCCCTAATATGTAGCATTGACTCCATATAAGAGCAGCCTTAGAACTGGTTTCAGTGCTTTCTCCTACTCCCATGTAACTGGAGGAGACTTGAATTTCTTACAATTATTGTGCTCTACTGATATCTACTGGGAGTTGCTATCCTCCCATTGTTCTGCTGATCACTGCTGGGAGGGGGGTTGATATTACTCCAACTTGCTCAGCATTAAGGGCTCTGGCACACGGGGAGATTAGTCGCCCGCGACAAAACTCCCTGTTCGCGGGCGACTAATCTCCCCGAGTTGCCGCCAGTTGCCATCCCACCGGCGACAATGTAAGTCGCCGGTGGGATGGCACACGCGGCGGCACGATTTCGGGAAATCGCAGAAGTTGCCTCGCAAGCCTTTTTCGGCGATTTCCCGAAATCGCGCCGCCGCGTGTGCCATCCCACAGGCGACTTACATTCTCGCCGGTGGGATGGCAACTGGCTGCAACTCGGGGAGATTAGTCGAGAGATTAGTCAGAGCACAGGTCACATGGCCGTGGCACCCTGGGAAATTAAGAATATGGCTAGCCCCATGTAAAATTTCAAAACTAAATATAAAAAAAAAAAATGGATATCAATGTAGGAATCTGCTGGAGAAGCTCTATTAACTGATGTGTTTTGGAAAAAAAGCATATTTTCCCATGACCATATTCTTTTAAGGATCGAAATGCTTAGATATTTGTAGCTCAATTAATGTTTTATTTTTTCGCATAGACTGCACTCACGGATCTATGTCAAAAATAAAAATCAACTTTAAATTAGGATTGTTTTGCCTCCCATAAAGATTCATTAATCTTAGTTAGGATCAAGTACAAGCTACTGTTTTATTATTACAAAGATAAAGGAAATCATTTAAACATTTTTTTAATTTGATTAAAATGGAGGGTATGGGAGATGGCTGTCCCGTAATTTGGAGCTTTCTGGATAATGGGTTTCTAGATAACAGATCCCATCCAAGTCATATGCATAGACTAATATATTGTTTCATTTATACAGCATTAACCCTTACAAACCAAGCCAGAAAGCATCATTTTCAGACGGCTATTCAAGAGATCTGGAAGAACAAAACAGGTAAATTGTTTAGTACTTATTCTATCTGGTTTTGATCTATTCTTTTTAACCCTAAAGCTAGTTTTCTGTTCACAAATATGTGCACCTGCTGCCAAGCAATTTTTAGGCGTTTGTACTCATTACAGTTATTTGTTACATTTCTGGCACAAATTGAGCTTAAATTACACAAAATACAAAATTAAGGGGCCCATTCGTTAAAGCACGAAATTTGGGTGATAAAAAGTACAATTGGAAAAAATTTGGAGTAACCGATAATTTCTGATGATCAAAAATGTCACATTCTTTTCCTGTTTGTACGAAAATATCTTGGTTGTGTTGCGAAAGTCACAAAATTTTTGGATCCGAACGTTCGGAAACGGCGCCAAAACCTTTCTGACTTTGAAACCTTCAATGTATGATTTTGGAAGCCTTCTATAGGACTCAATGGCACTCTACAGATCCAACCTTGCCAAAAGATAGTCACGATACCAAAGCTTGAATGAATTCTGAAATGGTCGTAGTCGTTGTGAAAAATACAACTTTTTCGTGGAAGTTAACAAAAACCGCGAAAAAGTCGTGGAATTTTAACAAAATTATCGTGAACATTCCAAAAAGTTCTATAAATTAGAAAAAATTTGATTTTTTTTTCTCAAAAAAAAAATTGTGGTTTCATGAAGGGCACCCAGGAGCCATGTATAAAGGCAATTTCAGCTGAAAAGCTTGAGAGTGTGCTTTAAATGCACATGTTGCAGTTTGTCTACCAACTTACCTGTAAAATATCTCTATCTCTTTCTGTCTAGCAATTTTTAACAGAATTGAATGTTTTGCATAATTCCTAAAAAATGGGTGAAATAAGATTTCTTAAAACTCCAAAGACAAGCAACAAAAGCAACTTCTCAGAGAGAAAATGATCTATATGGGGCACAGCCACCAAATACCTACAAGCATATCAAAATTCTACGCACCCCTGATAAAATGTCAGGTTCCTGTGCTGTACAAAAAGATAAATCAACTTTTTCCACCTTTAATGTGACCTATAAACTGTACCACTCAATTGAAAAACAAACTGAAATCTTTTAGGTGGAGGGAAGAAAACCAAAAAAACTAAAATAATGTGGTTGCATAAGTGTGCACACCCTTAAAATAATACTTTGTTGAAGCACTTTTTGATTTTATTACAGCACTCAGTCTTTTTGGGTATGAGTCTATCAGCATGGCACATTTTGACTTTGCAAGATTTGCCCACTCTTCTTTGCAGAAATACTCCAAATCTGTCAGATTGCGAGGGCATCTCCTGTGCACAGGTCTCTTCAGATCACCCCACAGATTTTCAATCGGATTCAGGTCTGGGCTCTGGCTGGGCCATTCCAAAACTTTAATCTTCTTCCGGTGAAGCCATTCCTTTGTTGATTTGGATGTATGCTTTGGGTCGTTGTCATGCTGAAAGATGAAGTTCCTCCTCTTGTTCAGCTTTCTAGCAGAAGCCTGAAGGTTTTGTGCCAATATTGACTGGTATTTGGAACGGTTCATAATTCCCTCTATCTTAACTAAGGCCCTAGTTCCAGCTGAAGAAAAACAGCCCCAAAGCATGATGCTGCCACCACCATGCTTCACTGTGGGTATGGTGTTATTTTGGTGATGTGCAGTATTGTTTTTGTGCCAAACATAGTTTTTGGAATTATGGCCAAAAAGTTCAACCTTGGTTTCATCAGACCATAACACCTTTCTCCACATGCTTTTGGGAGACTTCATATGTGTTTTTGCGAAATGTAGCCTGGCTTGGATGTTTTTCTTTGTAAGAAAAGGCTTTCGTCTTGCCACTCTACCCCATAGCCCAGACATATGAAGAATACAGGAGATTGTTGTCACATGTACCACACAACCAGTACTTGCCAGATATTCCTGCAGCTCCTTTAATGTTGCTGTAGGCCTCTTGGTAGCCTCCCTGACCAATTTTCTTCTCATCTTTTCATCAATTTTGGAGGGACGTCCAGTTCTTGGTAATGTCGCTGTTGTGCCATATTTTCTCCACTTGATGATGACTGTCTTCACTGTGTTCCATGGTATATCTAATGCCTTGGAAAATCTTTTGTACCCTTCTCCTGACTGATATCTTTTAACAATGAGATCCCTCTGATGCTTTGGAAGCTCTCTGTGGACCATGGCTTTTGCTGTGGGATGCGACTAAAAAAATGTCAGGAAAGTACGGGAAACTAGAGCAGCTGAATTTTATTTGGGGTTAATCAAATTATGGCAGGTGTATGCTGACTCCTATTTAACATGATTTTGAATGTGATTGCTTAATTCTGAACACAGCTACATTCCCAGTTAGAAGAGGGTGTGCACACTTATGCACTACATTATTTTAGTTTTTTTTTTTTGTTTGTTTTCTTCCCTCCACCTAAAAGGTTTGTTTGTTTTTCAATTAAGTGGTACAGTTTACAGGTCACATTAAAGGTGGCCATACACGTGGCGATCTGACGATGTTTCGTACGACCATCGGTCGCACGAAACATCGTAAGATCCGCCACACACCATTCAGGGCTGAATCGGCAGGTAAGGAGGTAGAAACAATAGGATTTCTACCTCCTTCTGCCGATTCAGCTCTGAAAGGAGAATTTTGGTCAGGCGCCTTCTATGGCACCCGATCAAAATTTTCAAACTGGTCCGATCGGCGAGTCGTCCAATATCAGCAGCTTCCTGCGATATCGGTCGACTCGCCGACATGCCATACATGCACCGATTATCGTACGAAACGAGGTTTCGTACGATAATATCGGTGCGTGTATGGCCACCTTAAAGGTGGAAAAAGTTCTGAAATGATTTATCTTTGTCTCATTTTTGTACAACACAGGAGTGTAGACTTTTTATATCCACTGTACAAAGTAAGGCTGAAAATGTGCAAGATGTTCCCTGGGTTTGCAAAGTAATCTACTTATTAGGGTGATTTTATCCAGGCATGGAAAAGAAATGGAAACCAAGTGATACAAGAAAATTGTGACGTTAATAGAAATGTGGAGAGTAACAGATACTAACTAACAAAAAAGTGAAAGGAAAAGAGAAATCTTAAAGGGGTTGGAAAGAGTATCCATCAGAAGTGGAGGAGTACAGAAAGAAGGAAAAAGCAATTAAAACAAAATGGGTAGAGAAAAAAGGAGGAGGATCAAGAGACTAAACAGAAGGGTCTCTTAAACACAGGCAGTTTTGTGTGTTTGATGTGGGTCTGAGTGCACCTAAGCACATCAACTAATTAATCAGTGAAGGTAACCGTGCTGCCAAGGGTTAATGATTCAGCTCTCAGTCTTGGTGTACACCTCCACCAGTGTGTAAAAAAACAAAAAATAAGCTTAAAGCCACCAAGAGAGCAAAATGCTGTGCTTGCTGCTAAAGGTGCTTTGTTCACGCGACATGTTTCGAGCAACAAAGGCCCTTTGTCAAGTGTTACCTCCTGCTGTGTACGACAATTACTTATACATACAAATAGTGACCTCACTATGGAGGCGTGACCAAGGAACATGTGATAATCAAATATCCAAGTGCCAGTGAAAGTCCTTAATACTTCAACGAATTAATTCAAATTTTCTGGCTATATCTATTTATGTGCATTTAGAATTGCATTTGATTGCATCCTAGGCTTCTTTTTACACTTGACGTGTACAAAGTACAGTAAAATAGATGCATTTTGAACTCCCAATAACACACTTCATTTCATGAGAAAAAACTTGCGTAAATTGAATGTCTTTTGACACACTCGGCATGCAATTTGGCATTATCAACACATTTATTAAGCACTAATGTATTTTGCATCATTGTACAATAAATGGGTGTATACACTGAAAATACATCTGATTTAAAGTGGTTGTTCAGAAGGAACGTGTTTTAGCAGCACTGACCCTGAATTTTAAATTATAAATTTGATTTACAAAAATATTTTTCTGAGAGGAGCTGTTCAAATTTGGACTGTTGTTTAAAGATGAACATCCCCTCTAATGTATGTCAATTAAAAAAAGATACCATCAGATTTTATCTTGAATACAGATGCAGCATGCTGAGTGTTCCCTCCTGACAGCCATGTAGTCTTGCATGGGAAAGTTTTTTTTTTTTTTTTTTTTTTTTTTTTACGCAACTGCAGTTTTGCATACATTTGATTGAACAATTATCAAGTTGCTGAATTAACAATAAATACATCACAACTAAACATTTTTTTCTTTTTTACCTATAAATCTTCACCAGAGGGCAGTATAGAGCAGTTGTAAACAGGTGGTTTTGTTTGAGTTTCCCAACCTGTACCTCTCAGGTTGGGTTTGTTATGCCTTTTACTATTTCTGTCACGCAGAAGTTCCACACCTTAATTAAGAACAATCGACTTTTAGGGTAAGCCTACTTCGGGATCCTCATCTGTCCATGGTTCCCATACCTTATAGAATTTCTCTGGACAGCCTCTTCTCATATATGTTAGTTTATAGTAGGGATGCACCGAATCCAGGATTAGCATATGCTAATTAGGATTTGGAAGGGTTAAATGTCCGTGTGAACACGGAAGTGAAAACATTTCCAGGTCTTATGTAAAAAATCAGCTGGTCAATGTCAGCATCTAGGGCACTCTTGGGTTAAGGTAGGATTCATTTTATGTAAAAGGAATGGGGTGAGCAATGTCCTATGTATGCATTATTTTATTTTTACTGCTAATCACCCCCTCAAAGGGGGGTCTACCTAGTGCTCTGGGGTGATCTCTGGGATGTCTTGCTACTTTGCTAACGCCTCTCTTTGTCCTCCTATATATCTTAGAAAGGGGTGTATATTAAGCTCCACATATTTTGAGAGATCAATGTGGTTCTGTATCCCCAAGTACTTTTAATGTCTCTACCCATTGAAGGCCCTGTGTCAAATTAATCTTAAGACCAGAGTAGTTTGTGTGGGTGTTTATTATGTCTAGTGCTTTGGAGAGTGCCTGGTTTGGGTTGGATAGGTAAAGGATGGTGTCATCTGCATACATTGAATTAATGTACTGGCTCCTAATTTTAATCTCTCTATGTCCTTGGAGGATTTAATGCGACAGGCCATAGGTTCCATTGCAATTGCAAACAGCTGGGGGGGCAGGGGGCATCCCAGTCTGGTTCCCCTGCAGACTGAAAAAGATATGTTTGTGTTGGTCTAGACTAGAGGAAGATGGTATGGAGCCTTCACCCACTTAAAGGAACAGTAACACCAAAAAATGAAAGTGTATAAAAGTAATGACAATATAATGTACTGCTGCCCTGCATTGCTACAACTGGTGTGTTTGCCTCAGAAAGACTACTATAGTTTATATAAGTAAGCTGCTGTGTAGCCCTGGGGGCAGCCATTCAAAGGAGAAAAGGCACAGGTTACTTAGCAGATAACAGACAAACCCTCATTATATGGGGCTTATCTACTAGTTATCTGTTATGTAACCTGTGCCTTGCATAAACTGTTCCCCCTACCCACCCCACCCTCTCGATTTCTGTAAGGGAGGTGACAGATGGAGAGATAAGTCGCCCCACAACAGATCTTCGTTGCCGCGGAGTGACTAATCTTCCCGCAATGGCATCCCACCAGCCAGCTGCTATTTCCGGAAGTCGCCCTGAAGTTTCCTCTCAAGGCAACTTCAGGCGACTTCCAGAAATCATAACGACTCGTATACCATCCCACCGGCTATTTTTTATTTATTATTATTATAATTATTATTTATTTTCTTGTAAAAAATTAGCACCTTGTTTGGGGGTACTGAGAGTGACATGTTCAAGTCAGAGTAGATTGAGATCCTTTTGGTTTTCAAAGAAGAGCTCTCCTTTCCTAGCTGCCAGCAATGCTGCACCTCTGTCTTGGTAGTTCAGTAGACGGGCAATCTGCTGTCTTGGCGGAGCACCTGGCAGAGATGGTCTGCCTTGCACTCTTTGTGCTCTCTCCACTGTAAATGCTGGAGTGAAGGCTGCTTGGCCAAAGGTACTTGTCAGCCATTCACAAATTTATCTGTGGCTGACCCCTTTGCCATCTTGACTAGGCCTGATATCTGGATATTATTCCTCCGTAAGCAATTCTCCAGCAGAATTAGAGCTATGAGCCTAACCCCCTTGCATTTTTCACCACTGTGCATCTTTCAAGAAGTCAAGATGGCCTTCCTGTAATTTGGAGCTGTCTGGATAACAGATCCCATACCTATAAACATTTTTTTTAAATTTTAATTGTTATGCTATTTGTGTGCAGGATCCTTCTTGAGGGGCTGTGCAATGACTGGCCTTAGAATTTGAAAGTCTGTTTTAGACATTCTGATCATTTAGATTAGAATTTAACATTTTAACATGTGTGTTTTAAATCTACTGCTAGAAACAAAAAAGAAAGATTAGCATTTTCTTGTATATTGATTGCTGTACTTTTACCACAATGACAATGAGTCACTTATAGTGCAATATGATTCACTTCATACTTTTTTCAATTAAGTATCTACAGTGATGGGTCTTTTTTGTATTTTGCAAACATAGTTACATAGGGTTGAAAAAAGACCAAGTTCAGACCTTCCAAGTAAACCCACCACACACACACACACACACACACACTTACCAATCTATACTATCACATACATTAACTACTGGTATGTATAAAAACATTAATACTAACTGTAGATATTAGTATCACAATAGCCTTGGACACTATGCTTGTTCAAGAACTCATCCAGGCCCCTCTTAAAGGCATTAACAGAATCTGCCATTACAACATAGTAACATAGTAAGTTAGGTTTAAAAAAGATGTACGTACATCACGTTCAACCATAATGCCTAACTTCTAGTTGAAACAGAGGAAGGCAAAAAATCCCATCTGAAGCCTCTCTAATTTGCCGCAGAGGGGGAAAAAAATTCCTGACTCCAAGATGGCAATCGGAACAGTCCCTGGATCAACTTGTACTAAGAGCTATCTCCCATAACCCTGTATTCCCTCACTAGCTAAGAAGCTGACCAGCCCCTTCTTAAAGCTATATAATGTATCAGCCAGCACAACTGATTCAGGGAGGGAATTTCACAACTTCACAGCTCTCACAGTAAAAAATCTTTTCCGAATATTTAAACGGAACCTCCCTCCTTCTAAACGGAGTGGGTGCCCTCGTGTCCGTTGGAAGGACCTACTGGTAAATAAAGCATTAGAGAGGTTATTATATTATCCCCTTATATACTTATACATAGTTATCATGTCACTTGTTAAGCGCCTCTTCTCCAAGGTAAACAGACCTAACTTGGCCAGTCTTTCTTAAAGGAACAATAACACCAAAAAATGAAAGTGTATAAAAGTAACTAAAATATAATGTGCTGCTGCCCTGCACTGGTAAAAGTTGTGTGTTTACTTCAGAAAGTCTACTATAATTTATATAAATAAGCTGCTATGTAGCCATGGAGGCAGCCATTCAAAGGAGAAAAGGCACAGGCACATAGCAGATAACAGATAAAGCACTATTGTATTCTACAGAACTTATCTGTTATCTGCTATGTAACCTGTGCCTTTTCTCCTTTTTTCCAGCTTGAATGGCTGCCCCCGGAGACCAAAACTGAACAGCATATTATACATGGGGCCTTACCGGCACTCTATAATCTATAACCCGTGAATCTATACCCCTTTTAATATAGCTCAAAACCTTGTTTGCCCTTGCAACTTCTGCCTGGCATTGCTTGCTACAGCCAAGTTTATTATCTACAAGGACTCCTTTTCCATTATGGATTTGCCTAGTGCAGTCCCATTAAGGGTATAAGTGGCTTGCATATTTTTACATCCCAGGTGCATGACATTACATTTATCCACATTAAATCTCATCTGCCACTTAGCCACCCAATTGCCAGTTGGTCAAGAACCTGCTGCAACATCACTAGGAAGGGCATTCCACAACCTCCCTGCCCTCACCGTGAAAAAACACGTATTCTGCTTCAAATGGAAGCTCCGTTGCTCTAATCTAAAGGGGTGGCCTCTAGTGCGTTGATTATTTTTATGGGAAAAAAGAACATCCCCTATCTGCCTATTATCCCCTCTAATGTATTTGTACAGAGTAATCCTGTCCCCTCTCTTTTGCAGAGAAAACAACCCCAACCTTAACAGTCTAACCTCATAGCTTAAAGGAACAGTAACACCAAAAAATGAAAGTGTATAAAAGTAATAACAATATAATGTACTGTTGGCCTGCATTGCTACAACTGGTGTGTTTGCCTCAGAAAGACTACTATAGTTTATATAAGTTAGCTGCTGTGTAGCCATGGGGGCAGCCATTCAATTGAGAAAAGGCACAGGTTACTTAGCAGATAACAGATAAACCCCCATTATATGGGGCTTATCTACTAGTTATCTGCTATGTAACCTGTGCCTTTTCTCCTTTTTTCCAGCTTGAATGGCTGCCCCCATGGCTACACAGCAGCTTATTTATATAGTAGCTTTTCTGTAGCAAAAACACCAGTTTTTTTGCAGAGCAACAGCACATTATATTTTAATTACTTAAAAACACTTTAATTTTTTGATGTTACTGTTCCTTTAAGTCTTCCATCCCCATTACCGGTAGTTGCACGTCTCTGCACTCTCTCCAGCTTCTTAAGGACTGAAGCCCAAAATTGCACTGCATACTCAAGGTGAGGCCTTACCAGAGACCTACAAAGAGGCATCTGTTTTCATTCCTTGAGTCAATGCCCTTTTTTTTTTATACAAGACAGTACTTTATTTGCTTTAGTAGCCACAGAATGACACTGCCTGGAATTAGACAACTTATCTGCAAAATCCCCCAGATCCTTCTCCATTAAGGATACCCCCAGCAAACTACCATTTAGTAGATAGCTTGCATTAATATTATTTCTACCAAAGTACATAACATTGCACTTATCAACATTGAACATCATTTTCCAGTTTGCTGTCCAGTTTTCCAATTTTGTCAAATCGCTCTGCAAAGTGGCAGCATCCTGCATGGAACTTTTGCACAATTTAGTGTCGTCGGCAAAAATAGAAACAGTACTTTCTATGCCCACCTTCAGGTCATTAATAAGCAAGTTAAAAAGCAAAGAACAAAGTACTGACCCCTCCGGTACTCCACTAACAACACTGGTCCAATTAGAAAATGTTCCATTTACCACCACTTGTGTAATTCCTCAATTTGATCATTAACCTTCTGTGTGGTACTGTATCAAACGCTTTAGCAAAGTCCAAGTAGATGACATCAACTGCCATTCCAGCATCGAGGTTCCTGCTCACCTCCTCATAAAAGCAGACTAAATAAGTCTGGCAAGATCTGTTACGCATAAAAGCATGCTGGCACAAAGTTATAATATTGTTAAATGCAATGTATTCAAGTACCCTATCCCTTATTACCCCTTCCAAAAGCTTTCCTACTACTGATGTCAGACTAACTATGAAACTGAATACTTTGTAATATATATTTGTGTATGTTTTATGTCTGCAGCTTTGAGGAACTTTTTGGCCAGCAATATCAATATCTCCCAGGAACAGAAGAATACTGTGAGAGATATCAATATTCCCAAAATGGTAAGTACATAGAAATTTGTTAGTGAGAAAGCTGCTGAATAATGTGGTGCAGTAAAGCTGTTAACACTTTACTAGGTTCCCAAACAAGTGACTCTAAACAAATGTTATCATTTCAACATTCATTGTTGGCCTAAAGGTCAAACAATCGGATAAACACAGTGTTTAATGTGTGATACTACCTATTGTAAAAAGTAAGATTGAGGTTTATTTGTTATGCAAATTGGTTTAGTAACTAAGGAAAGAAATACAGTAGTCTTAAGGTCCCCATACACGGGCCGACTATAGCTGCCGATATCGGTCCCTTGGACCGATTCGGCAGCTAATCGGCCCGTGTATGGGCAGAACAGAGCGGCCTGGCCGACCGATATCTGGCCTGAAATTGGCCAGATCTCGATCGGCCAGGTTAGAAAATCCAGTCGGATCGGGGACCGCATCGGCTCGTTGATGCGGTCCCCGAACCGACTGCCCCATAACCACAAATGTAATCCGATCGTTTGCTACCCGATATCGCCCACCCGTAGGTGGGGATATCGGGTGAAGATCCGCTCGCTTGGCGACATCGCCAAGCGAGTGGATCTTATAGTGTATGGGCACCTTTAAGGTCCCCATACACAGGGAGATTGTAGCTGCCGATATTGGTCCCTTGGACCGGTTCGGCAGCTTATCTGCCCGTGTAGGGGCAGAAACAAGGGACCTGGCCGACCTATATCTGGCCTGAAATTGGCCAGCTATCGATCAGCCAGGTTAGAAAATTCAGTCGGATCGGGGACCGCATCGGCTCGTTGATGCGGTCCCCGAACTGATTGCCCCTTTATTATTATTAACATTTATTTATAAAGCGCCAACATATTCCGCAGCGCTGTACAATAAGTGCGTTTCATACATTGGACATACAGAGTAACATATAAAGCAATCAATAACCGATACAAGAGGTGAAGAGGGCCCTGCCCAAAAAAGCTTACAATCTACAGGGAGAAAGGGTTGAGACACAAGGTGTGGGAATGGGCATGACCAGAGTTGTGAGAGGTGTGGCACAGGGTATTGCTAAACTAGATTAGGGTAAGCTTCTCTAAATAAATGTGTTTTTAGAGATCTCTTGAAGGCAGAGAGATTGGGAGAAAGTCTGATTGTGGGAGTGAATTCCAGAGAAGGGGGGCAGCCCTCGCAAAGTCTTGAATGCGAGTGTGTGAGGAGGGAATGAGAGAGGAGTTGAGGAGCACGTCAGTAGAGGAGCGTAACAAGCGGGTTGGATGGTACCTAGAGATGAGTTCAGAGATGTAGGGTGGGGCAGAGTTATGAACTGCTTTGAATGTAAGAGTCAGGAGTTTGAATTTTATCCTGGATGGTAGGGGAAGCCAGTGCAGGGATTGGCAGAGTGGCACGGCAGAGGAGGAGCGGTTGGAGAGGTGTATGAGCCTGGCAGCAGTATTCATTATGGATTGGAGAGGGGACAGTCTTTGGAGGGGAAGGCCAATTAATAGGGAGTTACGGTAGTCCAGGCGAGATATTATAAGAGTGTGAATGAGAATTTTGGCAGCATCATGTGTGATAAATGATCATATTTTGAAGATATTTCTTAGGTGAAAGTGACATGATTTGATAAGTGATTGGATATGAGGAGTGAAGGACTGGGCAGAATCAAGGATAACCCCAAGGCACCGGGCCTGGGAAGATGGGATACCTCGGGAACAATGTGGGCGTTTGAACTGGTTCTCTTTCCCCCATCCGTCTTAGAGAGGTTTAGTTTAAGGGAACGTTGGGACATCCAAGTGGAGATAGCGGCCAGGCAGGAGGAGACGCGAGTTAGAAGCTCTGGGTTGAGATCAGGAGAGGAAAGATAGGTCTGAGTATCGTCAGCATAGAGGTGGTACTGAAAGCCAAAAAAATTGATTAATTTGCCAAGTGAGGAGGTATAGAGAGAAAATAGTAAGGGGCCCAGGACAGAGCCTTGGGGAACCCAACAGAAAGAGGCAAGGGAGAAGATGATTCCCCATTGTAAGAGACACTGAAGGATCGATCTGAGAGATAAGATGAAAACCAGGATAAGGCAGTGTCACGAAGGCCAGGAGAGCAGAGAGACTGGAGGAGAAGAGGGTGATCCACAGTGTCAAAAAGCAGCAGAGAGATCGAGAAGTATTAGTAGCGAGTAGTGTTTTTTGGCTTTAGCCAATAGGAGGTCATTTGTTAGTCGGGTTAGAGCAGTTTCAGTGGAGTGTTGTTGTCTAAAACCAGATTGTAGGGGATCCAGGAGGTTATTGTCAGAGAGGAATAGCGTCAGTAGGTTGTAAACTAGGCGCTCAAGCAGTTTGGAGATGAATGGGAGCAGAGAGAGAGGTTAGTAGGATTGGAGGGATCAAGGGAGGGTTTTTTCAGAATAGGGGTTACAAGTGCATGTTTCAGTTGGGAGGGAAAGATTCCAGTAGAGAGTGAGAGATTGAATAGATGAGTTAAGGCTTTGATAAGACAGGGGTTGGCATTGCGTAGAAGTTTGGTAGGAATGGGATCAAGCGGGCAGGTAGTAAGGTGAGAGGAAGACAACAGTTTTGAGACTTCCTCTTCAGTCACTGGGGAGAAGGAGCCAAGAAGAGACTGGGTAGCATGTAGGGAGGGAGGGGAATGGTTATGGGGATTAAGTTGTGCAATGTCACTTCGGATGGTGTCCATTTTATTTTTAAAGTGCCATGCAATAGCTTGAGCAGTGACTGAAGCACACGGAGGGGGTGGAGGAGGGGACAGCAGAGAGTTTAAAGGTAGAGAAGAGTTATGCAGGTTTTTTAGAGAGTGAGTTAATAAGTGCAGCGAAGTAGGTTTGTTTAGCTTGGCAGAGGGTGGTGTTGTAGGAGAGCAGAGCAGATTTGTAGCTGCAGAAATCTGACTCTGACCTTGATTTGCACCAGCGGCGCTCAAGTGTACATGACTGTTTTTGGAGGGATTTGGTATGAGCAGTGTGCCAGGGTTGGAGTGGTTTGGGCCTCATGCGTTTTGTCTTGGCAGGAGCAAGCTCATTAAGGGCAGTGGCGAGTGTGCTGTAGTAGACAGAGGTAGCCTGGTTAGGACAAGAGACAGTTAGGATGTTAGAATGAAGAGATTCAAAGGAAGAAGAAAGGTTTGACGTGTTTAGGGATTGCAGGTCTCGGTATGTGTATGTTTGGGGGGCAGCAGAGGGTGTAGAGGGAGTTAGTGAGAGTTGAAATGTGAGCAGATTGTGATCAGAGAGGGGGAAAGGGGAGTTAGTGAAGTTGGAGGTAGAACAACATTTTGTAAATATAAGATCCAGGGAGTTTCCATCAGAGTGAGAGGGGGAGTCAGAGCACAGAGATAACCCAAAGGAGGGCATTGGGATTGTTAACAGGTATGTTAAAGTCACCTAGTACAATGGATGGGGAGTCAGAGGAAAGGAAGTAAGGAAGCCAGGCAGAAAAGTTGTCAAATTGTGATGTCTGTCCAGGAGGTCGGTATATGACCGCAATGCGAAGTGAGGCAGGGGAGAAGAGCCTAATAGAGTGAACCTCAAATGAGGAAAATGAAAGAGAAGGAGGAGGTGGAAGGACTGTAAAAATATCTCTTGCTCACTGAGGGAGTGGACACAGATGTGAGTTTGACACAGCTATCACAAGTACAGGTATAGGACCCATTATCCAGAATGCTCGGGACCAAGGGTATTCCGGATAAGGGGTCTTTCTGTAATTTGGAGCTCCATACCTTCAGTCTACTAAAAAATCAATAAAACATTTATTAAACCCAATAGGATTGTTTTGCATCCAATAAGTATTAATTATATCTTAGTTGGGATCAATTACAAGGTACTGTTTTATTTCTACAGACAAAGGAGATCAGTTTTAAAATTCTAAATTATTTGATTAAAATGGAGTCTATGGGACATGGCTTTCCGTAATTTGGAGCTTTCTGGATAATGGGTTTCCGGTTTCTGTACTAAATCAAGGTAGGCCTAACGGAAAAAGTTATTGGCATAGCAGATACACAGATGAGAATTACCATTAATAAATAGGCTGCAATATAGTGGCTTATATGGCAGTATACAGCAGAGGGATACACAGATGAGAATTACCTGTAGAAGTGAGAAGAGATGTGAGTTAGTTCCATGAACTGCCTTGTTTAACTGCCATTTCCTTCTTCCTAGCACTTGTGAAATGTTGGCACTTAGGAAATGGTAGCACCAGTGCCTGCCCCTGACACTGCCGTCAATATAATTCGATTGTTTGGCCCCAGGGCTATATATTGCTTATAGGAGTATCTTCTAGGAATGACACGCTATTCTTTGAAGTGTTAAGGCATTTTTTTTTAACGGGGAAGGAAACTTAAAGGGAATATCAAATTTGTAATTATTGGTATAATAGTTCTATGCCTTGCTATGATCTGAACAGTATAAAACTGCTGTTTTATGTATATGGAAATATTTGGCATATGTAAATAACTAACTTATTTTAGCTAGTTTTGTCCTTTACAAATCAATTACTTCCAGGGTGTATTCTTTTGAATCTGCAGTATGCTGGGAGGTAGTTTTTAGCTGACTTTTTGGCGCAAAAATCTTGCGGACATGTAAAAGAAAAAAGGGTGTGGTCATATCAAACTGTGTGGTGATGTCAAAAAAGTTGTGCCGTACCCGTGTTTTGCGAATTCACTACTGATGACATCATCACTACCGGAAACGTCTTGTACTGTGCAAATTCATCACTTTTTCACACAATATAGCAACAAAACTAAAAAGATTTCCAGATCAGAGAACTAGCAGTTCAGTTTTAGTATTTTTAAAAAATCTTTTTATCGTTAGACTGTCACTTGAACCTCACCTAAAGCACAGAGGTCTTAGACTGTGCAGTTACCTTCCAATTAAAAGATCATAGTGATCAGATCTGTTTTCTTAACAATAGTTGTATCATTAGCTGGCACAACATTTATTCTGTATTTTTTTTCATTTTTTCTTTTTAGCTTTCTACTTTTGAATAGTAAATTTGCATCAGATTTTTGTTTCTTGCTATCCTTTGTCCATATTTTTTTGCTTCTGTAGTCCCTCCTGCACAATGGGATTAAAATTCACAGAAGTGGAGATTTTTGGAGTAAAACTGGTGTAAAACAATTTCTTCATATTCACAAACAAATCTGCCTAAATTCCAATCCAAACACCACTTTTCAGATTTTAGTGACAGACCATTTACAGACCCTTTTGTTAAACAGGATTTTCAAAATGGAGTAAAGCTCAGTGAAGCTTTGTTGGAATAATTTTAAAATCTTGAATTTTACTTTGTTTCAGACAGTTTTTATTTGCCCCTCTTGTAGGGGCACCATTGCGGATTCATAATGTATGTATGTATATTTTTATTTATAAAGCGCTACTTATGTACGCAGCGCTGTACAGTAGAATACATTAATACAAACAGGGTGTTAATAAGATAATAGATAAATACAAAGTATAACAATAAATACAAGATACAGTTGCAATAAGTTAAGAGTCAAAGACACAAGAGGAAGGAGGTCCCTGCCCCTTAGAGCTTACAATCTATATGGGAGGGGTAACTAACAGACACAAATAGGCAAATATAAGTGCTGTAGGTCACAGTGGGTGACACTACAAAATAAGTGCCAGTTCCCAGATCAGGTGCTGGGTGAGTGCTCCTAAAGGTAGTCTTTAACCTTAGTTTTAAAAAGACTGGGGGAGGATTCTCTCCGGAGGAAATCAGGGAGGGCATTCCAAATGTAAGGGGCAGAAAGGTTTAAGGCGGGAAACCGCAGTAGTAGTGGGGGGCGCAACCAAACGATTGCTCTGCGAGGAACAAAGGAGTCGGCCGGGAACATACGGAGACACAAGGGACGAGATGTAGTGAGGAGCAGAGGAATGGAGGGCTTTGAAGGTTAGGAGAAGAAGTTTGTAAGATATTCTTTAATAGGAAGCCACGATAAGGCCTTTAGCAGGGGAAGGGCCTGAACTCTCCTGGATGAGAGGAGGAGAATTCTGGCAGCAGTGTTTAATATAGACTGTAGGGGGGAAAGATGGGAGTTAGGGAGGCCGGTTAATAGCAGGTTGCAGTAGTCCAGTCGTGACAGGATGAGAGTATGCATGAGCAGCTTAGCTGTTGCAGTAGAAAGAAAGGGACGAATTTTGGCAATATTGCTTAAGAAAAAGAGACTGAAGTCAAAGATCACCCCCAAACAACGCGCCGAATCGACGGGGTTGATGAGGGTGTCATCAATAGAGACAGAAAAGGGTGGGGTAGGACCAGGCTTAGGCGGAAAGATCATTAGTTCAGTTTTTGTTAGGTTGAGTTTGAGGTGGCATATTAATAGGGATTAGCAGCCTATAATAGCGATTTGAGTGAATAAATTGTATACATTTTTATTTAAAGGAAAAGCAAAGCCTTCTTAGGCAAATTTTTAGTTTTAGCAGCAGTGCTCGCTTTTTAACCCTTTCACTGCCAGCCATTTTGTACAAAACAGAACTTTTACTGCCAGACCGTTTTTTAACATTTTGCACTGTATCATTTTAGGGGCCTTTTCTCGGGGGGACTTTTAGTTTACCCAGGAAAAAAATATATTGTTTTTTTTCAGGACAATCTAAGCTTTTAAAATATGGTAGAATTTTTGTGTAATTCCAATTCTGTAACAAGATATAGGCTTCTACATGTCTAAAAAATGAAAAAAAAATATTTTCCATAATATAAACACATACACCAGAAACAAAAATTAGTTCATGCATAAAAATACAACTGTTTTGGAAAGTCCCATGTCTCCTGAACGTGCCAATACCAAATATATACAGTGGCTTGCAAAAGTATTCGGCCCCCTTGAACTTTTCCACCTTTTGTCACATTACAGCCACAAACATGAATCAATTTTATTGGAATTCCACGTGAAAAACCAATACAAAGTGGTGTACACGTGAGAAGTGGAACGAAAATCGTGCATGATTCCAAACATTTTTTACAAATAAATAACTGCAAAGTGGGGTGTGGGTAATTATTCAGCCCCCTTTGGTCTGAGTGCAGTCAGTTGCCCATAGACATTGCCTGATGAGTGCTAATGACTAAATAGAGTGCACCTGTGTGTAATCTAATGTCAGTACAAATACAGCTGCTCTGTGACGGCCTCAGAGGTTGTCTAAGTGAATATTGGGAGCAACAACACCATGAAGTCCGAAGAACACACCGGACAGGTCAGCTATAAAGTTATTGAGAAATTTAAAGCAGGCTTAGGCTACAAAAAGATTTCCAAAGCCTTGAAAATCCCACGGAGCACTGTTCAAGCGATCATTCAGAAATGGAAGTTGTATGGCACAACTGTAAACCTACCAAGACAAGGCCGTCCACCTAAACTCACAGGCCGAACAAGGAGAGTGCTGATCAGAAATGCAGCCAAGAGGCCCATGGTGACTCTGGGGGAGCTGCAGAGATCTACAGCTCAGGTGGGGGAATCTGTCCATAGGACAACTATTAGTCGTGCACTGCACAAAGTTATCCTTTATGGAAGAGGGGCAAGACGAAAGCCATTGTTAACAGAAAACCATAAGAAGTCCCGTTTGCAGTTTGCCACAAGCCATGTGGGGGACACAGCAAACATGTGGAAGAAGGTGCTCTGGTCAGATGAGACCAAAATGGAACTTTTTGGCCAAAATGCAAAACGCTATGTATGGCGGAAAACTAACACTGCACATCACTCTGAACACACCATCCCCACTGTCAAATATGGTGGTGGCAGCATCATGCTCTGGGGGTGCTTCTCTTCAGCAGGGACAGGGAAGCTGGTCAGAGTTGATGGGAAGATGGATGGAGCCAAATACAGGGCAATCTTGGAAGAAAACCTCTTGGAGTCTGCAAAAGACTTGAGACTGGGGCGGAGGTTCACCTTCCAGCAGGACAACGACCCTAAACATAAAGCCAGGGCAACAATGAAATGGTTTAAAACCAAACATATCCATGTGTTAGAATGGCCCAGTCAAAGTCCAGATCTAAATCCAATCGAGAATCTGTGGCAAGATCTGAAAACTGCTGTTCACAAACGCTGTCCATCTAATCTGACTGAGCTGGAGCTGTTTTGCAAAGAAGAATGGGCAAGGATTTCATTCTCTAGATATGCAAAGCTGGTAGAGACATACCCTAAAAGACTGTAGAACCACCTTTTGCTGCAATTACAGCTGCCAAAGTATTGACTCAGGGGGCTGAATAATTATGCACACCCCACTTTGCAGTTATTTATTTGTAAAAAAAATGTTTGGAATCATGTATGATTTTTGTTCCACTTCTCACATGTACACCACTTTGTATTGGTCTTTCACGTGGAATTCCAATAAAATTGATTCATGTTTGTGGCTGTAATGTGACAAAATGTGGAAAAGTTCAAGGGGGCCGAATACTTTTGCAAGCCACTGTATAGTTTTATGGAGATTTCTCACTTATATAGGTCAAAAACTCCCAGCAGGGCACTACCAAATTTCCAAAGCACTGCTTCAGAAAGCTGCATACTTTAGATTTCAAGGCCAAAAATTCCACTAACGGAAGGTCTATCCCAGAAAATTATACATTTTTAGAAAAAACATATTCTGGGGAATCGAGAATAGGTAGAACTGTCTGTCTACCTTAAAAAACCAAGTTGCAATGCTTTCCTAAAATTGTTTTTTTTTATCAAAATTTGTGAATTTTTTTAAAAAATGGCTTCAAAGCTTCCAGTCTATAGTATCTTATATCCTATAGGTCATAAAACAACACATCACCTAAATATGAATGCCAGAGGTCTACTAAACAGTTTGATGCCCAATATGCAAAGATCTACCAAAGTATGTAGTGTACATAGGCACCCAAATGAAAATAGTGCATAGGAATTTTCTCAGCTACCAACTAAATTTTTGCAAAAAGCCCAATGCCCCCCTAAATGTACAGGAAAAACCCAGAAAACCATATAGTTTTGGAAAGTACACATTCTGACCTATCCAACATTGGTAGAGAGTCCTTTCTACACCAAAGTACCAATCTGCAAAGCTTTCCTAAAGCTAGTGGTTTTTATGACAATTCAGAAAATTGCATACAAATGTTGCAGTTTGCCGCATTTATCTCACACAATTTCTTGCATACATATGCAAATCTCCCCAAATAGGAATTACTAAGGTCTACTGAACAGTTTGATGCCCAATATGGATAGATATACCAAAGTCTGTGGTATGTACTGACTCCAAAATGAAAATAGCGCATATGGATTTTTTGCCTGCCAACTCTGCTTTTGCACAGAGAGGCCGCTGACAGCGTATATGTGCCGAAACCCCCAGAAAACCAAATATTTTTAGAAAGTACACATTCTGATGAATTCAAAATAGGTAAAGTTACTTTTCTACACCAAGGGGCGTATTTATTATGCTGTGTAAAACTAATTCGCCATAAAAAAACAGAGTAAAAAGCTGTGTAAAATAAACGGAAAAGATCGCCGTCTGAACGCTGGATATTATGTCATTTTCCATAAGTTCCGGTGGAAGAAAAAATGTGCAAAAAATTACACCGATTTTATGCCGTTTTTACACGGCGAAGCCTGGCGATGTGTGACGAATTTTCTCGCCGTTTTACACAGCGTAGTAAATATGCCCCCAAAGTACCACATGGCAAAGCTATGCTAAAAATTAATCAGGAACATTAATACAGGGATAAAAATGCAATTAAACCACAAAAATTGTGTAAATTGATGAAACAACAAAATAAGTCACACAACAGCGTTATTAGTGGTTAGAATATCTGATCCAATAGTCACACTGCCAAAATTAAATTTTTATGGGAAAAAAAAAATTTAATTTTTGTGTATACATGTGTGTACACATCTAAAATTTGTGTGTAAGTGTGTATATATAAGTATGCTAAAGTGTGCAAGATGGGGGGGGGGAAAACCCTGTGCTAAATTGTGTGTAAATGTGTGTGTGTGTGTGTATTAGGCAAATAAAGAGCACTTACCAGTAGAAGGTCTCGGGCAGTCTTCTCTGTAGTCCTTGCAGCACATGAAGTGCGTGGGCAGTGCTGGGGGGGGGGGGGCAAGGAGCAGGGGGAAGACACAGGACAAGCAGCAGACACGATGCAAACGCGCCTGCTGCTGCTTATTCGGTCCTGTGATTCGGTCCTTGACAGCATTGACCACCACCTTTAGCTTTGTCACTTCCTTGTTGATCACCAAGATGGCTGCTTTAAATCGAACACATGCGCACTGGCTCCCAAACTGGGATATTGGGGTACTGGCCCTGGTGGGCTCATTTTCACTGGGCATGTTGGTGGGTGAGCCTGGTTTCTGTTCACTGTTAATCAGTGATGGTAGAGTAGTGCAGGTGGTGGGCCCTTTATTCAGTTCTTTCGATGAGCCCCCAAATACACCAGTCTGATACTGTTTGAGTGTTATTACTTTCAAGGCATTTCAGGCATTTCAAGACCCCAAATGAAGGAAAGCTTTGTGGTTTAGTAGTTTGAAACAGAAAGCCATATTTACTCTTTGAATTCCTCATAGGTGTATCCCCAAAATATATGGTTTCCTTGGGAGAAGTTTTTTGGCCTTGAAATCTGAAGTACAGTATACTTATTTCTGTGGTGTTGCTTTGAAATTTTTGTAGTTTACAGAGTTTTTGACACAATCAGGAAATTTCCATAAAACTATACTTATTTGGTTTTGGCACATTTATGAAACATGAAGACTTCTAAATTAGTTTTATTTCCACATATAAAATTAACATATAACATTTTGTGATATCACTATATTATGTAAAATAGCATTTTCTTTGTTTTGGCGTTTGTACCCTTAAATCTTGTTACAGAAGTGGAATTGCACAAAAACTTAGAGACAAATAGAAAGCCCAGCCTTGTCCTGCAAAAATTGATGTGTAAAAGGCAACTAAAATTACCCTTCAGGAAATGCCCCTAATTGTAAATTGTATAATAGGAGTAAGAAACCTCGCACTACAGTAGTCTTAGGGTGCACAGTAATTTCAAAGTTTCCAGATATGGTATATAGTGTTATAGACACAACAAAGGTTAGAAACTGGCACACCTAATGTAATTAAAATGTAACTTTTACTACTAAATAATTAAAATCCTATTAAAATAGACAAGCAAGAAAAGAAAAAAGCGACAGGATAACCTATGAAATTGTTTTCCCAGGGGAAGGAAGTAGCAGTATAAATTTATTGGCTGAAAGGGTACCAGCAAACTGATTGGCTAAAGCACCCTGATGAGAATGACCAAAAGATTTCGCCTTGAAAAAGCTCTATGCGAAACGCGCGTTGGCCGAGGTATCAATTATGGTTGTAGGCACAGGGGCTTTTGCCTTGACCTCCTGTTGATATTTTGTCCAGTAATGTAGACTGGTTGTTGTTGAATAGAAGTTTTGGGCTGGAATAGCGGTGTGTTGCCGGTTTAACCCTGTGCCGAGGTATAAGCGATGGTGGTAGGCACAGGACTTTGTATTCTGACCTCTTGTGGATTCGTTTTCCAGTAATGTAGACTGGATTGTTACTAAAATGAAGATTGGGGCCGGAATAGTTGTGTTTCGCCGGTGTGTCCCTGTGCCGAGGTATAAACTGTGGTTGTAGGCACAGGAGTGTGTGGTTTGACCTTTTGCTGATTTGTCTATTCAGTAGTATAGACTGGTGATTTATACTGAATTAAAGCTGTGGGCTGGAATACTTGCAATTCGCCGATTCAACCCTGTGCCGAGGTAACAAACAGAGGTGTAGGCACAGGGACTCCGATGAGGAACTAGGGAGGGTGGTTTAAATTACAACGCTCATAGAGTACCAACAAGTAGAAATCTTTGGGATTAGTTAACAAATCAAAAACTAAAAAATCCTGATAGGGAATCAAGGATTTGTTTATAACTGCAAATGTAATACCGCCGGCTCAATTTTAAAAATCCTGGCTGCCGAGGTAATAAATAAAGGTGCAGGCACAAGGATCTAGACCAGTAGCGGTAACCTTCTTTTGAGTGAGTTGTGTGCGATCGTGGGCCACTAAAGTGTTAATTGGGTGGAACCATCTAAGCGCCGCAATTAATAGACACGCTGTAAAAGGCAAGGATCCGTTTAAAGGATCATAGAATTTATTGTAATCGGTTTAATCTATGGGGCAACGATTGGGATGTATAGTCGTTTATAAATAGACACATAGGTATGCCATAATTCGAAACAATATAAGGCAAATATATATCGTAACTATGTTTACCTAATTGAGAGGGAAAAGATTTTGTGTAACACAAGACTGCAATTGCCGCCGTCCGCAAAATAGCGATACAAATATTAGCGCCGATGTCATGCACCTGAGATGATCTTATATAAGATATTTGCAGAAAATACAATCACCATGATGGCACATGAGCACTAGATTTCGGAACTAGATCGGATATAAACCTGCAGCATAATTATCGGTGGGTCATTTGGGAGGAGATATGGTATAAGCCACATCGATCGGTAACTGCTATCTTTATAGGCGCTGTATCAGATACTGAGACAGTTATAAGGGTAACGTCAGTGGGTATTCAAGTAATAGGATTGATTCTGCTGAAGGAATAAGGAGCGGCTAAACTTATAAGAATTCGAGCCTACTATTAATTGTGTATATGCAATAACTAGGAGACTTACCTGTTGGGGAGAACTATAAAGATCCCATCGGGGCAAAGAGTGTCCATAACCTATTTGATCCTTGATATAGCAAGCGGCGAAAAATAAATACATACACAACACAAGAATGGTGAACTAATAAAGTTTTATTGCATTGATAAAAATCTATATATAACTTACCTGATTCTTACTTGATCCGAGCTAAAGTAAGTGGTGAAAAATAAACATATACACAATATAAAAAGGGTGAACTAATAAAGTTTATTGCACTGATTAAGATTTGTACACAATTTTCCTTACTAGATCCCTGCTAAAATAAGGGGAGAAAAAAATAACACATACATAATATAAGAACGGTGAACTAATAAAGTTAATTGCACCGATACTGTGTCAACTTCGGGAATAACACCTAATCGTTAGATAGGATTGCTACTTCTTCTATAGCAAAAAAACCACACAAAGCAAACCAATCTTACTATCGCTACAATTGTTGCCAGCCCAAAACCAACTACGAATATAGATACTTTAGAAGTAATAGTATCCAGGAGTGTAACTAATAGAAGTGAAATTTGATCAAGGTGTGAATTAGAATTTTAACTCTTCCTAATTGTAAAATGACTAGCAATTGAAATGCAAAATCCTGCTGGAAAAATCCTTATTCCAAGGCTAATGTAGATGTGGGACTTGGTTTTATGGAAAATCAGATTTAATAAGAGCTAAAGACAGATTCATAAAAAAAGTTGGTAAAATGTCAGCTTAAAAGTCTGAATATTCACAAAAGTAGAAATAAAGGTTTGTGAATAAGGTGCAAAATCCAACAAATCTATCTCCATTTTTATTTTGTCTCAATATCACAACTTTTGTGAATTCCCCCAATCATTTTTTACTCTGCTCTACTACAAGAGCATCATAATCTGAATTTATAATTAGTTCTTGTGGTGGGGAGGGATATTTTGCTACTGTGCTATCAAATGAAAATGTTGATGTTAAGTGGACACAGGATGTTCTTTATAGCAACAAAAAAAGCAGACTAAATTGTACCAGTCTATAGGCTTTACCATGTACATGGCAAAAAAACAAAATACATTCTGGCTCCTCCGGTCATTCAACTTACTATTCAGGTACTGCATTCACATGGCAGTTTGTATATTAAACATGATTGTTTAGGGCCCATTGGAGTACCCTAAATATAATTATTTATGTATTTTATTATCTTCACTGATTAATAAACCATCAACATATTCAACAGGTCTGTACAATAGAAAGTTGTGTGTATATTGAACATACTGTTTGCATGCAAATACTGACCAATACAGAAGTTAGAGGAGCTTTCTAGTAAGAGCTTATAGTCTATGACAGTGCTGTCCAACTTCTGTTGTACTGAGGGACGGAATTTTTCCGACCTACGTGGTGGAGGGCCGATAATGGAAGCCAGTTTTGACCACTCCCCTTTTTGAAACTGCACCCACCTGAAACCACACCCATGTTATCACATGACCATACCCATATTAATGGTTGTAGTACAGCAAAAACCTGCCATACTCTGCCTGCCCTACCCTGCCTGTGTGTGCCATACTCTGCCTGCCCTACCCTGCCTGTGTGTGCCATACTCTGCCTTCCCTACCCTGCCTGTGTGTGCCATACTCTGCCTGCCCTACCCTGCCTGTGTGTGCCATACTCTGCCTTCCCTTCCCTGCCTGTGTGTGCCATACTTTCATTGTGTTTGCCATTCTTGGCTGGTTTGTGCCATACTTGGCCTGTGTGTGCCATACTCTGCCTTCCCTACCCTGCCTGTGTGTGGCATACTCTGCTTGCCCTATGATGCCTGTGTGTATGGCACACACAGGCAGCCTACAGTGACACAATGCTGGCACTGCTCCTACAGTCTGCACAATAACTATATATTAAAAAACTTTTTAATTGAAGTACCACCTCAGTATATGTTCTTTTTGTAGTGTGCAGGGATTATTTGTGGGTTTCTACTGCTCCTGAGGTGTGAACAGGGGAACAATATGGGTGATTAGAGCCTGAGCCTGAGGTGTGAACACTGCAGGGGGTGAACAATGCAGAGATTAAAAGGTGTGAACAACACAGGGGATTACATATTTAAACAATACAGGGGGATTACAGCCTGAATCTGAGGTGAGAACCATGCAGGGGGGGGGGGCAGTTAATCACAGTACTGATACCATTTAAAGCTTACACAAGAGTAAGCCATCAAAGCAGCCAGACAGGTGGGGGGCCACACAGAGGGGGGTCCATGCGGCCCGCGGGCCGCCAGTTGGACAGCACTGGTCTATGAGAAGGGGGTATGAGGCATAAGGTATTAAACAACTGCAAGGCAGATGTCAGAAAGGTTAGTATAATCAACCAAATGTATTTTAGGTAAACACTCACCATTCTCCTTAATCTTTTATAGTGCCACAAGGTTATATATACAAAACACAAGGAATAGCTGAAACAAATTAAGGGGGAAATTTATCAGTAGTTAGAGTTTAATTTTTTTTCTCGATTCAAGATTTTTTGCACAAAAAAAAACGAATTTGAGTTAGGGTTGAAAAACACCATATTTGCAGAATTTAGTTTTTAGAGTTTGTAACTTGTAAATATTTGAGGTATTGAGTGTTTGCATGAGTTTACCACGTTAGTAAAACATAATGAAAGAACAGGATTGCTATTTTGGTTGATGTGTAAAACCATTATTATTGACGAAATATTTTTGATGTAAAATTGCAATTATTGTTGTAGAAACACAGTACAGCACAGATGATCGCAGAGAGAAGTTGTATCTACAGTTCTATCAACAGATCCAGAATGAGTACCACAAAGAAAGACCTTCGGATTGTGTGATTGTTGCCATCAGCAAGGAACAGATGTAAGAAAATAAAAATTTAACTTAAGGCAATTATTTTTGATATGTAGAAGAATGTAATTTTAAAGGCTCAAAAAGTAATGCATAACAGACACTTACAGGACTCGTGCTTAAACGTTGGCAATGAAGTTACTAAGACATTAGGTAGTAAACCTATTTTTTAATAAGCTTTTTATTGATTTTTTTAAACTGGGTGTGCTAGATGTCAAAGCAAAGTATAAATAGCATTATGTCAAAACATCAAAAATAAAGAATAAAAAAAAAAGAATCAATATTCTTTCTACACTGTTAGTTGGTTTCCGGCCTTAGGGATCACGGACAGTAAAAATAGTAAAAACAATAGTAAACGGCATAATAAAATACAACTGCCATATTGTTTTGATTGCATTGTCCAGAGTGTATTAGAAGTTAATTTACCTTTTTAAAAAAATCTGTGTTTATATACTTAGAAAAATATATGTATAAAATATGTTTTTTGATAAAAAAAAAACAAACTATTTGTATAATTACTCTTACTCCTGTGACACGAGATTTTTATTTTCACTGTGCAAAGCCAGCGATTTGCATTGGTCATCTGTCTTTATCTGCCCTTGTCCCACACTCCACAGCCCAGTTTGCCATAGGCACCAGACCCCTCAGTGGGAATTTGTAATAGGTGGATACGGACCTTTTGACTGCTGCTGTTTTATGAGTGAATCCAGGATTGGTCAAATTGCCTCTTTTGATTAGCCTTATCTGCATTCTGTTTGTCCTAGACCCCTGTAGCTCATAGAGAGATATAGAACTTTTTGTTGGCTGCTGTAATGAACAGCCCAGAGACTGGGGCAAAACACTGTAAATTGCTTACCACTCACTACTTTGCCAATCACTTGCAAGTGTGTATGCTAAATTAATTAAATTGTGTGATAGTGTGTTTGCAAACTATTTAACGAGAAACATTGAAAATGGCGCCTGTATTTATACAGGTATTTGACCCCTTATCCGGAAACCCATTATCCAGAAAGTTTTGTATTACGGAAAGTCCATCTCCCATAGACACCATTGTAATCAAATAATTAATATTTTTAAAAATGGTTTCCTTTTTCTCTGTAATAATAAAACTGTACCTTGTATTTGATCCCAACTAAGATTAACACTTATTGGAGGCAAAACAATTCTATCGGATTTAATTACTGTTTAAATCATTTTTTTTTTAGTTTACTTAAGGTAGGAGGTCCGAATTATGGAAAGACCCCATATCCGGAAAACCCCAGGTCCCAAACCTGTATATAAAATGTACTTCTCATAATTTTCAGAAAGCATGGCACTATATTAAAATATTTTTAGAGCTCTCTAGCACAAAATATTGAAAAACCAGCTAAAAATATGTATTGTATCTGCTGGCTTTTTATTCAGCAGATATATAAATGCTGTTTTGAGCAGATAAGCAGTAGCCTGCAGTAAAATTAGTATTTCAATTCTAACTGTATTCAAGATTTTTTTCCCTGCTCTGATCATTACCATTTTTCTTTTTGTCTAGTAGCAATTTTTATGATTGTTTTGTGCTGGTGTCTGCAGGTGTTTTTTGTCTGTTGCTGAACCAGGTTTTTTTTTTGGTTTTTTTTTCGAACATTTACTCAACTTTTACCATTGAACACACATGTATGCAAAGCTACTAAAGGGTTACCCTGTAAACAAAGCTACTAATAAACACCTTTTTATACAGTATATTAATTTTACCCTTTTTTCACCTAAAAACTTTTATTTTACAGCATTACTATTTGACCAGGTATTTTGACCAATAATAACCTTGCATTGTTTTGCAGAATGGTAATTAATTTTTGTGATTTTACTGCATTTTTATCCCATAAACCATACCTATATACACATATATACTATAGTTCATAACATTTTTTTGCTTAGCTTTGCAGTTTGGTATTGTGGAGTATAAAGACATCTTTCCTATTTTGTATTTGTCAGAATGTGTACTTTACAAAAATGTTTTTTAGGGATCAGCATGGCACACAAAATGCATACAGGGTGCTAATTTTGCAGCAGCTGAAGTGTTAAGAGTCCACTCACAGTCTTTTAGGCTTTCACTTCAGGCTAAAAATTATAATTTTTGGATGTATTCTAATATGTAGAGCACAGTATGTGGGCGATAGGGAACTGTAGCCTGGATAAATCTGTTGTAGCTTTGCTTGATATCTTTATTTTTTCACAAACTTTTTTGCAACATTGAGATCAAGTTATAGAAGTTCTGCAGTGTCTAAGAAATAACCTTTACATTAAACACACTCGCACGTCAATTAGAAAGTGAAGGGGAAAACATGCGCCAACATCCAATGGCCCCCACTGTTCTATATTCTTACAACAGAAAAAAAATTATCACTTTTATCTGTAAAATAGGGCATTGTATCTTTCTTTACAATTTTTATTTTTTAGGAGTCTGAGTCAATTTGCTTTTGCCGACTGTGACTCCAGGTATCCACAGCTCTGAATTTTAATCCCCATTGTACCCTTAAAGGAAAATTTAACATTTTGGTTGGAAGAAGCTGAGAAGTCCTTACAGCAACTAAAAAGGAAGTTTACCACAGTAATGATACTAATTCACCCAGGCCCCCGTTTTTTTAAAAAAGTTACATAGTTTCAAGTGGAACACTTCCAAGTAAACCCAGCACATACAAACTTATACTGACCCATCTATACACTCGCATACATAAATAGTCTTGGATACTATGCTTGTTCAAGTCTCCATATTAACCAATCAGAACATTTATCAAAGCTAGTTTGAGTGCAGCACAAGCAGCCCAATGGACACAATTTTTTTTTTTTTTTACATTCTTGTTATTATTGTATCACCTGCTGTCCAGTGTGTGTGTGTGATTTTATTTTGCATTAACAGGTCAAGTTTTGACCACCCTTATTAAATTGCCATTAAATTATTTGATGGGCGTGTAAACGGCAGTTTACCATTAAAGTGTTTTGGTTTCCCTGAGTATGATAATGTGTCATGCAAAGACTGTGCTTCTATGTGTCTGAATAAGCTGTTTAAAACTTACTGTAAAAGCTGCTCACCCAGAGGCAGGTAAAAACTTTTCAGGGAGGAGGAGCATTTCTGCTGTCTGCAGTGTAAGTCATATGGGAGCTTCCCCCCCCTGCTCCCCCTCCCTCCCTGAACATTCATAGCAGGAGACATCAGCACAGTCTTACATTGCCCAAGCCGAGTCCAGTGACTGGTGCGCCTTCAGGTAAGAACGTGCACTGGTCTCCTGCGACTTGTGACCGTAACCCCCCCCAGGGCCCCCAAGGTTTCCCGGGAAACTTTTTGTGTCTTTAGCTTAAACCCAACACTTCTCCAAACCCCTTCCAATGAATAAGGTATTGAATGTTACCTCTAAATTTGCGAGAATCCACAATTTTCTGAACCTCAAATTCTTGATGCCCATCATCACATACAGGGGGAGGAGGAAGAGAATCATAAGAGAAGGCATTGTAGACCACATGTTTAAGGAGTGAGCAGACAGAAGCCCCTTCAAAGGAATGAAATGAGCCTTCTTGGGAAAGCATTCCACAATCACCAGAATAGTAGAAAACTGCTTACTTGGATAAATCTACAATAAAGTTCATGGAAATGTCAGACCAAGGTTGATTCAGAACAGGCAAAGGATGGAGAAGACCACAGGGAAGAGAACATGGAACCTTCTGTTGGGCACCACAAAAAATATCTAGAAATGAGATCTAGAGGTTTCTTAACCTCCAGATGGCCAGCGATCTCAGAGGAATGACCATGAGGCACACAGTCTTGAGATACACAAAGTTTTGTAAGGAAGGACATTCCGGAGGAACATTCCAGAAGGACATTCCGGAGGAACTTCAGATGTAGGCTGGACTAGAGACACTGGAGCCACCACTCGTTCAGGGGGAAATATAAGCTGCCAGGTCTATAAGAAATGACAAGTTAAATCTGGAGAAGAATAATGCCCACCTAGCTTGTCAAGGTTTCAATCTTCTTGCGGAAGAAATATATAATACATTTTTTATGATCTGTGAGGATAGTGAATGGCTCTAGAGATCCCTTCAACAAATAATGCCATTACCAACAACTCCTGATTGCAGTGTCCGTTTCTTTCAACTTAGAAAAGGCACAGGGATGATGAGGACCCTAAAAATCAGTTCATTCAGACCATCAGTATTAGAGGCAAAAACCAAGGCTTAGCTAAGGTCTGGATACACAGAGCCAGCTTGGGCAGTGAAAACAAGCACTATTTCAGTTTGTTCTTGGCGCCAAAGTGACTTCAGTAAGGGCACTGGGGTTGGGCTACAGGTCTTTAAATAGAGGGGAGAAGCCAGGTCGGGTTAGGGGTTGGACTTTTCTCGACCTGCACATCACTAGTTTACTCGCATGTGAGTCTTATTTGTCAAGCCACACTAGTGATAGGACCATGCTTGTTTGTGTACTGGCTCCTGCCAGTCCCCTCCTGGGGGAAGTGCAGGTTGGGTGTGGGTATATAAATCAATGTCAGGCTGGGTCAGGCAGTATTCTTAGAAAAGGTGCTTGAGTGTAATAAAAAAATATTTATACATGTACAAGGAGCAGATCCAGTGAATACTGAGGCATCTGTTGAAAAAAGGAGGGTTCGTTTTCTAGCGTGATAAGAATTTTTTACATTGAGAGCTGTACAACTGCTCTGTTAAAAAGTGACTGTACTGGCAGATTCTTTAGACAGTTTCAAGAGAGGGTTAAAAGTTGATTCATGGATCTGGGGACTTTTAGATTGTTCAGAAGGATATTTTCTTCCCCCAAGTCTGAGGCAAATTAGTGAGGCTTTTTTTTCCTCTTACCTTCTCCATAACCTTTTTTACAATGTTTAATTTGCTTGCAATTCTAATTTAAAAATAAAAATACATTGATTTGAAAAATTATGAAACTGTGGAATCTATGGCAATTATCTGCTTCTCTTAGTTGAACAGGTATGGGATCCATGATCCAGAAACCTGTTACTCTGAAAGCTCTGAATTACGGGAAGGCCATGTCATTTTTCTTAGTAATAATAATACAGAGTATAGGAGTAATTAACCTGCATGAGTCCATATTGGTGATAAAACAATCCTATTATCCTATTGAGTTTATTTGGTGTTTAAATATGTTTTAGCAAACCTAAGGTATGAAGGTCCAAATTACAGAAAGGTTCCTTATCTGGGAAAATCCCAAGTCCCAACCTTTTTGGATAATAGAGCCTATATTTGTATTGGTTGCTACACTGCATATATTTCTCCTATTATAAATATCTGAAGTTATCAAATAATTGTATTAGATAAACGATTACTTCTGCTGTGTCTTGATGGTTCTACTTGTTATTGTCATCTTTAATTAGAGGTGTGTATATTTACACATATGTGTTAATCATTTGAGTCTAAATTCCTTGACACAGGACTTAGCTCTGAAATACTGGATTTCTCATACATGACAACTTGTTTTCTAGAACTGGTCTGTTTGATGTATTTATAAGTATTAAACGATTATATTAAGTAATACTCTTTGAGAATTTGTTAAATAGGGCAATCAGATGCATGCTTGAAATCTGAATTTGCATGTATATTTTAAGAGGTATCTTTAAACTGACCACTAGAGATATGGTGTTTACTGTAGTTTTGCTTTAATGTATGTGCAATAAAGTGGAATCAGAAATGTTGTCCAAGAGCCAAGGATCTCTTGTGGAGAGCTTCAAAAAGACCTTGAATTAACAGGTACAGTTGTTTTAAGCAACTTGACGACATGGCCTCTATGTAGGCTCCGCTGCTGAAGAAAAAAACATTTTGAAGCTTGTTTAGAGTTTTCTGCACAACATTTGGACAAGTCAATGAAATGCTTGGAAAATATAGCCTTGTCAGATGAGGCCAAAATTTGATTCTCTGGACGTCATTGCACACACCATGTTTTGGAGGCAAAATGGCACTGCACTTTACGCCAAAATCACCATACCAACCAAATTTGGAGGTGGTAACATCAGTGTGTGGGGCTGTTTATTTTAACATATGCTACTGGCAGATTTCATATAATTGAAGGAAGAATAAATGGAGAAAAGGTCGGGACATTCTTGATAAAAATCTGCTGCCATCTATCAGGATGCTGTAGATGAATGAGGGTGGATATTTCAAGACTATGATTCCAAACACACAGCCAATAAAACTCTCAATTGAGAGACAGGAAAAAAGCTGCTAGAATGACCCAGTCAATCACCTGACTTGAATCCAATTGTAAATCTGTATGAACTGAAGATCACAGTTCATAGAAAAGGTCCCCAGGAACTTTCAAGATTTGAAGTCTGTTGTGGAAGAATGGGCCAAGAACACACTTGAGCAATGCATGCAACTAGTTTCTCCATACAGGAGGCACCTTGAAGCTGTCATTACCAACAAACTTTTCTACTTATGTATTAAATACACTTGAGTAAGCATATTCAATACTTACCGACATCTGGTGTAAATTTCATGTCAATAGCCCCAACAGAAATGTATTTATTGAGAAAAATGTTGATGTGTTCAATACTTATTTTCCCCGCTATATATCATATAGGTTGGACTGAAATTCAGGTTTTTGTCCCCCCACCACCCTTAGTATGATAAGGCCTTTGAGTTGATTGTGTGATTTGTTAGGCTTGCTAAAATATTGCTTCATTTGTGTTTAGTAACTTTAAATATTGATTCATTTAAGGCTATAAAAATATAATATAAAGATTATTTATTGACCATTCAAACACACACACTACACTTATCCAGTGCCTTCACTACTAAAATAAGACATCTTAAAAATATGCTTCACTTAAGATTAAAAATGTGCAGTGGGACAAAATAAAAGTACTGCAGTATGCCATTAATTTACTGATAATTCCAAAATGTTGCACAACCCTATACATTAATACTTCCTTTACCTTTTTTTTAGGCTGTTAAGGCAACAGCTTTCAGGATAACCCCATTCATAGGATGCACATTTTATTAGGTTAAAAGCATTCAGTCTTTCATGCAGATGCTTATTCAAACAGATTTAACTTTGCTCAAATTGGTGATTGTTTGATTCTTTCCCTTGCAGCTTTGAACAGATCTGTACATCTCTGCTAACTTTCTTTCACATTTTATACATATGCGTAATAAACTTTACCTTCTCTTAAAACTGGATTCATTTTGAAAGTGTCTGAACATGTAACATTTAATATTGAAAAATGTTTAAAACTACATTAGTTGAAAGCTCTTCAAACTGACATTGTTCAAAATATCACAAGATTACACATTTTATTTCGTGATTTTAATCACACGTTAAAACTGAATTAGGGTTATCATGCAGCACATAATATAACATTGTATCTTGCCCTGCTTACAACCCAGTACAAATTTTAAGCTTGCAGTAATCAATTGGTCCTGTTTAAAAAAAATTAACCTTGCACCTTTATTGCTAAAGTCACATAAATGTTAAACTGTAAAACATTTGTTGAACTGCTTTGTGTTTTCTGTACAGCCATAAAATAACTGCCCCTTACTGTCAACAAAAAGCAAAACTTAAACGTCATAGTCTCTCTGCTACAAATATACCTTCTGTCTTTTGCAAATAACCATCATTTTCTTTCTTTAAAGGGAATACGCCACTGCCATAGGCCATCGATTACAGGATCATGGCCTTGTGGTGGAGATGATTTACTTGACATCAGAATCTGGTCTTACACGTGCACTACAAGAAGTTAAAAATGATGGGTCCCCGTTTTGCATTCTAGTTGAGCAGACAAATGTAGCTTTGTCCTCTTGCACTGCAATCATTCTTCATGATTCTATCAAAAGTAAGTGTAGTCATAAACAGAAAACTGATCAAGGGAGGAAAAATTATACATATTCATAATCCACTTTGGCCTTTTTGCTCTTTGGCAGGGCATATTGTTACCATTAATCAAGTTGAACTTTTACATTGGAAAAGTTATGCACACAAATCATATTGCAGCTGTGGCTGGCACTCATAAGGTTAAATCCTCTTAGGGCACATGCTATTATGTCACAGAATAAAGTACATTAAACAGCCTGTTAGGAATGTTAACTTGGTGGTTTCATTCTGCTCACAAAATGAAATGATTAAAACGTGTAACCTTATAACATTCTCACAAATTGTAAACACCTTTCCCAGATTTTTAATAATATCAAATCATTTTCCAAATGCAATTGCTCAAGCAGCCCTTTTAGTGTTTTATTGCTTTCTTATAAAGGATAATCATCACTGTGCTGAGCAGCCAGCTACACATTGGTGTTCTGTCAGTTGTTGCTGTGCATGGTTAAAAAAAACAAAAAACAAAACACGTTCATTTCCAAGTAGACACACATGTTTTAAAATATACTACTACTATTCTTGCCTGTTTATCACCATGAATATGTTTACCAGTCTCCAATCCACATGAATAGTTGTTCAGAAATTGGTCATTATGCCACACCCCTAATGCAGCTTTTTAATGGAGATGTGTACTTATAAGCAAATCTAATGAAATCTACATTATCTAAATATTAATTGATATATATGAGAATTTGTTGCTTGCTGTTCCTGAGGAAGGTCACTGATCGTGGTTCACATACTCATATATGCTTAGCATGCATAGATGTTCTTGTATGAAAATAAGTTTGTGTCTGAAAATATTATATTGGGTAAAAGAGCAGGTGAGATGCAGCCTTTAGACATTATCTGTAGTGGAATTGCAGCTGGCTCTGCTAGAAATAATACATTTCTGACTGTTTATGTGCCATGCAAAAAAATTGTAATAAAAGCCAGTACACTTCCTATTAATTTGAATGGGTAGGAAAAAAGCAGGTAAAAAAAGATTTTGACTGCCTTGATTCTTTCTGAGAACACCACAACATTCAGAGCCTCCTAAATAACACAATTGTAGACTCGGGGTGGTTCAACAACTTAAATTGCAGTTTGGAAAGAGGATGAATAGAAATGCAAAATACAAAAACTTTGCAAATCTGTACAGATTGGTTAAAGGACTATGATAGTTATAATCAAAGGTGGGTGTCATTTTCTTTGACATCTTTGAATAACTAAAATTGCTAACCACCTACTCCAGGCAGGAGAAAAAAAATTGCCTGGCTATTGGTGCTTTATTTACTTTTTCTTTAGCAAATCTCTGAGTTGCCATTTTTACACTTCTCCCAAGTATCCTCTCTTCCACCCTGTGCTTACTGTGCTTGGTTCATGCTAAATATAGTAGTAATCCCAATCTGCATGTGCCCATCTTAAATTGTGCACAAGTGTATGATACTTGAGAGAATCCAAAAGATTATACCATGTTTAGAAGAGGACCAGTGGCCTGCAGTTTTACTTGCTTATGATGAAAAAAAAAAATCTCCATTAGAAATCTGCAAAATTCACAGTCTTTTTAACAGTTCTTAAACACTCCGTATTCAGCTACATTATACACTATTTCTTCTCTGCCCCTTTTCATTTCTAAAAATGCTTTTCTTAGATATGAGCTCCAAACTGACACAGCAAGTTATGTTTCTCCTCTGTAGTACATCGTAATATGCCCATGGAGGATGCCCTGGCTTTGGTAGTTAAGGCTTTCGGGAAAATTTTTGGCGAGCGTGAGCAGCAGGAGCGTAACGAAATTTCACACAAAGCAGCTGATCTGGCGGATGACTACCTGGAGAGGGAGCTCTATGAATCTTACTCTGTCCCACTGGACATTAGACATCTTCTCTTCCTTTTAAGCGATGGCAAATATTTATATTCTGAAGAGCTGCAAGCAATCAGTGACTACGTGACAACCAGGATAACTAAACTAGAAGGTATACTTAATGTTTGCCATCACTTCACAGACACAGAGAATCACAAAATCTCTCTATAGTATTTTACCCCACAAATACTCGCCACCTTTCTAAAGTTGTTGTTCAAATTAGTCACCATCACTATTTTAACACTTTTGCTACCATTTTCTCCAAAAGCCACAATTGTAGTAACACTATTGTAATACTTCAATAAAATTTAGCTAGGGACATTCTTTCCTTAGGAAAAACACTTAACACAATTTTTGTTGACCCTCTTCTCCGCTTACAGAGCTAGTTTACTGTTTTTCTTTGAAATAAATATTGAAAAACATATACCCCACTGATGCCTCGGTTAATGTAATGTTATTGGTATTTATTTTGATTATTTAAACTTAGAGGTAGCTGCTGCATTTCCCACCCTAGGCTTATACTCGAGTCAATAAGTTTTTCCAGTTTTCTTAGGTAAAATTAGGTACCTCGGCTTATATTCGGATCGGCTTATACTCGAGTATATACAGTATATTGGCGACAGTTATATTTCCTGGAGGATGTATTGCAATAGATGTTAAGCTTGTGTCCTCTCAAGGGTAACAAGAAAAATAATTTTGTTAATTCACACAGTTTTTATATCTGCAAACCACAGAGTATTTATTAATATATTTTAAGGGGTTGCGCACCTTTAAACAGTAACATGAAAAATTTTAAGTGTTATATGAAAATATTACAAACTGTTGCATCACAGTACTGTTGTCCAACCAGGCACTGGTTTAAAAGAGTGAGTAATTTAAATTGATAAGCCTAACTAGAAAGATAAGTAATAAAAAGAAGTAATAACAATAAACGTGTGTAGCCTTAGGGCTCTTGCACACGGGGAGACTAGTCGCCCGCGACAAAATCTCCCTTGTTGCGGGCGACTAATCTCCCCGAAATGCCATCCCACCAGCGAGAATGTAAATCTCCGGTGGCATGGCATACGCTGCGCCTTAAGTTGCCTTGAGAGGAAATGCCATCCCACCGCCGATTTATATTCTCGCCAGTGGGATGGCATTTCGGGGAGATTAGTTGCCCGCGACAAGGGAGATTTGTCGCGGGCGACTAATCTCCCTGTGTGCCAGAGCCCTTAAAGAGTAGTAGTTTAACTGATGGGGCCCCCTTTGAAAGCTGAATAGAGTCAGAAGAGAAAGGCAAGCAATTCAATAACCATAACAGATTAAAAAAAAAAATAGTTGAAATGTTAAGAATAGGCCTTTCTGTAACATACTAAAAATTAATGTTAGCCACCCATTTAAGTTATATTAAAGATTATTTTTAAAATATTTTTTCTTCTTACCCTCTACTTAATCCTCTTTAGCTTTAACAGTTTGTCTTATAAATTTTTTTATTTTCTCCGTGGTTATGTACAAAAGTTGTAGGTGTTAAGACACTGTGTCCTGTTTTGTGGATCATACAGTTAAAAAGGAACAGTATACACCTAAAACACCTTTGTTGAAATGTACAAAATAAGTCCTGTATGAATTGAAATTAAAACAATAAGCAAAATGTAATTTCAATACATTTTCCCTTTTTTCCACATTATAAAAACCTAATTTGGAGGCTATTTTCACTATAAATTAGATGGCCCACAACACACTGGAAGAAATAAGTTTACCAGCACACCTGGCAGATTCAGTAAAATGCAAAGTTTCAGGGAAACGCCCCTTTGTCAAGCATACAAACCAGTGAAAAAGTAAAGCCATTTAAAGCCAAAAATTAACATAAATAATTGTTCAGTTACATTTGTATACAGCATACAAAAGTACCAAAAATTTAAAAAAAATCCTTGTGACCTAGCTGCTTTTAATAATAGTCCCCTGTACCAGTCCTTCGTCAAGCATACAAGCCAGTGAAAAAGTAAATGCATTTAAAATAAAAAATTGCATAAATTATTCAATTACATTTGTATATACCATACAAAAGTACCAAAAATGTGAAAAACACCTAGCTGCTTTTAATAATACACTTCATTGTACAAGTCATTTATGAATAAAGTCCATTTCAACATAGTTGCTAATTCAAAACATCACTTTTGTGTAACTGGTAAAGGTGTCTTTCCCATCTTGCATCAGGAAATTTTACATGTCCTGGTATAGTGCAGTTTCTTAAAATCTGTTTGAATAAAAATAAAAAAATGTAAGTAAATATTTCAACAAATACATCTGCCGAGTGCAGTACCTTACATTGCTTGAATGTACCTATCACTATGCAAACTGAGTGGATTTTAGCCAGAAAAAAATTGTGTTTTCTGGCTGAACTCCGATGCCTTTTGTGTAAGATACTGCACAAATGGGGATGCAGGGTCAGTAATAGTGTTCTCTCTGGCAGAGGGTGCTATGAACTGTGGCATTAGAATTAAGATTAGAAAGTTTTAGTTGCTGTGTTTACAGACAGCTAGACAGATCTGTCTCCCCCATAAAAGAAATTACATAAAGACTACTCCTTTTGCTAAAGCTAAAAATGCTTAAACTTAAATGTATGCTAAAATCTAAACCTAGTTCTGAACATGAGGTCAACTAAATTATGACAAGGAGGTTAAAGTAATTAATCATCTTAACAGTACACAAATTAACCCCATGTGTAAGATAAGTGACACACATGGTGTTTTGTCACAAAATGCCAAAAAGAATCCCCTCAGCCATAGTGAGTTATGATAATTGCTGCAGGTAAAATACTTAAATTGCATAATTGTGTGAAACGATGTACAAAGGCAATTTAGTGCAGTTTAAATGTCAGAATTCTACAAAGAAACAATAAAGCCACAATTAAAAATGTATATTAAAAGCTGCATAAGTCTACTTAACTTGTTAGATATCAGAACAGCTATTAAAATTGCTTAAGATTTTACAAAAGAAAAGAAAAAGTATGACCATAAAGATGCACTTCCCCTTCTTGGATGTCCAAGACAAAGTTCCTCATTATAATATAACTCTTATTCAGTATAGATAAAATGCACACCATGAGTATGTGTAATAACAGAAAAATTGAAAAAATAAAATGTTAACATTATCAAAACAGTGCAGGGTTACCTGGTAAGGGGGATCAAACTCCCAAGGGAGAAAAAAAAAAGTCAGTAAACAATTGCACTACTGGGTTATAACACATGTGGAAAGCTGGATTATATACTAGATTCCTGAACCACTATAACTCAGATATCACTATCTAAAAAGTGGCTAAAAGATCCTGCCATCAATGTGTGAAATTACACCAAATCAAACCCACACACTTTCATACAGTGACTCAATACCACGCTCACCACTAATGAGTCTCGGTGGCAAGAAATGGGTCAATCCTGGCCCTCATGCAAACAACTCCCCAGTGCCTAGTACTTACAAAGTAAAGCTCCCCATCAGGTAAATAATAAAAAAGAGAGACACCCTGGCCGATTTGAAACTAAAAAGTGCCAAGGCCTTGATAAAGCCCCAACGTAAATCGCCTTATTTGATTAATTTTAGGCTTTGACATCGTGGTGGTGCTCCCCTTTGCAGTAATTGTATCATTAAAATTGCTTAAGATATGCAAGTTCTTTTCTGTTCTGGTTACTGCATTTTTACTCAGTTTGCATAAGTAAAAATGTCTTGACTGTTAACTAGTGTGACTACTGCCTTTATCATAGTTATCATTTTTAAAGGGATACTGTCATTGGGAAACATGGTTTTTAAAACACATCAATAGATATTATTCATCAAGCATAATTGTATGCTGATATCGGGCAAGCCCTTGTAGTTATATCCCATGATTCTTTCAGTCTCATGGATTGTGCTTTGTTAAACTGCCGTTGTTACCCTTAAAGGAGACATATTGGATAAATGGAAACCCCTAATTTTGTAGGCAATTATGAATAATGGTGCTGGTTTCACTTTGGGCTAAACATTAATCCTATCTGTACAAATGGCCCCTTTATTGGAGATCCTATTCGTTCTCTGTCCGCATTTCAAATGAGGGGTGGGTGTGTCATAACGGTCCCTGCCAGAAGCTCAGCAGGAGGGGGATAGCCAATCACAGCCTAGCTCTCACACAAGCAAAGGCAGGCTTCAGTTCCCTATCAGGTCAGTCTAGCTGATGATTGGTTACTATCCAAGGGCTGCCAGCTCCCCTGCACATCCAGAGAATTCAACCAGCAAGTGTGGAATAGATGGGCGGGACTAGTGGAGTTTTGGTGGAATTTGTCAATAAATTAGTCCAAAACACAACTTTTTTAGGCACAATCCTTCTATATCTAGAGGAGTATAATTCACTGGTAGATTCTTAATTTTTATATGATATGTCTCCTTTAATATTGATGTCGATACCTTTCCCCCACAAGCTGGTGTTTTCAGAACATTTTCTGTTCAGCCAGAATTTAGTAGAATGGACAGGTGACAAAATACCTGGTCAAAACTGGCCATCCTGGCATTTGTGCTAAATGCACATTTGCTGCTCCTGTTATGCAAAACAATGGTCAAAATATGCTAGTACAGGTATTTAATAAATGTTCTAATGTGTGTTTTTGGGCTGCAAACTTGCCTGTGTTTGCTCTCAGGTGGGTTCAATCTGTGTAATAGGATGCAAAATGAGTGGCTTCATGTGTTACTCTGACAGATAAAAACCTTCCACTTATGCTTTCAACACAGATTTAGCTTGTGCAGTAGAAGTCAAACATGCACTTGTAATTAAAAGTACAGTGTCCAGGATTCCCATCAGGGGGCAATGAAGAGTTGCAAAGGTGTGATTTTGGAGTAATAAAAGTGACAGCCTTTTGAGTGAGCAGGGTTTCAGCAGCACATGGATGGCATTTTAGAATAATAGGGCTTTACCATACATGTAATGGGCTTAAGGAACATTGATCCTTATGAAGGAATTCAAGGACGGAATTCCAGAGGTAAGGAGCAGCAAGGAAGAAAGGTTTAAGACTAGAGATGGCAATAGGTGTGGATGGTGTTAAAAGACGGTGGCCCTGAGAGGAGCAAAGGAGATGGCCAGGAGCATACAGTGAGACAAGTAAACAAATATAGTGAGGAACAGAGCAATGAAGGTCTTTGAAAGTTAGCAAAAGTATTTTTTTTACTCTATCCTTTGCTTAACCGGAAGCCATGCTAAAGATTTTACAGGTTCCCTTCTTTAGGAGAGAGCAGAAGGATCCTAGCACAAGAGTTTAAGATTGCTTGCAGGGAAGAGAGGTTTGATTCTGGAAGATTAGTTAGTAGGAGATTACAGTAATCTAAACTGGATAGGATAAGGGCATGGATTAATGTTAGCAATTACCTGTGAACAAAAGGGGCATCCCATTAAAGGACATGTAAATCCTACTTTTCCTACCATACATAAAGGTTGGGCACATCACACCAAACTGCATCATTTGTACTGCATATATTGCCTTTGTTCACACATTTAGCGGCTTTCACGCTGTAGCTATTTTCCCTTCTGACACATGGCATCACCAGTCTCCATAGAAACATGCCCATCTCTTCATTGGCTGCTAGACTGGAGGGAGTGTTTAGTAATTTGAGTTGAGAAAAACTGAGCATGTTCAGTTTCCAACAGCCAAAGCAAATTCCTAAGGGAGGGGGCAGAGTGAGTTAGAGGAGGAGAAGAAATCTCAAGTGATTAAGGGGATGCTGTTGCCTTACAATTAACCTTTGAACAGCAGGAGTGGCAGTTTTAAAAGACACTGTTCACTGATTAAATTTTTTTGTGGGGGTTTACATGTCCTTTAATTATCCTGGTTTTTGAAAACTGTTTACAGGGTCAGTTAGCCTCTTAATATCACTTAATAGTAAATATTATTGATAGTTTATTTTGTTGAAAGACTGCCCAGATACTGTCCATCAAGTTTTTAATCCCTTTAAGTAATCCAGACATTCATCCAATTTAGTCATATAAATGTAATTCAGAAACTGAAAACCACACCAGGTTTGAAATTAATGGAGAAAACCTGTTATTTCATATTTTCAATTAGGTTCTCTTTTTAAAAAATTGATGATTCTTTTCAGTACAAAAAAAGAAAAGATTAGTTATTTTAAATACCACCAAAGAATTGTGGTGAGCCAAATCCATCTCTAAACACAAATTAAAACTTAGTCTGCTTTCTCTTTAATAATTGCCTATGACCAATCTGCTTCTTAATTATTACTAAACTTGGCTCAGGTCTACAAAAAGGGTTTTGTTTTACATTAAATTGTGTTCTAGATTATATCTGATGTGTTGCATGGGTTTAAAACAAATCTGTATCTCAAGTCATGTTGTATGGTTAGATGTACTGTAACATAGCCAGCAGATGACTCTGCAAAAGAAATCTTGCATAATATGCCAGTTTTGTTTAGTGGCGGTCTACAGAGAGTCTCTGGTTCTGCTTTTTATACTTATTCATAAATTGACAGAATGCTTTCTTCTTTGATGTTTTCATTGTTGTCTAACCTGTTTCTAACAAACCTCAGGCTTTGAGGAAGCAGACACCAGCAATGAAGCAAAACCCCTGTATGAAAAGCACACTGCCACCTCCACACACCTGTTGGACAAGCCTCCACCTCTTCTTCCCACCCCAGCCAGGAACACTTTCAAAGCACCAGCTAAAGCTCCCCTGCTTGGGGATAGACCTTCAGCTGGACTCCTTCCAACTCCAGGTGAGGAGTGCCTTGTGGTGTTTCATGTCTCATCACTAATTTCTCTCTCTCAAGAAACTGAACATTAGACTTTTCCCTTTTGCAAGGATTGGCAATTGTATAGTATAATTCTGCTTTTAAAACTCATTGTAGGTTTTGGAGAATATAAAATATGGCCTTAATTAGGTAGAAAAAAATAACTCAACATCTGGATAGAAGGAGAATGCATAAAAATTATGTTTATAAAGGTTGTGTATGTCTGTATTTACAGCTGGAACAACCATCCTAAGTGATGGTTGGTGCATATTCATGAAATGTTCTACATTGTCTGTTTACATTTAGGGTTTGAGCAAGCTGACCCAACAGAAGAGGAAGTTAATGCCATGTATAAATCCAGTATTATACCTAACAGCAGCTCTGCAAAGGATATCTTAGCCAAGCCACCCCCTCTTCTTCCTACTCCAGGACGAACTCCCCTGCTGAGTCTTGGCAAGCCATCTCTTCGTGAACGACCTGCACCTGGTCTTCTCCCAACACCAGGTCAGTTTTGTTTCTAACCTAGTGATATCAGATGATTTCACAAAGAAGAAAAAGTAGGGGTTCTATCAGGTTAAGAGAGGTTTTATTTTAAATAGGTGCAGGCATAATCAATAGCTTGAAATTATGGGTTCTCCCAAACATCAGCAAGCTGTTAAAGAGATCATAGTAATTATACAGCTGTCTCCTCTACTAAGTATTCTAATTTTTGATTCCCAGTAAACTTATACATGTCCAGCAGGCTGAAAAATGTATGGTTATGTTATTGCTGGGTTTTTTTTCCATTGCCTTTTTTTTTTTTCTTTAAAAAAGATCAAGATCAAGATTTTGATGTGAAAATCTTTTTTTACACTGGTTTGTTTGTGTTTTTTTTTTCATTTTTGTTTTAAAATGCTTTAGGAAAAGCAGTACCTGTCAACACACATAGAAAACACATTATGGCATCTTAAAACCAGGTTTAGCATATCTTCCACCATTTTGAAACATGAATGCCTTTTAAAATTTAAATTGTCCAAAAATGTTCTCTATAAACATGTTCCATTTCCATTGGTGTAATTCACATTTAAATTAACTGTTTTGAAATTTAGCTTTTTTTTCATCAGCTTGCCAGTTTGGACTTTCAGTAGCTATCTGGTTGCTAGAGTGCAATTTACCCTAGCAATCAAGCAGCCGTGTGAATGAGAGACTGGAACATGAATAGAATAGGGCCTGCATTGATAAATAGATAATACAGTTATAGCAATAAAATTTTAGCCTAACAAAGCAATAAGAGGGAAGCACATGAAAAACTACAAAAAAAGACCACACAAGAAGTTGTAAATAAACGGGCATGTTATAATAAAAGTAAACCTAAAGGAGAAGGAAAGGTAAAAACTAAGTAAAATACAACCGTAAGCACTCACAGAAACGCTGCACTGAGCCCTCTGTCAAAAGAAACAGAATTTGTTTTGTCTCTGTTTTCCTGTGCCAGAGACACACAACTCTCTCCCCTCTCATGCTCCACCCTCCCTCAAGAATTCTAAGAACTCCCTCCCCCCCTTAAGAATGTGTGATCTGAGCCAATCAGCAGGAAGCTTCCTCATAGTCTTAAGAACTGCGCATGTACTGGTCTTGGTGCAGGAGCAAGGCATTATGGGAACTTTCTTTACATGGGGTTTTTTTCCTATGAGGCTTCTGATCATCTGAACAGGAGAAATGTTGGGATACTTAAGGGCACTACTGAGAGAACTGAAGGTATGCCTGCAGCTTGAGATTTAGCCTTTCCTTCTTTATTAGCCTTTTCTTCTCTAAAGAACTTTTGTTAGGCCCCTCAGTAGATGTTAACTTTTTACTTTAGGCTGGTGCTTCTATGTGCTTTCTGTTTGAGCTTCTATACCACTGTTGCTTGTGAAGTTATACATTTTAGGGCTGTGACACACGGGTTGCGCTGCGACTAATCTCCCCACAATGCCATCTCACTGGCTAGAATGTAAGTCACCAAAAGTTTCCTTTCAAAGCAATTTCAGCAAATCGCAGCACCACGTATGCCTTTCCACCTGCGATTTTACATTCTAGCTGGTAGGATTGCATTGCGGGGAGATTAGTCGCCGGTGGCAACGGAGATTTGTCATGGCGCGACTTAATCTTCCCATGTCACTGCCCTTACTGTACTCCCTTAGTTCTTCTCTACATTGAAAACTGCAACCAGTACTTTGCCTGAAATTAGATGGATATTAAGCTGCTGTGCAATTTTAGTATCTTAGTCTGTGTAAGCAATTGTATCATAAGGTATTTTTAGAAGTTAATTTAATAAGCATGTTATCCAGAAGTTGCTACATTAGGTGGAAAATTTTGGTTATATGAGTTTCTCTCATTAAAGGAGAAGAAAAGGCTAATAAAGAGTTTAGCTCAAGCTGCTGGCATACCTTCAGTTCTCTCAATAGTGACCTTAAGTCTCCCCATATTTCTCCCGTTCAGATAATCAGAAGCCTCATAGGAAAAAAACGCTGAGCTCTGTAAAGTTCCCATAATGCCTCGCTCCTGCACCAAGACCGGTGTACATGCTCAGTTTGTGAGACTGAGCAAGCTTCCTACCCGAAGGCAGGGGAAGGGGTTCTTAGCATTCTGAGGGAGGGGGGGGGGGAACAGGAGAGGGCAGAGCAGCATGTCTCTGGCACAGGAAAAAAAGGGACAACAAATCCTGTTTCTTTTGAAAGAGAACTCAGTGCAGCATTACTGTAAGTGCTTATGGCTGTATTTACATACACCTTTTAGATAAAGCTTACTTAGTTTTTACCTTTCCTTCCCCTTTAAATAGGTGTGGAAATCATGATATCAAAAGGTGTTTTACTAGGGATTCGCTAATTGTAAGTTTACTTTAGCATTTGGCTAGATGAAATCCAAACCCTTTAGGCTGCATGTAAAGTCTTTTACATTCCCTGATTTAAAGGTTTTACCTCATTTTACACAATTTTTTTTGTGGTTCCACCAATATACCTTACATTTTCCCAGATTATACACCATTTTTCTCTAGTCTCTTGAAACAAGTAAAATAGACACCCCTCATAATTAAGGAGGCCTGGGCCTTCCTAACCTCCTTTATTATTACTACGCAGCCCAACTAGCCAATATACCCATTCTACATATAGGGTCCACATGGCCCCATTGGATTGATCAGAAATTTTAATTTTTTGTTATCCAAGTAGTGCAGAAGCTAGGGTCTGGTCCCCACCAAATCGACAGCCTTAGACAAATAGCTGATTTTTAAGCACTATGTTGAACATTTGGGCTAGATTAAAATTCTCCTCAGGGCTTATGTCCCCTTGGACTCCTGCGGCACCTTTCAAAATCCTCTATCCAGAGCCAGTCTTCTGATTTATTTTTGTGGGGGAACCTAAATCTATTGACCTGGGTAACCCATTGACTGTAACATATTTACACAATCACCAGCTTCCTTGTTTGGAGATCTTCCGGGCAATGCAACTACTACATTTTATCATCACCCTAATGATATTTTGGACTCAGGCTAGTGGTCATATCTTTTTAGAAAATTGGTGCATCCCACCCCTCTTATCGTTCTCATATGGTATCTATGCTTTATCTTGCACTTTGTAAAATGTAAACCATCTGAGAGAATGAGTATGTTAAAGTGAAACTGACACCAGAAATTTAAATTTTTTTTTTTTTTTTTTTTTACATTTATCATAACATTGTCTTTACATGACCTTAATAATTTTGCCATTAAAGTATTTGCCTGATGTTCCTCTATGGGGGGCAGCCATAATTGTGCAGCAGTAACCTTGTTAGCATTAGGAGCTATAACGGACAGGTTGAGAAGGGACAGTCAAGTTGGCAAAACAGTCAGGTTTAAGATCTACAAGCAGCAATTATTTATAAAAGCGGCCCGATCAGCGAAAAACAATGAACATGACCTATAGGCAAATTTGTGTGTACTTTTATATTCTAAAGAGTCGTTTTTTAGTGTCAGTATTACTTTAAGGTCTAGGAAAGTGATCTTAAAAGTACATTAGAACCAGAGACATGGTCTCGCATTTGACAAACCACTAAAACAAGCTTAATTAACACCATTTTTCTATAAGCTTAATCTAAAATGATGTTAAGATTGTATTTAACCCTAGAATGGATAGGTAACTTTATCCCAACTACTAACCTTAATGGTTTTTGGGGCTGTGCACAAATTGGTTTCCTGTAGTGCACATGGTGGACCTGCCCCATGGTAACCAATTTTTAATCAAAGAACACCATGCTATATTCTCATATATTCATATCAGCCATAAAGGGTTCAACTTCAATGCCCAAATATTTTTAAACCACCAACAATGCTCTCGGCATGTCAGAAAATCTATTTTCCATAAAAAAGTAAAAAGGCTACTGTAAAAGCTACTTTTTATACCTGTTAAATCAGCCCTCCTCCTGTGTCTCTGATCAGTTTTTTTGAAGGGATAGGAGTGGCCTATTTTGAACCTGACACACTGAGAACTTCCTTATATGCTTACATAATCACATCCAGGCTTTACCGCTTACTTTTTTACTATTGAACCAGTTCATTGGCTGCTTGTGCACTCTAGCTAGTTGCATAAATTGAAAGGTCATTGCCTATGCCATTGCAAGGAAGAAATTAACCAATGACCTTTCAATATATTCAACTAGTTAGAGTGCACAAGCAGCCAATGACCTGGTTCAATAGTAAAAATAGTCTGTTTGCATATGCCATTGCAGTGGAGAAATTTTAGAAAAACTTTAGACAAGACCCAGTTCAGGCCCTACTCAATGGCAATTGTGAGGGCTTCAATAAGCCTCAACATAGGTTACTTATAATTTTCCTATCTCACAAAGAAACTATTGTGAAAGCATGGAAACGCAAAGTCATATCCTTTCTGGCCTTTATGCAAAAGTTAGATTGAATTACGGTGAATGAAAAGTTAACTTAGTCTGCTACAAAACACCAGTGCAAATTTTTTTAAAATTTGGCAGGTATGGTTAAAGGACATGTAAAGCCTATATTTGCCTACAATGTATATCAGTTGGGCACGTCTCCCCCCACCCAAATGGCATCATGTGTACTGCATATATCTCCTCCTCTTGCCATTACCATCACATTTTCCTAAAGCAAATAGCAGCTTTCACCCGGCCATTTTTCCTCTGATACATAATCAGATACATGTAAATCTGTGTAATATATTTTCACAGAATTATAATTCCACAGCATATGAAATGTATACCTGCCATTCACACATACTTGTAAGTTAATTTGGGAAAGGACCGAGCACGCCTTTTAACATATGTTCTTGCCTTTTATAGATACTTGGGGGGTAGGGACATACTGACACCAGGTTTATACTCTTGGACACAAGTTCTCTCTCTCTTCCCAGGAGGGACAGACACATCTCGCTCTCTGCCCTGGAGGGACAGACATGAAAACAGACATGAAACATACACACATACTACATATACTTAACATTATTTTTATATGCATTAATTGTACAGATTACTCCTGTGAGCTGTCAAGGGTATGTTTGACTGGCTGTTTGTACTTTGCATATCATTTGTAACTCCACACAATAAAGATATTTTGTTATCACCTTGGTGAGTGGTACTTTGACCATAATACTTACACAAAATTTTATAATAAATAGATGATATTCTACAATTTGTAAACAGCCTACACGCACAGACCCTTATTCAGCATACATTTCATCAAGAATACAGGCTCACACAGGCACAACTGTCTCTGATAAATGTTCTGCTTTGTTTGAGCACTGTAATGGTAAAGTTGAAAGGTATGCTTTCTTCATAGTGTGTAGCAATCTTTGATTTATTTCATAGAAATAATATGAGTTTCACCAGTAAGAACTGTTGTAAAAACATTTATTTGTCGTTTTGAACTTAACTTTTCTTCTATCTTATAGACTTTGTTATATCATTGTAAACATACTTTGATTTTCTCTAAAACAAAAGCTTCAATAAAACAATTAAAAAGAAAAAGTAAAATTGTGGTTTCTGCTGTACATGTATCAGACCCCTTATCCAGAAACCCCATTATCCAGAAAGTTCAGAATTACGGAAAGGCCATCTCCCATTTTAATCAAATAATTCACATTTTTGAAAATTATTTCCTTTTTCTCTGTAATAATAAAACAATACCTTGTACCTGATCCCAACTAAGATATAATTAATCCGTATTGGAGCCAAAACAATCCTATTGGGTTTATTTAATGTTTAAATGATTTTTTAATAGACTTAAGGTAGGAGATCCAAATTACTGAAAGACCCCTTATCTGGAAAACCACAGGTCCCAAGCATTCTGGATAATGGGTCCCATACCTGTATATACATTTGGAAGAACATGTTAGCATTCTGTTTTGTTCTTTTGTGAAGTATTCCTCGCATCACTAGTAATTCTATAAATAATTACTTTAGATCTTGTGGTTTGTTTAGCTCTAGATTTTTTTTTTTTTTTTTTACAGGATTATCGGGCCCAAAAGGTAAACCACCTCCCCTCTTGGCTGTGACTGCTAAAAGACCAGGTCTTCTTGGATTTTCTCCACATCCACCTCCAAAACGCCCTTTGCTTGGTGAAAAGCCTGGTCTTCTTCCAACTCCTGGTAAGTGTATTTCTGCTATTTTTATATTTGAGAACACAGTGCTACTGTGCAGCTTTATTTTGTTGTGAACATGTAGAGGTCCCAGGCTATTGATCTAGGGCAGGTGTTTGTTCAAAAAGGTATATTTTTTTAGTAGCCTTCTGAAACACATCTTCTGGTTTCTTGTATCCTAGAAATTCAATAGGTAGCTTTTTACATACCTAGGGCATGCTCCTGATGAGGTGGCGGATGGTCTCCTGAGGGATCTCCTCCCAGACCTGGACTAAAGCATCCACCAACTCCTGGACAGTCTGTGGTGCAATGTGGCGTTGGTGGATGTAGCGAGACATGATGTCCCAGATGTGGATTCAGGTCTGGGGAACTGGCGGCCAGTCCATAGCATCAATGCCTTCTTCTTGCAGGAACTGCTGACACACTCCAGCCACATGAGGTCTAGCATTGTCTTGCATTAGGAGGAACCCAGAGCCAACCGCACCAGCATATGGTCTCACAAGGGGTCTGAGGATCTCATCTCGGTACCTAATGGCAGTATGGCTACCTCTGGCGAGCACATGGGGGGCTGTGGGGCCTTCCAAAGAAATGCCACCCCACACCATTACTAACCCACTGCCAAACCGGTCATGCTGGAGTATGTTGCAGGCAGCAGAATGTTCTCCATGGCGTCTCCAGACTCTGTCACGTCTGTCACATATGGTCAGTGTGAACCTGCATTCATCTGTGAAGAGCTCAGGGCGCCAGTGGCTAATTTGCTTATTTTGGTGTTCTCTGCCAAACGTCCTCCACGGTGTTGGGCTGTAAGCACAACCCCCATCTGTGGACTTTGGGCCCTCATACCACCCTCTCGGAGTCTGTTTCTGACCGTTTGAGCAGACACATGCACATTTGTGGCCTGCTTGAGGTCGTTTTGCTGGGCTCTGGCAGTGTTCCTCCTGTTCCTCCTTGCACAAAAGCGGAGGTTGCGGTCCTGCTGCTGGGTTGTTGCCCTCCTACGGACTCCTCCATGTCTCCTGATGTACTGGCCTGTCTCCTGCTAGCGCCTCCATGCTCTGGACACTACACTGACAGACACAGCAAACCTTCTTGCCACAGCTCGCATTAATGTGCCATCCTGGATGAGCTGCACTACCTGAGCCATTTGTGTGGGTGCAGGCATTGTAGTGAGGTCATACAGGCACGTGGAGGCCACACACATTACTGAGCCTCATTTTGACTTGTTTTAAGGACATTACATCAAAGTTGGATCAGCCTGTAGTGTTTTTTTCCACTTTAATTTTGAGTGTGACTCCAAATCCATACCGCCATGGGTTGATAAATTTGATTTCCATTGATAATTTTTGTGTGATTTTGTTGTCAGCACATTCAACTATGTAAAGAATTAAGTTTTTAATAAGAATATTTCATTCAGATCTAGGATGTCTTATTTTTGTGTTCCCTTTATTTTTTATGTATGTATGTACCGTATATACTCGAGTATAAGCCGATCCGAATATAAGCGGAGGTACCTAATTTTACCTAAGAAAACTGGAAAAACTTATTGACTCAAATATAAGCCTAGGGTGGGAAATGCAACCGCTACTGCTAAGTTACAATAATCAAATAAATAACATATAAATAAATAGATAAATTTAGGGAAAGAAAAATGCTACAGCAGCAGACAAAAGCAAGTTTGGGAAGGCTAAGGAAGCTGCCATACTAATTATCAAGTACTTGGACCCCAGTGTACAAGTCCCCCCAGGTTGTGCGACGAGCATGTTCAGCGAGCCAGAGTCAGCCAGAGTGCGTGCAACTGCAGGTATGCATGGACACATATACTCGAGTATAAGCCGAGGGTTACTTTTTCATCACATTTTTAGTGCTGAAAAACTCGGCTTATACTTGATTATATACGGTATGTCTCAAAAAAATAAAGGGAACACTTAAACAACACAATGTAACTCCAAGTCAATCACACTTCTGTGAAATCAAACTGTCCACTTAGGTAGCAACACTGATTGACAATCAATTTCACATGCTGTTGTGCATATGGAATAGACAACAGGTGGAAATTATAGGCAATTAGCAAGACATCCCCAATAAAGGAGTGGTTGTGCAGGTGGTGACCACAGACCACTTCTCAGTTCCTATGCTTTCTGGCTGATGTTTTGGTCACTTCAGAATGCTGGCAGTGCTTTCACTCTAGTGGTAGCATGAGACGGAGTCTACAACCCACACAAATGGCTCAGGTAGTGCAGCTCATCAATGCAAGCTGTGGCAAGAAGGTTTGCTGTGTCTGTCAGCGTAGTGTCCAGAGCATGGAGGTGCTACCAGGAGACAGTACATCAGGAGATGTGGAGGAGGCCATAGGAAGGCAACAACCCAGCAGCAGGACCGCTACCTCCGCCTTTGTGCAAGGAGTAACAGGAGGAGCACTGCCAGAGCCCTGTAAAATGACCTCCAGCGGGCCACAAATGTGCATGTGTCTGCTCAAACGGTCAGAAACAGACTCCATGAGGGTGGTAGGAGGGCCCGATGTCCACTGGTGGGGGTTGTGCTTACAGCCCAACACCGTGTAGGACGTTTGCCAATCTTGGTGTTCTCTGGCAAATGCCAAATTCGTCACTGGCGCCCTGTGCTTTTCACAGATAAAAGCAGGTTCACATTGTCACATCTGTCAAATGTCTGGAGACACCGTGGAGAATGTTCTGCTGCCTGCAACATCCTCCAGCATGACCGGTTTGGCAGTGGGTCAGTAATGGTGTGGCATTTCTTTGGGGGGCCGCACAGCCCTCCATGTGCTCGCCAGAGGTAGCCTGACTAGGTACCGAGATGAGATCCTCAGGCCCCTCATAAGACCATATGCTGGTGCGGTTGGCTCTGGGTTCCTCCTAATGCAAAACAATGCTAGACCTCATGTGGCTGGAGTGTGTCAGCAGTTCCTGCAAGACGAAGGCATTGATACTATGGACTGGCCTGCCCGTTCCCCAGACCTAAATCCAATTGAGCACATCTGGGACATCATGTCTTGCTCCATCCACCAATGCCACATTGCACCACAGACTGTCCAGGAGTTGGTGGATGCTTTAGTCCAGGTCTGGGAGGAGATCCCTCTGTAGACCATCCGCCACCTCATCAGGAGCATGCCCAGGCATTGTAGGGAGATCATTTTGACTTGTTTTAAGGATATTACATCAAAGTTGGATCACTTTAATTTTGAGTGTGACTCCAAATCCAGACCTCCATGGGTTGATAAATTTGATTTCCATTGATAATTTTTGTGTGATTTTGTTGTCAGCACATTCAACTATGTAAAGAACGAAGTATTTAATAAGAATATTTCATTCATTCATATCTAGGATGTCTTATTTTTGTGTTCCCTTTATATCTCTCTTTCTAAGAACTTTTCTTTTGTTTGAATTAATAGTAATCTGTAGTAAATTATAATTTTGATAAAGGTAAGAGTAAAAATAAAAGAGGGCTTGATACTGGCTTAAGTTGTAGGTACTTCTGAACCTGCTTTTCATCCTTTCAGTGTGACATATAACTAGATGTTAGGATTGCATTCTGAATTATTGGACACAAGCTGAGTAGATTTTATAAGAAATACTGACTGCGGGAATAGGCAGAGACATGTCCAAAAGCAGGAAAAAGGTCAGGGGAGGAAGCAATCAAACACAGTCAAAGAAACGGCAGTGAGTCAGAGGTGGGCAGCAAACAAACAATCCAAGTAGCAGGCAAAGGTCAAACCGGGAAGTCAAAACCAGAGGGTAAAGAACAGGGCAAGACAACAGGCAACAACTTACAGGACAGGAACTCAGGGTCTCAGAACTCAACTTGGGCACATGAGGTTTGAACAAGTCAGAATGACCAGTGATCCAACAACAAGGTATGGGGGATGCAGGCTTAAAGGAACAGTAATTTGTGTTTTAAAGTAATTACAGTATAATTTACTGTTGCCCTGCACTGGTAAAACTGGTGTTTGCTTAAGGAACACTACTATTGTTTATATAAATAAGCTGCTCTGTAACCATGGTGACAGCCATTCAAGCTGGAAAAAAGGAGAAAAGGCACAGGTTCCATAACAGATAAGACACCATTGTATTCTACATGGTTCATCGGTTAGCTGCTATATAACCTGTGTATTTTCTCCTTTTGAATGGCTGCCCCCATGGCTACACACCAGTGTTTTTATATAAACTCTAGTAGTGTTTCTGAAGCAAACACACAACTTTTACCAGTGCAGGGCAGCAGTATATTAGTTTAATTCCTTTAATTTATTTTCATTTTTTGGTGTTACTGTTCCTTTAAATAGCCCCTTAATTGGCTGGATAATGGGCATGGTTAGTGAATACTGAGAGGGGGAAAATTCATAATGCTAATATGGAAGGCTACAACTTTTGCTCAACTGGGAGGAGCACTGGCCAGAATACCACAGATTCCTGGTTTTGTACTAGGTAGTTCCTGAAACTAGATGTTAGGTAGGTTTTTGTTGGACAAAATGTTGAAATTGATGTTTCAAGTTCTGAGTGTTTAAAAAAAAACAAAAAAAAACAAACGCCTTCAATTATATGAATAAATAAGCAATCCAGAGTGCTATATAATCTGTCCCAGATTTCATTACCTGTAAAAACTGCAGATGGCAGCTGGGGGCTTCCCTATCTTCCCATTTGCTCTTCTCTGATGTGGTGATGTGGGAACTGGTAAGTGGTGAGATGTGGAGGGAGCCAGACTGTTAAGTGAGTCTGCTTTCCCGTGAGACTGTTTGGTTAGAATTTGTACTGCTGCTTAAAGCAAATTATTTCAATATTCCCCATAGAGTTTTACCTGCTTGCTTATATGCTGGCATATACCTTACTTATTGCTAAGGTATAGTCAGTTGCTCCTGTATTGTAGGTATGGTTTCTTTTTGCATTTTCTTGGCTACATCAACATATCGACCCTTCCAGTTTAGGTTTTGTAAATTGCTTTTAGTTGATCTGAAGCTATGTTTATTGCCTCCATCTATTTTAAAAATGTAGACCATAATTTTCTAAAACAATTTACTACTGTCTTCAATTTTAGTATTTTGTTTGTAATGTTTACATTTTTTCTTCAGCAGCTTTCACTTTTAATACTGTATTTGCTAGGGTTTTATTAATCTCTAAGCCCATAGACAAGATGACTTATTTTTGTATTGTATTTGTATAACAAAAAATCAACTGTATTGCAAAACAGTTCGCTGGCACTGGATCCTACACAGGATGAAGTGCAGATTTAAATATTTATTGAAAAAAGTTAAGCACCGTAGGGATATTTTTTCTGTGAAAAGTGTATATGATATATGTGTGTGTGTGTTGTGTGTAAAACTGAAACTGAAAAATATTTCAAGAGTTTGCTTTCCTTTGAATCAATGAACTAATATTTAGTTGTATAATCACTGTTTCTGAGAACCGCTGCACATCTGTGTTTCATGTAGTCTGCCAACATCTGCGATGTGTGAACAGGTATTCTAGCCCAGGATGATGGACTACATTCCACAATTCATCTGCATTTCTTGGTTTTGCCTCAAACAGCATTTTTGATGTCACTCCACACTGCTGCTATTTTGAACAACAATCTGTGTAACTGAATCAAATAAATATTCAATTACACAGAATCGGCAGTATGCATATCATGACTGTAGAAATAGCAAAAACAGTGATTGATCAGTCATAGGTTGAGCAAGGAACAAAACCAGATGCTGTTTATTCAACCTAAACAAACTAATTCTTATCTGTTTTGTTTTACAGGTGTTTCTGGTGCTCCTCACCACTGGTCATCTAAACCTAAACCATTGCTCAGCTGAGGACAAAATAATCCATGCCGGCTGCACCTGTGCATCTACTATGTATAACTTACTCCAAAATGGAGAAAGCAGAAGAATTGTGACAGTTTGAGTAATACCCTCATTCCCTTAGGATATGTTTTGTGGTTTTTTTTTTTTATCTGGTTACTGCCCTTACGTAAAATCTTTTACCTGCTAGAATTCTGGTTCCACTGACAAGATGAAGATTAATTATTGTATTAATGGATGTCCCTTGTTCTTCAGTTTTTTTGTGTTTTGTATTTTTCTTTTCTCAGAAGAGAATAAAGATTTTGTTTTACACAACCTTGGTGTGTTCTTTTCTGTCCCTTTTCTTTTTGTAAAAAACAGATAACTGGAATATATATATATATATATATATATATATATATATATATATATATATATATATATATATTATAATTTATTTGTAAATTTTGATAGTGACTGATTTTTGATAAGTGCTACATATTTTATGACAATGGCACAAGCGTTTTTGCATTGCTAATGAACAATCTTAAACTAAAATTACTTGGCAAAGTTTATTCCTTGTATTTCTAATTGTAGTTGAGAAGTGAACTATGGTGACTTGTAGGTTTAAAGGTTTAGTTTATGCTCAACTTTCACACCCAGGTATCATACATCTCTAAAAATAATGCTCCTAAATATCAAGCATTATCTCTGTTTTGTTTGATTAAGAAAAGGCACTTTTGCCTTAATAGACATATGAATAAAAAAAAGTTATTTATACTAGCAGCTTTTTACACAAAATATCTTTTAACCTATTAGGCCTTAGTCAGAATCATCCATGCATATATTCTTTACCCTACAGAGTTGTAGTGCACAATGACTAAACTTCTTCTCCAACCAGGAACTGCTTTGTTCTCATCGCAATGTTTTTCAGGCTGAAGGGCTGGCAGCTTTAAAGGGTATTCGAGACTGGGAGTACCTGTAAGGGTAAAAATGCATGTTGACACCCCCTTGAAGCCCAGTTTAAATGTCTATTTCAGTGAAATTTTAGGTAACTACTAATTTGATGTCCTAAATATTTTTGGAACGAGACCCGAGTGGCTGATTTTTTTAATGTCTTTCTTTCTCTATCTTTGAGTTTAGAGGGACCTGGACTAAGTCAAGGTCCTTAAAACAGGGCGTGATCATGTGTATCTTTACTAAAATATTTATTATTTGGATCATCATTAAGGCTTTAATTAAACTGCAACCAAACTTGAACATAGTCCAGACAGCATAATCCCAGCATACTTTCTTTTATTAAGATTCCTGGGGCCTGCAAATGCGGCTCGTCATTTTCTGGGCTTAGCTCAGATGTGATCTCTCCGCATTTTTTAGAAAATAATGCCTAAGGCACATTCTTTGAGAAATTCTTACACGTTTCAGTCCTGGAAAACCTGTTGTAACTTTAATTCCCTTGACTCGTATGGAAATATCCTTTTGTGAATTTAAAGAGTACCAGCTGTAGCAGTTGCAAAGTAACCCTGTGAGTGGCTAGGGAACAGGTATTCCTGTTATCATTTTCTGCCTCTTTTGACATTGTTTTTTTAGAACACATGGTTGTGGCCCATAACTGTCCATGTTATTATTGGCCGATTACTGCTTACCATAGGGGAGTTTAGCAGTAAATATGACACACATAGCTTTTGTGCCTGTTTGCTATAGGACACTAGTGTCATCTAACAAAACATGGGGTTTTTCTCCCACAAGCTTTTTTTCTTTTGGGTAAATTAGGGCTACAAATGTGTGTAATTGGCACCAAAGAAAAAAAAAATACAATGTATTTTTTGCTAGCTACAATCAGTAAAAAAAAAAAAAAAAAAAAAGCAGATGCTATTATAATATAAGGGCAAGCTGTTTTTTTTTTATATTGAGTTTTTAAAAATGCAGATTCAAACATAAATAGACATACAATGCATTCCTATAAGTAATGATGAATCATTCACAAGTGAACTGGAAAAGGAGTTTAACAAGGAGTTAGGAATTGACACCCTCTCTCTTCTGCTTATTCTACAGGTAATTGCTTAATTGCTGCACTATTTCCACCTTCACTGTGGCCCTGAATACGGCATTTTTGCTAGTTTATTGGGTAATTGCTGCACTATTTCCACCTTCACTGTGGCCCTGAATACTGCATTTTTGCTAGTTTATTGGGTAATTGCTGCACTATTTCCACCTTCACTGTGGCCCTGAATACTGCATTTTTGCTAGTTTATTGGGTAATTTAGCTAGTTCTATTTCCATTCTCAATTCCCAATATTGCATGCCCCCTATTCCTGTGCTCCAGCAATTTGTTGATTTTATGACCCCCATCGTAAACTCCTCTAAACAAACTTTGTAGTTCAGCATATCTTTGGGCTGATCTTCACTTGTGCACTTCTCTCATCCTGGGACTCAGCTGATTGATTTAATTTGTAATTTAACTAGCTGCAATCAGTCCTGATTCCCCAGTCCTGTGTTCAGGAGTGACCCAGCTTGCTCTCCCTATATCTTAAGAACCTCATTTGGGAAAGCAGCGCTAGGGTAGCAGCGCACAAGTGAATCCTTCCAAAGTGAATCATTCACAAGTGAACTGGAAACTGGAAGAGGAGCAACAGGAGGAACAACTAGAGAAGCAACAGCAGAAGACCGGCCAGCCTCAGTCATTTGAATCAAGACCCAGTTTACTTGCATAATGTCAGTGCTCTTATTAGTTTTATCTTTCATGTTTGTGCTTCCAAAGGTAACTTCTTCCTTTCACCCCCCAGCTGACTGTCCCTACTCCATAACAATATCTCCCTCTCTCCTCCATTCTACACACTGCTGCTCTTACAATCTTTATACATTTTTTAAAAATCTAGCACCTCCAACCAATACCTCACAAAAGCATAACGATTTTAAATCATTCTCACACCTCCTCTCCCTCTCCTTACTGCTACTACTGGCCGCAGGTGATATCTCACCTAATCCTGGTCCCTGCCATATACCCATTTCCTATCGCCCACGCAATGCTTCTCCTGGTAAAACCCTCACAAACCGCTAACCTGTCTAACATTATTCAAATTCCCACTCTCTCCTCTTCCTATCTCCCCTTCTCTTGTGCCCTTCTCAATACCCGCTCTGTAACTAACAAAGCCGCTTTTATTCATGATCTGTTTTGCTCCAAGTCCTTTCACCTTTTTGCCATAACAGAAACCTGGCTCTCTCAGAATGATAATGCTATTGAGGCAGCTCTCTCTTATGGCGGCCTTTCATTCTCTCACACTCCCCGCATTACTGGCCGTGGGGGAGGGGTAGGGGTTCTGCTCTCCCCTCATTGCCGGTTTAAACTAATCCCTATACCCCCTACTTTCAGGTTTCCTTCTTTTGAGGTGCATACGGTTCAGCTGTTCCACCCTCTCTCTGTGCGGGTGGCAGTTGTTTACAGACCTCCTTCAAAATCCTTGGCTACTTTTCTCTGACTTTGAATCCTGGCTCTTTTTTTTTCTATGCTTTGACACCCCTGCAATCATTTTAAGTGACTTCAATTGCCATATAGATGACTCCTCTCAGCTCTGGCCATCTCGATTTCTCCATCTAACCTCCTCCTTTGATCTCCGGCAATGGACTAATACAGCTACCCATAAGGATGGTCATTTTCTAGATCTGGTCTTTTCTAAAAATCTAAATCTATCTACATTTAACAGTGAGCCTTTTCCTCTTTCAGATCATCATCTTATCTCCTTTTCTATCTCGCACATGTCTCATTCTCCCTCTAACTCTCAGCCTAAAACCCTGATTCGCAACACGCGAATGGTTGATATAACTGCTCTCGCTAACTCTTAGTTCTAGCCTCTCATCCTCCTGTGCTTCCTCTGATCCTGAGTTACTGGTAAATACCTACAACTCAATTTTATCATCTGCAATTAACACCCATGCCCCCCTGCAGCCCCAACGCAGTCGTGCCCGCAATTCCCGTCCCTGGCTTAACCCTCAGACGCGATTTCTGTGCTCCTGTGCACGATCTGCTAAGCGCATTTGGAGGAAATCACGCGTTAAAACTGACTTCCTCCACTATAAATTTCTTATGGTGTGCCTCAATACTGCCCTATCCCAGGCCAAGCAAGCATACTATAACACACTTATAAATAATAATAAATCAAACCCGCGGCGCTTATTCTCCATATTTAACGCGCTACTTCATCCCTCACCTAATGAATCAATCATATCTGAACACACCCCCCAGGACTTTGCTGACTTCTTTAAAAGCAAAGTCGGTTCTATCCGCAAACAATTTTCCCAACCCTCAGATACCGGTAATCTCAACCTTCCTAAATCTCCTCTCTCCCTATTCAGCTCCTTCAGTCTCGTAACAGAGTCTGAAGTTTCTCAGCTTCTCCGATCCTCTCCGACTACTACCTGCTCGCTGGATCCTATGCCCTCATCCCTACTAAAACAGTGTGCCCCTGCCCTTACTCCAGCTCTTACCCACATATTCAATTCCTCTCTGGCTTCTGGTACTTTTCCCTCTCTCTTCAAACAAGCATGTGTCAAACCCATTCTTAAAAAGGCTACACTGGACCCATCCTGCCTTTATAACTACCATCCTGTCTCTCTCCTGCCCCTAGCCTCTAAACTCCTGGAACGTCTTTTCTCGTGTAACTAACTTCCTCTGCACCCATAATCTGCTGGACCCTATGCAGTCTGGTTTTCGGCCTGCGCACTCCACTGAGACGGCCTTATGTAGAGTGGCAAATGATCTCCAGACTGCCAAGGCCAAAGGACGCTACTCGATCCTTATTCTCCTAGACCTTTCCTCTGCTTTTGATACTGTCGACCATTCTATTCTTATGCAAATTCTCTATTCTCTGGGGATCCGGGATCAAGCTGCATCCTGGTTCTCTTCCTATCTCTCTAACCGCTCCTTCTCTGTCGCTCTTACTAACAAATCCTCTACCCCGGTTCCGCTTAGTGTGGGGGTGCCTCAGGGCTCTGTGCTTGGTCCCCTGCTGTTCTCCCTGTACACACTCTCTAGGAGACCTTATTTCTTCTTTTGGTCTTAAATACCACTTATATGCAGATGACATCCAGATATATTTAGACACCCCTGCACTAACCACTGATGTTCAAACCCAGATTGGTAACTGCCTCCTGGCTATCTCCTCCTGGATGAACCGACGCCAGCTCAAACTTAACCTAGCTAAAACAGAGCTCATGGTCTTCCCGCCCAAACATGGCCCTCCTCCTCCTTTCACCATTACTATTGATGGCATGACCATCAACCCTGTAAATTCTGCACGCTGCCTTGGGGTTATCTTTGACCAGTCCCTCTCCTTCTCTAACCATTTTAATAACACTGCCAAAACCTGCTGCTTTTTCCTCCGCAATATTGCCAAGATACGCCCCTTTTTTTCACAAGCAACAGCTAAAACACTAATCTATGCCCTTATCCTTTCCCGCTTAGATTACTGCAATCTCCTACTAACCGGCCTCCCAGACTCCCACCTCTCTCCCCTGCAATCAATCTTAAACTCTGCTGCCAGGATCCTCCTGCTCTCTCCTATGAGGGATCCTGCTCAGCCTCAATTAAGCCCACTAGCATGGCTGGCTGTCAAGCAAAGGATAGCTTACAAAATCCTTCTGCTAACATTCAAAGCCCTTCACTCCTCTGCTCCTCACTACATTTTTTCACTGGTCTCCCTACATGTTCCTGGTCGTCTCCTCCGCTCCTCGCAGAGCCTCCTTCTCTTTACACCATCCACACTGCGCTCTCTCGTCTTAAACCTTTCTATCTCGGTGCTCCTTACCTCTGGAACTCTATCCCTGAATCAATCCGTAGGGAAAACTCACCCACTCTCTTTAAGTCAAAAAACTCAGCTGTTACCTTCTGGAGCACTAAGACATTATTTTGCCCAGTCCTGCGCTTAAGGGCAAATGCCCATACCTGATGCACTCTTACCTTCCAGTTTGTGCCTGTACAGGTCCTTCTCCAAAAATTGTGATAAAGTTCATTATTTTCTGTAATGTACTGATAAACATTAGACTTTCATATATTTTAGATTCATTACACACAACTGAAGTAGTTCAAGCCTTTTATTGTTTTAATATTGATGATTGTGGCATACAGCTCATGAAAACCCAAAATTCCTATCTCAAAAAATTAGCATATTTCATCCGACCAATAAAAGAAAAGTGTTTTTAATACAAAAAAAAAAAAAACAACCTTCAAATAATTATGTTCAGTTATGCACTCAATACTTGGTCGGGAATCCTTTTGCAGAAATGACTGCTTCAATGCGGCGTGGCATGGAGGCAATCAGCCTGTGGCACTGCTCAGGTGTTATGGAGGCCCAGGATGCTTCAATAGCGGCCTTAAGCGTGTTGGGTCTTGTGTCTCAACTTTCTCTTCACAATATCCCACAGATTCTCTATGGGGTTCAGGTCAGGAGAGTTGGCAGGCCAATTGAGCACAGTAATACCATGGTCAGTAAACCATTTACCAGTGGTTTTGGCACTGTGAGCATGTGCCAGGTTGTGCTGAAAAATGAAATCTTCATCTCCATAAAGCTTTTCAGCAGATGGAAGCATGAAGTGCTCCAAAATCTCCTGATAGCTAGCTGCATTGACCCTGCCCTTGATAAAACACAGTGGACCAACACCAGCAGCTGACATGGCACCCCAGACCATCACTGACTGTGGGTACTTGACACTGGACTTCAGGCATTTTGGCATTTCCCTCTCCCCAGTCTTCCTCCAGACTCTGGCACCTTGATTTCCGAATGACATGCAAAATTTGCTTTCATCCGAAAAAAGTAATTTGGACCACTGAGCAACAGTCCAGTGCTGCTTCTCTGTAGCCCAGGTCAGGCGCTTCTGCCGCTGTTTCTGGTTCAAAAGTGGCTTGACCTGGGGAATGCGGCACCTGTAGCCCATTTCCTGCACACGCCTGTACACGGTGGCTCTGGATGTTTCTACTCCAGACTCAGTCCACTGCTTCCGCAGGTCCCCCAAGGTCTGGAATCGGTCCTTCTCCACAATCTTCCTCAGGGCCCGGTCACCTCTTCTCGTTGTGCAGCATTTTCTGCCACACTTTTTCCTTCCCACAGACTTCCCACTGAGGTGCCTTGATACAGCACTCTGGGAACAGCCTATTCGTTCAGAAATTTCTTTCTGTGTCTTACCCTCTTGCTTGAGGGTGTCAATGATGGCCTTCTGGACAGCAAGCAGGTCGGCAGTCTTACCCATGATTGCGGTTTTGAGTAATGAACCAGGCTGGGAGTTTTTAAAAGCCTCAGGAATCTTTTGCAGGTGTTTAGAGTTAATTAGTTGATTCAGATGATTAGGTTAATAGCTCGTTTAGAGAACCTTTTCATGATATGCTAATTTTTTGAGATAGGAATTTTGGGTTTTCATGAGCTGTATGCCACAATCATCAATATTAAAACAATAAAAGGCTTGAACTACTTCAGTTGTGTGTAATGAATCTAAAATATATGAAAGTCTAATGTTTATCAGTACATTACAGAAAATAATGAACTTTATCACAATATGCTAATTTTTGGAGAAGGACCTGTTTGTTACCCAACCACTCAGATTGTAAGCTCTATGGGGCAGGGACCTCCTTCCTACTGTGTCTCATACCACATGGCACTTACATACATACATACATACATGTATACATGTAATATGCAGCATTGTAATCCCACAGGGCACTTACAACCCAATATCTGCCAGGTTAATCCGTTGTATGCATTTTTCTGCCAATACGTCTACAGCTCCATTCCAAATTTGCATGGTAGCAGATACACTAAGCTGAAATTACATTTGATTGAGAAACACACATCTGCTGTGTGTGGTTTTATTAGCGTATTTGGTCAAATATGGTTTTAAAAATGCCTTGTGTATCCTTTTTCTTAGTATAGTTTCATTTGTAATAGTGGTAATACATTTTATTAAAACATTATTATTATTAACATTTATTTATAAAGCGCCAACATATTCCACAGCTCTGTACAATAAGTGGGTTTCATACATTGGACATAGTAACATATAAAGCAATCCATAACCGATACAAGAGGTGAAGAGAGCTCTGCTTAAAAAAGCTTACAATCTACAAACATTATACTTATTAACGTGTGTGTCACATAAATACAGGCATGTGTAAAAGAATTTGCATTTAAGAAAGTTATGCAACACCCATGTAAAAAAATTAACTGCCAATAGTGATGCGCGCGTAGGTGTGTTTCGTAAGTTTAGTGATGGAGGGGCAGTTGTGGGCCAACAAAAACCATTCCTAGTGTGTGGTTATTTAAATAAATTACAGGGGGCAGAAAATTCCATACCTGTGCCATTTACTGCTACTTTAGTTACTCAGCCAACGGTTATCAACTAAATGTAATTAGATTTAACTGACTGAACACTTAAAGATATATTTATCATGCTGTGTAAGAAGTGGAGTGAAGCATTACTGGTGATGTTGCCCAGGGCAACCAATCAGCAATTAGCTTTGAACAATTAGAAAATCAAAGCAAAGCATCTGGTTGGCTGCTATGAGCAAACATCACCACTTTTTACACAGCATAATAAATATACCCCTTAGACATGACTGCAGCCAGCCCTGTTGAACCTAAACCTCAATCTTGCCATGAAACTGAATTAGTCACCAAAAAGTTTTTGTAAGAATGCTAGGCCAAGATAAAAAAAAAAAAAAAAGATATATTTGTAAAGCATTGTAAATCAACTTCTAATGCCCTGGGGCACCATCAAAGCACAGTGAGAGCCATATTTGCTAATGGTGAGTTTTCCCAAAATTCTCACTTTGACAGTTCATCCTGGAAGTTACAATAGAGAAACACGCATGTGTATGAGCCTTTTTGCATAACAACTTTTTTTGCTTTTTGTATGGAGGTCCTTTAAATCTGCATAAAGAGGAGAACAGCAGTGGAGCATTGGGAAAATCAAACATTTGAGTGAATGTGGAAGAATGTGGAAAGAGGTACTTGCAGACTGCTCTGCAAATATTTTATTTAACATTTTGCAAGTTTCAGATTCTTTATCAAGTGCCTAACATAGTATACCTAAAGCTAGGCACTGACCCTACATATTAGTATGCAGTTGGTAAAGGGAACGTATGCCATAGTCTATCAACGTGGTGACTCCTGGGGGCTTTATATGCAGAAGATGGCCTCTGAGGTTCTGAGTGTCGTAATGTTTGCTCTGCCTCATGGACTAATACGTTGTTTTGGAGTATTTCGGTGCTATACCAGGTGGTGTGTTAAAGTTAGTATGAGTATGTTGAGCACGTTTTTCTTTGTTGGTTAAAGTCTCTATCCAGTCAAGATGGAATAAGTAATGATGTTTTTGTTGTACTAATGTGATAGTGGGGGTGCATGCAAGAGTCATTGTAGCAAAATTGCTTTCTGGCTGCTGCTGCCAGTCTTTCAGCTAAGGCTTTTTCTGATAGTGTAGTTTGTGAATTGGAAATACATTTGTCAAACAATTTTCCAGAATTGTTGTATATGTGGGCATGGCCATATACAAGTATGAGATCTGCTCTGGGATTGCCACACTTTATGCACTTGTCAGATGAGGCTGTACCAATATGGAATCTTCCCAAAAAATTTTAGTGGGGGCCCAGACACTATCAAGCTAAGCCACTGTAGGGAACATGGAATTTTTATGGATGTGATTAGAAACAAAAATCACCTTGTGCAGTGCCAAGCAATAGCTACAATTGTGTAACAGTCAATGTTATTAGATTCTACAGGAGTAGAAACTCACTTTCAGAAGTCTGATGGAAAAGTCTGTATTTGACAGATGTCAAGAGAACACTAACTGCTAGAATACATAATGCTGAAGTTAGGGCCCCTTGTTCCATTAAAACCTTAGGGCTACAGCGTATAATAACGTTTTTGACAATTCAATACTTCCTACTGTACTTTTTGGTAACAGTTAAGGTAAAAGCTCTTTCCTGTTTAGCATATTAATTCCCATGAAAAAAGCAAGGTTCACACAAGGGTGGGGTTGCTAAGATAGAAATGGAAAAACTTGACTGTCCTGTGCAGAGCCCTGATATCAAGCCAACTGGAAAGCTGGCTATAATCCAGGCCTGATACCCAATATAAAAGCCCAATCCCCCGAATACTTTTGTGGCTAAATAAAATAATTCTTCAATAGTAATGATTCAAAATCAAGTCTCCCAGAAGAGCAGACCTTATATATAGACCTTATATCAACACTATTGGTTTTGGAATTAGATGTTTGACAAGGATGTAAAATAAGTGACTTATTGTATATTTGAAGAGCTATTATTTTTTTTTGTGTGTAAGGTATAAGTTCTGATGTTTGTTAAGTAAAAAGATATTTTTCCATTTGTCACATGTTTATGAAAGGGATTAGCATGTTCTCCAAATAGAAACTTAAGGCAATGGAAATATAATACTTTTTAGAAATGATAAGAAATGTAATATTGCTTTAGATTTATTTTTTTAAAATGATAACACTTGTCTGTTTATATACAGACAGGAAACATAGGTTCTTCACACTCTTACTGTTCTTGCTCAGACTGCTCACATGCTGAGTGAAATAAGGCACATATCTTTTCTGAGAAATAATATGTATTTAACATTTGCATATATGTCAAACTACATCTGTGTTTTGAAATCTTTGGCGTGCAAATCTTTTAATTAGCTGTATGCAAGATAGTAGGCTGGCAGTATCTACCACTGGTATAATTTTTTGGCCAATTAACACGCAATTAACCTCTTAATTTTGTCACAACATCAATGACACAATTATAGTGTAGTGTTCTTTGCATTTGTTCTTTTTAGGATATTTTTTCAATTTCAGTTAGTTACAGTTTACTGTGCTAACAGTGAGCCATCCTTGCACCTCTTTTGCATAGAAAGGGATGTACCGTACTGATTTTGAACTGGTGTGTTGAGCAAGACTGTCGACCCAGGCACAATTTAAACCCCACCTTCTTGTGCTATGGCATCATAAGTTAAGTGTTCACCATTCAAGGGACTGAACATCCATCATAATGTCTAGACCTGTAATCAACTTTCCCTGTTAAAACCTACTCAATTTACAAGAAATAAAAAAATTATAATTGGAATTGGTCTGTGTGATTTTTAAGAATTAATTGGACTTATCATGTTCATCCCAAAGCATTGGTAGCCATATAACAAGCACAGACATCTCAACTTGGCCTGGCTATCCACACAAACCATCAAATCTTACCCACCAACCCCCTTCTACTCATGCAAGCACTACAAGTATTGTGCTCTTAAGTCTAACTCAAGATTTCTCTGCACATCATCTTTATTTACCCCCATCCTTTATAATTAGTGATGAGCGAATCTGTCCTGTTTTGCTTCTCCTGAAAATGCAATGCATGTAAAAAAATAACAGGAACAGGATACCGGCGCTAATTGATAAAAGAATCGCTATCCATCAATAACTGGCTCCCAAAGTCGCATTAGTGACAGCAGCAACAGGGGAACTGGGAGCGCTGCAGGCGGGCCTACCGCATAGCTATCTACTCCACAAGTCCTACCATCCTTACAGCCACCACAAGCAAAAAGGCGGAAGAGGCACAGACAATCTAAAAGGGCTACAGGCACCAAACAGAGCAGACCTAAATCTATACCCAGAAAGAGTTGAGACACATACAGGAATCTGACTCATAGTCTTACAAACTGAGCATGTTCACTTGGTCTGGGTGTCTGTGCAGGAGTGCCAAAGCAGCTTCCACATTTCAATGGAGAACTCCAAGATATTATTCACTAAGTAACAAACCTACTACATCACTGCTGTCCGGTTGGCAGCTCGTGACCCCCCTCTGTGTTTGCCCCTCTAACTGTCTGGCTGCTTTAATGGTTTACCTTTGTGTAAGCTTTAAATAGTATCAGTACTGAGATTAACTGGCCCCCTGCATGGTTTACACCTCAGAATTAGGCTGTAATCCCCCTCTATTGTTTAAACATATAATTGTTCACCTCTTCACACCTCAGACTGTAGGAGCAGTGCCAGCATTATGTCACACACAGGCAGTATGGCAAACACAAGCATTATAGGGCAGGCAGAGTTTGGCACACACAGATGGCATAGGGCAGGCAGATTATGGCCCATACAGTAGTATAGGGAAGGCAGAGTATGGCACACAGGCAAGGTAGGGCAGGTAGATTATGGCACACACGGGCAGCATAGGGCAGACTGAGTACGGCACACAGGCAGCATAGGGCAGGCACTGCCTGTGTGTGCGCCATACTCTGCCTGCCCTGCCTGTGGGAGGTGAACCTGGCAGGGGTTTGTTCTGGGAGTTTGTTAGCAGTTGGAAATAGCCATTAAATGGTCCCCAAGGTGTGTAATTATGTGCTGGGGATTGCAGTACTATCTTGGTCTTAAAAGCTCTTGTAATAACATGGGTGTGGTTTGAAGTGGGTGCAGTTTAAAAAAGAGGAGTGGTCAAAACTGGCTTCCATTAGTGGCCCTTCACTATGTATGCTAGAGAAATTCCGACCCTTGGCACCACAGAAGTTGGGCAGCACTGTACTACATTATTAACAAACTAAAGAACCTCCTAACTTCAAATACAGCTGCATATAAAATTAGAACTTCCCAAGTAGAGATTTCAGTGAACTCAGGTAAAATTATAGAGGAGTTTAATAAGTTTTACAAATTCCTATTTTCCTCAGATACACCTTTTTCCAAGGAAAAAGCAGACAAATTTTTAGAATCAGTATGTCTCCCACTCCTAGCGGAAACCCAAGCAAACTGGGCCAGATGGCTTTACAGCCTTATATTATAAAAAAAGAAAAAAAATGCTAAAATATTGGTACCTCACTTAACAAAAGCACTAGGTAGGGGGGGGAAGATTCCCTCCTCGCCCAAGTCACCCCAATTCTTAAACCAGATTTACTAAACTAAATGCCAATTTCAATTATGAATATAGACATAAAAATATCAAAAATTGTTTGAATACCTTTTTACCTGCTATAATTGACAGAGGCCATGTGGGCTTTTTCCCCAAACATCAAGTATCAGACAATATTAGAAGGGCCTTGAACTTTAGTCATACCATCAAGTTTAAGGATATACCTGTTGACCCAGTAAAGCCTTTGATTCAGTTTCATGGTCATACCTACATTACATATTAGATAAATGGGGCTTGAAACAGAAATACCAGCATGTGATTAAAGCTTTATATAATCACCCCCAAGCTTACAGTGAGTAACATAAGTATTTGAACACCCTACGATTTTGCAATTTCTCCCACTTAGAAATCATGGAGGGGTCTGCAATTCACATTGTAGGTGCATTCCCACTGTGAGAGACAGCATTTAAAAAAAAATTCAGGAAATCACATTGTATGATTTTTAAAGAATGTATTTGTATTGCACATAAGTAACACCTGGCAATCGGCAAGAATTCTGTCTCTCAAAGACCTGTTAATCTGCCAGTAAAAAGTCCACCTCTACTCCACTCATTAATCTAAATTAGTAGCACCTGTCTGAGCTCTTTAAAGACACCTTTCCACCCCACAGTCAGTCAGATTCCAAAGAGCTGTCAAAAGACACTAGAGACAAAATTGTGGACCCCCACAAGGCTGAAAAGGGCTATGGGGCAATTGCCAAGCAGCTTGGTGAAAACTGATCAACTGTTGGAGCAATTGTTAGAAAATGGAAGAGGCTAAAGATGACTGTCAGTCTCCCTAGGACTGGGGCTCCATGCAAGATCTCACCTCATGGGGTATTACTGATGATAAGAAAGGTGAGGAATCAGCCCAGAACTACAAGGGAGGAGCTGGTAAATGACATGAAGAGAGCTGGGACCACAGTTTCAAAGGTCGCTGTCGGTAGAACACTACGCCGTCATGGTTTCAAATCATGCATTGCACGGAAGGTTCCCCTGCTCAAGTCATCACATGTCCAGGCCCGTCTGAAGTTTGCCAATGACCATCTGGATGATCCAGAGGAGGCATGGGAGAAAGTCATGTGGTCAGATGAGACTAACGTAGAACTTTTTGGTCTAAACTTCGCTCGCCATTGTCATGGATCGGCGACGCTCCCTACCTGCTCCTGTGCGGCGGCGTCCTTCCTCCCGGCGCGGCGAATCCAAGATGGCGGCGCCCAGGGCTCCACGTGGGCGCAAGGACGCCGGCGCGATGACGTCACGCGCTATGGCGCCAAATTCAAACTTAAAAGGACGCCAGAGACCCAGGTTCAATGCCCGAGTATAGCTCAATTTACCTATTGTGTTCCTGGGTCTCTATTTGTCTCATCTGCCTTCCTGTTGATGTTTATTTGCCTGTTCTTGACCTTGAACCTTGCTGCCTGCCTTAAGTGACCTTTGCCTCGACCTGACCTTGCTTTTGGATTACCCTGCATCTGTACTTCGCTCGGACTCGCTGGAAGCGGCCTTCCTCCTTGATCCTGACTTCACCCTCCCCGTGGGTGCCGAAGGCCCCCGCTGACATTATACTGTCATGGATCGGCGACGCTCCCTACCTGCTCCTGTGCGGCGGCGTCCTTCCTCCTGGGCGCCGCCATCTTGGATTCGCCGCGCCGGGAGGAAGGACGCCGCCGCACAGGAGCAGGTAGGGAGCGTCGCCGATCCATGACAGCCATGTTTGGAGAAAAAATAAGGATGAGTTGCATCCCAAGAACACCATCCCTACTGTGAAGCATGGGGGTGGTAACATCATGCTTTAGGGGTGCTTTTCTGCGAAGGGGACAGGGCGACTGCACTGTATTAAGGAAAGGATGAATGGGGCCATGTATTGTGAGATTTTGAGCAACAAGCTCCTACCCTCAGTCAGTGCATTGAAGATGGGTCGTGGCTGGGTCTTCCAACATGACAATGACCTGAAGCACACAGCCAGGATAACCAAGGGCATATCAAGGTTCTGGAGTGGCCTAGCCAGTCTCCAGACCTAAATCCAATAGAAAATCTTTGGAGGGAGCTGAAACTCCATGTTGCTCAGTGACAGCCCCAAAACCTGACAGATCTAGAGGAGATCTATGTGGAGGAGTGAGCCAAAATCCCTGTTGCATTGTGTGCAAACCTGATCAAGAACTACAGGAAACGTTTGACCTCTGTTTTTGCAAACAAAGGCTTCTGTACCAAATATTAACACTGATTTTCTCAGGTGTTCAAATACTTATGTGCAGCAGTGCAATACAAATACATTCTTTAAAAATCATACAATGTGATTTCCTGAAATTTTTTTTTTTTTTTAAATGCCGTCTCTCACAGTGGGAATGCACCAACAATGTGAATTTCAGACCCCTCCATGATTTCTAAGTGTGAGAACTTGCAAAATCGCAGGGTGTTCAAATACTTATGTTCTTCACTGTATGTTCGATGGGGCCCTTATTACACAGATACCTTTTTATTAACTTGAGGCATGAGGCAAGGCTGCCCATAATCCCCTTTTTTGTTTATTCTGGCCCTTGAAGCGTTGGCTGAAACAAATTCAAAACAATGCAAATATTATGGGGTTAAATGTATGCTCAGACCATCACAGTTTTGGGCTCAAGTCTTTAAGAAGGATATTAATGAGCTGGAGAGAGTGCAGAGATGTGCAACTAAACTGGTAAAGGGGATGGAAGATTTAAACTATGACATTAGACTGTCGAGGTTGGGGTTGTTTTCTCTGGAAAAGAGGCGCTTGCGAGGGGACATGATTACTCTGTACAAGTACATTAGAGGGGATTATAGGCAGATAGGGGGTGACCTTTTTTCCCATAAAAACGATCAACGCACCAGAGACCACCCCTTTAGATTAGAGGAACGGAGCTTCCATTTGAAGCAGCGTAGGGGTTTTTTCACGGTGAGGGCAGTGAGGTTGGGGAATGCCCTTTCTAGTGATGTGGCAATGGCAGATTCTGTTAATGTCTTTAAGAGGGGCCTGGATGAGTTCTTGAACAAGCATAATATCCAAGGCTATTGTGATACTAATATCTACAGTTATTATTAGTAGTTGTATATATAGTTTATGTATGTGTCAGGTACCTGGTCGTTTGCCTAAGGTAGGCGCGCGCCCGATCGCCAGCGCACGTTCCGACGGCCGCGCGCGCTCCGTCGCTCGCGCACGTATTGACGCCGGCGTGCGTCGTTACGCCCGCGCGCGCATTAACGCCGGCGCGCATCTTGACGCTGGCGCGCGTCATGACGCCGGCGCGGGTCATGACGCCGGCGCGCGTCATGACGCTGGCGTGCGTCTTGACGCCGGCGCATTGCGCTCAAAAGGACGCCAAAGGCCTACCAGCATTGCGAAGTGATCGTTTCCTTGTGAAAGACGCCAAGCTTGTTTCCTGTGATTGCCTATTTGATTCTCTGACCCGCCCTGACTCTCGATCTTGAAAACTTGCTGCCTGTACCGACTTCCCGCCTATCCGACCTCGCTTTTGCCTGCCGATTTTGCTCTGACGTTCCGGTTCGGCACCCCTGCCACTCCTCCACTTGGTTCAAGTCCTGTTCCATCCTCAGTGGCTGTGATCCTTAGTGGGAGGTGTAGGAGAGGTCCTCTACGAGTTCTTCCAGTGACGCGCCCGGCTTGTCCTGACAGTATGTGAGTGTATAGATTGGTAAGTATAGGTTGTGTGTGCTGGGTTTACTTGGTTGAACTTGATGATGGTCTTCAACCCTATGTAACTATATGTAACCATATGTAACAAACTAGTCTCTTTGTTGATGACATTCTACTATTAATAACTAGACTGCTCACCACTTTACCTAACTTGATCAACACATATAATAAATTTGCACACTTATCAGGACTCAAAATAAATTATGCTAAAGCTTATGCTATGAATATCAACCTCCCCCTCTACTAATTGAACTCCTTAAACTGAAATTTGATTTCCAGTGGCAATACCTAAAATACTTGGGTGTCAAAATAACTCCACAAATACAAGACCTCTATAAGACTAATTATCCCCCTCATGGAAAAAGGTAATAGATGCGCTAGCAACATGGACCATACACAGTTCCTCTGGATAGGTCATATCCATGCAGTTAAAGGAGAAGGAAAGTGAAAAAATGCTATATGTATATTTGTTTAGGGCATCAGCCCCCCTCCTGAACCGCCACATTACCAACTCACCCGCTACTTGTGGATCGGTGCACCATCCAGCCGAAGAATCTCCTGTCTTCATTCCTTGGTGCTGATACTTTAAAACTGCTTACGTCAGTTCCCCCTTGCACCTGCTTCTAATGCGCCGCTTCATGACCCCGGTACGGGCCGGCTCAGAGGGAGATGAATTGGGAGCGCGCCTGCTTGTGCACGGAGACATGCGCCGCCTCAGTTCCTAAGTCCTTAAGTCTGCGCAAGAGCAAGGCATCATGGGAACTTTCTTCACACAGCTCAGCTCTTTTTTTCCCGGTTTGGCTTCTGAACTTCTAAACCATTGCTATATGGGGAGACTTAAAGGAGAATGCAAGTCAAAATTTAAAAAGCATACTGCCCAATAGTCCTCCTATTGTTTAGTAAAAACGCCACACTTTTGGCTCACCTAATCAAATATTTACTCAGTCACACTTACTTCACATTTTCTAGAACAGGCAGCCATCTCTAAAAAGGTATTCTCCCTTCCTTTCTCTCCTTGCTTCATACTGCACATGTGTTTCATTCCTTCCCCCCCCCTCCCCTCTGCCAAATCCGCTTCTGATTGGCTGGTGGGTATGTGTAGCTCAAAACAGCAGACAGGATCAAGTTACACACATGCTCAGAGAATAGGAAGGCTGCCGCTGGCAGCCTACAGGAAGGGAAGAGAGATTTCAGTGATGTCACTGTAGTCTTCACACTGCTGTAGGCTGCCAGCACCATATCTCAGAGAAGCAAGCAGAGATCTGGGAATTTAGATATGCAGTAAGTACTTAAAAATAATGCCTTTAGACTTACTTTTAATTTATATTAACCTTTCATTGTCCTCTAAGGGCACTATTGAGACAACGGATGGTAAGCCTGCAGATTGAGATTAACTCTTATGTAGCCTTTCCTTCTACTTTAAAATGAACATCTTATCTAAAGTGTTCTATTATTTTAGAATACCTAATTCAGATATTGAAAAATTACAAGAACAGGTCATGAAATTTATATGGAACACCAGGCCCCCTAGGGGTTCTAAGGCAACAATGCAAACATCAAAACAATTATATTCTCAGTAACGGGTATAAACTTGTCTAAATCTCCAGAGCATGCTTTACTGGGAAAGAATATCCTTAATATAAATAAATACACAATGATTTTGCTAATGCAAATTTTTAGTGCAGCTAAATTAACAATAGCAAGATCGTGGAAATCCCCACTTTTACCTATGGCGGCAATTAAAAAACAAGATCAATTAGATCTTTAATAATGAAAAATTAACAAGTATCCTTAATGATAGGCAAAATGAGTTCCAAAAAATATGGGTCCCCTGGGTACAATATAATACCCGGTTGTATGAACCGTGCTTTATCTCAAATTAAATAACAATGGGAAAGGGATAAATTGGTCAGTTCCCGGAAACTCTCTATGAAGCAGCAATAGACCTACTCCCAAAGCCAAGCAAGGACCCACAACTGTGCAAATCCTTTAGGCCAGTGCTGTCCAACTTCTGCGGTGCCGAGGGCCGGAATTTCTCGCGCATACATGGTGGAGGGCCGCTAATGGAAGCCACTCCCCCTTTAAACCACACCCACTTCAAACCACACCCATTTTATCACAATGGTGGTAGTGCAGCGAAAACTCAAATGCTTGGTCCTCACTGCAGGGATATCAACCATCATTCATATGTGAAAGAATTATATTATGTCATATTAAGACATACCCTAAAATCCATATGACTCCTCCTCCCCTGTGGATAGCACAGCAAACCCCAGCATATAATTACACACCTTAGGGACCATTTAATGGCTATTTCCAACTGCTAACAAACTCCCAGAACAAACCCCTGCCAGGTTCACCTCCCACAGGCACCTACTTGTGTGTGCCATACTCTGCCTGCCCTATGATGCCTGTGTCTGCCATATGCTGCCTGTGTGTGCCATACTCTCCCTGCCCTATGCTGCCTGTGTGTTCAATACCCTCCCTGTCCTATGCTGCCTGTGTGTTCAATACCCTCCCTGTCCTATGCTGCCTGTGTGTTCAATACCCTCCCTGTCCTATGCTGCCTGTGTGTTCAATACCCTCCCTGCCCTATGCTGTCTGTTTGTGCCATACTCTCCCTGCCCTATGCTGCCTGTGTGTTCAATACCCTCCCTGTCCTATGCTGCCTGTTTGTGCCATACCCTCCCTGCCCTATGCTGCCTATGTGCCATACTCTGGCTGCCCTATGCTGCCTACACACAGACAGCATAGGCCAGGCAGTACATACAATGTCTGAGGTGTGAACAGACAAACAATGTGGGTGTTTACAGCCTGAGCCTGAGGTGTGAACACTGCAGGGGGTGAACAATGCATAGATTAAAAGGTGTGAACAGTACAGGGGATTACATATTTAAACAATACAGAGGGATTACAGCCTGAATCTGAGGTGGTAACCATGCAGGGGGGCAGTTAATCTCAGTACTGAAACCATTTAAAGTTTACACAAGGGTAAACCAGCAAAGCAGCCAGACAGGTGGGGGGCCACACAGAGGGGGGTCGCGGGCCGCATGCGGCCCGTGGGCCACCAGTTGGACAGCACTGCTTTAGGCCAATTTCTCCCTCCTCACAGCAGATTTATGCCAAAGTGCTTGCATGCAGAATGAACAAGGTAGTTACCAAAGTAATCCACCCTGACCAGATAGGGTTTATCCCTACCAAAACCAGTTGAATACTAGATGTCTGTACCTCAATCAAACTCTTACACCCAGTAACATAGGAGGCAGGGCCATAGCAGCCCTAGACATCACAAAGGCCTTCAATACAGTTAAATGGCCCTACATCTAGCAAGTGCTTGCAAATGTTGGGCTTGGTAACAAATTCATACAGATGGTTCAACTCTTGTATAAACACCCATGGGCCACCATCCGTATCAACTCCCTCAATACCCCAGCATTCTCACTGTCTACTCTAGAGGCACAAGACAGGGGTGTCCCTTATTCCCCTTGTTCTTTGACCTAGCTATAGAGTCCTTTGCCCAGGCGGTCAGAGCACACCCCCAGATTAGGGGATTTTAACAAAATGAAAGAGAAAGTAAAGCTCTATGCCAATGATACCAGGGGACAGAGGCCCCTCCCTCACCCAGATGTTTGGCACAATCTCTGGTTTGCATACCAGTACTGCCAAATCCCTACTCTTCCTGGTGGAAAAAAACAGCAGCCTAATAAACCTCTTGAGTCATGTCCACTACAGGTAGCCACTAAATTCACCTATTTGGGAATACAGATAGCCCTTCCAATTTGACAAATTCACAACCTTAATATTGAAAACCTCATTTACTGGATCCAAAACAAATTCAAAGCATGGGAAGCAGCGCCGGATTTCTACTGGGGGCACCCCAAGGCCGCCCCCATTTGGCGCCCCCCATAGCCCTCCCCCGCCACGAGAACGCGCATGTGCAAACAAGCCCCCCCGCGCGCGAACGCTAATGCGCATGTGCAAGCGCCAAACTTAGATCTCCCATACGGAGCAGTTGGGAGATGTCCCCATTGCTCCATATTGGAGCAAAATTTTAAAATTTGCCTGCGGCAGGGTGGCATGCTGCCCCTGTGTTTGTGCCGCCCTAGGCCCGGGCCTTTGTGGCCTCGCCACAAATCTGGGCCTGATGGGAAGCATTGCCTGTGGGACCTGCAGGAAAAATCCAACTGATTAAAATGTTTGTACTCCCAAAGATACTTTATGCCCTCTGGCATTCCCCTGTACTAAGAAAATGTTTTCCCTGCTAAATTTGCAGCTCAGCAAATTGATCTGGGGTGCCTCCAGACCATGGCTGCACTTAACCACCCTTATGAGACCAATTCCCGATATATCTATATTTCCTGGCTGCCAAGCTAACACAGATATTACCTATGGTACATTCTGAAATTTCCCCTCCTCTTGTGCCACACAACCCCCCCCCCCCCAAAATATGATATACGGTGTACCTTACAACGATAGGGGATTTATGGATCAACAACCAAATCATACCCCTACAACAAGTATGAAACAAAAGGAAGCTCCCACATACACCGTGGCTTCCGTAGCACAGAATGACCACAGCCCTCAATACCCAATCCACCCACTCTAACATGGTTGCTAACTCTCCAATAATTGACACCCTGTTGGTACCTACGCAAAAGAGCAAGATTTTGGCACTATATTAGCAACTATACAAACCACTGTATATTGACCCTGAACTGCAAGCATGAGGGGCTTGGGAAGAAGAGCTGGGAGCTCTCCTAGATGACCAGTGGGAGTGGGTACTGACTCAAAGTGACTCAGAGGTTTCCACACTCCTGCGTACTCTATGGAGCTGCCCGAGCATAAAACAGTATTGGCCGGAAATCACTGGGTGGCTCACGATTGCTATACCAGGCTGAGAAATTGTTAATTAGTAGTGACCTGAATGACTCTTTGGGCAAACATACAAAGATGGTTATCCTAAAGGCTATGTTCCAATCCATGAGACAATTTACGTTGCACTGGAAAGACCGTGTACCTCCTAAAGCCAAAGAGTGGAAAAAAGCTATGGATGACATGACTACACTAGAGATAACTATTCTGGATAAAAAAAAACAAATGTTTACCTTTATGCAAATTTGTTTCCATTGGACAGACTGTTTTGGCACCCCTGTCCCTTTTCCCCCAGGAGACCCATCATCCCCAGCAGTGGTCCATTAGCAAAAAAAAAAAAAACAGACACATACCAGGCCAATGCTGGAAGAGCCCACGTTTACTCTCTTGTCCCTAGTATTAACATGGGTACCCATGGATTATAACGATGCATGTACTAATACTTATCATATGCCATCATACAAGTGTACCTGTTTTTCTTTTCTTGTTGTTTAATAAAAATCTTTAAAAAAAACAAAACAAGGGGAAAGGAAGGTAATGGAGTATTATGGAAAAAATTCCACTGGGTACTTCTTAAAAGTACTGTAAAAAAACTCAATCCTACACGTAGTTCCTGGAGCAAAGCACTCCCCACCCTTGTTTTATTTGGTTTTGTTTTGAATAGCTAAAAGATATGAGTGGTTTTTTTATTTTTTAGAATCTCTAATTTCTAGATATCCAATATTCTGAACCTAACAGAGACAAGCCATACAGTTTCTTTTTTCTCCTGTTGCTCTACAAATAATATACATATATATGCTTCTCATTCTATATAACTGACTATGTAAAGATAACCAAATCAACAGTGTTTACTGCAGGGTAAGCTAGGACTCTGAGAATTGGTTAACATAGCTTTAAAATTTATTGATGCAATTGTATACAATTACTGTATATGTATCAATGGCAACATTATTATGTAACTTGACATTTTCAATAAAAAAAAGTGTAACCCTTTCTTGGCACATTCACTTAATATTGGGCTGTATTTTCAGGAGATGTGTGTTCTCAGAGTAATATTGATACTGGGAACTGAGAACAGCGCAGTGCCTCCACCTAGTGGACACTGAGGAGCACACCTCAAGGGGGTTTCCCACTAGGAAATAATCACACACGGGTTGCAGCAATGTCAAACTTTATATAACTTTTGAAATTAAAAGTAGAACAGCTTTAGAGATAACTGATAATCCTGTCCTGAGGAACTTGTGTGGGCTATCCATGGCTGGCACGGTCTCTGTAATTGCCCAGCCCCAACTTGGATCCTGATAGACCCCTAACCCTTTAAATCAGTTCAGTCCCTTCCCCAAGAGCTCTTTAGTCCCCCCAGGTAGCGCTACCTGCCCCAGAGTACCTTCCCCGTTGAAAAGGGTGACTGCTCCCACGTAGCAGGCAACCGAGCAATACCTGTTAACTCCAGGGGACACACACTGAGAGTTGTCTATGAAGATTTTCATTCATCCAGGTCATGGTATATCTAGTATAAAGAAATTTAAAGCAACTGGACTTGTTAAGTAATCATTGAAGACGTTTCACTACTCATCCGAGCAGCTTCTTCAGTTCAACTGACTGGTATGGGAAGTCCTCAGCATATATACTCTTCCACTAATCCAATCACAATGGCACTTTGTAACTCTTCAGAAAGGTGACATCTGAAACTCACAGAGGTGTGAATGCTGTGGATTACCAAAGTATCATGCAACTCTTTAAAGCAGGTGTTACTTGTTAGAGTTGCATGAATGGATGTGTGAAGAGTTCTGAAACTGCCGGGGTACAGATGTTAGAACAGCATTGTATGTAGCAGACAGATGGTGTCGAAGTCCCCCGCCTCTGTTTAGGGATGGTTTCTCCACTTTGACATGAATGGCCTCTTTTACACCTCTTTCAAACCAGCGGTCTTCTTTGTCCAAAATTTGGACGTTGCTATTTTCAAAGGAGTGTCCCTTGTCTTTTAGGTGTAGACATACAGCAGAGTCCTGGCCTGTAGTGTTCGCCCTCTTATGCTGAGCTATGGAGAGCAGTTGCTTTGTCTCACCAATGTACAGGTCTGTGCACTTCTCGCTACACTGGACTGCGTATACAACATTGCTTTGTTTTTTCCTTTGGTGTTGGATCCTTTGGGACCCAGAGGACTTTATACTCCCTGGCAGTCCAGCAGACTTTTATTCTTTCAAGTCTGAACACAACACTTTGTACTGACTGCTCACTCTGGCTCTCTCTCTCTGTACTGGCAAACAACAGCAGGGGCTCCCTTTATAAACTGCTGGACCCGCCCCTAGATTTTTGGCTCCAAAGCTTAGGCACACCTCTCCCAAACGTGCACTGGGGCATCCAGCCAATCAGATCCCTACCCAGGCTGTAGCTAGGCTGGATGAGATCACAGACTGAAAAACAGCAGATAGGGTTCTCTGATCCCCTACAAAAGTTAAAAACCAAAAAAAACAAACAAAAACAAAAAAAACACTCTTTCACAACCTCCCATACAAAATATTTCCTCACTTTACAAAATGTAAATGTTCAGCAAATACCTCCCTCACTTTAAAAGGGAAAAAGACTTAAATAAACAATTCATAGAAAGTGATTTATAAGACATTATTCTTAAATCATTAGGTCAGAGAAGGTGCAGAATACTGTGAAACAACCACAAAATTATTTCTTTTTGTGCATCTGTTGGAACTGTGATGTATTGGAATACAAATTTTGTTGCTTGCACTGAATATAAGAAAAAAATTTCCCAAGAATCTAGCATTTCTGCTTCTTTGTCAGAATAACATAGCCCTGTCCTCTTACAAGAAATTTCTCACACAATAAGCTCTAAATGCTGCAAAAAGTCCAATTCCTTATTAAAAGAACCCTACAAATCCACCCACTCATGCCAGTTAGATTGCAGGAATAGAGGATATAACAGATTTGAGGAAATACATGCTGACTCCCAGGACAGTATGCTTAAAGGAACAGTAACACCAAAGTAATAAAAATATAATGCACTGTTGCCCTGCACTGGTAAAACTGGTGTGTTTGCTACAGTAACACTACTAAAATTTATATAATAAGCTGCTGTGTAGCCATGGGGGCAGCCATTCAAGCTGGAAAAAAGGAGAAAAGGCACAGGTTACATAGCAGATAACAGATAAGTTCTGTAGAATACAATAGTGTTTTATCTGTTATCTGCTATGTGCCTGTGCCTTTTCTCCTTTGAATGGCTGCCCCCATGGCTACATAGCAGCTTATTTATATAAATTATAGTAGACTTTCTGAAGTAAACACACAACTTTTACCAGTGCAGGGCAGCAGCACATTATATTTTAGTTACTTTTATACACTTTCATTTTTTGGTGTTACTGTTCCTTTAAAGAGGACCTGTCACCCTAAGAAATAATTCAAAATTCTTTTCTATTGTGTTGGTTAAGCAAAATAAACTTCACTTACATTATATAAGTAATGTAAATCTTGTTTCCTTCAGTCCTGGAATTACACAGTCACATCAAATAGGCAGGTGCGATTTTGTGGGCACTGTTATTAAGGCAAGCTTTGTATCTTGCCAAAATCTTGTTTCTGTGCCAGTATGGGGGACCTGATGCACATGCCTATGCACTGGTTACAAAATTAGATGGTGAGGAGGAAGGGGCAATGGGAGGAGTGCAGCAACATCTAAGAAGTTCTGAATTCAAAATGAAAGTAAGTGTCTGCCCCGCCTCTATGCCTTAGGCATAGAGGCGGGGCAGGCAATATAGGATTGACAGCTAGGATTTTTAAATGCTTTTATAATGGGTATGGATGTGTTAATAAAAAAATGAGTTTGGGTTTCATGTTTAATTTGAAAAGGACTTTTATTATACAGCTTTTTATGCCTGGGTGACAGGTCCACTTTAAACTCTGGGCTACATGGTCCCCTGAACTCAATATTTTATCAACTTTCCCAGCATCACTAAACTGCTCCTTACGAAGCAAAAACTTGCCCTGGAGCTAGCCCTTCTGAGCCATAAGGAAATGTAGATGCTTGTTGCCATTATCTTCCCCTTACTTATAGTTAACTGACTTTTGCCTTATTTATTGTTTAGCCACATGACAATGGACCTGGGGCAGAGTACCATCAATGTACTTTCACCTAGTTTTAACAGTGTATGTTAAGTTTTATTAATATATGGCATTTTTCTATGGCTTCTGTACTTTAAGAGCTTTAAGGTCCAAAGACAGACCCCTGCAGTGGTCCAGTAACAACACTAATCCAATTTAAAAATGTTCCATTTTCCACAACTTTTTTTGTAATCTATCCTTCAACCAGCTCTCTATCCAAGTATAAATAATATATTCTAGGCCAATATTCCTTCTTTTAATATAATTCTGTGAGGTACCGTATCAAATGCTTTAGGATTATGTTAGAAGTTTACAAATTTCTGCTGATTTTTTCATAGAAGGCAATAACATTGGTCTGTAAAGATCTCTTGCATGTAAAAGCATGCTGGTATAAATTCATGGTATTAAGATTGAAAATTTTATTTTTTTCTCAGTGCTGCAATGCCCTTTTTTATTACCTATTTTAGCCTGTCTGATTGATTTTCTGCATGCTTTATTGACCTCCTTGTACCCAAATTTGTTTCAGATGACACAGCTAAACTGAATTTCTTAAATTCATGTTTTTTTTCCTTACCAAACACAATGCTACATTTTCTATTACACCATTATGGCTTTGCTATGCCTTTTGCTTACAAGAGAAACAATGAATACATTGCAGAAATACCCTTATTCTACCATTTCTAATGTTTTTGTTTTAGTTCCTCTTTTAGACAGTTTTATTTGTAACATAATCTCAAGGAGACCAAGTTATAATTACTATTCCCTAAATTCTCTCCCACACTAGTGCCAGGCCCGACATTTGGGCAAGGCCACAATGACCCTGGCCTAGGGTGGCATAAATTTAGGGGTGGCATGCTGTCCAGCCGCAAGTAAAACTTGCTCCCATATGGAGCACTGGGGACTAGACGCACAAGAATCTTCAGTGCATCCTCTCCCTAGTGCTCCGTATGTGAGTGAGAAGGGGATGTGTCTGCGCACGATGGGGAGAGGCAACGGGGGGTGCTGTGAATGGGGCAGAAAATCCTTAATTAGGCTTAATTCCTTTTTGTAGGATTAGGCTGTATGTTAATTCTTGGCCGAAGTGAATCCAAACTCTTAAAATCATGATTTTAAACTACATGGCAACAGAAGGTGCCTATTTTTTTCTCATGCTTCCTTTTTCTTTTCAGGATTTTGCTGATTTGCACGTTATTAATTAGGTGTAAGGAGCACCGGGAGACCGGCGCCCATCCCTACCTTTAGGTGTCCCGGTCTCCTCTGGTACGGCGCACACCTGTGCGCACCCCTCTTTGGCGTTCCAACACACAATGGCAAGACGCATGTGCAATAGTCTTGGTATCTCGTGGTGCTGCGCCATGACGTCAGTGGAAGCACTGACGTCACTTTGGCGCCAAATTCAATTTGCTTGTTTTCCTTGCCCAAGCTCTCTTCCTGGTTCCTAGTTAAGATTGTTTTGTGTCTGTTTTACCAGTTTTTGACTTCTTGCCTGACTTTTGGTTTACGATCCTTGCCGCCTGCCACTGACCTTTGCCTGACCTCGACTCTGATTTTGTTTTATCCCTTTTGTACCGTGTTTTGGAAAATAACCTTGGCCGTAAATAGGATCCCTGTCTATCCCCCCCGCAGAAAGCCCGGGGGCCCAAAAGGGCGTTGGTGAACACCGGGGTTGGCAGGGCTCTCCTGCTCTACCTAAGGGTTATTCCAGGCACTTTCCGGGCTCCTAAGCATACAGACTGTAACATTAGGTCTTGGTTCAGGATATGGCAGAATTCAAAAAAAGTGGTTTGTAGTTTCATGCATCCCTACAAACTTTTATGTTTTTTTAAATAGCAAACCCATAACTTTAGTCATTCTGTAAGTCATTCTGTATAATGAAAGTATCTCATAATTATAACCTGCCCTAATAGTAAAGCCCCTTCCATTTGTAAAAGTAGCCAGGCTTAATTTTTCTCACATTTTCTTTTATTATCCAAAAAAAGGTTAAAAGCCTTATGACTTCTTGTTTTACCTTACCTTGACTTTTTATTATTGAAGAACAGTACAGTTAAGGAGTTATATAACCATTCCAGAATTTACAGTAATTAGAACAGGTAAAACAACTCACCCTAATAGTGACGAGCAAATCTGTCCTGTTTTGCTTTGCTGAAAAATTTGTGTAACCTTGAAAAAATTTGCAAAGAGGCGAAAAATTTGCGAAAGGAAAAAATTTACACTTTAAGGACAAGGAAAGTCAAAATCTATTAAGCCCACTATTAAATAGTACTACTATTGCTGTGTAAAAACGCTATATTTCTGGCTTGCCTAATGAAAGATTTACAGAGATACACATAATAGAAACTACATACTTGTTTCAGTGAACGGCACCGCCATCTTGTCCAGCATGTCTGTATGGGCTATTGCTGAAAAGCACAAGCCAGCCACCCCCCCCCCCCGCTCAGATCCCCGCACCTGCCTGCTCACTAACAACCCCCCCCCCCGCGCTCACCGTTCCTCGCTCCTCGCTGCTCGCTGCCCGCTGCTGGCTGCGTCTTTTCTGCATTGCCATAGCAACCAGATGCTCCTGATGTGTGCGCATGTGCAAGCTAAGGATCTGGTCGTAGTGTCTGTGCAGGAGTGTTGCATTATGGAAATCTTCTCTACACAGCTTAGCATTTTTTTTTCCTGTTTGGCTTCTGATCTTCTGAACAGGAGAAATATGGGGAAACTTAAGGGCACTATTGAGACAACTGAAGGTATGCCTGCAGCTTGAGATTAACTCTTTACTAGCCTTTCCTTCTCCTTTAAACATTCTAAACTGGAGGGGTGGGAATGTGGCAGAATGCTGTACTAAAAGGTTGCATCACAGTGGGCTCGATGGAACCTCTGATCGTGTGGCCTGATAGACTTACGTCTCCCTATTCACTTACATCCACCAAATGCCACCCCACATCTCACTACCATGGGTGGTGGTAAGGGACCAAAAAACAAGTAGATGCATTGTGGAAGCTTAATCAGTATATGAGGCGACCTACGCAAGATGGTGCCGAGCTGTCCTCCTCACCTACTCCCTTGGATGATCATATTCCAGGCGCTGTCCTAGCACCAGTATTAGCAGAAATAGGGACCTGACAATTTATCTACTCTAAACAATTCAGGAGCAGACAACGGCAGTGTAGACCAGAGCTGGGGTGCTGGAGGACATGTGTTGCTCCAGCAAAACTTGCAGATCTACGGCAGAAGATCAAACAGTAGGCCATTCTGCTAGATGACTATGAAAATCAACAGTGCCATAATAACGTTTATGTACTTGCACTTCTAGAGGGCTCAATTTTCTAAACAATGTATAGGAAGGAGTCAGGCTAGACTCGATCAATCGATCATCACATAGTGGATGCTGCTCCTAACTTTGCCGTATCGCTTTATTTCAAATGACCGGAAGCCAAGTTTTAGCAGGTATTTTCTAATAAAGCATTCAAATTACTAAGTGGTCTGCAGGATAGGGCAATTATTGGTGCAGGGTAGAATAGATTTTTTACTTCAAAATTTTTAGTGTTACTTTTCCTTTAACAATGGTATTGATCCAGAGCTGTGCTCGGTATCATATACTTCTTTTGACCAAGTAATGTAGTTATTGAGGCAATGTGGGAAAGGGTCTTGGCTGGCCAAATCAGAGATTGTGTCTGCATTTCACCTTTTGCCCATTTATTTGGAATGACACCATTTACTGGGATTTCATTTTATGGGACGGTTTTATTATGATAAATGTTTGCCCTTGGGGTGCTCCCTGTAATGTCAGTATTTTAAGGATTTTGCTCAATTTTTAGAGTATGTAGTATACTTCTTGGCCAACTCAAATTACATTGATGATTTAGATAACTTCTTGTTCATATCCATCGGGATCAAATTCCTGCCAATTACTCCTAAACGCTTTTGTATTGATATCTTAAACTTTGTGCATTGTCCAAAGAAAAAAACATTCCACTAACTCTGCGCATTCAGACAGTATCAATATGGAGTATAGACTACCAGCAGATAAATTAGCTAAACTCAAGGGATTTGTTAGGATGGCAAGGTCAAACAAGCTCACTCGAAAACAAATAAAATCAGCAATTGGCCGCTTAAATTTTGCCACAAGAATCATTCCAATGGGGAGAGATTTTAAAATAGATTAATATCATTAACTGTAGATATAAGTAATCCCAAGTGGCATATTAGGATTCCAAGGGAGGTAAAAGATGACTTGTTAATAGGGGAACAATTTGTTTTAAAGGTAGAACATGTGTTTAGGAAGACTTTATTGAAAATAATGCTACCACATTGTACACAGATGTGGCAGCTTCGGTTGGCTTTGGAGCAATTTACTCTGGAGCATAGCCGCTTGGCCAAGTGAGTGGCTAACTAAGAATTTAGTGTTTCTGGAAATATTCCCAGTATTGGTGATCCTGGAGATTTGGGGGGACCAGCTGTCTGACAGAAGGATATTGTTGAAGTGTGATAACCTTGGGGTTGTACAAGTTATTAATCTGATAAATCAGTGATTAAAGTCATGAGGAAGGAGGCAGTCTTGAAATCTCTAAAATGTAATATTTTGCTAAAAGCTACTCCTCTCCTGGGTTACCATAACTGTATTTCTGATGCTTTATCACATTTTCAGATTACACTCCTTAGACGGCTGGCCCTTTCAGCAGATCCAGTGCCTTTTCCTGTATTGGAACATTTATGGGGAATAATCTGAACAAGATTGTCTCTAGCGCCCCCCCCACCACATGGCCGCAAGCGCATTTAAACTCCAATATGGAGCAGTGGGGAGAAGTCCCCATTGCTCCGTATGGGAGCAAAAAGCCAAAATTTTGTTGTGGTGGGGCGGCATGTCGCCCCTAAATTTGTACCACCCTAGGCCCAGGCCTTTGTGACCTCGCCACAAATCCGGGCCTGATTGTCTCTTTAATTGAGGAATCTGTGTCGTAAAATAATGTGGCTGATCTATTTGAACAGTTTGTGCCCAGCTTTTAAACAATGCTGGCCAAGCAATTTTAACAATGTTGACATTTTGATACTTTTTATATTACAATGTTACATCATGGGGTTGTTCAGTAGCTACCGTGTTTCCCCGAAAATAAGACACTGTCTTATATTTTTTTAAGCTCCAAAATATGCACTAGGCCTTATTTTCAGGGGATGTCTTATTTTTCCATGAAGAAGAATACAGTACACATTTATTAAATCGTTTGGGCGAGATTTATCGCCCAGCCCTAGGTGGGTGTCTTATTTTCGGGGGGTGCCTTATTTTCCGAGGGGGGTGAAAAATCGGGGGGGTGCCTTACTTTCGGAGGATGTCCTATTTTCGGGGAAACAGGGTACTGTCAAAAGGCACTTGTTTTGTATTAGCTTTTTTACTAGATTGTATAATAAGACTGACATGACAAAAGAAAACATTGTTAAGCAAATGTTAAAAGGTTAATAGTGGGTGACAAGTGTAGGCCAATAACTATTCCATTGTTAGTAAAGGTAATAGAAGCACATGAGCGTATCTGTTCTTCACAATATGAGTTGCTAATGTTAAAATGTCTTTTTTCCATGTCCCTTTTTAGAGCATTAAAAATGAAGAAGAAGAATTTGTCAAGAAAGTTCAAGATAGACTGATCCTATGAAAAGGGAAAGCTGTCTTTGATCATTGCCGAATTTCCCAGTACAGGCATTTGATTTATATCTCTTAGAGATGATGGAAAAGGTCCTTTATTCATGTATAGCAATGGTGAATGTCTATCTAAGTTTCAAATTAGCCAGGTCCTCAGATGTTGTATCAGCTATATTGGACTAAATCCAAACAATTATGGAACACACCCGTTTAGAATAGGGGCAGCAATGTAGCTTTCCATGATTCCCAGATCAAGAGGGTTGGCAGGTGAAGTCAGATAGGTTTAAAATTGTTCAACTTCTTTTAGTTGATAATATAGCATCTTTTTTTCAGATCCAGTCCTCATGTGCCTTATAGGACATTCCTTTTTCATTGGGCCTTCAGGAGAGCAAAGCAGTGAAATTTTGTTAAAGGGAAACAATCATGAAATCAAAATCTACAGGTTGAAATTCTTAAATAGTATAAGGCATTATCCTAAACATCCTAAAAAAATTTTTTTTATCCAATATGTCTCCTTTAAATGTCTTTTTCTATGTGTTTATTTATACATTTAGTTGCAGTTAATGTAATATTATTCTGTCTCTGTATTTAAAATCTTTATCACCAAACCATTAACTGATAACATGAGATCAGCATCCTGTATTTAGACAGATTATACATTGTTATCCTCTATATATTATGGGATACATTGGGAAAGCTAGTTGTGATATACTCTGTATTCCTTAGGGTAATGCTTTCCAACTAGGGGCCTGCATGCACCCCCCCCCCCCACATGGGCCCCCATGTGTCTGACTGCTGTGATACCTTTGTATACCTAATATTTGTATACATAATTGGTATCAGTATTGAGATTAATTGGCCCCCCTGAATTGTTCACACCTCAGATTCAGGCTGTAAGCTCCCTGTATTGTTAGCACGTGTGAGCCCCTGTATCGCTCTCACCTGTGAGCCCCCTGTATCACTCAAACTTTTGAGCCCCTGTATTGCCCATACCTATAAAACCCTGCATTGTTCACAACTCAACTGATCGCACCTCAGATGACAGACATCCCTTGCAGAAATCCTTATTGTTATCTAATAAGTACAGTCTTTAACAGTGGCTATTGCACTCTATTATTTGCCAGTAATATGAAGTAGCTCTTGCCATCTTTGTCAGGTGCTTGTAACTTCAAAGTATTCTTTATCACCCTTGTATGTCTTCTAGGACGCTTTGCAGCATTTTGCTAGAGCTCACTTTATTGCGGAGGAGTTTTGCTGATCTCAGAAAACATTGGTGCATCAATTTCTGACTATTAGTTACATAGTTACATAGTTACATAGGGTTGAAAAAAGACCAGTGTCCATCAAGTTCAACCCATCCAAGTAAACCCAGCACACCTAACCCACACCTACCAATCTATACACTCACATACATAAACTATAAATACAACCACTAGTACTAACTGTAGATATTAGTATCACAATAGCCTTGGATATTCTGATTGTTCAAGAACTCATCTAGGCCCCTCTTAAAGGCATTAACAGAATCTGCCATTACCACATCACTAGGAAGGGCATTCCACAACCTCACTGCCCTCACCGTGAAAAACCACCTACGCTGCTTCAAATGGAAGCTCCGTTCCTCTAATCTAAAGGGGTGACCTCTGGTGCGTTGATTGTTTTTATGGGAAAAAAGAACATCCCCCATCTGCATATAATCCCCTCTAATGTACTTGTACAGAGTAATCATGTCCCCTCGCAAGCGCCTCTTTTCCAGAGAAAACAACCTCAACCTCGACAGTCTCACCTCATAGTTTAAATCTTCCATCCCCTTAACCAGTTTAGTTGCACGTCTCTGCACTCTCTCCAGCTCATTAATATCCTTCTTAAGGACTGGAGCCCAAAACTGCACTGCATACTCAAGGTGAGGCCTTACCAGGGACCTATAAAGGGGCAAAATTATGTTCTCATCCCTTGAGTCAATGCCCTTCTTTATACAAGACAGCACTTTATTTGCTTTAGTAGCCACAGAATGACACTGCCTGGAATTAGACAACTTGTTATCAACAAAAACCCCTAGATACTTCTCCATTAAGGATACCCCCAACACACTACCATTCAGTAGATAGTTCGCGTTTATATTATTTCTACCAAAATGCATAACTTTGCACTTATCAACATTGAACCTCATTTTCCAGTTTGCTGCCCAGTTTTCCAATTTTGTCGAATCGCTCTGCAAAGTGGCAGCATCCTGCATGGAACTTATAGTTTTGCACAATTTTGTGTCACCAGAAAAAATAGAAACAGTACTGTCTATGCCCACCTCCAGGTCATTAATAAACAAGTTAAAAAGCAAAGGACCAAGGACTGACCCCTGCGGTACTCCACTAACCACACTGGTCCAATTAGAAAATGTTCCATTTACCACCACTCTTTGTACTCTATCCTTCAGCCAGTTCTCTATCCAATTACAAATATTATGTTCTAGGCCAGTGCTGTCCAACTGGTGGCTCGCGACCCCCCTCTGTGTGGCCCCCCACCTGTCTGGCTGCTTTGATGGCTTACTCTTGTGTAAGCTTTAAATGGTATCAGTACTGTGATTAACTGCCCCCCCTACATAGTTCTCACCTCAGATTCAGGCTGTAATCAGGCTGTATTGTTTAAATATGCAATCCCCTGTGTTGTTCACACCTTTTAATCTCTGCATTGTTCACCCCCTGCAGTGTTCACACCTCAGGCTCAGGCTGTAATCACCCACATTGTTCCCCTGTTCACACCTCAGACAGACTGTAGTTTTTTAATATATAGTTATTGTGCAGACTGAAGGAGCAGTGCCAGCATTTTGTCACTGTATGCTGCCTGTGTATGGCACACGCAGGCAGGGTAGGGCAGGCAGAGTATGGCACACACAGGCAGGGTAGGGCAGGCAGAGTATGGCACACACAGGCAGCATAGGGCAAGCAGAGTATGGCACACACAGGTAGCTTAGGGCAGGCAGAGTATGGCACACACAGGCAGGGTAGGGCAGGCAGAGTATGGCACACACAGGCCAAGTATGGCACAAACCAGCCAAGAATGGCACACACAGGCAGGGTAGGGAAGGCAGAGTATGACACACACAGGGGCAATTCTGGACATATCGCCGCCTGAGGCGGCTCCTGGATGCCGCCCCCCCCCCCCCCCCGCTCCCCAGCGCTTACCTTCTGAGCGCAGGAGCGGGTCCGGGGGCGGTGAGATCGCTAGTGCAGAGAGCGCAATTGCGCTCTCTGCACTAGAAGAGCCGAATTTCCGGTTTAAAAACCGGAAATTCGGCTCTTAAAGTTACCAGGAGCGGCTTTTTGCCGCCCCTGGTAACTGGGGCGCTTCTGCCGCCTGAGGCGAGTTTCTCAACTCGCCTAATGGCAGAAGCGCCCCTGGACACACACAGGCAGGGTAGGGAAGGCAGAGTATGGCACATACAGGCAGGGTAGGGCAGGCAGAGTATGGCACACAGGCAGCATAGGGCAGGGAGAGTATGGCACACGCAGGCAGGGTAGGGAAGGCAGAGTAAGGCACGCACAGGCAGGGTAGGGCAGGCAGAGTATGGCAGTTTTTTTGCTGTACTACAACCATTAATATGGGTATGGCAGTGGCGTAGCGAGGGGGGTGCCGAGGGGGCCATGGCCCCGGGCGGCGTATCAGAAGGGGCGGCGGCGGCTCCCTCTCTCTTACAGGCAACAGGCGCTTTTATAAGGTTGCGCCCGTGCGTATGACGTCACACGTCAGCGACGAGGCGCAACCTTATAGAAGCGCCTGTTGCCTGTAAGAGAGAAGGAGCCGCCGCCGATGGTCTGTTGGGGGGTATGTACTATGGGGGAAATTGGGGGCACTGTGTGGGGGCTACTGTCTATGGGGAAATTGGGGCACTTTCCATGGGGGGGGCCAGGTCTTTGTGGGGTATTGTGTATGGGGGCACTTCCTATTGGGTGCACTGTGTATGGGGCAATTGGGGCTCTGTGTATGAGGGCACTTTCTATTGGGGGGCAAGATCTTTGGGGGGTATTGTCTATGGGGACACTGTGTATGGGGAAATTGGGGCACTGTGTATGGGGGCACTTCCTATTGGGGGCACTTTGTATGGGGCAATTGGGGGCACTGTTTATGGGGGCACTTTCTATTGGGGGAACTGTGTATGGGGCAATTGGGGCACTGTGTATGGGGGCACTTTCTGTGGGGGGGGCAAGGTCTTTGGGGGGTACTGTCTATGGGGGAACTGTGTATGGGGAAATTGGGGCACTGTGTATGGGGGCACTTCCTATTGGGGGCACTGTCTAAGGGCAATTGGGGGCACTGTGTGGAGGGGGCTGTCTATGGGGACACTGTGTATGGGGCAATTGGAGGCACTGTCTATGGGGAAATTGGGGCACTTTCTATGGGCAATTGGAGGCAATGTGTGTGGGGGGCACTGTGTATGGGGGTACTGTCTATGGGGCAGTTGTATGGGGGGGACCGTGGCCAGAATAGCGTTAGGGGGGCCTGGCCAGCATAGTGTTAGGGGGCACTGTGGTAGGGTGACCCTAATACTTTTTATGTCTGTGTGTCCTGTACTGATGGGAGGGGCCCCGTGATTTCTGATGGCTGCCCTGCCACCATGGGCAGCCACGGACGCACAGCTGAATCCACTTTTGACAATTATGACATGCGCACCGCATTTCAAATTCAATCAAAAAAAAAAAAATGTAATGCTGCTTTTTTTATTTTGTCTATTTTTTTTAAGAATAACTAAATAGAGGGGCGGCAAATTTCCGGTCGGCCCCAGGCGACGAAAGCCCACGCTACGCCACTGGGGTATGGTCATGTGATAACACGGGTGTGGTTTCAAGTGGGTGCGGTTTTAAAAAAGGGAGTGGCCCTCCACCACGTAGGTCGGAAAAATTCCGGCCCTCGGTACCACAGAAGTTGGACAGCACTGTTCTAGGCCAATATTCCTTAATTTGATCATTAACCTTCTGTGAGGTACTGTATCAAACGCTTTAGCAAAGTCCAAGTAGATGACATCAACTGCCATTCCAGCATCGAGGTTCCTACTCACCTCCTCCTAAAAGGCGACTTAATTAGTCTGGCAAGATCTGTTACGCATAAAACCATGCTGGCACAAACTAATAGTATTGTGAACTGCAATGTATTCAAATACCCTATCCCTTATTACCCCTTCCAAAAGTTTTCCTACTACTGATGTCAGACTAACAGGCCTATAGTTTTCAGGCTGAGAACGGGATCCCTTTTTAAATAACGGCACCACATTAGCAATCCTCCAGTCTCTCGGCACCATGCCAGACCTCAACGAATCCTGAAAAATTAAGTGAAGAGGTTTGGCAATCACACCGCTCAGCTCATTTAATACCCTAGGATGAATCCCATCCAGTCCTGGACCTTTGTTTACCTTTACATGTTCAAGTCTCTTTTGAATTTCCTCCCGAGTGACCCATGCGTCAGTAACTACTAATTACTAGAACTGGGCATAATAAAAGGGAAGCCTTCATAAGCTGGCTCCTCAGATGTATAGACAGATGAAAAATAAGAGTTCAAAATTTCAGCTTTTTCCCCGTTCTCATCAACCAACTTACCCCCCCGTGATAATAAGGTTCCCACCCCTTCTTGCTTCATTTTTTTACTATTCACATAATTAAAAAATAATTTTGGATTCTTTTTACTCCTAGCTGCAATATCCCTTTCCATTTCTATTTTAGCTTGCCTGATAGCTTTTTTGCATGCTTTATTTGCTTCCTTGTACCTGATGAAAGTTTCTGCTGTCCCAGCTAACTTGAATGCCCTAAAAGCACGTCTTTTCTTACCAACCTCGACACTAACACCTTTATTCAGCCATAAAGGTTTTGCTTTGCGATGCCTCTCCTTGCTTACAAGGGGGATATACTGTTGTGTATACCTGCAAAGCAATGTTTTAAAGATGTTCCATTTTCCTTCTGTGTCTAACCCCATGAAAAGCCTTTCCCAGTTGACACATTGCAGAGATGCCCTTATACTGGCAAAGTCTGCACGTCTAAAATTGAGCGTTTTAGTTACTCCCTTATAGAGCTGTCTCTGCAGCATTATCTCAAAGGAGCCCATGTTGTGATCACTGTTCCCCAAATGCTCACCCACACAAATGTTAGAGATGAGTTCATTATTATTAGATATCACCAGGTCCAAAATAGAGTCATTCCTAGTAGGTTCTTGAACCGCCTGAAATAAAAAGTTGTCATTTAGCATATTTACAAACCTACTAGCTTTTTCTGACTTAGCCACCCCATTACTCCAGTCAATGTCCGGATAATTAAAGTCCCCCATAATAACAACTTGACCCAGTTTTGAAGCCTCCTCCATTTGCAACAATAGCTGGGCCTCATCCCCCTCATCTATACGGGGTGGTTTATAGCATACACCAATGATCATTTTCTTTGTGACCTTCAGCCCTACTGAAATTTCTACCCAAAGAGATTCAACGTTTTCATTGGTAATGTCTTTATTACATGACTTTAAATCTGACTTTACATAAAGACAAACCCCTCCACCCTTTTTAATCTCTCTGTCCCTCCTAAAAAGTGTATAACCATTTAAATTCACAGCCCAGTCGCATTTATCATCCCACCAGGTCTCAGTGATACCTATTAAATCATAATTTTCAATACATGCAATAGCAGCTCCCCTAATTTACCCGACAAGCTACGCGCATTAGCCAGCATGCAGCGGAGATTACTACTTCTCCCTCTGATGTTTACATTAGCTAACGGAGAGTTAGAACTAAGGCAAATATGAGACTGTTTTCCTTGTAACGGAAGCTCCTTATATGATAAACTATATGCCCCCGTCACTCCTCCCCCACAACCCTTTGCTAGTCCCCCTGCCCCGTCTACACTAATTTTCCTATAGAACTCTAGCTCACCCACCCCCCCTTGTCTAGTTTAAACACTCCTCCAACCTCTTAACCTCTGTCCCCTAGCACAGCAGACCCCCTTCCACTGAGGTGCAATCCGTCAAGCCTGTATAGATTGTACCCCAAGGAAAAGTCAGCCCAGTGCTCTAGGAACCCAAACCCTTCCTTCCTACACCAAGACTTTAGCCATGCATTTAGCTCCCTAAGCTCCCGCTGTCTCCCTAAACTTGCACGTGGCACCGGCAAAATTTCCGAAAAAAATGACACTGGAGGACCTTTGCTTAATCTTAGAGCCTATATCCCTGAACTCACTCTTTAAGGTCCCCCACCTACCGTTCATTTTGTCGTTAGTACCGATATGTACCAAGGCAGCCGGATCATGCCCAGCCCCTCCCAATAATGTGTCAACCCGATCAACCACATGCCGAACCCTGGCACCAGGAAGACAGCAAACTGTCCGGTTGAAGCGATCCGCTTGACAGATTACCCTGTCCACTTTCCTAATGATTGAATCCCCTATAACCACCATCTGTTTAGGCCTAGCTCTGCTCTCCTCCCCACCACTACTAGAGAAACTGGTCTCCCGGCTGTTAGAGGTACAGTATATGTCTAAGCAGGCAGGTATTGTTTTGCACTCACCAATTAGCTATGTTTTGGTCTCTTTTACCATTTTTTTGCAGAACCAGTGACTGATCTGTAAACATAATGCAATGATGTCTTGCTTACATTATAATTTTGTATTTTGGGAACTTGCAATTATAGGTGTTGTATGCACGAGTAACACTTTAACAGTAACAGTTTAACAAGAAACCTATATATAGATAAAGGACTTGATAGATATTATTAGATAGGATTATTAGTTTGCATTCACATAAATTATGAACTCAACCTATAGGCTAACAAACATCCAAATTATAGAAAGTACATATTTTATTTTGTTATTTTCATACAGCAATGCCAAAGTGTATTGTGTACGGATCCTTTCATGGCAGTAGAGAAAAGGTCTCAGATCTAGTGATGAGATCTACCATCTGCATCAAATTTTTGCACCCATTTTGCATTTCTCTCAAACGTTGAAAAGATTAAAACATGGCTCCAAGCAATTGGCCAAGAAATTTAACTGAATTTGCATAAAAGGTATTGGATGGCAAGAAACCTGATACTTTTAGAATTTGTTCAAATCATTTTTCAGCAGACTTTTATATAGTTCATACTAAAAGGAAAGTCCTTAAAAAGGATTCAGTTCCATCTATTTTCCATCAAAACTATTTACTTTCTTCTGCTTATGAAAACCATGCACTTAGCAACAGACATGACTTACACAAAAATCTGGAGTCTACAGCAAGGGAAGTTGGTTTAAAGGAGAAAGAAAGGTAAACACTAAGTAAGCTTTATCAGAAAGGTCTATGTAAATACAGCCATAAGCACTCACAGAAACGCTGCACTGAATTCTCTGAAAAAAGATTAGTTGTGTCTGTAATTTCTGTGCCACAGACATGCAGCTTCCTGTTCTCTGCTCTTTCCTGTTCCCCCCTCCCTTAAGAAAGCTAAGAACTCACTCCCCCCACTTAGGAATGTGGATCTGAGCCAATCAGCAGGAAGCTGACTCATAGGGGCTGATTTACTAACCCACGAATCCGACCCGAATTGGAAAAGTTCCGACTTGAAAACGAACATTTTGCGACTTTTTCATATGTTTTGCGATTTTTTCGGCGTCTTTACGAATTTTTCGTTACCAATACGATTTTTGCGTAAAAACACGAGTTTTTCGTAGCCATTACGAAAGTTGCGTAAAATCTTGTGATTTTTCGTAGCGTTAAAACTTGCGCAAAAAGTTGCGCTTTTTTCGTAGCGTTAAAACTTACGCAAAACTTCGCACCTTTTAAGTTTTAACGCTACGAAAAAGGCGCAACTTTTCGCGTAAGTTTTAACGCTACGGAAAAATCGCAAGATTTTACGCAACTTTCGTAAAGGCTACGAAAAACTCGCGTTTTTACGCAAAAATCGTATTGGTAACGAAAAATTCGTAAAGACGCCGAAAAAATCGCAAAAAATACGAAAAAATCGCAAAATACCGATCTTTACGAAAAAAACGCAATCGGACTCATTTCGACCCGTTCGTGGGTTAGTAAATGTGCCCCATAGTCTTATTAACTGAGCATGTTCACTTTGGTCTGCATGTCTGTGCAGGAGTGAGGCATTATGGGAACTTGCTTTGCACAGCTCAGCATTTTTTCTTCCTGTTTGGCTTCAGATCTTCTGAACAGGTGAAATATGAGGATACTTAAGGGCACTATTGAGACAACTGAAGGTATGCCTGCAGCTTGAGATTAACTCTTTACTAGCCTTTTCAACTTTTACTTCCAAAGAAAAAATTCAAGTACAAACGCATCTCACAAATTTGGACCCACCAGTGCTGCTACACAGGCAAATGATAAAAAGGATAAAGCTACATCCTGCAATTTCTTTGAATTAAACAAAGTGGGCCTGATTCACTAAAGGGCGATAAAAATTATCGCACGCTTTTTCGCGTTAAAAAACGCAAAATAATTTGCGCGCGATTCACCATAGTATTATCGCGTGCGAAAAATCGCCATTCTCGCATGCGGTATTTCTCGCACTAGTTTTACCGTTTTGCGTTAATTTCCGCGCTGAAAAGAATACGATCGCATGATTCACTATAACTTTTGCGCGCTAAATATCGCATTCGGCTATGCGCAAATTAACACCTACTACAGGCAGGCGAAAAATTATACAAAAGTACAGTAAATGATTTTTTGCAATAAAATATGGACTTACAGTGTTATTTATTCAAGTATGTGTTTCCCCTAGAGTGACGCAGCCACCAGTTTGCAGCGAAATGTTCATTTTTAATACAGTAATTTTTTGCAAGTATTGGCGTGTATGGCTAACATGGCGTGCGTTCATTTGCGCAACTATTTCTATTTGGCTACAAGTGATGAAATGTTTCGCCAGGCATGGATTCGCAGCGAAGTTTTGGACGTGTGTTGAATTTTTTCGCGGCAGATTTTTTTATGAGTTTCGCAAAACAATCCGCCAATGGCAAGACGCACCAAAAAATTTGCCACGCAAAAATTCACCGCACATGCAAAAATTGATACAAGTGTCAAAAAATAATAGTCACAGCAACAATTTTTTTGCCCGCACAACATTTTTGCCGTTTCGTGGATCTTTCGAAAGATTTGCTAATTTTTCACTAAAGATAACCAGAACACATTTGCTCATCACTAGTGGCTACTATTTATAAGCATCTACTATTTATATGATACCATTTATATGTGGCTAATATTTATATACATCATTTATATGTGGCAACAATTTTTATACACTATTTCTATGCTACCATTCATATGCGGCGATTATTCGCGTAATTTAGCGCATGTACCGGCAAATACCGCATTGAAATAGTCTTTTCGCGAGTTAAATAACGCATGCAATATCGCGCGTAAAAAAGCGCGAGTATGCTTATAGTGAATCGTGCGAAAAATCGCCAAAATTAAGACGCAGTAAAAATTTTAGCGCACAATAAAAATAGCGCACGTTTTATCGCCCTTTAGTGTGTGTTGTAACTGCAGTAAATTTATGCCCAGCAATTTTCTTTAATACAAGTCCAAACACCAACAAGTGCTGTAAATATTACATATGAATTCATGAATACCAAAGAGTCATCCAAGGCAGAAGATATCATTATGGATATGGATAAAGATACCTCGTCTTCGACTCATCTGTAAGTGAATATGAAACAGATGAAGATGATCTAAGCAACACAAATTTGTTTGAGATCAGGGAGGGAAATAGTCCTGTGAAAGTTCCCGTGGAAGAACAGACTTTTTTGGTCTTTTAGTCTTGCCTGGACAAGTTACTTTGGTCTTCTAGGTAACCGAAAGAGCTAAATTGCGGAATGCCCATAAAAACGATCAAAAAATATGTTTTTGGCTCATTTCTAATGGTTTAGGCGGTCTGTAAGCCTGGCCATCATTCTCACTTGTGGGACAGCCAGCCCCATAAAGGTCAACAATATTATGGAAATATCCTCATGGCTGCTTCAATTCTACTCTCTGGCTGCAATTTTGCTAAGATCCATGCAATGCATAAACTCGTGAACCTAAATCAGATTTCACAAGCCACTTATTACAAGTTCCAAACAAACTTTTTCCTGTGGTGAACTAGAGTTGGCAAAAGGAACAGGACAACTGATGTTGAACATTTTGTCAAAATATCTGTCTGTCTCACAGGTGATGTCCAGTGTGACAGTCCTGCTTTCTCTGCAAAGTAGAGTAAGGGTTCAAATGCTTTGCATAGATGGGTACTTGTCTATAAGAAAATTAATTTGTGAGGAAAACCCTAAACTTTGTCACTCAGGAATAAACTGTTAGCAGCAAGCAAAAAAAAAACAAAAAACACTGCAGAATGGATAACACCAACAGTAAATCATCTTTGGTGGCGTTCTCAAACATGTGGTTTTGTTGGGTTTGTGCTGTGTTGAAATCTTAGTTATTGAGAAAAAATTATTGATCTATTCAGGAATAAAATGCATTACAGAATATACTAAATATTTTATTCTTGGATCATTTTGAAAGTAATCACGCTCTTGTGTTTTTTTTGTTGTTTTTATTAAAAGGCCTAAATCTGAAATAAAAATGGCAGGAGTGGGATCACATAATGAAATTGATTTACAGGATACAGCTGAGGAACAGATGGTAAGTCTTATCAAATCGCTAAATATGAAAAAATATAAAAAAAATTTTTTGAACATTAGCAGGTGATAAGTAGATCCTAACTAATATTTGTGACATTGATTACCCTATAGGTAATGACATATACTAATGCATTAAATAAATAATTTGGCTACAACAACAGTTGTAAAAGGTTACCTATAGCAGATTGCAAAATCCACAGTCTTGGCTTTTCTATTCCAGCCTACAAGTGCTCTAGATTTGTTGTAGATAATTGATGCTTTTGACAGACATATGTTTTATTTACCACTGTGAGGAAAACCTTATAGCAAATTAGGAGTAGAATTTCTGAGCTTCTGAAAGTTTTTTCCAGGATAGAGAACTGTTTGAGGATTTAAATATGGTGAGACCAGTTCAGGAAGATCAGTCCTTCCAAAATGATCCAGAATGGAGTGATGATGAATTAGCAAACACTGAAGATTAAGAGAACCATGAATAAGTTGTAAACACAAACTGGTGCAGCTGTGGCAACTGTGTCCCAATGCCCTCACCAGAAGAATCATCATGTTGTAGAGAAGTAGCAAATCTTGAGAAACGTACAAGAGATGATATAACGTGTACTTGACATGCAAGTAATGCACCAAAGATGTAAAGAGTGAAACCTACTTGATTTTATGATTCGTTTTAGGGGAGAATTTAGAAGATGGGAATATAATAATGACCGTAACAGGTACATTTTACATGGATTTTTCAACCAAATAAATATTTGAATTATTTATTATAATTATTTTATTCTAAGCTTCTTATAGAGCATTCACTGTTTGTACACATGGATTTCTTGGGTGAAGGAACAGAATCCCTATTCCTACATGTGTTGTTCAATATCCAGACCCACAACAAAATTACACTGGATTTAAGTGGCCGGCAGATTATCCAGCAAAAGATGGCACATGACTAATTCATAGACTAAAATGTTATTAAAAGGTGCAACTTTTGCTACTTGTTAGTCACCTATAGCAACCTAAATCTAAAGGAAGAATTAAACCTGTATTCAATACAATCCTTTAATTGGTTGCTGCAGGTTACTGCACCAGTGCAAACTTATAGCCTTTTATTACATGAAGAAATTACTTTGAAGAAAAAGTTTCCTCAAATTTGGTTCTACTGTTTGCTCCAAAAGACATTATTTATGTTGGATATAAAAGATAAATATATGGTTATAGCTTTTGCTCATTTACATGTTCCTGGGCTGTTACTACTATATTCACTCCCAATATATTACATAATTCTTTTCAAGAATATTCACAATTGCATATTCTGAAACACTATGAGAACATATAGATTATGTTGTATGCAACGGGCCACAAGCATCATGTGACATAATCTTTGCTTGTACAGGTATGGGACCTGTTATCCAGAATGCTCAGGACCTGGTGTTTTCCGGATAAGGGATCTCCATGACTTAAAGTCTGCTCTAAATCATTTAAATATTGAATAAACCCAATAGGCTTGTTTTGCCTCCAATAATTATACCTTAGTTGGGATCAAGTACAATATAGTGTTTTATTATTACAGAGAAAAAGGAAATCATTTGTAAGAATTAGAATTATTTGCTTATAATGGAGTCTATGGGAGATGGCCTTTCCATAATTCAGAACTTTTGGGATAACGGGTTTCCGGATAAGGGATCCCATACCTGTATTGTATTTACTGTATGTATAAATAAAATGACAAAACACTACTGCTGTTATCTTTATTATCAATTATTTTAATTTCATAAATCATTTTTTCATTGTGTTTTTTCATTGTGCCTTAGTTCTGCAAAGGAAAAAAAATAAAGAAGTGTTATGCTAAATCATATTATATTATAGTAACTGGCAATATTATTTGTTCATTGTCCAGTTTCTCTACCGTATATACTCGAGTATAAGCCGATCCAGATATAAGCCGAGGTACTTTTTTTTACCTAAGAAAACTGGAAAAACCTATTGACTCGAGTATATGCCTAGGATGGGAAATGCAGCAGCTTCTAAATTTCAATAATCAAAATAAATTCCAATAAAATTAGGATCTATCAATCTTACTGAACAAATACGTGCAGGGAATCAGTATGGAGATGCCAGGCTCCCCCCTACTGCTTCCACTAGCAGGGTCACCTGGAGAAGTAATCACTCATTAATGCCTTGCTCCTCAACCTGTCTATCAAAAGAAGCACATCATAAACTGAGAGGATTCAGCTTGAGGTTTACTTCAAGGTGCCCCCTCCCTCCTCACCTCAATAGCATGCAGGCTTGATGTTCTGTTGCCTGCCTGCTTCAAACAGTTCCACTCCTGGCTGCTTGTATAGGCTCTCCCTCCCCCTCAGACACAGACACCTGAGCTGAGAGCAGGGAGCGTGTGATGTCATGCCGGGGGGCGGGACAAGAAACCAGGAAGGAGCGGAGCACAGAAGAGCACACAGGGAATCAGGTAGCAGAGAGTGTTAGTTGGAGGGACTCGAGTATAAGCTGAGGGTTAATTTTTCAGCACATTTTGGGAGCTGAAAAACTCGGCTTATACCCGAGTATATATGGTAAGTATAAACTACTTCCTGAATTGGACAAGTACAATCTGCAGGTGGAAAGATGAAGGGTATTATTTGTTCAGAGGGCCTCTCAGTGAACAGCTTTGTTTTGTTTGTGCTCATGCAAGTCTTGAAGTAGAAGTTGAATGTGACTTTAGTTTGAATTTCAATGATGAGATGATGAAAGCTTGCTTTCCATGACCACAGAAGATGTTGCAGATGAAACCTGATTTAGGTTCATGAGATTATGCATTGCATGGACCTTAGCAATCTTAGAGAGTAGAATTGAAGCAGCCATGAGGATATTTCCATAATAGTCGACCTTTATGGGGCTGGTTGTCCCACAAGTAATAAGTAGTAGGTCACAAATGGATATTTCCAGATTACATGCTCACATATTCAGCATACATGTTTGGGTATTGTTTCCCATAAAGAGATTAAAGTGTAATCTTAGGGGCACATTTACTAATCCACGAATGTCCGAAAAGCGTCCGAATGCGTTTTTTTCGTAATGATCGGTATTTTGCGACCTTTTCACGAATTGTCACAAATTTTTCGAGCTCAATACGAAAAAGTCGCGACAATTCGCGAAAGTCGTAATGGCTATGAAAAAGTCGCGACAATTCACAAAAGTCATAATGGCTATGAAAAAGTCGTGACAATTCACGAAAGTCATAATGGCTATGAAAAAGTCGCGACAATTCACGAAATTTGTAATGGCTATGAAAAAGTCGCGACAATTCGCGCAAGTCGTAACGGCTACGAAAAAAGTCGCGACGGTGACGAAAAAATTGCAAAACATGCGAAAAAGTCGCAAAATGTTCGTTTCCAAAACGATTTTTTCCCATTCAGATTCGGATTTGTAGATAAGATTGCAGTGCATCTATTGAAGCTACAGCCACCTCCGATGGTTTCCACAGCAGCCTGTGGATGGTCAATTGGCCAAATCGTCTTTTTTTAGGAAAATTAGAGTACGGAAGGGGGGACAAAAGGTTAAGGGACAGAGAAAGATGGGCCTATCCCCGTCAAAACCAATGGGAACCACAGAGGGGAAGGATGAAACACTAACCCTCTCTCAGTAATCCCTGATCGATCTAATCCTCATGATTTAATATGTACTGATCAAGATATTAACTTTCAACAGGCTTTATCAGATCTTAATGAACTCCTTGAGAATCAGGACACTAATTCAGTTATCAAACCCAAAAGCACTTTTATGCCTCCGAAAAACGCAAGCTCCGCAGTTACTATTTTTGGAAAATTAGTGATGTGTGATTTCTTGAAATTACCAGATACAGGATCCTCTAACTAAAGTTTGGGTGAGAGATCTGCCATAAAACAAATTCAAAACTGGGAAGATGTTGTTATTAAACAATCCGATAAAGGAGGTAACGTTGTGATTTGGCCCAAGATTCTATATATAGTTGTAACAACTGACCGATGTTAAATGCTATAGCAGGTTACATCATGACCTGACTATGACCTTTCGGGAATCTTATAACTTGATTATTCAAACAGGGCTTCTAACAAAGAAGAACTAGAATATAATGCTCTAAAAAACATGCACTCTAGAAATCCTACGTTTTACATGCTTCCCAAAATTCATAAAAACATCACAAAACCCCCAGGTAGGCCAATAGTATCAGGCAATGGCAATATGTGTGAGCAAGCCAGCATATATATTGATAAAAAGCTACGTCCCTTTGTGTGTAGATTACCGTCCTATATAAGGGACACAAGTGATTTACTTTCTAAAATTCACGATGTCAAGGTATTATCTGGGACAATTTTGGTATCCTGTGACGTAGAGTCACTATATACCTGTATTTTATACAAATTTCTGTCTCGAGACAGAAAGTGATTGGGATCCCCAATACACTGATTTTGTGACATCTTTGACTCAGTTTTGCCTGACACATAATTTCTTCATATTTAACAACAAGTTCTACTTGAGGAGTAGCAATGGGGGCTGCTTTTGCTCCCACACACGCTAATTTGTTTCTGGGCTGGTGGGAGGTCAACTGGGTTTTCAATGAAGAATTAACTGAATACACCAAATACAGACTTGACTGGTTTTGATATATCGATTACCCGTTCTTTCTCTGGACAGGTACAACCGAGTTGTTGGAGGAATTCCTCCAAAAGTTAAATGAGAACTGTCTCAATATAAGGCTAACTCATGTGTTTAGTACTCAGAAAATTGATTTCCAGGACATCTCAATTTACATCAAGGCAGATGGCCAGTTAACAACTGACTTATACAGAAAACCCACGGCCACCAATTCCATTTTACATTACAGTAGTCACCACTTAGGGGGGAATTCACAAAAGGGGTGATATGCCGACACAATAAAAGTGGAGATAGATTTGTCGGATTTTCCACCTAATTCACAAACATCTCCACTTTTGTGAATTTGTCTTTTAAACAGACAGTTTTCAGATTTTGTCATTTTCCCAACATTTTTTTAATGAATTTGCCTTTAGCTGTTAGTAAATCTGTCGTGCCATCAAACCCAGTCCCACAGCTACAGGAGCCTTGGGATACGAATTTTACCAGCAGGATTTTGCATTTCATATGCCATTTGCCATTTCACTTTGGGGCATTTTCTGAGGGGTAATTTTAGTTTGCCCAGGGAAACTATATATCATTTTTTCAGGACAATCTGGACTTTCTAATGTTTTCTATATTTCTGTGTAATTCCACTTTTGTAACAAGATTTAAGGGTCTAAATACCTTCTTCTCTAGCCCCTACTCATTACTGGTCAGCAGCAATCCGACTCACCCCACCAACATGCCCGGTGAATAGAGGTCCAACAGGACTAGGGCCCACTGGGTTTTTATTCAGTGCCCTGTTGGGGTCAGTCCAACCCTGTACCTCAATATCCCAGTTTGTGTGCCAGTGTGTATGTGCCACCAAGATGGCTGCTGGGAACAGGTGGGGGCCAATGCTGTCAAGCAGCTCTGTAGTTCTGGACATGCTATGGGGGAACAGATAAGTTGGGGCAAGTGTCAGTGAAGTGGTTAAAGAGGGGGCACTGCTGCTAAAACTAAAAATTTGCCTGGGAGGCTTTACTTTTCCTTTTAATAAAAATATTTACAATATATTCACACAAAATGTTATTATTATGTAATTATTGCCTCATTGATTAAGCTAAAACTAGCATAATCATGCAAATGTGAGGTAAAAACTTTTTATATATAAGATATAAATTAAACTTTTTTTAATCAGTGTTTTACTTGTTTATAAAATGTTAATGAGGCTTTTTGCACCTATTGTTCTAGGGTTAGACAGAAACATGTCCCCTAACAATAGTCTGCTAATGCACATTAATATGTTAATGACCCCCCAAATGTTGGGGAAAAATGTCGGGAAAAAATGTCGTTAAAACGTCGTATAAATGTCGTTTAAACGACAAAGTCTGTAAACTGTCTTTCTTTCACCAAAAACAGAAAAGTGGCGGTTGAGTTGGAATTTAGGTGGATTTTTGTTTGTGAATCTGGAGAAAGTGTTTTCCACCAGTTTTTCCACCACTTTTACTCCAAAAAAGGGCTATCTCCACTTTTGTGAATTCCTCCCTAGCTAGAGTCTACTAAGAGAGCAATTCTGTATGGAGAATTTGTGAGACTCAACTGCTTACGAGCTTAAGAATTGATGCAGAGATTCATTGACAGAGGTTACAGCAGAAGAGTGGTCAAACAGGCCTATCATCATGCCTGTGGACTTTCACGTAACAGTCTTCTGATGACAGGACGGAGGAATGCACAATCCTCAGACATTTGTATACGATTTGTCAGTACCTACAATAATCAATGGCCCTCCATAATCTCAATTGGCATGCTTTGAGAACAGATGCAAATATGTGGGTATATGAGTACATGCTGTAGGAGATCTCCAAACTTAGAGGATAAATTGGTATCAAATCATTTCCAATCCTCTGCCCAAATAGGCAGGAATAAATTGAATGGAACCTATGCTTGTGGTCGATGTAAAGCATGCAAATATATGTGTAATCTCAACGCGATAAAAGATAGGTTAAATACAAAACATATGATCAGAGACTATTTTAACTGCCGAACAGAAGGTATTATATATCTGATTACCTGCCCCTGTGAAAAACGATATGTGTGCAAAACAGTACAGATGCTCAAAGACAGGCTTCTTGAACATATAAGAAATATTGAACAATGAAAAACTGATGCTCTTACAAGCATCAAAATGACTCCCATTGCCAGATATTTCTTTGAAGCACATGAAGGCAATAGTGCGGGGTTAAATATTTCAGGACTCTCCAAGATTAATCTACGAGGGGGTAATCTGGATAAAGCACTAATCCAGAAAGAAAGTGAATAGATTTTCCTATTAAACTCTTTGTCCCCAAAAGGCCTAAATAGAAGTATCACTTTAAATGTGTTTTTGGATTAGCTGTCATATGAGTGAATGAGAACATTTCTAATCATGACAATTTTTTTCAACCTTATTAATTCCAGATTACTATGTAAATATAGATATGAACATAATTATTTAGTATAAGTATATAATTTATGTTAACTCTCCCCTAGATTTGGGGAACAGTGGGGGGTGTCTCGGAAAACTTATACTGACGCTCAATTAGATATGATCGCGCACCTCATGTTTTAAAGGAGACATATCCTATAAAAATTATGAATGTGAATTATACTCCTCTTTATATAGAAGGAATGTGTATTTCAGACTGATTTATTGAGAAATTCCACCAAAACCCCTCTAGTCCCACCCATCTGTTCCACTTCCTGCTGGCTGAATTCTCAGGATGTGCAGGGGAGCCAGCGGCCCTCCGTACACTGCACTGTAATATAGGAACCAATCAGCAGCTAGGCTGACCTGATAGGGAACTGAAGCCTGTCTTTGATTGTGTGAGTGCAGGGCTGTGATTGGCTCTCCCCCTCCTACTGTGCGTCTGGCAGGGACTGTTAGGACACGCCCACTCTTCATTTCGAACTCGGACAGAGAAGGTGATAGGATCTATAGGGAGCTCCAATAAAGGGGCCATTGTTACAGATAGGATTAATTTTTAGCACAAAGTGAAACCAGCACCATATATTATTCATAATTGCCTACAAAATTAGGGTTTTTCCCATTTATCCTATCTGTCCACTTTAATACAGTAGGGTGTGTATAGTCAGTTTAAAGTATGCATCCTGGCTGCTGTTAGCATATTGATTGTAACTGGCGCTCAACTTTGTTTCTCTTTTTGGAGATATGGAGGCTATATTTGTTGCAAGACTGCCATAGTATCTATTTCAGTATTCCCCAACGATGTGTTGAAGTGTGGATGGTTTGATACTTTGTTTTGCTACATTAGTTGCGATATTTAGCAACAGCAGTTTAAGCAAACTAAAGGCAGCAATAGGACAATTCCTAGTGAATGTCATGGTCGTGGTTCACAACGCGATTTTTAATTGGGGTATAATTTGTTACATAGTTATAGTTATATAGTTACATAGGGTTGAAAAAAGACCAGTGTCCATCAAGTTCAACCCATCCAAGTAAACCCAGCACACCTAACCCACACCTACCAATCTATACACTCACATACATAAACTATAAATACAACCACTAGTATTGTGATATTAGTATCACAATAGCCTTGGATATTCTGATTGATCAAGAACTCATCCAGGCCCCTCTTAAAGGCATTAACAGAATCTGCCATTACCACATCACTAGGAAGGGCATTCCACAACCTCACTGCCCTCACCGTGAAAAACCACCTACGCAGCTTCAAATGGAAGCTCCGTTCCTCTAATCTAAAGGGGTGACCTCTGGTGCGTTGATTGTTTTTATGGGAAAAAAGAACATCCCCCAACTGCCTATAATCCCCTCTAATGTACTTGTACAGAGTAATCATGTCCCCTCGCAAGCACCTCTTTTCCAGAGAAAACAACCTCAACCTCGACAGTCTCACCTCATAGTTTAAATCTTCCATCCCCTTAACCAGTTTAGTTGCACGTCTCTGCACTTTCTCCAGCTCATTAATATCCCTCTTAAGGACTGGAGCCCAAAACTGCACCGCATATTCAAGGTGAGGCCTTACCAGGGACCTATAAAGGGGCAAAATTATGTTCTCATCCCTTGAGTCAATGCCCTTTTTTATACAAGACAGCACTTTATTTGCTTTAGTAGCCACAGAATGACACTGCCTGGAATTAGACAACTTGTTATCAACAAAAACCCCTAGATCCTTCTCCATTAAGGATACCCCCAACACACTACCATTCAGTAGATAGTTTGCATTTATATTATTTCTACCAAAGTGCATAACTTTGCACTTATCAACATTGAACCTCATTTTCCAGTTTGCTGCCCAGTTATCTAATTTTGTCAAATCGCTCTGCAAAGCGGCAGCATCCTGCATGGAACTTATAGTTTTGCACAATTTTGTGTCATCAGCAAAAATAGAAACAGTACTGTCTATGCCCACCTCCAGGTCATTAATAAACAAGTTAAAAAGCAAAGGACCAAGGACTGACCCCTGCGGTACTCCACTAACCACACTGGTCCAATTAGAAAATGTTCCATTTACAACCACTCTTTGTACTCTATCCTTCAGCCAGTTCTCTATCCAATTACAAATATTATGTTCTAGGCCAATATTCCTTAATTTGATCATTAACCTTCTGTGAGGTACTGTATCAAACGCTTTAGCAAAGTCCAAGTAGATGACATCAACTGCCATTTCAGCATCAAGGTTCCTACTCACCTCCTCATAAAAGGTGACTAAATTAGTCTGGCAAGATCTGTTACGCATAAAACCATGCTGGCACATACTAATAGTATTGTGAACTGCAATGTATTCAAGTACCCTATCCCTTATTACCCCTTCCAAAAGTTTTCCTACTACTGATGTCAGACTAACAGGCCTATAGTTTTCAGGCTGAGAACGGGATCCCTTTTTAAATAATGGCACCACATTAGCAATCCGCCAGTCTCTCGGCACCATGCCAGACCTCAATGAATCCTGAAAAATTAAGTGAAGAGGTTTGGCAATCACAGCGCTCAGCTCATTTAATACCCTGGGATGAATCCCATCCGGCCCTGGACCTTTGTTTACCTTTACATGTTCAAGTCTCTTTTGAATTTCCTCCAGAGTGACCCATGCGTCAGTAGCTATTACTAGAACTGGGCATATTACAAGGGAAGCCTTCATTATCTGGCTCTTTAGATGTATAGACAGATGAAAAATAAGAGTTCAAAATTTCAGCTTTTTCCCCGTTCTCATCAACCAACTTACCCCCCCGTGATAATAAAGTTCCCACCCCTTCTTGCTTCATTTTTTTACTATTCACATAATTAAAAAATAATTTTGGATTCTTTTTACTCCTAGCTGCAATATCCCTTTCCATTTCTATTTTTGCTTGCCTGATAGCTTTTTTGCATGCTTTATTTGCTTCCTTGTACCTGATGAAAGTTTCTGCTGTCCCAGCTAACTTGAATGCCCTAAAAGCACGTTTTTTCTTACCAACCTCGACAATAACACTTTTATTCAGCCATAAAGGTTTTGCTTTGCGATGCCTCTCCTTGCTTACAAGGGGGATATACTGTTGTGTATACCTACAAAGCAATGTTTTAAAGATGTTCCATTTTCCTTCTGTGTCTAACCCCATGAAAAGCCTTTCCCAGTTGACACATTGCTGAGATGCCCTTATACTGGCAAAGTCTGCACGTCTAAAATTGAGTTACTCCCTTATAGCGCTGTCTCTGCAGCATTATCTCAAAGGAGCCCATGTTGTGATCACTGTTCCCCAAATGCTCACCCACACAAATGTTAGAGATGAGTTCATTATTATTAGATATCACCAGGTCCAAAATAGAGTCATTCCTAGTGGGTTCTTGAACCGCCTGAAATAAAAAGTTGTCATTTAGCATATTTACAAACCTACTAGCTTTTTCTGACTTAGCCACCCCATTACTCCAGTCAATGTCCGGATAATTAAAGTCCCCCATAATAACAACTTGACCCAGTTTTGAAGCCTCCTCCATTAGCTGGGCCTCATCCCCCTCATCTATACGGGGTGGTTTATAGCATACACCAATGATCATTTTCTTTGTGACCTTCAGCCCTACTGAAATTTCATTTGCATTTTTATTTAGTACAAATAAAGGCTAAGTTTTAATAATTATTTCTTTCCTAACTTTCTAGGATGATCAATTCACCTGATATAAGCCAGGATAATGGTGCAGTTGGTTGAAGTCTGAATAGAGGCCACCAGCAATGGTGTTTCTCCGTTTTCTCTTTTCTTTCTCAATTGGCACAGGGCCCTTGTGTCTAAAGGATCACATGTACAGTAGATGCAGACGGCAAATGCTGGAAGTGATGCAATCCAGACATAGAACATTTTCAGCACAACTGCATCCAGTTTGCATCAAAATGCAAGAGGAAGTCCATGGATTTGCAATTGCATCAACAACAGAGGGCTCCAAGGTGCGCATTGCAAAAAAAATTATATAAAATGGCAAATAAAATTTAAAGGGGTGGCAATTTAAGAAGGAATGATCTTTTTACATAGACAGAAGGAAAGAGACTAACAGGGAGTAAAATGGGGGGTAAATAAATAGAGACAAAAGCGAAGGGACAGTAGCAGTAACAGCGTAGGTGGTTTTTCACGGTGAGGGCAGTGAGGCTGTGGAATGCCCTTCCTAGTGATGTGGTAATGGCAGACTCTGTTAATGCCTTTAAGAGGGGCCTGGATGAGTTTTTGAACAAGCAGAATATCCAAGGCTATTGTGATACTAATATCTACAGTTAGTATTACTGGTTGTATATATATAGTTTATGTATGTGAGTGTATAGATTGGTTAGTATAGGTTGTGTGCTGGGTTTACTCGGATGGGTTGAACTTGATGGACAATGGTCTTTTTTCAACCCTATGTAACTATGTAACTATGTAACTATGTAACAGTAACAGTAAATGAAGCATACCCTATGGCTGCAAAGAGTAACATTTATAATTCTATTGTTATTGTAATTTTTTATTAATTCTCTTTCTATTCATCTTATTTCAGAATATCACCATCTATATCACACAAAAAGTTAATTCAAATGTGAACAACCCATACTTCCTGCAACCCCACCCCCCCATTTCCACAGATGTCCTATGAGGCTCCTTGTTCCTGTACCCAACTCACCTGCATTCAAATAAATGGCTGCAAGGGGGGGTGGCATCCATATGCCTCCCCTGTGGAAAGCAAAGCAACCCCCAGCACATTGAGTTTGTGTAACAAACTCCCAGAACATACCCCTGCCAGATTCACCTTCCACAAGCAGCATAGGGCAGGCAGGGTATGGCACACACACAGCTAGCATAGGGCAGGCAAATTATGGCACACACAAGCAGCAATAGGGCAGGCAGAGTATGGCAAACACAGGCAGCATAGGGCAGGCGGAGTATGGTACACACAGGCAGCCCTGCACAGAGTAAAAAGGCATGGGTAGTGTGGCACTGGGCTATAGGAACAAGGAAGAACCAAATTGGAGTGAGAAGAGTTGTGATTGGTCCTTTAAAGTGGTTCCTCTATTGGCTCAGGCAAAAGTCTTTTAGATCTTGAAGTCAGTGACAAGGAATTTTCCAAGCTGCCAGAAGCAAGGTAGGAGAGGAGTGGAAGCAGCAAAACTAATACAATATGATTTAAATGGTGCAAAAACAAATAAAGCAATATATTTAGGAAAATGCCTTATTCTATATTAGGATTTCAAATTGTAAATTTTGATTTCATGATCATTCCCCTTTAATCTTGGCTTCAAGGTGCAGTTGGGTATTAGGGGAGCAAAACAGAATGACCTTGAGAGCATATTTTTGCATATAATTTCCAAATTCAGTGAACCAAGTATTGCAATTATCCATTAAGGGGGTAATGAGATTTCTTAAGTAAAGTCACTAGAGTTCATTATGTTGATTAGAAAAGATTTAGCTTATCTTAGCTTAGTGGGGGAAAACTCGCCCACTCTCTTTAAGAAAAAACTCAGCTGTTACCTTCTGGAGCACTAAAACATTATTTTGCCCAGTCCTGCGCTTAAGGGCAAATGCCCATACCTGATGCACTCTTACCTTCCAGTTTGTGCCTGTATGTTACCCAACCACTCAGACTGTAAGCTCTACGGGGCAGGGACCTCCTTCCTACTGTGTCTCATACCACATGGCACTTATATATATATATATATATATATATATACATATATGTATTTATTGTATTTATTTATTATATCACTTGTCCTCCCTGTGTGTAATTTTGTATTCTGTAAGACTGTACAGCGATGCATACCCTTGTGGCGCTTTATAAATAAAGTTATACATACATACATACATCTCTAATTTTGTTTTCCGGGAGTAGTGTTCCTCTGGTCTGAAATCATACCAAGGATGGTATGGCTAAGGCCTGATGAATGCAATTCTCTGGAAAAGGTCAGAAAAGAATAAACCACTCAGTCTCCTTATTTGTAACACAAATTAATGTACTGTCCTATAGACAAGTAGATTTAGAAGATGGAGGTGTTTGTCTCAATTAAGATGACATGGTACATCTTAAAGGAATACTGTCATGGCAAAATTTTTTTTTTTTTATAAATGCATCAGTTAACAGAGCTTCTCCAGCAGAATCCTGCATTGAAATCAGTTTTTTCTAAAACACAGATTTTTTTAATATTTAATTTTGAAATGTCACATTGTGCTAGCCATATTCTTCATTTTCCAGGGTGCCACATTCATGTGACCTTTGCTCTGATAAACTTCAGTAGCACTTTACTGCTGAGCTGTATTTTGGAGTGGTATCACCCCCCTCCCAGCCACCGATCAGCAGAACAATGGGAAGGTAGCAATATAGCAGCTCCTAGTAGATATCAGAATAGCACTCAGTAGTAAGAAATCAAAGTCTGGCTTGTGACTCCTCCAGTTACATGAGAGTAGGAGAAACAATAGGTTACCTGAAAGCAGTTCTGATGTGTAGCGCTGGGTCTTTCTGAAAGCTCAGACTCAAGCACAATGCACACCACTACACACCAATATTATAACTAAAAAAAATACATTTGTTGGTTCAAGAATACATTGTTAAATGGTAGAATGAATTATTTGCTATGTAAACAGTGTAATTTAGAAATAAAAGTATACCATAAAAATCATGACAGTATCCCTTTAATAAGATAGGACTGGATATTTTCAACATGGGCATTCAAAATGCAGTGGAGAGGGCCCTTATCAAGATGAGGGTGGCCAAAGCTTAATCACAGTCTGGCCTACATATCACATGTCTCTGATACTCTCTTGTGGGGCAATAGCAATCTTTCACACTTCACTGTATTTACAGAAGGAGAAACCTGGGCTAAGTTGGGGCTGAAATTTGTAGATCATCTTTTTACTAGTGAAGTGTTACATATACTACCACACTTTTTTTTAAATATTCTTTATTTTTTGGTTTTTCAGAAGAAATGGGGTACAGAAAAAAGAAGGGAATGGGGTAAGGACATTTATAATAGTCTGCATTTACAATCAGCTTTTGGCAGATTATTTCTTATACGTGTACTGATATCTTTGGGGAACTTACAATTAAAGTCACTTTCATACAGTTGGTGTCTCGCAACTATTTTATGTTCAGAACACCCTCTGGCTTGTATTTTTATGGCTTTATCCTACAATTTCAGTCAGAATGTTAGTTTTAGATTGTTACATTTAAATGTACGATTGGTATCCGAACGTTCGCTGGCAGAAGACTAAAAACTGAACATGTACATGAACATGAACATCTTTACACTATAAACTCCTAAAAAATATGACCTGTGGGCAAAGTACAAATGGGAAGCCAATGGGATCCAGCTGGATCCCAATGACTGGGAAGAAATTATAGACAACTTAAAATAAACTTAAAGGTGTAAGGCTGGCATGACTAACTTTTTACATCTTCCATAAGACTACCCTGATAAGTGCATAAGTTCTGGCACCAAAGAAGTTTGAAAATATTTGGTCCCATTGGCTTGACCTCACCAGGCACAACTTCTCACTGACTAAAGCAATTCTCCGGTCACTCCCTTTTCTCTCTCTTCTACTTTCTTAATGTTCAAAATTCAATAAAATCAAACTATTAAAAAAACCTTTCTAAATATGTTGCATTATATTCATTATCAGTTTTATAACGTGTTCATTTTATGGCCAGCCTCATAAACTGCTCTGTGAGTGAATATGTATTTATATTCATCTTGCTCTTCTCATCCTGTGCCACAGTTGGGTGATCAGTTTCTTACCTTATTCAGATTCCAACTCTTCCTTTTTTCTGCCATCTATTTTCTTCCACATCCACATAAAATAGAAGCCATACTGATGCTACAGTTTATTCTTTAATGGATTAGCTAAAATATTGCAGGCTAGACTGCAATATTTATTTTGCAAAATGCTTTACCATGCCTGAGTAAACAGCCGTAGAACTTTTTTGGGGTGATGTAATTTTTCTCTCTCTCCCTCTCCTCCTCCTGCCTTGTGTCCCTCACTCATAGTTCTCTGCAAGGATTACAGCAGAGAGCAGGGAGAGAAAAGGATGCTGCACAGACTCTTGCCAGGGGCCAGGCATTTGATCTGAGAAAAGGAAATCTGAGGCTGAAGCCCATGTGTAAACAATAACAGCAGGCAATGTGGTGCTTCTTTTCACAGAGGAACAGTGGCACAGTGAGTAAGTTAGTGGGTATATTTATGTAGACCTTTCTGATAAAGATTACATAGTTTTAACCATTCCTTCTCCTTTAATACATGATTTGTTTTGCTCCAAATTATTTAAAGGAACAGTAACACTAACAAAAATGAAAGTATTTTAAAGGCATTAAAATATAAAATACAGTTGTCCTGCATTGGTAAAACTGATTTGCTTACTTTAGAAACACTGCCCCACGGCTACACAGCAGCTTTTTTATATAAACCATAGTAGTCTTTCTGAAGCAAATACATATGTTTTATCGGTGCAGGGCAATGGTACATTATATTTTAATTACTTTAAAATACCACACCCCTGGACCACTGGATATGGTGGGAAAGTCAGAATTCTCTTCTCGCTGTTGGTCCAAAAGTATTACTATTCCTCCACCCTTCTCATTTAATGCTTTTGAGGTGCATGCCCTTCAATCTTACATCCTCTCTCTGTACTGGTGACTATCATTTACATACCTCCTTTAGCCACCTCCTCTGCTACCTTCTTTTTGACTTTGAAACCCAGCTTTCTTTTACCCTCTGTACTGACAGCCCTGCAATTATTCTTATCAATTATCCCTCACAAACTTGGTCCTACCGTTTTCTCAACCTAATTTCCTTCTTTGAACTCCAGCAGTGGACAAACACCCCAACTCATAAGAGTGGTCACTTTCTGGATCTAGTCTTTACCAAAAATCTTTCTGATTTTAACAGTGACCCCTTCCTCTTTCTAATCATCATCTTGTTACATTTTCTGTTTCACACTCTCCTTTCCCACATACTTTTTCCCCTTCTTCCCCCCCAATTGTCCTAATTCAGAATACACATGATATAGATGTCTCAGACTTAGCTCACTCTTTCAGGTTTGGTCTCTCCTCCTTTAGGGTTATGTCTCATCCTAATATTCTGGTTATTGATCATAACCACATTCTGACCTCCACCACTGGCTCTATTTGCACCCCAACAGGCTAATCGTACTCATGACTCACAAACCAGATTCTTACATTCCTGTACATGATCTGCAAAATAGCATTATAGCATTATAATTATAAAGTCTCAATTCTGCCGTGTCAAAGGCCAAGCAAAGGAAATCGCCAAGCGAGTGGATCTGCCCGTGTATGGGCAGATTTACTCACACACAGGCACTGACTAACACACAAGCATTTACAATCCAAGGCTGATCTGCTGATATCCTCTTGCTTGTGTCTTAGCACTGACAGGCACTGTGTTGGCCTGGGTGCAGACACACAGAGCAGATTTTGGAGAAACATGATTTTCATGCTGAAGACCCCTTTCTGTTTCTGTACCCATGCTGGAACAGTGCTTGTCAGTACAGACACGAGGAAGTGGGTTGAGGCTGAGAAACAGCCTTGGGTGAAGAGGGACACACTTCTGCATTATGGAGAAAAAAAATCTGTAATATTTGACATTCATTTAATTCCTTGCACTGTAGTGGCGCTGGGAGCTCCAGCTTCAGTGGTGCAGGCATAAGTGGAGGGTGATTTTTTGGTTTGGGGAGGCTAATTACAGATTATAAAATTATTACAGATTATTTAAGATACCTTGGTGCTGAGTTATAGCTCAACACACACACACACATATATATATGGAGTAATAAAAAACCTTACTAGATAACTATTTTTTTTTGTCCTTTTTGCGTGATGCTATCGTGAAAATCCCTGTGAGTGCCGTCATTTTTCTATTTCTACATTTTATGATTAGCACTGGCACCCAGGTATCAACCCCTTTTGTTTGGTGTGCTACCATTTTCTGGACTTTATATATATATTATATATAGTAGTGGTGCAAGAATTTACCCAAACAAATAAAATGCAGTGTCAACCTGACAACCTGATACAAAATGCCCCAAAATATAGTTTCAATGCTGTGCAACTGCTGTGTAAATTGTCTCCATGTGGTAACATAAAAAGATAGGACCAGCTCTGTGTATAATTGCTCAGAATACCTGTCAGTGTAAGCATGGTCCTAGTTCAATAAGGAAAACTCCAGAACACATGGGTTAAAAATAAAGTTCCTTTTGTTTTTATCATACTTCAGAATATACCACAGAATAAATACAATCCTACTAAAAATCATACCAGTTCCATGAATTATGCCCCATGAACCCATGGCTGAATAGATACAGTGCCAATTCTAAGGATGATACCCTCAGAGCACGCAGGAGAATAAATAGAGAGCAGGTCCTGGCAGTATGAATGGGTTGTGCTCTGCACCGCACTACATTTCTTCTTTTGCACCTTCATATATTCATGGCCGACTCCTCCACTCCTCTCAGAGCAACAACTCGGCCACACCGTCCACCATTACTTCTGCCTTGCTGTTTCCTCTGGATAAAACCTTACCATTATAGTAGCGTTATATAAATAAAAATATTTATACAATCATAACTGCCATAGTAAAGTTGCTTCTCCTGTGCAGTTGTGTTGTGGCCTGTCAGAAATAGACAAATCAGATATGTGGCTGTGTCACATTTTTTAAAATATACTACAGTGCACTTCATTAAAATACACAGTACTGTATGTGTCACATCAGAATTTAGAAACAGATTGTTGAAAACTAATTTTGTTGTGCTGTAATGTTCATTTTTATTTTGTGTTAAGAAATTAATTTAATGCAATGCACATTGTTTGCTTCTACATCAGGTTTTGCTGCAAAATTGACTTTTGTGTATCTAGTGAACAATCTGAATGTCATAATGTAGAAGCTATATTTATTCCCCTGAAATAGGCACTGTTTTAGAATATAACATAATGGCATAAAATAACCGGTTCTTGTATATCTGTATTTATACACCTAGGAGTGAGCTGCCAATTCCCCATTTGTGACAAATGGCTCCTTATCAAGCAAAGAAAAAAATTAAGGCTTAGCTGAAATACCACAACTTAGATCTCTGAAAGGTTTTCTGTGGCTTTTTAAGAAACAAATGTTTAGTATCTAGATGTATCTATATACATGTACTTAGTCCAACTCCAGTTACAGTCAGCTGCCAGCATGTCACTGCAGGATCTCAGGCAAGTTTATAAAACTTGCAAACAACCTTCATCTTTTCAAATCTTGCAATGACAGATTTTACGGGAAAGAGATTTGCCACCCACAGAAAATCTGAGGGCAACAAATCTCCTGAAAGTGACCTTCAATACATTCAGACTGCCACATGTAAAACAAATTACATGCAGCAATCCAGTTTAATTGCAAGAAAATGTGGAAAAAGACATTTTCCTGCCATTAAGCATATTCACATATATCACAATGCAACAAATCTCCTCATGTACCCCGGGAAGCATTGGACATCTCTGGAGTTTGGGGGAAAAACATTGTTTTTTGTGCATGAAATGCTATTTTGTGACAAATTTTAAAATATCTGATCATTGTCTGTTGTTACAAGATCAAGTACTGAAAACTTTTTTTAACTGAACCCACAGGGTCTCTAACATTGTGTCTTTGTTTTGAAATCAATATAAAATGCCTTTTGAGAGACTTTCTCCAGAGACTGAAGCCATAGAAACATAACCTGATTTTTCCTAATCATGTCATGCATCTCCCAGCAAGATGACCTTGTGGTCTTGGAGAATGCAGACTATGTTTAAAGAGGGTTCAGTTGGTGGCTTAAAACCCTTAAGTTCTCTTGGGATCCTTCCTCCCAGAACACTCTTCCCCTCTAGATTGTTTATAACAACACTGGCTGCCCTGAAATTTCCTCACTTTTTAAGAAAAGTCACATTTTTTGTTGTGTTAAAGTTAAATGAGTATTATGTGACAAAACAGTATATATTTCACCAAAATCTATGCTTTATGGGGTCACATATAACTATCTCTTGTTATTTAAATACAAATTACTTTACTTTGAAAAAGAATAAAAAACAATCTTATATTATGATACTATTCACTGTGAACATTATTTTCTCCTTTTGTTTTTTGAAGAACAAACAGGTATAGGAGGTTTTCCAGATAAGGGATCTTTCTGTAATTTGGACAGATACAGTCATTTGTTGAGATGGACAAATGAGGGGATCTTTCCTTGACATGCCTACCTTGAGGTGGGCTATAGTGGATTAAAAGTATGCAGGCCATCAGGGTGAGGACCACATTGATGATCCCATGTGCTCCCCAACAGGATTTTAAACCTGCCTGATTGAAATCTGGCCAATTTTTAGCCAGATATCAGTTGGGCAGGCCCATCTGAGGACCCCATACATAGGCCGATAAGCTGCTGGCAGCTTTTATGAACCCCTGTATGGCCACCTTAAGTTTGCTAAAAACATTTAAATTAACCCAATAGGATTGTTTTGCCACCAATATGGATTTAGGCAGCTTAGTTAGGATCAAGTAAAAAGTACTGTTTTATTACAGGAAATAATTATAAGCAAATAATTCAAATTTTTAAAAATGAACTCTATGGGAAATGGTCTTATTGTTATTCAAAGCTTTCTGGATAATAAGTTTTTGGATAAGGGCTTGTTAATTCCCATGTTCTGCAAAAGCCTCTGGACTTGCATCACCCCCGTGATTAATTTTTATTACAAAGAAACAGACTAAGGGTAAGACCCCATGAGGTGGATTGTCAGCCTGCGTATAAGCAAAGGCAGACAATCCTCCCATACACTTGAAAAATCATCTAATTGTGCCTGCACCCAGAAGCATTGACTCCGCCTGGGTGCAGGCACACGCTGCCGATATCCGCTAGCAAATTTCAAGTCTTATGTTTGTTGGTGGATATCTTCTACAGATGTCCCAGGTGGATTCCCTCCATTTCAATCTTTATGCAGTGTAAAAAACACCACATTTAACATTGGGGAGACAAAACAACCTCTCTGTAAGAGAATGGCCCAACATAGGCGGGCAAACTCCTCAGGACAAGACTCAGCGGTCTATCTACACCTCAAAGAAAAAGGTCACTCTTTTGAGGACAGTAACGTGCATATTTTGGACCGAGAGGACAGATGGTTTGAAAGAGGTGTGAAAGAGGCCATTTATGCCAACCTGGAAAAACCATCCCTGAACAGAGGAGGGGGCCTGAGACACCGCTTGTCACCAACATACAATGGCGCGTTGACATCCTTACCCCGGCAGTTTCACAACAGTTCACACTTCCAGTCATGTACTTTGAAGGATTAACACCTTCATCAATGAGAATCTTGGTACCATTGTGATTAGATCATACCTTCTTACACCTGTCAGTTTCAGCTAACACCTAACTGAACAAGTTCAATGGAACCATTGTGATTGGATGTCTGTGACTCTACTACCATCAAGAGTTTAAATACCGGGGAATTCCCTACCAGTCATTTGAACTGAAGAAGCCACTCGGATGAGTGGCGAAACGTTTTCAAGAAAAACTCAGAAAAGTCCAGTTGTTTTAGACTTAATTCTACTAGATACTGTATATCATGACCTGGATGAATGAGAATCTTCATAGACACCACATTTAACATTAGAGAGTGGTAATTTACAAAATCCCCTGCCATAAGTTCTCCAGCACTATGGCCACACAGGGCTGATTCGTGCCCTGCGGAAAATTGCAGAATCAGCCCCTATGCTTGCACCCAGAACCAATGCGTCTGCCCAGGTGCAGGTACACACTCCAGATCTCGGCATAGAAATGCATTTCCATGCTGAAATCCACCATGTGTGCCTGCACCTGGGCTGACGCAATGGTGCCAGGTTCAGGCAGGAAATAAGGGGTAATGCCACCTTCAGTGCTGCATTTTCTACAAGGCAGGAATCAGCCTCATGTGACATTATCCTATGGGGCATAAAACTGCACTCTTAAGTGTTTATCCACTCCCCCCATGGCAGGTGTTAAAAACAGGCTGCGTTGCACCATGTAACTCCCCCAGCCCACACCTCATAAATACAGTGTCTGCAAGTAGGTAGTGGTGTATTCTTTGGAGAGGTACAGGTCCTTGTGCTCCTTTCTGCACAAAAACCTGACACTTTGCAACCTGACCTCACAGCATGTCAGGTTGCAGTCAACTTGGTGACTTGGGTAGTCTACAAAATGAGTCTATGAAAGTAAAATTAAAAGTGAAAAGGAAAAAAGGCAGCAGGGTGCTTTAACAAAAAGAAAAATAGTTTGCTCTGCAATCCCACATTCTCTGTTTTAATTCTATTTCCCCTTAAATTGCAAACTAGCTCAAATAGGGCAAAATGTAGTACTATGCAGGTGTTCTTGCTCTAATATATGCATGTTTTATAACTAGAGGTATAGTATGTTAGTGAGAGGGCATTTGTTCAAGTGTTTCTCTTGTATTAACAAAGACCACAACACACCAACATTTTGTGGATTTGTCAATTACTTGGGAAAATCAAGCTGTAGAACATTATTTTATATATTTTTGGGTAATAGTAATTCAGTGTGTAGCTGTGAAAACCATGTTGCCCTAGATGGAAGAATAAATTAGCGACAAATCAAAAGGTGAGAAAATAACTTTAACGTTTTGTGAAATGTTTGACCTCTTCTTGTATCACTGATTTGCACATTTTTTAATATTTGAAACCTGGGAGACTGCTATATTCCTTGAACACATTATTAACTTGTCATTTGCTTCCTTTTTTTCCCTTGTGCTCAGCAGGTCTGCAAAAGATAAAGTATGCTTAATTCTTCATATGAATGCATTTTAAAGTCTACTCATTTTGTAAAATGGTTTATGATGTATTCTATCCAACTCTAAAAGGGTTGTAAACCCACAAATGAAACGTTGTCTAGTGAAATAAAATATAATTCTATGCAAATTTCCAATACACATGAATTTTTAATGATTTTTAAAGTTTTTTGTATATTATATACATACATACAAACATACATATACACATTCCTATGCTAAACTACACGTAGACCTTAAGATCAATAAAGCCTTGAATATTATTAATATTCAAGACGTCACCAAGCCTCTTAACCCTTTAAGTGCCAGCCGAATTCGTCATTTCGGTTCCCCCCAGTGCCAGACGTTTTTTAAGCATTTTGTACTCATTCACTTTAACAATGTTTTTTGGTAGGAAAACCTCCACGAAACTAGGGAAATTATATATCGTTTTTTTCGTCACTAATTGGGCTTCGACATACATACCAAATTTTATAACTTTTCTGGAGATATGATGTGTATTTTGGGTGAAATATGTAAAAAAAAAATAAAATTATGAAAAATTTCTGTATATTTTGAGGTTTTTTTCCATAGAAAAGTTAATTTTACTCACTTTTTTTTATTGTTTGTAAAAGCCCTGATACTCCCAATTCCAACGATACCAAATATGTGGTGGTACCCCACAGTTCCTGTCCAGAAGTAACCCCCAAGCTAAAGCAATACTTAGTACAATATCACACCAGAACAAAGCAGAAAAGCGCTTGTAACAGTTAATGCAGCATAACTTATATGTAAATCTAAAATATCCCCTCATGTTTGGTATCTTTAGAAACTACAGACCTTCAGGTTTCTAGGTGCAATGTAGTTTTCACTCAAAAGCCAAATACCTTTTGTCAGTGCATTGTGAAATTTGGAACTTTTTATGACATTTTTTTTTTTTTCTAAAACGTAAACTTGGACGCATGATCAAATGCGGATTTGACAAAAAAAAATCTCATAAAAATTTTCTAACAAAGGCATATTTGAAAGACAAACTTCTCCTGAATAAAATGATGCCCCATATGTATGGGTGCACATAAAGACATGGGCACCAAACACTCCAAAGCAGGGGCAATGCACAAGTGCAATTACAGCTAAAAATGTGGGGGCTGCGCTCTATGTGCACTTCCTGCAGTTTTTCAGTGTTAACCCCCCTACCTGTGAAATAACCCCCACAAACTATATATTTCTGAAAAGTGCACACTTTCAGCTATTCAGAGATGCCACTCTCCTCTTTCTACATGGAAAATTGTGGCCGCAGTCCCTTGCAGAAGTTAGCGCTTTGGTCAGAAATCAAGGAAAAACTAGATACAAACCTAGATTTCTCCCCAAAATCTCCATGGCAACTACCAAAAACTTACTAACCATCAATCTGCAAGTTCCCCTGAATAAAACGATACCCCATATGTATGGGTGCACATAAAGACGTGGCCACCAAATGCCCCAAAACAGGGGCAATGCATAAGGGCAATTTCAGTTGAAATTTTGGGGGCTGCGCTCTATGTGCACTACCTGCAGTTTTTCAGTGATAACCCCCCCTACCTGTGAGATACCCCCACAATCTATATATTTACGAAAAGTGCACACCTTCAGCTATTCAGAGACACCACTCTTCTCTTTCTACATGGAAAATTGTGGCCGCAGTCCCTTGCAGAAGTCAGCGCTTTGGTCAGAAATCAAGGAAAAACCAGATACAACCCTAGATTTTGGTCAGAAATCAAGGAAAAACCAGATAAAAACCTAGATTTCTCCCCAAAATCTCCATGGCAACTACCAAAAATTTACTAAACCTCAATTTGCAAGTTCCCCTGAATAAAACGATACCCCATATGTATGGGTGCACATAAAGACGTGGCCACCAAATGCCCCCAAACAGGGGCAATGCATAAGGGGGGGGCTGTGCTCTATCTGCAGTTATTTAGTCTAAACACACCCATAACCTGTGAAATAACCCCCGCAAACTATATATTTCTGAAAAGTGCACACCTTCAGCTATTCAGAGACGCCACTCTCCTCTTTCTACATGGAAAATTGTGGCCGCAGTCCCTTGCAGAAGTTAGCGCTTTGGTCAGAAATCAAGGAAAAACCAGATACAAACCTAGATTTCTCCCCAAAATCTCCATGGCAACTACCAAAAACTTATTAAACATCAATCTGCAAGTTCCCCTGAATAAAACGATACCCCATATGTATGGGTGCACATAAAGACGTGGCCACCAAATGCCCCAAAACAGGGGCAATGCATAAGGGCAATTTCAGTTGAAATTTTGGGGGCTGCGCTCTATGTGCACTACCTGCAGTTTTTCAGTGATAACCCCCCCTACCTGTGAGATACCCCCACAATCTATATATTTACGAAAAGTGCACACCTTCAGCTATTCAGAGACACCACTCTTCTCTTTCTACATGGAAAATTGTGGCCGCGGTCCCTTGCAGAAGTCAGCGCTTTGGTCAGAAATCAAGGAAAAACCAGATACAACCCTAGATTTCTCCCCAAAATCTCCATGGCAACTACCAAAAACTTACTAAACCTCAATTTGCAAGTTCCCCTGAATAAAACGATACCCCATATGTATGGATGCACATAAAGACGTGGCCACCAAATGCCCCCAAACAGGGGCAATGCATAAGGGGGGGCTGTGCTCTATCTGCAGTTATTTAGTCTAAACACACCCATAACCTGTGAAATAACCCCCGCAAACTATATATTTCTGAAAAGTGCACACCTTCAGCTATTCAGAGACGCCACTCTCCTCTTTCTACATGGAAAATTGTGGCCCCAGTCCCTTGCAGAAGTTAGCGCTTTGGTCAGAAATCAAGGAAAAACCAGATACAACCCTAGATTTTGGTCAGAAATCAAGGAAAAAACAGATAAAAAACCTAGATTTCTCCCCAAAATCTCCATGGCAACTACCAAAAACTTACTAACCATCAATCTGCAAGTTCCCCTGAATAAAACGATACCCCATATGTATGGGTGCACATAAAGACGTGGCCACCAAATGCCCCCAAACAGGGGCAATGCATAAGGGGGGGCTGTGCTCTATGTGCTCTACCTGCAGTTATTTAGTCTAAACACCCCCATACCTGTGAAATAACCCCTGCAAACTATATATTTCCAAAAAGTGCACACCTTCAGCTATTCAGAGACACCACTCTTCTCTTTCTACATGAAAAATTGTGGCCCCAGTCCCTTGCAGAAGTCAGCGCTTTGGTCAGAAATCAAGGAAAAACCAGATACAACCCTAGATTTTGGTCAGAAATCAAGGAAAAACCAGATAAAAACCTAGATTTCTCCCCAAAATCTCCATGGCAACTACCAAAAACTTACTAAACCTCAATTTGCAAGTTCCCCTGAATAAAACGATACCCCATATGTATGGGTGCACATAAAGACGTGGCCACCAAATGCCCCAAAACAGGGGCAATGCATAAGGGCAATTTCAGTTGAAATTTTGGGGGCTGCGCTCTATGTGCACTACCTGCAGTTTTTCAGTGTTAACCCCCCCTACCTGTGAGATAACCCCCACAATCTATATATTTACGAAAAGTGCACACCTTCAGCTATTCAGAGACGCCACTCTTCTCTTTCTACATGGAAAATTGCGGCCGTAGTCCCTTGCAGAAGTCAGCGCTTTGGTCAGAAATCAAGGAAAAACCAGATACAAACCTAGATTTTGGTCAGAAATCAAGGAAAAACCAGATAAAAAACCTAGATTTCTCCCCAAAATCTCCATGGCAACTACCAAAAACTTACTAACCATCAATCTGCAAGTTCCCCTGAATAAAACGATACCTATGTCTGGTTGCACATAAGTACATGGCCGCCAAACCTGAAAATGCATAATATTGGGGCTGCACTCTATGCACCCCTTTTTTTTTTGCCTGCACCCGAATGAATGGGATACGCTTGGGTGCAGGCACATGTAGCCGATATACGCATGAAAACGCGTGAGAATGCAAAGTCTCGCGTTTTCATGCGTATATCGGCTACACGTGCCTGCACCCGAGCGTATCCCATTCATTCGGGTGCAGGAACAAGTAGCAGGCGTAGGGCTGAATTTTCGGCAAGCGTTTTTCCACTTGCTGAAAAAAATCAGCCCTACGCCTCGTGTGGCATCAGCCTAACCCTTGGCAATAGAAACTACCAGAACAATCTTAGCACCTCTGGACCTTTCTAGAACAACTGAAATCAAATGGAATAAAACCACTAAAAGCAATCAAAGAACAATAGTTGCAATGAAATCGGTAAGAGCCCTGGATCCACCAATGTCACTGCAAAAGCAACCTTTTTGGGGGCACTAAACACACAATAAAGAACAATGCAAAGATAAAACACCATAAAATCAGTAAAATCCAATAAAACCACCTAAACCAACAGAAGAACAATAATTGCAATGAAATCGGTGGTCAGAGCCCTGGATCCACCAACGTCACTGCAAATTCAGCACTAAATAGCAATAAAAAAAGTTACAGTGCAATAGAATAATTCAAAAACAGAAATCAATTATGAAAATGCCAAAAAAACACTAAAATGCAACCAAATAAATCAGATAATTATAGAGCAAGATCAGAAATAAAGTTTTAGTAAAAAAAAAAGACTGCCAAAGAAAGCAAAGAAAGAAAGAAAAGAAAAGAAAGAAAGAAAAAAAAAAAAAAAAAAAGTGTAAGTGTGTGTGTAAGTGTATGTGTGTGCTTGGGAAAGTTGTAAATAAGTGTGTATGTGTACAAAAGTGTAATAATGACAAAGATAGAAGAAAAAATGCAAAAAAAAAATAAAAAATTTTTTAGACAGTTGAGATAGAAATAAGCAAAATAAACAGTGGTAGAGAGTTGTAGTTCAGCTTACCCAAGGCAGGCAGACGATCAGGGGCGATCAGGGGCGATCAATCCAGCAGGAAGGCAGCAGGGGAGCTCCATCTTGTCCAAAGTGCGCAGCAGGAGTGAGGAGCCGACAGTAGGCGGCGATATTTAAAGGGACAGCAGTGGACACGTCATCAACGCGTGTCCACTGCTGTCATTGGCTGGTGACGCGATCGGTGCGGCTGGGGGACCCGGATCGGTGAGTATGTGTATGTTTGCTCGTTGCCTAGGGGGATCTGAGGGGTTTACAAGCTCTGCGCTGCTTTAAAAGCGAGCGCAGCGCTTGTAAACCCGACAGTGCCATTGGACGTAGATTCTACGTCCCATGGCACTTTGGTCCTTTAGTGCCTTGGACGTAGAATCTACGTCCCATGGCACTTAAAGGGTTAAAAGCATTCACAGATTCTGCGATCACAACATCTCCAGGCAGGTCACTCACTGTCCTCACTGTGAAGAGCCACCTTTGCTGCTTAAAATGAAAGTTCAGTTCCTCAATTCTAACTGAGTGACCTCTTGTTCTTTGATCTGTGCAAAACAAGATTCCTGCTATATATCTATAATGTCCTCTTATTGTAAAGAGTAATAATGTCCCTTTTAAAAATTAAACACCTTTTCTTCAGAGAAAACAACCCCAAACTTTATGAATTTCTCTCATAGTGTAATTGTTCCATTCCTTAGCTAAGTAAGCACGTCTCAGCACTCTTTCTAGCTCACTATTATCCTTCTTAAAAGAATACTTTAATGAGAAAACGTTTTGTTTTCAAAACACGTCAGTTAATAGAATAGAGCTTCTCCAGAAGAATCCTGCATTGAAATCTGCTTTTTAAAAGCACAAACAGATTTTTTTAAATGTAGTTTTAAAATTTCACATGGGTCTAGCCATATTCTTTATTTCCAAGGGTACCACAGCCGTGTGACCTGTCCTCTGTTAAACCATAGTCACACTTTATTGCTGAGCTGCAAGTTGTAGTGATATCACCCCTTCCCTTTCCACTCCAGCTGATCAGCAGAACAATGGGCAGGTAATCTCTTAGTAAAAGTTGATCCAGGGACTGGTCTGATTGCCATCTTGGAGTCAGGAAGGATGATCTTGATGGATGGATGTCTTTTTTTTCAACCTAACTTACTTTGTTACAAGATAGCAGCTTCTTGACACCTTTGCTTTAGGATTCCTCTCTCTACACTACTCTGTTGAAGGATTCAGCTGCCTGAATTGATAGTACCTCCATTGACTAATAGCATTATCCTGAATTTTAGCTAGTACATAAACATGCAAAATTGCTTATAACGTACCACAATAATGTAGGGTGGCTTCAGGCATTTCTCTGCCAGTTAAAATACACTTTGGAAAAACTGACCTATGTGCCATTAGATATAAACAAAAAAATAAAGCATATGCTCATAAATGTTACAAGTATCTCACCCGCAGTATAGATGAGCCCCAGGTGCTCATGCCCCAGACCTTCAGCCAAAGGGAGCCATTATGGATAGTCACAAATGTAGAAAAAGGCAGGCACTCCGGTATTCAAGTGAAAAAAGCGATTGTTCAAAAAATGATTTGAAGTAAAATCACAAAGTTTATTAAAGCTTAACACATAGTACAGCTAAGCCTAACGCGTTTCATACCTTTCGGGACTTAAAGGAGAAGGAAAGGCTAGTAAAGAGTTAATCTCTCTCCCATATTTCTCCCATTCAGAAGATCTGAAGCCAAACACTTAGAAAAAACGCTGAGCAGGGTAGAGAAGATTCCCATAATGCAACACTCCTTCCCAGACTTGAGGACTTAGAACTGAGGCGGCGCATACGCAGAAACAGGAGCAGTGGGGCCGGTGCTGACAGGGGGGAGAGGCACGGGAGGGAAACGAGCAGTGGGGCCGGTGCTGACAGGGGGGAGAGGCACGGTGAACTTAGAAGCTGGTGGTGGCCATTTTAAAGATGGCGGCGCCGTTCAGTGAAACAAGCATGTAGTTCTAGTAAGTGTATCTCTGTAAATCTTTCATTAGGCAAGCCAGGAATATAGCGTTTTTACTCAGCAACAGTAGTACTATTTAATAGTGTGCTTCATAGAATTTGACTTTCCTTCTCCTTTAATCATAGGCTAAATGAAAAACAACATACACACAGTATTTAAGACATAGGGAGCCAATAGTTTTGCCAATGTAATTAGCTGATGTAAGTGTAATTAACCAACCAGAAGTTTGGGTGGCTAATTAGGTAACAGGCACATGAAAAGGCCAAAAAGAAAATGCATATGTGTTCCAGCAAAAGAAGTCTTTACTATAAATACAAATATATATATATTAAAGGATAAATAGAAGGATAATCAAAGTTATGCAGTCTATAATATATAGTTCACAATACATAAATAGAGTCGTATATATAGAAAGAATACTATATTTACCTTCTTATTTACTCAAAGTTTATACAAGTGTATACAGATTCAAAAGGATAAAAATGAATACAATGGCGTTTACCTTTCAAAGTCACATATTGTTTACACAAGTTTGCACATTTTGAAGTCTATAGTAGATAGTTAAGTAAATAGAATGCATTTATAGGTAGAATTCTACAGTAGAACGGAAATAAAATGTCTTTATAAGTAGAAAACTATAGTAGGAAGATAAAACGCACTATATAAGTGAAATAATCATAGGTATAATCATACTTTACAGGGATATATCAGACATAGCATGATACGTCGTATTCAAAGTTAAGACCATTAGGCTGTCTAGTAAGAAGATAGAAAATCCATTTAGTTTCTCTCTTTATGAGAGTGTTAACTATATTACCCCCTCTTTGGCTAGGGATGATCTTATCAATCAGATAGGCTACTTAAAGATCTATTTGAACAATCTTGAAAGTGGTTAGCTATAGATGTTTTGGACTTAATGTCAGTAATGTTTAAGACATGTTCTTGGATGGCCAGCATATTGTTTCCCACATTTTGTACAGGTAAGAAGATATATAACAGATTTTGTATTACAGTTTATAAAATGCCTAATTGAGTACATTTTTTTTTCTCTGCCAGTTAAAATACACTTTGGAAAAACTGACCTATGTGCCATTAGCCTCAATTAGCTTGTACAGTAAAGGATATATACACATAGGGGCCCATTCATTAAAGGAGAATGCAAGTCAAAATTTAAAAGCATACTGCCCAATAGTCCTCCTATTGTTTAGTAAAAACACCACACTTTTGGCTCACCTAATCAAATATTTACTCAGTCACACTTACTTCACATTTTCTAGAACAGGCAGCCATCTCTAAAAAGGTATTCTCCCTTCCTTTCCCTCCTTGCTTCATACTGCACATGTGTTTCATTCCCTCCCCCCCTCCCCTCTGCCAGATCCGCTTCTGATTGGCTGGTGGGCATGTGTAGCTCAGAACAGGAGACAGGATCAAGTTACACACATGCTCAGAGAATAGGAAGGCTGCCGCTGGCACCTACAGGAAGGGGAGAGAGATTTCAGTGATGTCACTGTAGTCTTCACACTGCTGTAGGCTGCCAGCACCATATCTCAGAGAAGCAAGCAGGGATCTGGGAATTTAGATATGCAGTAAGTACTTAAAAAGAATGCCTTTAGACTTACTTTTAATTTATATTAACCTTTCATTGTCCTTTAAAGTACGATTGAGTATGAATGAGAAAAATTTGTATATTTTCTAAATTTTAGAACTTTTCGTACTGACCACGAAAATATTGTTAAAATTTTGGAATCAATTCAAGCTTTGGTATCGTGACTATATTTTGGCCAGGTTGGAGCTGCAGAGTGCCATTGAGTCATATGGAAGGCTTCCAAAATCATGCATTGAAGTTTCAAATCAAGGTTTACGATCGTCTAGATACAAAAATTTTGTAACTTTATTTTCGTAAGACATGAATTTTCAAGCAATTTACGCACATCAGAAATTATCGTGGTTACTCCGAATTTTTTCCAATCGTACTTTAAATTGGTGAAAATTTGTGCTTTGATAAATGTGCCCCATAGTATGTGTATGTAAATAATAGTACATTGACTTCAATGAAAGGTAACTCCAGATCCTAATTACATTAAACAGTGAGGGGCAGAAATAGTGGCATCCAAAATACATTAAATACAGTAAGGGACATAGGGTAGTAGCACCACAAACACATTATATACAGTGAGAAGCAGTGGGAACTTCAGCCCCAAATACATTAAATACAACAAGAGTAACAATGACTTCTATAACTCCAGACCCCCTTAACTTTACAAAAAGCAGGATTTCTTTATGGCTGGAGAAGAATTCAGCATTATAGACATGAAAAAAAATATAGAATAGCTTGCTTTGCTAAATGTGCTCACATGCCCCACCTAGTGACAGGCATGATAATAGCAGCCAGGCAGGAGAAACCCTGTTTTGCTATTATGCAACTTGAGTCCTATTAAAAGTATATTGAGAAGGAGAAGCGATAGCTTATCTGAAAACAGTTCTATTGTGTAGTGCTAGCTCCTTCTGAAAGCTAAGACTCAGGAACAATGCATTGAAATGGCCGCCTACACATTGCATGCTGTGTCTGCATCTGGCAAGATAAAAACTGATGGTGAAGATGATTTTTTTCTTATTATGTTGGGTTGAAAACCCCAACATACTGTTCTTCGACTTTGGCTTATTCTTCCGCTTCTTCTTCTTCTTAGCGCCCCCCCATTTTCTAAACGCTACTCCTCCTACAGTTTTAGGGGTACAATACCCAAACTCGCCACACATCTTCGCCCTATAGTGGAGCAGGTTGCTTGTGCTTTTCTAAGCGATCCGGCCCCCTGTCTTTTTGTGGCGCCGCTCTGAACCCCCCAGTTTTCCCATTGACTTTGACAGGGTCAAAGATTTTCAAACTGCTGCCACACTTACAGCTTTGAAGCTACACCCCCCAAACTTGAATAACATAATCATGGGGTCACCCCGAATGAAGCAGCAACATTTGTTGGATGACCCCAAAGTGGGAGGGGCTAACAACAGCCAATTTTAATCATTGACTTTAATGGGGAAATTGAAACTGCTGCCAATCTTACAGCTTTGAGGCTACGCTCCCCAAACTTGAATCACATAGTCATGGGGTCAGCCTGAATGAAAATAGGATAATTATTGGATGCCCAAAAGTGGGCGGAGCTGTGAACCACCAATCAGATTTTTTCTATTGATTTGGCTGAAATTCTACCTGCTGCCACTCTCACTGTAATAACACCAGGGTCCCCAAACTTTTTTACACTTTGTCACTAGGGGACTGCAGTTTAAGTTTTGAAAACTGGGCGGAGCCACCAACAGCCAGTCAAATTTCACCTATTGATTTTTATTGGTTTGATGCCAGATTTTCCAAACTTTGCACAGTCAGTCACTGGGTGACTACGCATTCAGGTTTTTTTTTTTTACAAAATGCAAAGTGGGAGGGGCCAACAACAGCCAATCATATTGTACCCATTGACTTTTAGGGGGAAATTGAAACTGCTGCCAAACTTACAGCTTTGAGACTGCACTCCCCAAACTTGAATCACACCATCATGGGCTCAGCCTGAATGAAAATATGATGATTGTTGGATGCCCAAAAGTGGACGGAGATGTGAACAGCCAATCAGATTTTACCTATTGACTTGGCAGAAATCCAACCTGCTGCCATTCTCACAGTAATAACACCGGGGTCCCCAAACTTTGCAGAGTTAGGCACCAGGTAACTGTGGTTCAAGGTAAGAAAAAGTGGGTGGAGCCACCAACAGCCAATCAGAGTTTACCTATTGACTTTCAATGGGGAAAGTCAATCTGCTGCCATTCTCACAGAATTAACACCAGGGTCCCCACACACCAGGGTTTTGAAAAGTGGGCGGAGCCACCAACAGCCAATCAGAGTTTACCTATTGACTTTCAATGGGGAAATCCAACCTGCTGCCATTCTCACAGTACTAACACCGGGGTCCCCAAAGTTTTCACAGTTGGTCACTAGGGGACTGCAATTTTAGTTTTGAAAAGTGGGCGGAGGCATCAACAACCAATCAGGTTTCAGCTATTGATTTTTATTGGTTTGTTGCCAGGGTTCCCAAACTTTGCATAGTCAGACACTGGGTGACTACGCATTTAAGGTTTTTTGTATTTTTGTAAGTGGGTGGAGCCACCAACAGTCAATCAGATTTTACCTATTGACTCTAAATGGGGAAATTCAACCTGCTGCCATTCTCCCAGTACTTACACCAGGGTCCCCAAACTTTTCACAGTTGGTCACTAGGGGACTGCAGTTTTAGTTTTGAAAAAGTGGACGGGGCCACCAACAGCCAATCAGATTTCACCCATTGAAATTTATTGGTTTGATGCCAGAGTTCCCAAACTTTGCACAGTCAGTCACTGCGTGACTTTGTACTCAAGGTTAGAAAAAGTGGGCGGGGCCGCCAAAAGCCAATCACATTTCTTTCATTGTTTTCAGTGGTAATATTTTAACTGCTAAGCAACAAAAAGCAAAGGCACTCAGGGCTACAAGGGAACAACCCTTTAAAAATTTATTGCGGAGGTGCAACGTTTCGGAGCAAACCTAGCCCCTTTCGGAGCAAACCTAGCCCCTTTATCAAGGGCTAGGTTTGCTCCGAAACGTTGCACCTCCGCAATAAATTTTTAAAGGGTTGTTCCCTTGTAGCCCTGAGTGCCTTTGCTTTTTGTTGCTTTGCAGTTTTGGGAGGGTGCAAGTTCAAGTTTGGAGAGCCAGGGTGTGCGGAAACGGTCTCTGTTGTGAATATTTTAACTGCTGCCATTCTCACATGTTTAATGTCAGGGTCCCCAAACTTTGCACAGTTTGCCACTAGGTGACTATGTTCCAAGTTTAGAAAAGTGGGTGGGGCCAACAACAACCAATTAGATTTCACCTATAGACTTCATATGTTTAAATTTAAACTGCGGCCATTCTTTAAATATTAATACTAAGGTCTCCAAACTTTGCAGAGCTAGTCACCTGGTAACTGCAGTTCAGAGTTAGAAAAAATGGGTGGAGCTAACAACAGCCAATCAGATTTTACCTATTGATTTTCAATGGGAAATTCAACCTGCTGCCATTCTCACAGTATTAACACCAGGGTCACTAGGGAACTGCATTTTTAGGTTTTAAAAAAGTGGGTGGAGCCACCAACAGCCAATCAGACTTCACCTATTGAATTTTTTTGGTTTATATTTAAAATGTTGCTTTGCTCAGGATTCACAAACAAGTGGGAGGAGCCACCAACAGCCAATCCATTTCCACCCATTAGATTTCATTGGTTTATATTTAAACTGATGCCATTATTTAAATATTAATTCCAGGGTTGTTAAAGTTTCCAAAGTTAGTCACTGGGTATTTGCCATTCAAAGTTAGAAAAAAGTGGGCGGCGCCACCAACAGCCAATAACATTTCACCTATTTACTTTCAATTGTGAAGTGTAAAATGCTGTCACCCTTACAATTTTTATGCCTGAGTCCCCAAAATCTGCAAAGTTGGTCACTGGGAGACTGCAGTTCAAAAATAGGAAATGTAGGTTGGGCCACTAACAGCCAATCAGATTTCATCCATTGAATTTTATTGGTTTAAATATAAAATGCTGTAATTCTCAAACTATTTATGCCAGGGTGCCCACTGTTTGTCACTGGGTGACTTCGACTCAAGGTTAGAAAAGTGGGCGGAGCCACCAACCACCAATCAAAATTCACCTATTGACTTTTATTGGTTTCAATTTTAATTGCTGCCGTTCTTTAACTATTAATCCTAGGGCCCCTAAACTTTGCAGAGTTAGTCACTGGGTAACTGCAGTTCCAGGTTAGAAAAAGGGGGTGGAGCCACCAACCGCCAATTAGATGTCGTTATAATCACAGGAGTTACAAACTAAAGGAGTTAAAACAAGGTTAAAAAAAAAAAAAAAAATTTTTTTTTTTTGTGTTTATTTTAAAGCCTTTTTCACCAATTTTTGTTTAACTGTTTCTGTAACAGGGAGAATGAGTGGCAGCAACATTGAAGGTATGACACAGTGCACAGCCTGCCGCATGTATGCAGTTGTGGAACAACAGTTCCAAAGTGCATACCTCTGTTGTGGATGTGAGAGAGTTGCCACTTTAGAGGCTCGCGTTAGAGCTCTAGAGGAGCAAGTTGCAACACTGCGTTCTATTGACAATCTTGAAAGAAGTCTCTTGCTAACTGAACAAGAACTAGCGGGGTCAGATAGTATGGGGGGAGGGGAGCAAGGAAAGGATGATAGGGCAGTAAGCTGGGTGACAGTTAGGAAATCGAGTGTGGGGAAAAGAAAAAGGGAGGCTGCTCCAGGGTTTGCGCATCCCAACAGATTTGCCAGATTGTGTGAAGAAGATGGGAGTGTGAACTCTGGACTGGCGGTTCTAGATGAGGCTGATCTCTCTAACAGCCGGGAGACCAGTTTCTCTAGTAGTGGTGGGGAGGAGAGCAGAGCTAGGCCTAAACAGATGGTGGTTATAGGGGATTCGATCATTAGGAAAGTGGACAGGGTAATCTGTCGAGCGGATCGCTTCAACCGGACAGTTTGCTGTCTTCCTGGTGCCAGGGTTCGGCATGTGGTTGATCCGGTCGACACATTATTGGGAGGGGCTGGGCATGACCCGGCTATCTTGGTACATATCGGTACTAACGACAAAATGAACGGTAGGTGGGGGACCTTAAAGAGTGAGTTCAGGGATCTAGGCTCTAAAATTAAGCAAAGGTCCTCCAATGTCATTTTTTCGGAAATTTTGCCGGTGCCGCGTGCTAGTTTAGGGAGACAGCGGGAGCTTAGGGAGCTAAATGCGTGGCTAAAGTCTTGCTGTAGGAAGGAAGGGTTTGGGTTCATAGAGCACAGGGCTGACTTTTCTTTGGGGTACAATCTATACAGCCCTGATGGATTGCACCTCAATGGAAGGGGGTCTACTGTGCTAGGGGAGAGAATGGTTAAGAGGCTGGAGGAGTGTTTAAACTAGACAAGGGGGGGGGTTGGTAAGCTAGATTCTTATGGGAGAGCTAGTGTAGATGGGGCAGTGGGACCAGTAAAGGGTTGTGGGGGAGGAGTGAGGGGGGCATATAGTTTATCAGATAAGGAGCTTCCATTGTTACAAGGGAAACAGACTAATTTTCACCTTAGCTCTAACTGTCCTTTAGCTAATGTAAGCATCAGAGGAAGAAGTAGTAATCTCCGCTGCATGCTGGCTAATGCGCGTAGCTTGTCGGGAAAAATAGGGGAGCTGCAGGCTATTGCATGTATTGAAAATTATGACTTAATTGGTATGACTGAGACCTGGTGGGATGAAAAATGCGACTGGGCTGTGAATTTAAATGGGTATACGCTTTTTAGGAGGGACAGAGGGATTAAAAAGGGTGGAGGGGTTTGTCTTTATGTAAAGTCAGATTTAAAGCCATGTAATAAAGACATTACAAATGAAAACGTTGAATCTCTTTGGGTAGAAATTTCAGTAGGGCTGAAGGTCACAAAGAAAATGATCATTGGTGTATGCTATAAACCACCCCGTATAGATGAGGGGGATGAGTCCCAGCTACTTTTGCAAATGGAGGAGGCTTCAAAATTGGGTCAAGTTGTTATTATGGGGGACTTTAATTATCCGGACATTGACTGGAGTAATGGGGTGGCTAAGTCAGAAAAAGCTAGTAGGTTTGTAAATATGCTAAATGACAACTTTTTATTTCAGGTGGTTCAAGAACCTACTCGGAATGAGTCTATTTTGGACCTGGTAATATCTAATAATACTGAACTTATCTCTAACATTTGTGTGGGTGAGCATTTGGGGAACAGTGATCACAACATGGTCTCCTTTGAGATAATGCTACAGAGACAGCTCTATAAGGGAGTAACTAAAACGCTCAATTTTAGACATGCAGACTTTGCCAGTTTAAGGGCATCTCTGCAATGTGTCAACTGGGAAAGGCTTTTCATGGGGTTAGACACAGAAGGAAAATGGAACATCTTTAAAACATTGCTTTGCAAGTATACACAACAGTATATTCCCCTTGTAAGCATGGAGAGGCATCGCAAAGCAAAACCTTTATGGCTGAATAAAAGTGTTAGTGTCGAGGTTGGTAAGAAAAAACGTGCTTTTAAAGCATTCAAGTTAGCAGGGACAGCAGAAACTTTCATCAGGTACAAGGAAGCAAATAAAGCATGCAAAAAAGCTATCATACATAGTAACATAGTACATAGTAACATAGTAAGTTGGGTTGAAAAAAGACATACGTCCATCAAGTTCAACCATCAACTATCAGGCAAGCTAAAATAGAGATGAAAGGGATATTGCAGCTAGGAGTAAAAAGAATCCAAAATTATTTTTTAATTATGTGAATAGTAAAAAAATGAAGCAAGAAGGGGTGGGAACCTTATTATCACGGGGGGGTAAGTTGGTTGATGAGAACAGGGAAAAAGCTGAAATTTTGAACTCTTATTTTTCATCTGTCTATACATCTGAGGAGCCAGCTAATGAAGGCTTCCCTTTTAATATGCCCAGTTCTAGTAATTAGTAGTTACTGACGCATGGGTCACTCGGGAGGAAATTCAAAAGACACTTGAACATGTAAAGGTAAACAAAGGTCCAGGACCGGATGGGATTCATCCCAGGGTATTAAATGAGCTGAGCGCTGTGATTGCCAAGCCTCTTCACATAATTTTTCAGGATTCGTTGAGGTTTGGCATGGTGCCGAGAGACTGGCGGATTGCTAATGTGGTGCCATTATTTAAAAAGGGATCTCGTTCTCAGCCTGAAAACTATAGGCCTGTTAGTCTGACATCAGTAGTAGGAAAGCTTCTGGAAGGGGTAATAAGGGATAGGATAGTTGAATACATTGCAGTTCACAATACTATTAGTTTGTGCCAGCATGGTTTTATGCGTAACAGATCTTGCCAGACTAATTTAGTTGCCTTTTATGAGGAGGTGAGCAGGAACCTTGATGCTGGAATGGCAGTTGATGTCATCTACTTAGATTTTGCTAAAGCGTTTGATACTGTACCTCACAGAAGGTTAATGATCAAATTGAGGAATATTGGCCTAGAACATAATATTTGTAATTGGATAGAGAACTGGCTGAAGGATAGAGTACAAAGAGTGGTGGTAAATGGAACATTTTCTAATTGGGCCAGTGTGGTTAGTGGAGTACCGCAGGGGTCAGTCCTTGGTCCTTTGCTTTTTAACTTGTTTATTAATGACCTGGAGGTGGGCATAGAGAGTACTGTTTCTATTTTTGCTGATGACACAAAATTGTGCAAAACTATAAGTTCCATGCAGGATGCTGCCGCTTTGCAGAGCGATTTGACAAAATTGGAAAACTGGGCAGCAAACTGGAAAATGAGGTTCAATGTTGACAAGTGCAAAGTTATGCACTTTGGTAGGAATAATATAAACGCAAACTATCTACTGAATGGTAGTGTGTTGGGGGTTTCCTTAATGGAGAAGGATCTAGGGGTTTTTGTAGATCACAAGTTGTCCAATTCCAGGCAGTGTCATTCTGTGGCTACTACAGCAAATAAAGTGCTGTCTTGTATAAAAAAGGGCATTGACTCAAGGGATGAGGACATATTTTTGCCGCTTTATAGGTCCCTGGTAAGGCCTCACCTTGAGTATGCAGTGCAGTTTTGGGCTCCAGTCCTTAAGAAGGATATTAATGAGCTGGAGAGAGTGCAGAGACGTGCAACTAAACTGGTAAAGGGGATGGAAGATTTAAGCTATGAGGTTAGACTGTCGAGGTTGGGGTTGTTTTCTCTGGAAAAGAGGCGCTTGCGAGGGGACATGATTACTCTGTACAAGTACATTAGAGGGGATTATAGGCAGTTGGGGGATGTTCTTTTTTCCCATAAAAACAATCAGCGCACCAGAGGTCACCCCTATAGATTAGAGGAACGGAGCTTCCATTTGAAGCAGCGTAGGTGGTTTTTCACGGTGAGGGCAGTGAGGCTGTGGAATGCCCTTCCTAGTGATGTGGTAATGGCAGACTCTGTTAATACCTTTAAGAGGGGCCTGGATGAGTTTTTGAACAAGCAGAATATCCAAGGCTATTGTGATACTAATATCTACAGTTAGTATTACTGGTTGTATATATATATAGTTTATGTATGTGAGTGTATAGATTGGTTAGTATAGGTTGTGTGCTGGGTTTACTCAGATGGGTTGAACTTGATGGACAATGGTCTTTTTTCAACCCTATGTAACTATGTAACTATGTAACTTTCAGTGGGGAAATTTAAGTTGCTGCCATTCAGACACTATTAAAACCAGGGTCCCCAAACTTTGCACAGTGGTTTTTACTGTATAACTGTGGTCCAAGGTTAAAGAAAGTGGGCAGAGCCCATTCAGTGACTTCATGTTTTTCAACCCAACATGAAGTTTGTTCTCAAACCTCCCTTTCTAGTTTAAATTGTTATGGTCTGTAGTATGAGGAAGCTCATAGACTGCTAGTACCAACCTTTTAGGTGAATTAAAAGAGCCCTGGCAACCCTGGTTTTCACCAACACCCCTTTGGGGCCCCAGACTATCTGCTGTGGGGAAGACAGAGTCAGGCAGTGGTCAAAGGCAGGCAGGGGAGATTCAGCATCAAAACCAGGCAGAGTCAAAAAACAAGTACAGCAAACAAAACAAGGCTTTATCCAAGATCTAGAAACTCATAACCAGCTTGGGCAATGAAAATATACAAAGTAGCAATTTTAACAGAACAGGAAAAGCCCAGGGACCGGTGCCCCTACAGGTAAGAGTACGTGCCCGTCTCCTGGCAGTTGTAACAGAAATACGTTGACTGTTAGATGTAGATGCATGAACAAAAGAAAGCATCCAACTTTATCAAAAACAACATTACATTACAGTCTATGAAGATCAGATTTTATAGGATCCTACAAAATCTTGTGCTGTTGCATGCTCAATGCCGGATTTACAATTTTGGCGCCCAGAAGTCAACCACATTGGGAAACACAGGCATGCTCACACAAGCTCAAATACTATAATGCTGTTTGTACTGTATTTTGTTACCAGTAGGATGCCCAAAATATGCCACCTAATTATTTAATTGGCAGAGCAACTATAGCAAGATAATCTAAATTGGTTTGCTCAGAAATGTTGGTATTTTGCAGGTATGATGTGGGTCTAGTGGTCACATCTGTCACCTTGACATTATGATGTTATTTCAGGTCTACAATGATGATACTTTTTAGGTGGTCAGCAGGTATCAAGTCAGGTTTTTAACTAAAGCAGCTGTGGGGTCAGATTTGGTACAGGATCTGAGAATATAACAGTGCAGGCTGTGATTCTGGGTTCAGGTTTCACTATAGACGGTAAGGCCTATTTTTGAAAATAGCTGGCAAATTGTACAAGTACAGTTGCCAGTAGCAAAAAACAAACAAACAAACAAACAAAAAAAAACTATTGGAAATGTCTCTATAACCTATATATGTCTCTATATATTCATCTGCTGTCTCACATGTCCCTTTTAGCCAACATACAATGAACGCAGGACAGAGCATCAGCACTTCCCTGTTGTTTCCCAGGTATATCCTCAACTGCAAATTCAACTAGAATAATTTTTTAGTTCCTGGAAAAAAAAGGGTAATAAGAAACCAGTAGTGATGAATGAATTTTTTCACCAGACATGAATTTGCAGCAAAATTTTTAATGAAACTGCAGCAAATATCCACAGTGACAAAGACTTTAATGTACTTGGAGTGAGAAAAAAAGTTGTGTGCATAAGAAATAATTGTTGCATGTAAGAAATTAAAAATGGTCACCTACTGACTTTAATGCATTTTGCAAATTTTTTGCGTTTCATGAATTTTTCAGCAGTTTCGTGAATTTCTGAAATTTTGGTAGAAGTAAGGAAAATATCTACTAATTTTAAAGCATTTTTAGTTTGAAAAATGTTGGGTGTAAGAAAAAATTGTGGCATGTAAAAAAATTTGTTCGCAGTCTTGCAAATCTTTGACAGGTGTTGTTGTGAAGGATGGGAAGAAAAGTTTAAATTGGGTACTAGGCAACCTTATGGACTTGGCATTTGATATTAGTTGCTACATTTTAACATATGTATACATGTATACAAAATATTTTACTGTGTAATAACATGTTACAATTTCTGTTGCTATATGTGATTTGAGTAACATAGTAAGTAATATAGTAAGATGGATTGAAAAAAGACATACGTCCATCACGTTCAACCATAATAACTATATATAACCTGCCTAACTTCTAGTTGATCCAGAGGAAGGCAAAAAACCCCAGTCTGAAGCCTCTCTGAAGCCTAATTTGCCGCAGAGGGGAAAAAATTCCTTCCTGACTCCAAGATGGCAATCGGACCAGTCCCTGGATCAACTTGTACTAAGAGCTATCTCCCATAACCCTGTATTCCCTCACTTGCTAAGAATCCATCCAGCCCCTTCTTAAAGTTATATAATGTATCAGCCAAGACGACTGATTTGGGGAGGGAATTCCACAACTTCACAGCTCTAGAGTAATGTAAACTTATGTTATGTTTTGAAAATAGAACTAACTTTTTTTATCTTGAGATTGAACTATTAATGAATTTATAATATATGATCAGTTCAGTAACATATCATCCATACATCTGATTTAGTTAAGTTAATTTATGAATTGTATCTTATAATGAATATGTAGATTTTAATTGGAGGGCTTTAGGGTTAAAATACCATAATGTAGTAATGGAATGAGGGGTTTCTGAGGAAGTGTGTAGCCACCAAATGCGTTGAACCTCAGACTCTGTTTTATCCAATGTTTAAATAAAAATTTATCACTAGTATCCTTCTGAGTTTTCCTAGGTTCGCGGCAAGAGGCACTCGAAATGTGCCCCTAAATGTGTACTTTGGTCCGTCAATATCTCTTGTGGTATTCCAGTACAGGTATAGGACCTGTTATCCAGAATGCTCTGGAGCAAGGGTATTCTGATAAGGGGTCTTTCCGCAATTTGAGTCTCCATACCTTAAGTCTACTAAAAAATCAATAAAACATCAATTAAACCCAACAGGATTGTTTTGGTTCCAATAAGGATTATTTATATCTTAGTTGGCATCAATTACAAGGTACTGTTTTATTATTACAGAGAAAAAGGAAATCAGTTTTAAAATTCAGAAGCATTTGATTAAAATGGAGTCTATGGGAGACAGGCTTTCCGTAATTTGGAGCTTTCTGGATAACAGGTTTCTGGATAAGGGATCCCATATCTGTATTTGTGAACATTTCAAATATTTTTTTTTTACAATATAATTATTGGAGGTATTTCTGAAAGAAATCCCCTCTGGACAACAGATGCATAATCCAGTATGCCAAGTATGTACTGATGATCTGTAGCAGATTTCACCAGAGATCCCACAAGATCCAATGGTACCTCCATTTTGGGAAAAGTGAGTTGAGCCCCAACTTTGTACAATATATATTTTTTTATTTTTCATACCCATAATGACCCCAAGTCTCCCTTTCCCCAAAGAGAAAGAGAATACCACCACCATTTCAGGTGAATATGATTAGCTAGACAACTGGAAATGTTGGGATGACCTAGGAACTGCAAAAACAATGGAACTATATTAGTGTGTGCACATTCTTTAATGCAATATATTTATGTACATACACAGACATAAACACACTCACACTATAAATAGACAACCACACTCTTATGTTACAATACCTGGGTGCTAAAATGCCATTTATCAAAGAAAACAAAAAAACAGTGCATTCAATTAAAGAGCAATTGAACATTGCCCTTTTCAACATTGGTTCAATCAGTAGTGCATTTCTTGCTTTGAATAAGGCAAAATTTGAAAATGAAACAGTTTACCCCCTGAACCTTTTGTATAAATAAACCCCTCAATTCCCCTAGATACATGTCAGTCTCCCTGAAAACTTTGTCAAGGTTACAGTCAAAATAGCACCTGAGTGTAATGTCTGATGCAGTAAATTAGCATTACAAACCCTCAGTACAGCTTGTACCATGAGGGAGAAGTGATAGTGGTGCTTTGCACAAGCACATGCTGTTCCTTGTTTGTGTGTGCTGGGGTCATTTGGAGGGGTTAAACTTGTCTTTTTTTTATCCAAATTAAATATATAACTATGTAAAGTGAAATTAATGTGTTAAGTATATGCATAGCAGAAAGCTAACAATCATATCTATATCAGATTTATCATCTCAAAACCCCTAAAAAATCTGAAATACAGCAGTACACTGTACATTGTTTTTTTAATCCTAGTATTTTTTTCAATGATGCTCTCCTTATCTGGAAAACTTCAGGTTCCAACAATTTCTGATATTATACAAATATGGCCTATATTAAGATATTAAGGTAGAGTTTACAGAAATTTTGCATTGTTTAATTCAGCTTACTTAGATGAATTTGATTATTTAGCTTTTAAATACCATTGCTTCATATTTTATTCTCAGTGTAAACATAGGTTGACAACTAATTTGTCTTCTATCAGTGATGTGCATTAAGTTATGTACATTAAGAACTAAATTATTTACATTTTCTTCCATGGCTACTTACTAATTGCAATTCCAGGTCTATTCTGATAATAGGTGTTTGTGTTACCACAATTAACATACACTAGCTGTGTGAACTGGTGTACAATAAATTCACCATTTTAAAGTCTGAGAAATGCCACAGATTGACTTGCAAATTGCATCTGTCAGATTTGAAGAGATGCCTTGGAGCTTGTATAGCTTTCTGTCTCTAGGGAACCTTGAAGGTGGGAAAATGGGAATTAGGAGCCCATAAAGTGCTTGAGGCTACAATCCTCTCAAAGTTAAACAAGCAGTTGTATGAAAATGCTGAATATTTTTCAGACAGACCGCTGCTACACCTTAATTAGATTTGGATTATAAATTGTTGTTTTTTTGATAGAAGTCAAAAAGAAATATTGTACTTAACCCCTTCATCAATAGCTATAATTTTTTATCATTTCCTCTCTATAATAAATAAATAACCTTGGAGCATTATTGTTCTGAATTTAACTTGGTACTTGGCACATCCTGCAGGCCTATCTGTACCTGCATGGGTTTCCACCAGGTGCTTCAATTTCCTCCAACTCCAAAAACACACAGGCAGGTTAATGGGCTTCTGAAAAAAAATGACCACTGTAATAGGTACCTTAAAGAAGATGTCAACCCTAATTTTAATTTCACTTCTAATAGATAGGGCGCCTTACCCCCACTTAAACCGCATAAGTGCCGCTCCCTCAATCTCCTCCTACAGCCTGCACCACCACATTCTTTTCTGCTCCGTTTTGCATGTCACCCGGTGGCCATTTTGCCGGGTGACGTCATTGAGAGCGTGCGCCTGAACTCTTCAAGGATTTTTTTTTTCAAGCTTCTGCTTTTTTAAACAAAGCTGTACAGACAGCTTTTTCCTTAAAATGAAACTGTTAGGGCATTAAACAACAATAAAATGAAACAGGAATGAAGTATACTTTGCTTAAGTATTTCAGCAAACACTGTTTAAGCTTGCAAGACTCACTTATAAAATACCTGCACATCAGATTCAGTGGTGAAAAGGTTAAACTTTCCTGCCTGCAGTCAGAAGAACGTGTTCCAAGAGAGGGAGCAGAGAGCTCTTGTTTACAAAGGCAGAGTTAGTATAGCAACTGCCTATGAGATCGGCTCATTGGAGCATTGACTGTGGGCGTGGTTAAAGAGTTCAGTCGTCTGCTGTGTAGAGAAGAGATTCATCTCAAGTGAGCATGCTCATTAAAACGGCTTGGGACTGGGCATGTGCACCACGCCAGGAAGACAAGGAGATTCTGAAGGGAGGGGGGAGAGGGAGTTACCCAGCTCTGCAGTGAGAGAAACTCCAAGGCTTTTCTCTGCTAAAAATGTTTGTTGGGGGGTTGACATGTCCTTTAAACTAGGTAAACAATAAAAAAGTTTTGCTCTTTGGGTGAGGTCACCCAACAAGCTGATCTTTCCCTGATTTATCTGATCGTTTGGCTCTGGGCCAAAGGATCGGATTACATTGACAGGATGCAGGCTGTCAGGGTGAGGATTGTGTCAACACACTGATATACTCCTCTACCCAAAGACACCTGTCCTATTTATATATTGGTTGGCATGCCCATCAGCAGCTTTTTTTGGCCTTTGTATGGCCACCTTTAGACTGTAAACTCCCCAAAATGACAAACATTTTCTATAAAGTGCTATACAAATGTGTTAGTTATATATAATAAAAGTTAATAAACGTAACAGGTGAACACTAGACCATTGTCAACTCTGGATTTACAATTTTGATGCACAGAGGCCGTCCCCATTAATAAATGCCTGGGAGAAGGGTATTGCTGAACTGTGAAAAAGAATGAAAGTAATCAACACCAGTTGTTTTTAAACAGAGTCCAGACAAACTAGTGGTTCTTACACAGACAAACATCAACAAATTTGGGTACTTCCCTGACTAAGCCAATAATGAGACAACTGAATCCCTTACAGAGGGATTCTGCTAAATTACGTTTTGGATCTTGTATTTTGTAATTACTAACAATACCAAATTTATCTCCAGCACTTGTGTGAATGAGCATTTAGGAAATAGTGACCATAATAAAGTGATTAGGAAATTTAAGATGTGAGAATGGCACTATAAGGGCATCAGTACATCATAATACCTAAGGTTACCCAGGGTTAAACATAGGTGGTACATAAAATGTCTATAAAATGTTACATACAAATACACATCTCTGCATGCATATCAGAACAGGGGGACCAAGGGGGTTGTAGCCCCACAGAATTTATCCCTCTAGTTGTTGAAGCCATGGCCACCCCTCTCATTTTACCAGCTTGGGCAGTGAAGTGACTGAGAAGTTGCAGACAACCCACTGGCAGTAGCCAGGCTGGTGGTTCAGTGGGTGGGCGTGCGTATAGGTGGGTAGATGTGAGAGCATTGGTAGGGCATGCTGGCAGGGCCGGAACTAGGGGTAGGCAGAAGAGGCAGCTGCCTAGGGCGCAACGATTGAGGGGCGCCAGGCAGGAGCCTCTCCTGCCTACCCCTAGTGCTACTTTGTCATTGCCACCGCCGTTTGTCATTAGCGGCGGAGGCAATGACCGATCTAATTGCCCCACCCCCCCTGCACCGCCTCCTGTGCTTTGGCGCGCATGCGCCGTTCGGGGGGCGGGGAGGTGGGCGGAGTAGGCCGACCGGGTTGCCTAGGGCGCCCGGTCGGCTTGGCCCGCCCCTGCATGCTGGTCTGCAGTTCAGTGGGTGGGCAGGTGGCATATATGTACCAAAGGCAATGATATATATAAATATATATATGTACAGTATATGTATCTATAGTACAGAAAAAGGTCAAATTAATGGCTAAAAGAAAGGAAATGTAGAGAGAGAGGAAACTACAAGGAAAGAAAATGTGAACGACTCATGTAGAGGAATTGAAGATAACGTAAAACAGCTGTGGTGAAGTGAATTAAAGGAAAAGAAACATCAAAAAAGTGTATAAAAGTAATTAATATATTATGTACTATTGCCCTGCACTGTTAAAAGCTCTGTGTTTGCTTCAGAAACCCTACTATAGTTTATATCATTAAATTGCAGTGTAGCCATAGGGGTAGCTATTCAAATAAAAAAAAAAATAGAAAAGGCACAGGTTACATCAGTGTCGGACTGGGGTGCCAAGGGCCCACCAGAAAACCTTAGACCTTAGGCCCACTCTTACCTTCTCAGTTCACTCACTTTCTTTAATTATTTCTTTATACATACTATTATCTATCCTTTCCTCCATTTCTTCTGTTCCTTCTCATATAGAATTGAGTAATGGCCATGGTATAGGCATACAAGGCAAATGGTTGGGTGAGCAGGAGGGCCCACTGACCCCTGGGCCCACCGGGAGTTTTCCTGGTATCCTGGTGGGCCAGTTCGACACTGGGTTACATAGAAGAAAACAGATAGAATCCAACTGCCATTGGATTCTACATTTACCAACAGGGGTCTCAAAGCATTTTTGAATAAGGGCCATAATGCAGACCAATTAAAATGTATGGTCTAGGAAGGAAATCCACCTCCAAAAAGGTTAATAGACTGTGATCTGTATTTGTTCCTGGGAACTTTTGTGGTCTAAATATGATTATTCTGATCGTTTTGTGCTTAAGATTTTATTGAGCGAATAGGAAGTATTATGGACTGTAGCATGGTGTATTGTGTTGCCATACCTTCCAACATTTGAAAAATGAAAAGAGGGACAAAAAGATTTGGTGTGCACAGTGCGGCAAATTTTTTGACAATGCCCACTTTTGTGGCCACACCCCAATTACCACACCCCATATTTTTTTTCAAAAAAATACTCCTTTTATATAGTTGAAATGGTGGGATCAGGCACAAAATGTGCTATACCCTCATACTGTACTACCTAAGGAAAACAATATAGCAACTCCTACATATAAATACAATATTCAAATATATAGAGAAAGCAGTCAGTTATAAGTGAGTTATAACTATGTACCAGTTTTGCCATACACAGTGCCCCCAATGGCAAAATAGACAGTACCCCCATACACAGTGCCCCCATACACAGTACCCCCCCATAGACAGTACCCCTAATTGACCCCATAGACAGTAGCCCCCATACACAGTGCCCCTATAGAAAGTACCCCCATAAACAATGCCCCCAATTGCCCCCATACAGTACCCCCCATACACAGTGCCCCCAATTGCCCCCATACAGTACCCTCCATACACAGTGCCCCCAATTGCCCCCATAGACAGTATTCCCATACACAGTGCCCCCAATTGCCCCATAGACAGAGCCCCCCGAAGTGGTTGTCGTCTTCTTTTTTGGCTCTGTCTTCCTCTGTTGCTCCTGCTCCTTATGCGGCTCCTTGTGCGGCAGCGACAGGCCCTTTTATAAGGTTGTGCACCGTGCGTATATATATATGACGTCAATACACACGGGGCGCAACCTTATAAAAGGGCCTGTCGCCACCGCACAAGGAGCCACATAAGGAGCAGAAGCGCCTGGCTCCAGCCAGCGCATCCCACTCATACTGTACTACCTAAGGAAAACAATATAGCAACTCCTACATATAAATACAATATACAAATATATAGAGAAAGCAGTCAGTTATAAGTGAGTTATAATTATGTACCAGTTTTGCCATACACAGTGCCCCCAATGGCAAAATAGACAGTAACCCCATACACAGTGCCCCCATACACAGTGCCCCCATAGACAGTACCCCCCCATAGACAGTACCCCTAATTGACCCCATAGACAGTAGCCCCCATACACAGTGCCCCTATAGAAAGTACCCCCATAAACAATGCCCCCAATTGCCCCCATACAGTACCCCCCATACACAGTGCCCCCAATTGCCCCCATAGACAGTGCCCCCAATTGCCCCATAGACAGAGCCCCCCGAAGTCGTTGTCGTCTTCTTTTTCGGCTCTTTCTTCCTCTGTGGCTCCTGCTCCTTATGCGGCTCCTTGTGCGGCAGCAACAGGCCCTTTAATAAGGTTGTGCACCGTGCGTATGTATGACGTCAATACACATGGGGCGCAACCTTATAAAAGGGCCTGTCGCCACCGCACAAGGAGCCGCATAAGGAGCAGAAGCACCTGGCTCCAGCCAGCGCATCCCACTGTCCCGGATAGTTCAATGAATGTCCCGCATTTCCGTAATCTATTACGGAAATGCGGGACATTCATTGAACTATCTGGGACAGTGGGATGCGCTATAAAAAACGGGACAGTTGGGGGGTATGTGTTACTCAGATATCATGATGTCTCCCCTTTTTAAACACCGGGGCCCAATATTTTATTGCATAATTAAGGGCCAAGATGGTTACCACTGGTTAATAAAAAGGCAATCTTATGTTTTTATCTCTTGAGTTAATACCCTTTTTTAAGGGTGCTTTATTTGCTTTAGCTACCACTGACAGACATTGTTTAGAGTTACACAGTTTGTTAACCTGGGCCATATATAATATACAGTATATTAATATCAAAATGTTTGGCACCCCCAAGTGACTTAAATTGCTTACCTTGTACCCCGGGCTGGTGCCCCTGTTAGAAGAAAACAGCAACAGCCCGGGGTACCTGTAGCGGAGCGCTTCCTCCTTCCGCCTTCGTTTTGGAAGGACTAAACGACAGGCGCATGCACAGTAGAGTGAAAAGCTGACTCCTCTGTTAAATTTCGGCTTTTCACTCTACTGCGCATGAGCGCGACCGAAGACGGAAGGAGGAAGCGCTACAGCTACTCTGGCTGGAGCTGTTCTCTCCACAGGGGCACCAGCCCGGGGTAGAAGGTAAGCGATTTAAGTCACTTGGGGGTGCCTAACATTTTGACACCCCCAAGTGACTTTGCCTTTCCTTCTCCTTTAAATCCTTCTTGGTTAAGGAGGCCCCTAGCATTTAGTATATAACTCTTTGATTCTTAACTGCGACTGTACCTTGTATATATTTTTATCTATTGTTATACTTTGTATTTATCTAAAAATATAAATAAAGATATACTAGCATGGTTATTCCTACCTCATGCCAGTTTGCAGAACAGTTTGCAAATTACTTATAGCTCTCTGCATGAAACTTATGGATCTGCACAACTTAGTATCATAACCAAAAAAAAAGATAGCACTTACTATGGCAACTTTGAGCACATTTATAAAGTAAAACGCAGAGGGCCAAGGACAGACTTCTGCAGTACTCCACTAACAACACTGATCTAATAAGAAAATGTTCCATTAACAACCACTCTTAGTAATCTATTCGTCAGCCAATTCTCTAACCAAGTGAAAATATTATGTTCCAGACCAATATTCTTTAAATTAAGAAGTAACCTTCTGTATGGTACTGATCAAATGCTTTAGCAAAATCTATGTAGATTATATCCACTGCCATCCCAATTTCTGCTCACCTCCTCATAGAAAGCAATTAAATTTGTGCGGTGATATTTATTTTTTAATCCAACTTAATTTTTTGTTTTAAAGAAAAACAGACATGGTACATGGTGCATTGATTACAGAATGTGACACATATTCAGTACATATAGAAGCCCATCCATTACCCCACTGAACAAAACATTCTACTATCTTATTATGTTGAGTTGTTTTGGGTAGAAGAGTTAGCAGCTCTCTATGGTCTCTTAGGTGCTCATAAAAAAGGCATAGAGCATACCAATGAAGGGTCAATAGAGAAGAAGAAAAGGAAGAAAAAAAGAGAAAGTAAGTAAAGAGAACACTGAAACAGAATAGCAGGGGGAGTTGTAGTGGGGATAAATATTATACACATCCTAGGGCTAGATTTGTCTAGTAATACAACCCCAATAGAAATCCCATATGGATCACCCCTCTTGAACCAAGCCATCATATTTTCCATTTCTCTCATAACTGTTATCCTGGAGATCACCTCAGCTCTTGAATGTGGTAAAGGATTTTTCAAATTTTTGGTGTTTGTGAGACACGATGATGTTCAGATGTAGTTCAGAAGTTTGTTTGTTGGTCGTAAAATAGTCCAATGGTTTCCCAAGTATGATTCGTGAAAGAAGACTTTATGTAATAGATACACATTATATTATGTGCAGTAGTGTCCCAATTGCTGCACAGTTTCTCCAGCAAAATTGGTTAGTCCCTCAGCTTAGTTGCTAAAAGAGCATGTGGTTTATCTCAACTCTCACAGTATTTCTGTTTGGTCCAGTGCAGTGCCTTCTCTATAGCTGCAGATGTTAAGGACCGCAATTGTTTGCATACCTGTATGTGAGAGATTTCCCGTAGAAGCTTTGTTGTGGCAATGACAATTTGTCTGCCCCTTTGTCTGTTTCTTCTCTAATGCTAATGTAGTCTGTGATTTCTTCTGGTGGGTAGATATTGATATAAACCTGTTGCTGAAGACGACTTTGTAATAGGATAGCTGTAAACGGAGCTAAAGGGGTAGTTCACCTAGCAACCAGATAACTGAAGACCAAATACAAATTATCCCAGAATAGCACTCTCTACATTATACTAAAAGTTTACTCAAAAGTGAACAAACAACAAACGTTAAAGTAATCCTTTAAGGTTTGAGTCATTTCTCTACATACTTGTGGATCATTCAAATTAGTCTAATTTAAATGCCAATGTTTTTTTATGAGTATGAGAAAGATTTATATCTAGAGATACTGCCCAATGGCTTGTCCAAGGTAAAGGAGTGATATCAGATGTAGCTGGGTAAGCCAGAAGGTCCCTAGAGATCAAGAAGAAAATCTAGCCGAATGTATAATTGAACCTATATGATCTATCATTTGTATGATGTATTCCCCAAGCATCTCTAAGGTCAAGTCTATGAGTTAGTTGGCAGAATTTTCTACATTGCAAGCTATAACCTTTATGTAATGAGAGCTATGATCAGTCCCTGTTCACAGAGATCACTAAATTGTAGTCCCCTCCAGCAGTTAGGGAGGTTTGGTAATTTCCTCATGCTCTGGTAAGAGCGGCTGTAAGGAATCACAGTTGATTTTTATTTGTTGCATATATATATTGGCGACTCTAAGAGGTTTTCCTACTAAGGATTCCCCAACAATCACAAAATGGCCTTTGGGATCAGAAATTACATAGGAGGCTTCAAACGGGCAATCTTATGGATCATAGTTATAAGTCCCGCCCTATTATAATCCTCAGAGGCTTTAAAATTAGACTCCTGTAATGAGGCTATGTTTGGCTTAAGCTTATGAAACTCCCTGATAACCATAGATCTCTTAATAACATTAATGTTAAGAGTTAATACTTAACCATTGTAAGTATTCAAAAGTAAAAGCTATATATACCCCTATAAAAAACATAAGCGAGTTCTAATTGCATACAAATATTTGAAACAGGTCTAATATCCATGGTTAAGTAAGTGAGCAGGTTTAACCCTAAACCAGTAGTAATTTTGTGTAGGAGGAAGTCTAGAGGACTAATACTACCCCCAACAAAAACAGAACATAGTACAGGTATGGGATCCCTTATCCGGAAACCCGTTATCCAGAAAGCTCCGAATTACGGAATGCCTGTCTCCCATAGACTCCATTTTAATCAAATGCTTCCGAATTTTAAAACTGATTTCCTTTTTCTCTGTAATAATAAAACAGTACCTTGTAATTGGTCCCAACTAAGATATAAATAATCCTTATTGGATGCAAAACAATCCTATTGGGTTTAATTAATGTTTTATTGATTCTTTAGTAGATTTAAGGTATGGAGATCCAAATTACGGAAAGACCCCTTATCCGGAATACCCAAGGTCCCGAGCATTCTGGATAACAGGTCCTATACTTGTACATTATAAAAGGTGAGAATGAAAGTATAAAAGAGTAAAACTTTCCAGGCTATTGTGAAGTGACTAACCAAGGAAAAAGGTTATTGCCTAGTTCTAAGAATTTGGCAAAATAATGGTCCGGCAGCCTCTACTGAATTGTATAACAGTAAGCTCCAAACAGGTTAGCCAAGCCTGATTGGGGAACGACTAGGCAGCCACATGGTGAACAGATAGTCCTAAGGAGTTATTGTGGGGGCCAGGTAGCAGTTGACAAAGAAGAAGAGCCAGCTCCCGCTGTCTTCCTAAAATTACACATGACATAATTTCAGAAAAATAACTTTTCTTACCTTATCTTAAGATTATATGTGTATGTATGTTTTTATTTATATAGCTCTACTTATGCATGCAGCACTGTACAGCAGAACAATAAATGAATAGAACAAACAGGGGTCAATACAAAAATAAAATAAAGTACATTTACGTTAAAGATTGAGAGCTAAGTGTCAAGAGACAAGAGGAAGGAGATTCCTGACCCATTGAGCTTACAATATAGATCCTAAATCCCTGCACTCATGCTTTATGGTCTTCCATCTACCAAAAATTTTGTAATTTGCACCAAGACAGCTATCATTTTCAGCCCCATTCAATAATTTGTCTACCAGATCAAGTTCAGTCCTGGTTTGTCAACCTGAAGATTATGGCACATGCCAAAGGGACTGCTGTAAGATGTTATAAACAGTCACTATATATTGGGCCTATGGGGGGCTGTTTGGGCCTTTTTTGAATCTCAGTCCAGACCTGATTAGCCACATTGTAAACCATGAAATATTCGCTAAAAGTGTAAATTCTAAACATTCTAATTCTGGAAAGTGTAAATTCTAACACCTCCAAAGTTCACCTCAATATGTCAGGCGTATATTTTTAAGTTTACTTAAAATTGTACACTGTTGCAAGATAAATGTAGTAAAATATCTCTGGGTGTAAATTCTCTGTAAAACTGTGTTTAACCATACAATTGTAGTGTGAAAAATGATTTGTGGTATGTATGTCATAAAAAAGCCATTTGTGGGATATTAGCATAGAGAAGATGACATAGATAATGAGATGCAAAAGTGGCTGCTCTATCTATATAACTGAACATTGAGAAATTCATTCTTTTGCTCCTGGTTAATTGGTAAATACACTTTTGCAATGGAGAAATTCTTCTTAAATTGCTGATATTGTGTAAAATTTTCATTTTTAGTTAAAGAATTTGAAATTTTGATTTTTCTTCAGTAACTATGCCCCTGGTAGTCTGTTTGGTTGTAGCAATCTGTGCAACAGATTACCCTATCCACTTTTCTAAACATTAAATATAATATATAAAATAGATATAGCCAATCCGTGCCACAGATTACCCTATCCACTTTCATAAACATTAATTATAATATATAAAATAGATATAGCCACAATCTGTCTAGACCTAGCCCTGCACTACTCCCACTACTAGTGAGGCTGGTGTGTGTTCTAGCTGTTAAAAAGATCAGCCACATCTAGAACTGCCATTCATGGTAGAGTTCATCCTTGCAAATCTGCTGTGACTTATACACTCCAGATCGGCCTCCTTTTCCCATACTAGGATTTAGCAATGTTGCCCATATGAGTGCCCCATCATTCTACAGCTTTTCTCCCCCAGCACTTTCGAGCCCGATTCCGATGGCGACTCCTCTGTATCTGAAAGAAATACAATTACTTATTTAAAATCCTTACCAACAAAACAAGACTTTGCAGAATTGGCGCAACAAATCAAGGCAACACTTAAAGAAAAGGTCGCAGACCTCAAAGCTGAGATAGCGTCGCTACACATTAAAGCCTCAGAGAGTGAAACGAAGTTGACTATTTTGGGCCAAGCCCGCGATCCCTTGGTTTGAGTCAAAGGGAATATCATTGCCCACTAAGGCTATGCAGAAATCCTGAAGAGCATACCACCCCCCCAAGTAAAAAATGGGCCCACTACAATGCTCACCTCCAGTGAGAAGGCGAAAGGCACTGGTCCCATCCCTATTGTTGCTTATTATAATGTACAACTATGCTGTTTACGGTCCGACCGGAACCAATCCGGCCAAGTTACAGATTTATTTTATACCTATGGTAACTGTAATTGATATACTTGTATATAGTTGCTGGCACACACTCTTTTCTTTCTTCTACTGGTTCTACTGGTTTCGAGGTGGCATCCCTATTACTACATTATGGTATAAGCTAATACGGTGTATTAATACTTACCTTGATATACATAATGGCAGGTAACTTGAAAATCGTGTCTTTGAATGTGAATGGTTTGAATACTCCTGAAAAAAGAAAACAATTAGTTAATATTATGCGAAAACAGAAGGGTGACATAGTTATCCTACAAGAAACCCATTTCAGAAAAGAAGCCCCCCCAATGCATAAGCTTGGCACCTACTCACAAGGGTTTTTCAGCAATAACCCCTCACAGAAAACCAGAGGAGTAGCTACAGCTATTAGGAATACAATCGATTTTAAATTGCAGGCAACACTGTCAGATCAAAATGGGAGATACTTAATAATTAAAGGACTACTGTATCATTCTGTTTTCACCATAGGAAGTATTTATGTACATAATATAAAACAGGGAAAATTCTTCTCACAGTTAACCCCAGGCTTGTAGACTTTGCGGAAGGTGTTACGATTTTAGGGGGCGACCTGAATCTAGCCCTAAATCCATCTTTAGACACATCCAAAAGTGCATCCAGTCCCACCGCTCAAACAATAAAGGGAGTACACAAAAACTTGCAAACACTTAGATTAATAGACTCATGGAGATTCCTAAACCCTTCCTCTAAACAATTTACGTTTTACTCCTATGCCCAAAATGGATATTCCCAAATCGACCATATATTTATCTCCCAACACCCCCTCCAATGGCTCCAACAAGCCTCTATTGACAATATAACATGGTCAGACCATGCTGCAATTTCTGCTACTATTCAGATCCCGAATAGACCGAAAAATATATGGAATTGGAGGCTGAATGATAATTTACTGAAGGACTCTGAGTGTCGAGCAGAAATTCAGTCCACTATTGATGAGTATAAAAACAATGTACTAACTGACCCGTCTTCCCATCAAACTAAATGGTTAGCCTTAAAATGTTTAATTAGGGGAATATTAATAAAGCATGGATCCAGGTTAAAGAAACAAAGACAAGCCAATCTAGAAAGGCTGTATGCAGAAATTCAACAATTAGAAGCACAACACCAACTGAGACTAGATAGTGATAGCTTAAAGGCCCTTACCAACAAAAGATTAGAGCTAAAACAGTATCTCAACATCCAAACAAAATTTGCTATGACAAGATTAAAGCAAAAATACTACAAATTTGGGAATAAATCCGAGAAACTCTTAGCTAAAGCGTTAAAGGACAGGCAAACAAACCTATACATACATAAAATCAAAAATGCAAAAGGCGAAATACAAGTTCTTCCTGAAAAAATAGCAATGATATTTAAAAACTACTATGAAAGCCTCTATAACATACCCCAAGCGACCAAACGGGATATATCTGCTAAGATTAAGGAATACCCAGCAAAACACCCCCTCCCCAAATTAGACACCCTCACCCTAGAAAATCTATGTGCACCCTTCCAAGCCCAAGAAATAATAGATGCAATTAAACAAACACAACCACATAAAGCCCCGAGACCTGATGGGTTTACAGGCCAATTTTTAAAAAAAAAATTCTCCCTCCCTTACCCCTTTATTCCTAAACCTTATTAACGAAATAGGCTCTGCTCGGTCATTAAATAAAGAATTCCTCTCGGCCCATATTTCGGTTATACATAAGCAAGGTATAGACCCCACCAGCTGTGGAAGTTACAGGCCAATATTCCTATTAAACACCGATCTGAAGCTTTATACAAAAATTATAGCTATGAGACTTAACCCCCTCCTGCCCTTCTTGATACATAGACCAGGTGGGTTTCGTAAAAGGGAGAGAGGGCAAAGAGAACACCATGAAAATTCTACACTTAATTGCTCTAGCTCAGAAACAACATGTACCTTCTCTGCTTCTCTCAACAGATGCAGAGAAAGCATTTGACAGAGTGAACTGGGCATTTTTGAAACATATGCTAGAGGGCCTAGGCCTTACTAACACTTTCTGAGATAAAATAATGGCCCTATATTCAGATCCTACCGCCCAAATAAAAATTAATGGTATCAGATCAGACTCCTTTCATATAAGAAATGGGACAAGACAGGGCTGCCCGCTATCCCCCCTATTGTATGTTCTCTGCATGGAACATCTACTAATAGCACTCAGAGCAAACCAAGATATCAAGGGACTAACAGCGGGATTGCATGAATATAAAGCTGTGGTATTTGCGGATGATCTTATGCTGTTTGTAACAAAACCACACATTTCCATGCCTAACATTATGAAGGAGATACAATTATATGGGGAAATCTCTAACTATAAGATCAACATGTCTAAATCAGAGGCACTGCCAATTTTTCTACCCAAACAGATGGAGAAACTGTAAAAAACAAATTTCTCATTTAAATGGCAGAGGGATCAAATTAGATACTTGGGAATATTCGTTCCGCAAAACTTAAACAACATTTACCAATATAACTATAAACCCCTGCTCCTTACAGTGGAGAAATTACTTCAGAATTGGGACCTTAAACACTTCTGTTCTGACTGGAAAGATCAGTATAATTAAAATGTCAGTGTTACCTAAGATTTTATACCTCTTCCAGACACTCCCTATCTGCTTACCAAAAAGCTTTTTTCAGTTGCTGGAAACTACTATTAGTAGGTTCATCTGGTGCAAGAAACACCCCAGACTAAGAAAAACCAAAAATTTAGGCGGTCTAAGCCTACCAGATCTTACCTCATACTACCAAGCAACTTTATTGACTAAGCTGACTGAACACTCACAAGCTGCTATAATTAAGCAATGGAAAACATTGGAAAATCATTGGACTACATTTCCCTTACAAAACATTCTCTGGAACAAAGAAAACCACTCTAAATTATACATAGGTAAACATCCCCAGATCCAGGCCCAAGTCACATTTTGGAGACTCTTCAACTCATCTTCAACTAATCATCACCTTGTATCATACCCCTCCCCGTTGACCCCATTAAGCCTAAATCCGGAATATCCCCCTGGCATAATAGACAATGGACTATCTCATGCCTTTTGGATTACAAAATTTAACTGCAACATGTACTGGAACTACTGGATAAACCCTCTATGATAAAAGAAAATGCATCATCATGGAACAATAGAGACCATTGGATATATACTCAAATCAAACATTACCTGAACAAAAATCCCATTCTACAACAGGCAAACAGGACCCTCACCGACTTTGAAAAAATATGCGACTCTAAAACACCTAGCAACCATCTGATCTCTCGGCTCTACAAATTGATAATATCATAAAAATACCCGAACTTACCTTACTGCACACACGCCTGGAATGAAGAACTGCAACTGAACCTACAAGAGGAAGATTGGAGACAAATTTTCAGACTTATAGCAAAATGCTCCATTAGCAACAGATACCAAGAAAACTCCTATAAGATTCTCTCGAAATGGTATAGGACCCCCTCCCAACTCTACCAAATGGGTTTATTGTCGGATGATAAGTGCTGGAGATGCAACTCTGCTCAGGGATCCATGTCCCACATTTGGTTTGCATGTCCCATACTGTCTCATTTTTGGAATGCTGTGCAAACAACTTGCCAGGAGATCCTGGGTTGCCGGGTAACACTTACTCCCCAGTTAATACTCTTACACTATACAGATTTACCTGAACATATCTTTAAACATAGCCTCCTATTACAAATGCTGCTAGCAGCAAAGATCTTAATCACTAGACACTGGAGGGACACAAACCCGCCCACCATAGAAGAATGGATCCTAAATATAAATGATATCTACACAATGGAAGAGATCAACTCTTTGTTACATGAGAAACAACAGGAGTTCGTTTTGACCGGGCAACCCTGGGTATCCTATCTGCAATCCCATAATAAACTGTAATTTGATAATAGCAATATAACAATGCCACACCGAAACACCTAATACTCACCATACATGTGCCAGATAGTTTCAACCTCAGGGTTCCCCTCTCCTCTTTTTCTTCTCCTTTTTCCTCCACAGCCTGCCTCTCATTCTTCCATAGGTAGTCCGTGGCCGATTGTTTAAGCACTCATATAAATGAAACTGTAACCTTTGATATGCTGTAACAATAAAGTCTTGTTGAAATACAAAAAAAAAAAGCAGGACAATCTTTTAATAGATTATAACAAACCTTTTAAGTTTAATTCCTTGTTTTAAACTCAAACTAAAGTAAAGCAAGTATCATAATCATAGGTATCTAAATGCAAATATTGCAGCTTCTGCAAACTTGCTGTAAGCAATTTGGTCCCACCAAAATTGCTTTTCAGAACCTGGCATAGCAAATCCTTGAACCACATTATACATAGTAAAATACACAACCCACACTTTAAAAGAACAAGTAATACAAAATATATATCATTTATATCCTTTGCTTTATTTAGTAACCAGCCTGCAACAAGTATTTTATCAATTTTAATAAAATCACCAACTTTTGTGGAAATTTATGGCCAAACCTGCAGTTTTTCAATTTTTGTTTGCCGGCATTCATCTGCTGCAATTTTTCTGCATCACAATCCTCATGTTTTTTGCATAGCTAAGTCATTTTACTTTTATTTCACATCAGAACAACAGCTTCTTAATCACATCTCTTTCATCAAGACTACCTGTGAGAAGAGTCATCTGGATCTTAGGAGTACCAGTATTCCAGAGATTTTGGTCCAGCCAGAAATCTGTGTATTTTGGCAAATGCCAGAGGGGCTGCTAAAATATGCCATAGGCAGTCACTATTTATTGGGCTGCTGGTGGGCTGTTTGGTCCTCTCTGCATTTGAAATGCCAAAGCCTATTTTGAATTGGTTCACTGCTTGTACAAACCAATAGATTTGCCACTTTAGGTGAAGATGCTGGGGAAGACAGCTCTGAGCTGGCATGTATGGAGCGGGCTGAATCTCAGAGGACCCTGGGAGCCGGCACCTCTAATACAGGTGGGGGGAATAGTGCTAGGAAGGGAAGGCAGGCTATAGTTGTAGGGGATTCAATTATTAGAAAGGTGGATAGGGTAATTTGTCGCAAAGACCCTACATGCCGAACTGTGTGTTGCTTGCCTGGTGCTAGGGTTCGGCATGTGGTGGAACGAGTGGACAGATTGTTGGGAGGGGCTGGGGAAGACCCGGCGGTCTTGGTACACATAGGTACCAATGACAAAGTTAGAGGAGGAGGGGAAGTCCTCAAAAATGATTTTAAAAAGCTAGGCGAGAAGTTGAGGGCGAGGACTTCCAAGGTAATTTTCTCAGAGATATTACCTGTGCCACGAGCAACGTTAAGAAGGCAGCGGGAGCTTAGGAAGATTAATGCGTGGCTGAGAGATTGGTGCAGGGAGGAGGGTTTTGGGTTTCTCGAGAACTGGGCTGATTTCTCAATCGGCTACAAGCTCTTTGCCAGGGATGGGCTGCACCTCAATGATGATGGGGCAGCTGCTTTGGGGGAAAAGATGGCTAGAGGGCTGGAGGAGATTTTAAACTAGGAGTGGGGGGGGAGGGTGCAGCGGGAAATTCTGTGGTAGACAGGATAGATGAGGTAGCGGGCGTAGTAAGGGAAAATGGGGGAGGAGACTTGCTTCGGGATACTGATAATGGCAGGGAGGCCCTTAAGTTGTTTACACGTCATTCTCACGCTGGTACCAGTATTAAATGTATGTTTACCAATGCAAGGAGTCTGACTGGTAAAATGGGAGAGCTGGAGGTACTGGCACTGGAGCGGAAATATGATGTGATTGGTGTTGCTGAAACTTGGTTGAATGAGTCTCATGACTGGGCTGTTAATATTGGGGGTTATACATTGTTTCGGAGGGACAGGGGCAATAGAAAAGGAGGAGGGGTGTGTTTGTTCGTTAAGCAGGAACTAAAAGCAAATATTAAAAAGGAAGTGATGGGGGTAACAGAGGGAGCTGAATCCTTATGGGTTGAGCTTCTCACAGACAGTAAAGAAGCTACCAAACTAATTGTAGGTGTATGCTATAGACCCCCTAATGTAAGTGAGGAGGAGGCCCAGCTCCTGTTGCAAATAGAAAAGGCTGCTAGTTTGGGGCAAGTGATAATAATGGGGGATTTTAATTACCCTGATATTGACTGGAGCCATAGTACTGCCAGGACAGTAACTGGGAACAAGTTTATAAACTTACTGCATGACAACTTTATGTCACAGGTTGTTGAGGAGCCAACCAGGAACCATGCTATACTAGATCTAGTGATCTCTAATGACCCAGAACGTATAGTGGTTGAACCCCTGGGTAATAGTGACCATAATGTTATTTCATTTGATGTTTGGTGCAGGAAACAAATTTACACGGGGGCAACAAAGACAATGAATTTTAAGGAAGGCAAATTTTAGCTCCTTAAGGGCAGCGCTTCAGGGCATAGATTGGGGCATTATGTTTTCTGATAAAAACACAGAGCAGAAATGGTTGTCATTTAAAATGATATTAAATCATTACTGTTCTCAATTTATTCCATTAAAGCGATACTGACACCAGAAATTAAACCTTTTTTTACATCTATCATAACATTGTCTTTGCATGACCTTCATTTTTGCCATAAAAGTATTTGCCCAATGCTTTTATATTACCTGTCTGATCCCCCATGTTCCCCTATAAGAGGGCTGCCATATTTGTCCAGCAGGGGGCCGTTAGCATTAGAAGCTGTAACTGACAGGCTGAGAAGGGACAGTCAGGTTGGCAAAACAGTCAGGTTTAGGAACTTCAAGTAACAATTATTTACAAAAGCAAATCTCTCAGCGAAAATCAATTAACATGACCTATAGGCAACTTTTTATGTACATTCATATTTTGAGGAGTCATTTTTTAGTGTCAGTATCACTTTAATAAGAAAAAGTAGAAGTGTTAAGAATCACCCTATGTGGCTTAACTCTGAGGTAAAGAAGTTAATAGGGAGAAAAAGGAAAGCTTTTAAGAAATATAAGTCAGAGGGGACAGTAGCTGCGTTTAATGAATATAAACACTGTAACAAGTGTTGTAAAACAGCAATCCGGAAGGCAAAGATAGAAAATGAGGAGCGCATCGCGGCCGAGGCCAAGACTAACCCCAAAAAGTTTTTTAAGTATATTAATAGTAAAAAGATGCAGGTTGAGGGTGTGGCCCCATTGAGTTATAGTAGCAATATGGTTACAGCGGATACAGAAAAGGCAGATGTGCTTAACCAGTTCTTTTCTTCTGTGTATACAGTAGAGGAGCCAGAGGGCCAAGTCCCACCCAATAGCTGCACTGTTGCCTCAGCTCCAACTTCACAGTGGTTGGCACAGGATATGGTGCTTAAAGGGTTACACACGATAAATGTAAACAAGGCACCTGGGCCAGATGGAATACACCCTCGGTTACTGAGAGAGCTAGGGGCAGAATTACAGTGGCCCTTGTTTCTGATATTCTCAGACTCTCTTTCATCAGGTATGGTACCTAGGGATTGGAAGAAGGCGAATGTCATTCCTATATTTAAAAAGGGAGTAAGATCTCAGCCTGGCAATTATAGGCCTGTAAGTTTGACATCCGTGGTGGGCAAGTTATTTGAAAGCTTGTTAAGGGATCACATACAAAATTATGTACTGGAGAATGCCATTATGAGCAGTAATCAGCATGGCTTTATGAAGGACAGGTCATGTCAGACCAATTTAATTGCTTTTTATGATGAGGTAAGTAAGAAGCTGGACAGTGGGGATGCAGTAGATATAATCTATTTAGATTTTGCCAAAGCATTTGATACCGTTCCTCACAAACGACTGCTTTCTAAACTAAGGTCTATTGGTCTTAGTGAAGTCGTTTGCACATGGATTGAAAACTGGCTACAGGATCAGGTACAGAGGGTGGTTGTTAATGGTACGTTCTCTACTTGGAATAAGGTTCTCAGTGGGGTCCCTCAGGGTTCTGTACTGGGTCCACTTTTGTTTAACTTGTTCATAAATGACTTAGGGGAGGGTATTATGAGTAATGTATCAGTGTTTGCAGATGACACAAAACTCTGCAGGCCAGTCAATTCTATCCAGGATGTGACATCCCTGCAGCAGGATCTTGACCAACTGGCAATCTGGGCAGCTAAGTGGCAGATGAGATTTAATGTGGATAAATGTAAGGTCATGCACCTGGGATGTAAAAATATGCAAGCCCTGTATACCCTTAATGGGACTGCACTAGGCAAATCCATAATGGAGAAGGACCTTGGAGTCCTTGTAGATAATAAACTTGGCTGTAGCAAGCAATGCCAGGCAGCCGCTGCAAGGGCAAACAAGGTTTTGAGCTGTATTAAAAGAGGTATAGATTCACGGGAGGTGGGGGTTATTCTTCCCCTTTACAGAGCGCTGGTAAGGCCCTATCTAGAATATGCTGTTCAGTTTTGGTCTCCAGTGCTCAAACGGACATTATTGAGTTAGAGAGGGTCCAGAGAAGGGCAACTAAGCTGGTAAAGGGTATGGAAAGTCTCAGTTATGAAGAAAGACTGGCCAAGTTGGGTCTGTTTACACTGTAGAAGAGGCGCTTAAGAGGTGACATGATAACTATGTATAAATATATAAGGGGATCATATAATAACCTTTCTAATGTTTTATTTACCAGTAGGTCCTTCCAACGGACACAAGGGCACCCACTCCGTTTAGAAGAAGGGAGGTTCCATTTAAATACGGGCTGGATGGATTCTTAGCAAGTGAGGGAATACAGGGTTATGGGAGATAGCTCTTAGTACAAGTTGATCCAGGGACTAGTCCGATTGCCATCTTGGAGTCAGGAAGGAATTTTTTCCCCTCTGCAGCAAATTGGAGAGGCTTCAGATGGGGTTTTTTGCCTTCCTCTGGATCAACTTGTAGTTAGGCAGGTTATATATAGGCATTATGGTTGAACGTGATGGACGTAAGTCTTTTTTCAACCCAACTTACTATGTTACTATGTACTATGTAATTCCAGTCCAGGCCTGCCAGCTAGGATAGGTGTTCCCGGGCATCTTCAAAGCAGATTCCACAGGAGACTCTTTATAGATACTTCCCCCTTTGGCTCACTGCCTAAGAAAACAGGTGCGTTGCTGGTGTTCTTGGCAATTCAGTTAGGCTTGTCTGACCTTGTTTTTGAAAAATCCAATGGTACTACATTGATAATGACCTTCTGTGTTTGACCTGGCCTAAAATTTGATTATGGTCTCTTGACACCGGACATCTCTCTTGGCATGAACCAGTGTAATGCCAAATACTCCTTCTCTGCCAGGAATTGTTACAACTATAGTAATCCTATACAGGTTCTTTACCTGGATAGGATTCCCATATTATAATATTAAGTTATTTCTGTCTTATACTTTTTATTGGACTTTCCAGCAACTGGGATCCTTTAATAAAGATATCCTAACATCCATGGTCCCAGTGGTTTCTGTTCTAAGTTGATATTAGTGTTGGACTTCTTCCAATTTAAAAGGGAAGATTTGACTATGACTGTGACATAGACATGTTTTATTAATGAATGAACTACAGATCAAGTTAAGCTAGCAAGGCCTATACACATAAGGTACATTTCAATAGCAATGTAGTTATATACCATTTTAATAAGATATTAAGATCATGCCTAAGCAATGGTGTACAGCAGTTGTGATTAAGTGAGACCATCTGGTTTTTACACAATAAGGCAGTAGAAGGGTGTTTTGAAATAAAGATTCCAAAAATAGCATGGACTGATGTATTAACCCTAATCCAGAATCTCTGGGCTTTGGGGCAATACCACCAAACATGAAACATTGTACATCAATGGCCACAGAAGCATCTCGGGTCAGCCGCGGAAACAAATTTCACAATGTGTGCAGGAACTAGGTACCATTTAAGAAGGACTTTATAATTTGCTTAGTGAAACTTTACTTAACTGTTGACCATATTGATTCCCACTCCTACAACTTTAACTGGCAAGTCTAAATGCACACAGATCAATTACTGTGGTTGCATAAAGTGATTTATTGGCTCAAATAGCAGACACCAGCCCTGGCAACGTTTTAGAGCATCCTGGGCACTTTATCAAGCCTGAATTCATACTTTGGTTGGTTTGAAAAATGTGACTGAATGAAAAAGTCACTGAATGAAATCTGGTCTGTTGTTGGCTCTGCCCACTTTTTTTAACCTTGAACCACAGTTATATAATAAAAACCACTGTGCAAAGTTTTGGGACCCTGTTTTTAATAGTGTCTGAATGGCAGCAACTTAAATTTCCCCACTGAAAGTCAACGAGTGACATCTGATTGGTGGTTGCTGGCCCCTCCCACTTTTACTAACCTGGAACTGCAGTTACCCAGTGACTAACTCTGCAAAGTTTAGAGACCCTAGGATTAATAATTAAAGAATGGCAGCAGTTTAATTTTAAACCAATAAATGTCAATGGATGAAATCTGATTGGCTGTTGTTTTCCTATTTTTCAACTGCAGTCCCCCAGTGACCTAACATTTTACACTTCACCATTGAAACTAAATAGGTGAAATGTGATTGGCTGTTAGTGGCTCAGCCCACTTTTAGTAACTTTGAACAACAAATACCCAGTGAATAACTTTGGAAAGTTTAACAACCCTGGAATTAATACTTAAATAATGGCATCCGTTTAGATATAAACCAATGAAATTTAATGGGTGGAAATGGATTGGCTTTTGGTGGCTCCACCCACTCTTAAAAACCTAAACATGCAGTCCCCTAGTGACCCTGGTGTTAATACTGTGAGAATGGCAGCAGGTTGAATTTCTCCATTGAAAATCAATAGTTAAAATCTGATTGGCTGTTAGTGGCTCCACCCACTTTTTCTAACTCTGAACCGCAGTTACCTGGTGACTAGCTCTGCAAAGTTTGGAGACCTTAGTATTAATATTTAAGGAATGGCAGAAATTTAAATATATAAAGTCTATAGGTGAAATTTGATTGGCTGTTGTTGGCCCTGCCCACTTCTTCTAACCTTGAGTACATAGTCACCCAGAGACTGACTGTGCAAAGTTTGGGAACCCTGACATTAAACCAATAACATTCAATAGGTGAAATTGGATTGACTGTTGGTGGCCCCGCCCACTTTTTTTCTAACCTTGAACTGCAGTTACCTGGTGCCTAACTCTGCAAGGTTTGGAGACCCTGGTGTTATTACTGTGAGAATGGCAGCAGGTTGAATTTCCACCAAGTGGTAAAAATCTCATAGGCTGTTCACAGCTCCGCCCACTTTTGGGCATCCAACAATCATCATATTTTCATTCAGGCCCACTCTGTGACTATGTAATTCAAGTTTGGGGAGTGTAGCCTCAAAGCTGTAAGATTGGCAGCAGTTTCAATTTCCCCATTAAAGTCAATGATCGAAAATTGATTGGTTGTTGTTGGCCCCTCCCACTTTGGGTCATCCAACAAATGTTGTTGTTGCTTAATTCGGGGTGACCCCATGATTATGTTATTCATGTTTGGGGGGTGTAGATTCAAAGCTGTAAGAGCAGCAGCAGTTTAAAAATCTTCCCTGTCAAAGTCAATAGGAAAATTGGGGTGTTCAGAGCAGCACCACAAAAATGGGGGGGCGGGATCACTTAGAAAAGCACAAGCAACCTGATCCGCTATAGGGCGAAGAGGTGTTGAGAGTTTGGGTGTTGTACCCCTAAAACTGTAGGAGGAGTAGCGTTTAGAAAATAGGGGGCACTAAGAATAAGAAGAAAAAGAAAAAGTGGGAGAATAAACTGAAGCACAGTATGTTGGGTTTTTCAACTGTACTGGGTCCACTTTTGTTTAATTTGTTCATAAATGACTTAGGGGAGGGTATTATAAGTAATGTATCAGTGTTTGCAGATGACACAAAACTCTGCAGACCAGTCAATTCTATCCAGGATGTTGCATCCTTGCACCTTGACCAACTGGCAATCTGGGTGGCTAAGTGGCAGATGAGATTTAATGTGGATAAATGTACTTTTACCTGGGATGTAAAAGTATGCAAGCCATTTATACCCTTAATGGGACTGCACTAGGCAAATCCATAATGGAGAAGGACCTTGGAGTCCTTGTAGATAATAAACTTGGCTGTAGCAAGCAATGCCAGGCAGCAGCTGCAGGGGCAAACAAGGTTTTGAGCTGTATTAAAAGGGGTATAGATTCACGGGAGGAGGGGGTTATTCTTCCCCTTTACAGAGCGCTGGTAAGGCCCCATCTAGAATATGCTGTTCAATTTTGGTCTCCAGTGCTCAAATGGGACATTATTGAATTAGAGAGGGTCCAGAGAAGGGCAACTAAGCTGGTAAAGGGTATGGAAAGTCTCAGTTATGAAGAAAGACTGGCCAAGTTGGGTTTGTTTACACTGGAGAAGAGGCGCTTAAGAGGTGACATATCTATGTATAAATATATAAGGGGAACATATAATAACCTTTCTAATGTTTTATTTACCAGTAGGTCCTTCCAACGGACACAAGGGCACCCACTCCGTTTAGAAGAAGGGAGGTTCCATTTAAATATTCGGAAAGGATTTTTTACTGTGAGCTGTGAAGTTGTGGAATTCCCTCCCCGAATCAGTGCTGTCTGATACATTATATAGCATTAAAGGAACAGTAACACCAAAAAATAAAAGAGCTTTAAAGTAATAAAAATATAATGCACTGTTGCCCTGCACTGGTAAAACTGGTGTGTTTGCTACAGTAACACTACTATAATTTATATAATAAGCTGCTATGTAGCCACGGGGGCAGCCATTCAAGCTGGAAAAAAGGAGAAAAGGCACAGGTTACATAGCAGATAACAGACAAGGGGCCCGATTCACTAAAGGGCGATAAAAATTATCGCACACTTTTTCGCGTTTAAAAACGCAAAATAATTTGTGTGCGATTCACCATAGTATTATCGTGTGTGAAAAATCGCCATTTTCGCATGGGTTATTTCTCGCACTAGTTTTACCGTTTTGCGTTAATTTCCGCGCAGAAAAGAATACGATCGCATGATTCACTATAACTTTTGCGCGTTAAATATCGCATTCGGCTATGCGAAAATTAACACCTACTACAGGCAGGCGAAAAATTATACAAAAGTACAGTAAATTAGTTTTTTGCAATAAAATATGGACTTCCAGTGTTATTTATTCAAGTATGTGTCTTTTTACTCAATTTTACTCAAAATTAACACCTACTACAGGCAGGCGAAAAATTATACAAAAGTACAGTAAATTATTTTTTTGCAATAAAATATGGACTTACAGTGTTATTTATTCAAGTATGTGTCTTTTTACTCAATTTCACTAAAGTCTTGGCATGTATGGAATTTCGCCACTAATATACAGTACAATAGCGGTAAATAATTAGTCGCGATAATATACAGTACTATAGTGGTGAATATTTAGTCGCACAAAATACATTACTTGGCGATTTGTCGCGATGTGTCACGGTGTCGCGAGACTTGCGGCCATTTTGTGGTGATTTTGTAATCTCGTGACATGTGCGACTTGCGGCCATTTTGTGTCATTCAGCCTGCTGACAGCATCATGCCTGGGGTGTCAGAGCTGCTTATGGAGGAGAGGCAATATATTATTGCATTTCTCCTGCGCTCAGGTTATGACAGGCTGCCGCTGGGGCCAGTAGGGGTCCATGAGAGGAAGAGGGCTATCCTGCGTGACCTAATAGATGGGTTGCGCAGGGACCTTCGCCTCATAATGGACCTCCGCCAGCTCCAGCGGATTTGGTCAGACCTGAAGCGCAGGAACTTTCACGAGATAGCTGCAATAGCTGAAGGTAATTATTCTATTTTAATATGGTTTTACACAAAATACGTTTATTAAAAGATTTAGCAAGTAATTTGAACATGAAATGTAATTTCTCTCTCTCTCTGTCTCTCTATCTCTCTGTCTCTCTCTATATGTGTATATATGCATGTTTTTTTTTATAAAATACACAATAAAGGAAGGTGCTGTTTAATTACTACAGAGAAAAAGGAAATGATTTTTTAAATTATTAATTACTTGATTCAAATGGAGTCTATGGGAGACGGGCTTTCCGTAGTTTGGGGCTTTCTGGATAGCGGGTTTCCAGATAAGGGATCACATACCTGTGTATATATATATATATATATATATATATATCAGTCCTGATGGTGTCTGCACTCCAAGGCTTTAGTATTCTGTGGGGTGCACAGCCAAAATCTGAGTATTTAGCATGAAATAATCCATGGCCGGCACACCCTTAAAATTCCCAAAATTTTTTTTATTGAAAAATCATTGTTTAAAAACCAACGTTTCGGTCCTCATTAGGACCTTGATAAAGGTCCTAATGAGGACCGAAACGTTGGTTTTTAAACAATGAGTTTTCAATAAAAAATTTTTTGGGAATTTTAAGGGTGTGCCGGCCATGGATTATTTCATGCTATATATATATATATATATATATATATATATATACACACACACACATTTTCAAAAACATATGCATAAATGAGTTTAAAGCAGGGGGGGAAGCAGCAGGGAGCGGCCCATTTGGGGGAAGGGCCACGAATGTTTTAGGGGGCCCTGGCTAACAATGTCTGTGTGTCCTTTGGATTGATGTGAGGGTTCACAGGGGGAGGGGCCAGTGGGGGCGTGGGAGGAGCGGGGCCCCAAAAATGTTGTTGTGAGGGGCCCCGTTATTTAGGATGGTGGCCCTCTGTGTATGAATATATATATATATATATATCTAGATATATATATAATAGATTCAAATAACATCTTGCAATACTCTGTCTCACAGAACTTAACATCGACATTGGGCCTCTCCTCCCTCTGGAGGCAGCACCCCAGGCAGACCAGGCTCAACTGGCCCCAGGACCTGCCCAGGCCCCAGGACCCAGCCAGGCCCCAGGACCCAGCCAGGCCCCAGGACCCAGCCAGGCCCCAGGACCCAGCCAGGCCCCCGAGGCCTCAGATGATGAGGCGGCGAAGGCCCCCGAGGCAGAGGAGGCCATGGAGGCCCCAGACACCCCCCCCTTTACTCCTCCCCCAGTTTGTCCCCATTTTCCCCAGCCTTTGAGTTCCCCACCCAGCCCCCCGGATGCCAGCCACCAGGTTCTCCTGGCCCAGCACATCGGTCCATGCGGGAGGACCTGGACAATGTAATGGCTGAGCTGGCCCAGCTCCGGGGGAAAGTAGCACAACTAAGTAGTGACTTGGAGGAACTCAAGGGCAGCAAGCCCTAAGTTTTTTTTTCCTTCCCCCTTTTTGAAATTTATTTTATTGTAGTAAAATTTTCTAGTTTCATACATTTGAACTGAGTAATGTGTTATTATTTCTCCTTCCTTGATATGGTATTCTATACTTTCATGTAGTTTCCCCTACACTCTTACATTTATCATTAACAGCATCAATATGCTATATAGGTTACATTTTTACAAATATTCTGACAACAATTTTGTCTTTAGCCCATTTTGTTGCCTGAATAATTGCAATATTATATTTGTCCACGTTTAATAAAGTGCCCACAACATATTTGCCATTTATTCTGTGTCTAAAATCTACCACTTAATTTAAGCCACTAGTAATAGTAAATGGACCCCTAAGTATTTGGCCAAAGATTTCTTAAATGCCCCCCCCCCTATTTACTGGCCTAATTTGATGTTGTAATACACAGCTTTGAGGACATAAGTTAAACACATAATAATAGGCGATAGGATATGCTGGCTACCCGTGCGGTCGGTGGCTAATAACACCAATTCACAGGCCGCGCTCACGGGCGGAGTGTGCCTTTAATCAAGCACACGTGACAACGCGGTCTGTGAGTTTAGTTGTCATATCCAAATAACAATGAAGCACAGGGCCGCTGCTCCCTATAAGCAGAGTACTGCATATGCCACCAACTACCAGGGGGACACCATCCCAGCTCCCAAAAATAAATAATTGTATATATTATAACATACTCCCCAACACTGGTTTTTAGAGCGCATCCCAATTTCCCGGATAGTTAAATCAATCTATGGGGGTTATTGTGGCCACTTACTATGGGGGCATTGTCTATGGAGGCAATTGGGGGCACTGTGTGTGTGGCCTCTATAGTAGTTTTTTTTTTTAAATTTTAATTCCGTAATATTTGTGGGAGGGGGCACAAAAGTTAATTTCAGCTTAGGGCACCCATTTGGCCAGCAGCGGCCCTGATGAAGCATCATTACTGTAATGATTTGTTTTTGACCCGTGTTCCTCACAACTTTACAGCTGAGGTGGCCGATGACCTTGAGGACCCCGTCCATCCACCGGATCCTGTCCAGCGTGCGGATGCCCGAGGGAGTCAAGTCCGGGGACAAATTATTAATAATCACTTTGCCTGTAAGTACCTAAAATCTTTAATCCCATACACAACACATACCAAACAACTTGAGGCAAAAAAAAGATTTTTATTTTCACAGAACACTTCCCAAATGTTTTTTGTTTTTGAAGGTTGAATAAAGTAATAATAAAAAAAAAAAAAAAAAACCAGATCACTTTCGCTTGCGAAGCTGCCTTGTTGAGCCTGCAGGAGGGGGAGCTGCGCTGGTAGAGCTGGTGGGCTCTGTTGGCTTTGGTGCAGCACTTTGTTGTTTCTCTTTAGCCAACAGAGCCAGTTTTTGCCTTTTGAGCTCTACCATCTCCTCCTGCAGGCTCAACATGGCAACCTCGTGTTGTGACTGAGCAAGATGCCTTTGTTCCATCATGGCTTCTATCCTGGCCTCATGCTGCAATTGTGCAGCATGTCTTGCCTGACTGATATCTACTAGGTCTTGTTGCAGAGCAAGCATAGCCGACTCGTGTGCGGCTTGCCTTGCCTGAGCTGCATTGAAGGCATTAGTTGCCACACACGAGTCGACATGTTGGACATGGAGTTTTTGCATATGGGCTTTGTGATGCCTAGTTATAGTTTGATGAAAGGCATTTTTAGCTTGCTGGGTTGGAGCCTGGGTTGGAGCCTGGGTTGGGAGCTGTTGATCCGGAATATTAGCCGGCTCCTCATCTGAGGAGAAGGCCACGCCGCTGCCACCGACGTGGGACCCTCTCTCGCTTGCCTCCCCACTAAATCCTTCTCCTTCTATTTCAGGATCGCTGCGTGGGGAGGCCAGCACTGACAAGGAGCAACGACCTTTGAAAAGAAAGAAGAAAAAAAAAATTGTTAATTTTGGATTATGTTCATGGACAAAATGATTTTTGGGAAAACATAAACAAGTTAATTTTGGCCAAAATATTTGTGGACATTGATTCATTCCAAATAAGGCAAAAAGGTAAAATCAAGTTGAAAAGACTGACTGTCCAAAAGTACAAGATGAACTGACTGCACCTAAGCCAGCAAGACACACTTGGCAAATAACACCCCCTATCTTATTAGCAATAGACTGCACTTCTGGAATTGAAACAGTTGCAATATACACAGACACAATTAATTATTATGCCACTGCACAAGCCTAACACAAAACACACATCCAAACAAATTTGTTAAGAATAATACCTGGAACGGGAGCAGATGCCGTTGGTCTGCGCCTGCTTGGCCCAGGTGGAGCTGAATCTGTTTGGGAAAAAGATTGTTTAACCTTAAAGAGATCCACACACCAGAAAGGAAATTCTTTTTACATCTGTGAAATCATTGTCTTTGCATGCTATTTCTAATTTTGCCATAAAAGTATTTGGCAAAGCTTTTACATTCCCTATCTGATCCCCCATGTTCCTCTATGAGGGGGCGGCCATATTTGTGCAGCAGAAGGTCGTTAGCATTAGAAGCTATAACTGACAGGCTGAGAAGGGACAGTCAGGCTTGGAAAACAGTCAGGTTTGGGGATTTCAAGTAACAATTACTTACAAAAGCAGCCCTATCAGTAAAAAATTATAAACACGACCTATAGGTAATTTTTAATTTGATTTATATTGGCTTTATTTTTTTTGTTTGTCAGTATAACTTTCATCTTAAGCTTCTCTGCAAGAGCAAATACACTTGGATTACTGTCATTACACCTACCTTGGGCAACATTCCGGTCTGTATCGAACGTGCCGTAGACACAGCGCACGCTCTCCCGGTGTATATATGGCATCAGCAGCTCCTCGTAACGGGTGTAATGCACCCTTTTAGGGGGCCCTCCTCCAGTTCCTGATCTAAAGAAAATATACAAATGGTTTTATTGTGTTGTCTCCAATAAGCAAGCAGTCACTTTTTGTTACTCATTGTTGCCCCAATCAATTGCCTTTACTTTCAAGTGTAACAATACTAAGGCTGTGACACCAAAACCAAACTAAAATGCTGCAAGTTGCTGCTAAGTTGCCTCGCTAACTCCCATGGCTCTCCCTTATACTCTCTCTGTGTTAACCAATGCTTAAAAAATAATACTCCTTGTTAAAGGACAGTACAGGGCATTAAGGGGTCCGTTTCCTAAAGTGCGTTTAAATTGCCTAAGAGTATAGTGTATGAACAGTTGCTAACTTTAAAGTTGAAGATTTTTTTCAAAGAAGATTGTCCAAGTTTCTTTGGTCGCCATAATATTTGGCAATATAGAGGTGAATATTTAATCGCCATAATAATCGCCATAATAATCGCCACTATAGCGATGAGTATTACATTATTGCGACAAATTTAATTTAAGCCACTAGTAATAGTAATAGTAAATGGACCCCTAAGTATTTGGCCAAATATTTCTTAAATGCCCCCCCCCCCCTATTTACTGGCCTAATTTGAGTTGTAATACACAGCTTTGAGGACATAAGTTACACACATAATAATAGGCATGCCATACATACAAGTAAAGTAAGCAGGAAACAAGGCAAAAAGGAAGGAAAGACAGTAAGCCAAAAGGAAAAGCCAGTTGAGGAGAAAAGCAGATGAGCGAGTGTTTCAATAGAAAGATGAATGTAAGTTATTTACCTGTACCTGTTCTCCTCTGCCAGCTTTTTCTTCAGGCACCTTTTTATGTCCTGGTAACGTTTCTTGCATTGGTGGACATTGCGGACACAGACACCTACACTGTTCACGTGTTCCGTAATGTCCCGCCAAGCTTTGGTTTTCCTTGATGTTGGGGTTTTGGTTGCATATTTGCCAATGAGAATGTGGAAAACTGGCACTAGCCCCTCAACTAGCGCCTCATTTTCAAATTCACTAAATTTTAATTGTCTCAGCCTTCCCTCCTGTGTTGTTTTCCTCTTTCGAGTGGTGGGGGCAACCTCCTCACTCTCAGCACTCTCACTGGGCTCCTGGGGCCGGTACTCTGTGCCCTCTGAACTTACAGGGCTGCCTTGGGGCCAAAGGGGCACCTGTTCCCCCTCAGTGCCAGAGCTGGCTGAGACCTCCGGCAAATTTTGACTCCTCCTTGGTATTTTTTTTTTTTGGGAACTCATAATAAATTTGGGTCAATTTGAGTAAGCTTTTAACCAAAATCTTGCACTTCTGTGCTCTCCCAAGGCAAATGTGCAAAATGGCGCCAGTTTTATGGTGTCGCGTGCGTCAAGTCGCTAACTAGCGTGCTTGCGTCACCTACCGCTGTGGGTGCGCGACAACTAGTGCGCTTGCATCACTTACCGCTGTGGGTGCGTGACAATTTGCGTGCATGCGCACCATACCGCTGTGGGCGCGCGACAATTAGCGTGCACGCGCAACATACCGCTGCAGTCTTGCGCGTGTGGAAAGTAGCGCATGTGCGAAAACAGCGCATGTGTTATTTAGCGCATGTGTTATTTAGAGCGACTAACGTATTGCCGTATCGTGCGCCGTATCGTGCGTAAAATCCCGCGAATAGGCTTTTAGTGAATTGTGCGAAAAGTCGCCAAAATTTGGAAACGGTAAATTTTTTAGCGCACGCTATAAATAGCGCACGTTTTATCGCCCTTTAGTGAATCAACCCTAAGTTCTGTAGAATACAATAGTGTTTTATCTGTTATCTGCTATGTGCCTGTGCCTTTTCTCCTTTGAATGGCTGCCCCCATACTACACAGCAGCTTATTTACAGTATATAAATTATAGTAGACTTTCTGAAGTAAACACACAACTTTTACCAGTGCAGGGCAGCAGCACATTATATTTTAGTTACTTTAATACACTTTAATTTTTTGGCGTTACTGTTCCTTTAAGAAGGGGCTGGATGGATTCTTAGTGAAGGAATACAGGGTTATGGGAGATAGCTCTTAGTTAATCTAGGGACTGGTCCGATTGCCATCTCGGAGTCAGAAAGGAATTTTTTTCCCTCTGCGGCAAATTAGAGAGGCTTCAGATGGGTTTCTTTTGGCCCCCATAAAACATTGGTAGCCAGGTGTTACGTTTTGCATAGGTGGCAGGGTGGGGACCTAAAACATTGCTAAGCCAGCCCAGGGCCCCCTAAAACATTGCTGGTCCTCCCCCAGTGTCCCTATACTATGGGCCGCTCCCCAAAGCAGCATCCTCCAGCTCCCCCCAGCATCCTCCCCAGCGTCCTCCAGCTCCCTACCAGCGTCCTCCAGCTCCCTCCCAGCATCCTCCAGCTCCGTCCCAGCATCCTCCAGCACCCCCATAGCATCCTCCAACTCCCTCCCAGCGTCCTCTCCAACATCCTTCAGCTCCCCCCTAGTATCCTCTAGCTCCCCCCAGCGTTCTCCCCAACATCCTTCAGCTCCCCCCAGCATCCTCCCCAACATCCTTCAACTCCCGCCTAGTATCCCTTAGCTCCCCCACAGTGTCCACCCCAACATCCTTCAGCTCCCCCGCAACGTCCTCCCCAGCATCCCCCAACTCCCCCATGGCTTCCTCCAGCTCCCCCCTGTGTCCTCCCCAACATTCTTCAGCTCCCCCTTAGCTTCCTCCAGCTCCCTCCCAGCATCCTCCCCAACATCCTTAAGCTCCCCCGCAATGTCCTTCCCAGCATCCCCCAGCTCCCCCTTAGCTTCCTCCAGCTCCCTCCCAGCGTCCTCCCCAACATCCTTCAGCTCCCCCCTAATATGCTCCAGCTCCCCCCAGCGTCCTTCCCAACATGCTTCAGCTCCCCTGCAACGTCCTCCCCACCATCCCCTAGATCCCACTTAGCTTCCTCCAGCTCCCTCCCAGCATCCTCCTCAACATCCTTCAGCTCCCCCCTAGTATCCTCCAGCTCCCCCCAGCATCCTCCCCAACATCCTTAAGCTCCCCCGCAATGTCCTTCCCAGCATCCCCCAGCTCCCCCTTAGCTTCCTCCAGCTCCCTCCCAGCGTCCTCCCCAACATCCTTCAGCTCCCCCCTAATATGCTCCAGCTCCCCCCAGCGTCCTTCCCAACATGCTTCAGCTCCCCCGCAACGTCGTCCCCAGCATCCCCCAGCTCCCCCTTAGCTTCCTCCAGCTCCCTCCCAGCGACATGAGAGACGCGAGTGTCTCACGTCACTGGAAGAGTAGAGAGTGGGGAAATTTAGAAATTGGGCCAATTCAGAAAACGTGGGATATTTCAAAATCAATCTGGGACTACTGGACAGGGTGGAGAAATCGGGACTGTCCCGCAAAAGCCCAGAACCTTATTACAGAACAAGCATAACTGATGCTTTATTCAGAGACCCTAAAAGTCAAAGTGCACTATCATGTCAGGTCCTTGTGATTTTATAAGATGGTAAATTGAATTTATATTTTATACTTTACATATATGGCATATTTATATACTTTTATCTCCTACCTCACCTGCCTTGGGTTGTCTTTAGTTACATATTCTAATCTCTAGTCACCCATACATGAATACTTAAATTACTAGAATTTGGTCTATTGAAAAGAAATCTTTCATTAACTGATCCCTCAGTTGTGTAGACAGATGAAAAGAAAAGTTCAAGTTTTTGCATAAGTTATGCACAGTTACGCATAAGTTTACTGTGGGGCCCAGTAACTAGTCACTAGTAGTTCAGTGACACTATTAGGAATAACTTTAAGGGGTTCAAGCCTATAGATTGTATTTTTGCCAAAAATGTCATTAAACTTCATAACGTTTATTTGTTGGCAAAAATAAATGTTTGATATATTGCAATGAAGAAAAGGGAGAGGAAAGAGTGTAGCCTTTGAAGTCCAATTTTGGCGAAACACGCATCAGGCGCATTTAGCATTCGTCTACCTTGGGACTGGGTGTTAGGTGTTGATTGGGCAAGTTTGGGTGGCGGTAAAGTTTGGGAGGCAGCAGTTTCGTGGGGTAGGATGTCAAAAAATTACACTGTTAACATAGCAAATAATTCAATCTATCATTCTGAATTTTATTCTTGAACCAACAAATATATTTTCTTCTAGCTGTAATATTGGGGTATAGACAGCCAGTGCATTGTGCCTGATTCTCAACCTTCATAAGGAACCGGCGCTACATATTAGAACTGCTTTCAGATAACCTATTGTTTCTCCTTCTCCCGTGTAACTGGAGGATTCCCAAGCTGGATTTCTGACTACTGGATTTCTAAGTGCTATTCTGATATCTACTGGGAGCTACTATCTTGCTACCTTCGCATTGTTATAATGATCGGCTGCTGGGAGTAAAGGTGGTATCACTCCAACTTGCAGCACAGCAGTAAAGTATGACTAAAGTTTATCAGAGCACAGTTCACATGGCTGTGGCACCCTGGTAAATGAAGAATATGGCTAGCCACATGTGAAATTTCAGAATTTAAAAACTTAAATAAAAAAATTTAAAAAATCTGTTTGTGCTTTTTAAAATGAATTTCAATGCAGGATTCTGCTGGAGAAACTTTATTAACTGATGCGTTTTGAAAAAAACATGTTTTCCCATGATAGTATTTCTTTAAGGCAGCTAGTCTATACAGCAGTCACTGGTAGTAGAAGCTTTCAGCTGATTTCCTGCTAAATACATGCTAGCTACTTGTATACAATATTACTACAACCTCTTGTTCCTTGATAATTATTAATCAGGGGGTTTAAGCAATTTAGCTTTTATTGCAAATTACCTTATCTGACCTCAAGTGAAATCTGCATAACACCTAACTGTTCCCTATCCCAAATTGCTTCTTGCAGTCAGAGGCATTTGGTCAGAACAAGAAAAAACATTTCACATACATTTATTGAAGCTATGTGCTATGATCTCAAAGGACAATGAAAGGTTAATATAAATTAAAAGTAAGTCTAAAGACATTCTTTTTGAGTACTAACTGCATATCTAAATTCCCAGAGCCCTCTGAGATATGGTGCTGGCAGCCTACAGCAGTGTGAAGACTACAGTGACATCACTGAAATATCTCTGTCCTTCCTGTAGGCTGCCAGCGGCAGCCTTCCTACTCTCTGAGCATGTGTGTAACTTGATCCTGTCTCCTGTTCTGAGCTACACATGCCCACCAGCCAATCAGAAGCGGATCTGGCAGAGGGGAGGGGGGGGGAGGGAATGAAACACATGTGCAGTATGAAGTAAGGAGGGAAAGGAAGGGAGATTACTTTTTTAGAGATGGCTGCCTGTTCTAGAAAATGTAAAGTAAGTGTGACTGAGTAAATATTTGATTAGGTGAGCCAAAAGTGTGGCGTTTTTACTAAACAATAGGAGGACTATTGGGCAGTATGCTTTTTAAATTTTGACTTGCATTCTCCTTTAAGTTAAATTGGTTCAGCTCAATCTATTAGTGGTTGACGCAGGATATGGTGTATAAAGGTTCAATCAAGATTAATGTGAATAAGATACCAGGGCCAGATGGAATACACCCTCAGGTACCGAGAGAGCTGGGTTCAGTTTTACAGTGGCCTCTGTTTCTGATATTCTCATATTCACTTTTATCTGGTATGGTACCTATGGATTGGAGGATGCCATTGTTATATTTAAAAAGAGATTACAATCTCAGCCTGGCAATTACAGGCCAGTAAGTTTGACATCCGTGGTGGGCAAGTTATTTGAAGACTTTTTAAGGTATCACATACAAAATTATGTTATGGAGAATGGCATTATGAGCAGAGTTATGTCAGATAAATTTGATTGCTTTCTATTATGAGGTTAATAAAAAGTTGGAGAGCAGGCTTGCACTGTCATCTATTTGTATTTTGCCAAAGTGTTTAATAAATTGCCCCTCAAGTGACTGCTTTCTAGGTTAAGGTCTATTGTCTTAATAAAGTTGTCTGTATATGGATAGGAAACTGGCTGCAGGATCATGTACAGAGTGTGGTTCTTAATGTTACATTTGTTACTTGCAGTAGTGTTCTTAATGGGTCTCCCCAGGGTTCTGTATAAGGTCCACATTTGATACTGTGCCCCTCAAATGACTGCTTTCTAAAATAAGGTCTGTTAGTCTTAGTTAAGTCGTTTGTACATGGATAGGAAACTGGCTATAGGATCAGGTACAGAGGGTGGTTGTTAATATTCTCTACTTGGAGTAAGGTTGCCAGTGGGGTCCCTCAGGGTTCAGTTCTGGGTACACTTTTGTTTAACTTGTTTATTAATGACTTAGGGGAGGGTATTATAAGTAATGTATCAGTGTTTGCAGACTACACAAAACTCTGCAGCCCAATCAATTCTATCCAGGATGTGGCATCCTTGCAGCAGGATTGTGACAAACTAGCAATCTGGGCAGCTAAGTGGCAGTTGAAATTTAATGTGGATAAATGTAAGGTCATGCACCTGGGATGTAAAAATATGCAAGCCACTTATACCCTTAATGGTACTGCATTTGGCAAATCCATAATGGAGAAGGACCTTGGAGTCCTTGTAGATAATAAACTTGGCTGTAGCAAGCAATGCCAGGCAGCAGCTGCATTAAAATGGGCATAGATTTATGGGAAGAGGGGGTTATTCTTCCACTTTACAGAGCGCTAGTAAGGCCCCATTTAGAATATGCCATTCAGTTTTGGTCTGAAATGCTCATTATTAAGTTAAAAAGGGTACAGAGAAGAGCAACTAAGCTGGTAAAGGGTATAGAAAGTCTCAGTTATGAAGAAAGACTGGCCAAGTTAGGGTTGTTTGCACTGGAGAAGAAGGGGATCATATAATAAACTCTCCAATTTTTTTTATTACCAGTAGGCCCTTCCAGCTGACATGACGGCACCTATTTCAATTAGAAGAAAGGAGGTGGGGTCTAATTATTCTAAAATGATTTTTTAATGTGAGAGCTATGAAGTCATACAGGGGTTGGAATACAGGGTTATGGGCAATAGCTCTAAATACAAGTTGATCTAGGGGCTGGTTGGAGATTACATTTAGTGCAACCCTGCTGTCCAAATTTTACTAACATCATGCAAAAAAATCAATCAAATGTATCTAACATAACCTATCCTTCATAAAACCATGCTGATTACTGATCATAATGCCATTTTCCAGAATATAATTTTGAATGTGATCCCTAAACACGCCTTAAAATAATTTGCCCTCCACAGATGCCAAACTTACTGGCCTAAAACTGCTAGACTGAGATCACAATCCATATTTAAATATAGGAATTGCATTAGCTTTGCCCCAACCCATAGGTACCATACCAGTTGTAAGCGAGTCTGAGAAAATCAGAAAAAGAGGCCTGACTAAAACTGAACCTAAGCTCTCTCAGTACCCTAGGGTGTATCCCATCTGGCCCTGGTGCCTTGTTTAAATTACTTTTGAGTAAACCTTCATTTACCATATCTATCTGTGGGCTTGGAAACTATGCCTCTTCTGCTGTATACACTGAAAAAACAACTAATTAAGCACATTTTAATTTTTGTATCCATTATAAGCACATTAATACCATTATCTAATAGAAGCACACAGAAGGGATGGGAAAATAGGAGAGGAGCAAACTGAGCAGACTTGCGCCATGACCTGAAGGATTTTTGGAAGCAGGAAGTCTGACACAGAAGATTATGTGTACACAAAAGACTTATTGCAGCTTTTCTGTGAGTGCTTATGGCGTTATTTATAGCAACCTTTCTGATAAAGCTTACTTAATTTTTACCTTTATCTTCTCCTTTAATAAACTCAAAAAACTTTTTAGGGTTAGTCTTAGCCTTTGCCTCAATATGATCCTCATTTTCTATCTTCACCTTCCTGATTGCAGGAATGCTCCTACATTAGCTTATTAAAAGGATAAAATGGCAGTAGTAATGATTTAATATGGTTTTAAATGATGATCATATCTATTCTATGCTTTTAAAAGAAAACCAAATGCCCCAATCTATGCTGAAATACTGCCCTTCAGGAGCTAAAATTTGCTTTTCTGAAATTCAGAGTCTTTGTTGTCCTTGTGTAATTTTGCTTTTTGCAAGAGATCACTAGATCCAGTATAACATGATTTCTGGTTGGCTCCTCAACAACCTGTGACATAAAATTGCCATGCAACAGGTTTATAAATTTGTTCCCATTAACTGTCCTGGCAGCATAGTTGATCCAGTCAATATCTGCGTAATTAAAATCCCCCATTATCATCACTTGCCCCAAACTAATAGCCTTTTCTATTTGCAACAGAAGCTGAGCCTCTTCCTCCTTTTACATTAGGGGGTCTGTAGCATACCCCTACAATTAATTTGACTCTACAATCCGTGAAAAGCTCCACCCATAAGGATCCATCTCCCTCATTTTCCATCATCACTTCTTCCTCAAAATTGGCTTTTAAATCATGCTTAACAAACAGACAAACCCTCCTCCTTTTCTATTTACCCTGTCCTTTGAAAACAAAGTATAGCCTTCAATATTTACTGCCCCATCATGTGACACATTTAGCCAATAATGCAACACCAATGACATCATATTCTCCTTTAATGCCAGCACCTCCAGCTCTCTTATTTTATCAGGCTTATTGCACTTGTAAACATAAATTTAATAGTGGTACCAGCTTGTAAATTGTGTATATACAACCTGTGGACCTCCCTGCAATTATCAATACTCCAACCCACACTTTGTCTTACTATGCCCACTAGCATCTCTAAGCCCATCTCCCACAGAATTACCCACTGCACCCTTCCCCCATGCCAGATTAAAATCTCCTGTCTAGCCATTTTCACCCCCATAGCAGCTACACCATCATCATGGAGGTGCAGCGCATCCTCCTTGACAAAGAGCCTGTAGCCGAATGAAAAATAAGTCCAGTTCTCAAAAAACACAAAGCCCTCCTTCCTTACACCAATTTCTCAGCCACACATTGATCTCCCTAAACTCCCGCTGTCTAACGCTAATGTCTCACAGAGAGCTTTAGTCACTGTGATTTTTAAAAAGAAAGTTCCAGCGGCAAGTAGCTCATCTTTTCCCAACAAGTGATTACTAGAGATTTCCACAGTGGAGCAGTTCTATTTCCCACAAATCCAGGTGTGATATCCCCCACCCACAATTAGAAATTACATTCAGTGCAATAGGGAAATTGCAGCAACTTCCTGCTCAGTGGGTTTTACTTTCAGCAATTTCAATAGTTTTGAATGACAATGCTTTCTTTGTAAAATCACTCTAAAAAGGGCCTCATAAAAATTTGTAGCGATAAGTTATTTGAAGTAGTATTGTCAGTTTAGGTACAGGCGATTTATAGTCTTCACTATGTAGAGACAAAAACGAGCGACTCATTTCTCCGTGGGACATTAGCCTTAATGTTGCTCAGGTAACATCTGTGATATAATTCCCTTGGAAGTCCTCTCCCTGAGCTTTTCCCTTAGTTCTTGAGGACTTCCCCCCTCATCTAGCTTGGTCATTGGTACCTATGTATACCAAGACCCACCCATAATCTGTCTACTCGTTCCACCCATGCTGAACCCCAGCACCAGGCAAGCAACAGACAGTTTGGCATGAAGGGTTCTTACAACAGGTTTATCCTATCCATCTTCCATCTATCACGCTTCCTTGTTCCAATACAGAAATAGGCAATGACCATGAAATAGGAAAAATCCAAGCAAGTGGGCCCACTGACACCTAGGCCCATCGGAAGTTTTCCTGGTATCCTTTTGGGCCAGTCTGACACTGCCCTCCTGTATAAAAGATGCTGGCCCCAAGGTGCTCTGAGAGTCAGCCTGCTCTATACATGAAAGCTCATACAGTTCAGAGGTGTCTTTCCCAGCATCTTCACCCAAAATGGTGAATTGTTGCTTTAGGCAAGCTGTGCACCAGTCCCCCTGCCCCTTCTGTTTACAAATATACAAATCTGTCTCTCCTCATTAGTCTCCACTGTCCTTTCTCCACTTCACTGGCCCCTACCAGTGATTGCACTATGAGCCTCCTGTCAAATCACAATACACACCACATACAGTACGCTCCCAGAGAAGCAAACGCATTAGCAGACAAATAACATGGTCAAAGTCTCACCAGGAAACAAATTATTCCACAGAATAGAATCAGAACTGGAAATAATAGATATAGTTTTAACCTTAACAAACAACACATGGAGATTTATGTACGTATTTTCCTTCCCACTCTCTTAATAAAACTTAATGTCTTTCCCCCTTTATTGTGTTGGGTTGAAAACCCCAACATACTGTTCTTCGACTTATTCCTCCGCTTCTTCTTATTATTCTTTGCGCCCCTCATTTTCTAAACGCTACTCCTCCTACAGTTTTAGGGGTACAACACCCAAACTCTCCACACTTCTTCACCCTTTAGCGGTGCAGGTTGCTTGTGCTTTTCTAAGCGATCCCGCCCCGTCTTTTTGTGGTGCAGTTCCGAACCCCGCAATTTTCCCATTGACTTTGACAGGGAAGATTTTCAAACTGCTGCCACTCTTACAGCTTTGAGGCTACACTCCCCAAACTTGAATTACATAGTCATGAGGTCAGCCTGAATGAAAATATGATGATTATTGGATGCCCAAAAGTGGGCGGAGCTGTGAACAGCCAATCAGATTTTGCCTATTGGCTTGCTGCCATTCCCACAGTAATAACACCGGGGTCCCCAAACTTTGCAGGGTTAGGCACCAGGTAACTGCGGTTCAAGGTTACAAAAAGTGGGTGGAGCTGTGAACAGCCAATCAGATTTTACCTATTGACTTCAGATGTTTAAATTTAAACTGCTGCCATTCTTTAAATATTAATCCTAAGGTCCCTGAACTTTGCAGAGCTAGTCACCAGGTAACTGCGATTCAGAGTTAGAAAAAGTGGGTGGAGCCACCAACAGCCAATCAGATTTTAACTATTGATTTTTAATGGGGAAATTCAACCTGCTGCCATTCTCACAGTATTAACACCAGGGCCACTAGGGGACTAGATTTTTAGGTTTTAAAAAAGTGGGTGGAGCCACCAACAGCCAATCAAACTTCACCTATTGAATTTTTTTTTTGTTAAATTTAAAATGCTGCCTTTCTCACACTATTTATGCCAGGGTGCCCACTGTTTGTCACTGGGTGACTTCAACTCAAGGTTAGAAAAAGTGGGCACACTCACCAACCACCAATCACATTTTACCTATTGACTTTTATTGGTTTAAATTGAAACTGCTGCCGTTCTTTAACTGTTAATCCTATGGTCCCTAAACTTTGCAGAGTTAGTCACTGGGTAACTGCAGTTCCAGGTTAGAAAAAGGGGGCGGAGCAGATGTCACTCGTTGACTTTCAGTGGGGAAATTTAAATTGCTGCCATTCAGACACTATTAAAACCAGGGTCCTCAAACTTTGCACAGTAGTTTTCTGAGGATCCCCTGATGACGGGTCACATGACCTGAACTGTGTAGGGAACTGCTACACAGGTTTTTCCAAAGAGCAGGAACAAGTTGACCCACCTTCCTTCACGGTTTGCTGAGGATACAAAAGAAAACCGAAATTACTTCAGTCAAAAAGACCAGGAGGACTGCAAAAGTTTAAAAATACTGGTACTCAGTGGAGGAAAAGGGCTCACATATTGGCTACAATAGCAGGACTCAAGATGAACACAAAGTATGCTAATTAACGTCCACATGCTATGTAACCTAACTGAACAGACTGCACACTGGGAAAAGGCTGCCTGATATGTTTTTATAGAACTATGCTGGAGAACAGTGTTTTATTGAATAAAAGATTTTTTTAAATGTTTTTATAAACCATATTATAGGCGCTCACCACTTGTTCTGCCATGTGGTATGAGACACAGTAGGAAGGAGGTCCCTGCCCCGTAGAGCTTACAATCTGAGTGGTTGGATAACATACAGGCACAAACTGGAAGGTAAGAGTGCATCAGGTATGGGCATTTGCCCTTAAGCGCAGGACTGGGCAAAATAATGTTTTAGTGCTCCAGAAGGTAATAGCTGAGTTTTTTCTTAAAGAGAGTGGGTGAGTTTTCCCTACGGAGGGATTCAGGCATAGAGTTCCAGAGGCAGGGCCGCCATCAGGGGGGCACAGGGGGGACTGTTGTCCCGGGCCCGGCCGATTGTTGCTTTAAAGGGGGCCCGGCCGTGATACAGCTTTTAAGCATGGGCCCCCTTTAAAGAATTACGGGCCCTTGGGTCATTGGTGGTCAGCGGGTAATTCAATTGGCTGTGCCCCGTGCGTACTGACGTCACAAGTACGCACGGGGCCCAGCCAATTGAATTACCCGCTGACCACGGGTGCAACCTTATAAAAACTGCAGCGGCAAGCCGGTGGGCATAAGAAGAGGATACAGCCGGAGGAGGCGGCAGCGGATGATGATGATGTAGAAGGCAGGTGCTGGGGAGAGCAGGGAGAGCCACAGGACATGCCTCAGGAGGATGGTAGGGAGGAGGATGTTAGGGGGGCTGGAGGATGTTGGGGACGACACTGGGGGAAGCTGGAGGATGGTAAGGGGGGCTGGGGGAAGCTGGATGATGGTAGGTGGGGCTGGAGCATGCTGGAGTAGGATGGTAGGTGGGGCTGGAGCATGCTGGGGAGGATGTTGGGAAGGACGCTGGGGGAAGCTGGAGGATGGTAAGGGGGGCTGGGGGAAGCTGGAGGATGGTAAGGGGGGCTGGGGGAAGCTGGATGATGGTAGGTGGGGCTGGAGCATGCTGGAGTAGGATGGTAGGTGGGGCTGGAGCATGCTGGGGAGGATGTTGGGAAGGACGCTGGGGGAAGCTGGAGGATGGTAAGGGGGGCTGGGGGAAGCTGGAGGATGGTAAGGGGGGCTGGGGGAAGCTGGATGATGGTAGGTGGGGCTGGAGCATGCTGGGGTAGGATGGTAGGTGGGGCTGGAGCATGCTGGGGAGGATGTTGGGAAGGACGCTGGGGGAAGCTGGAGGATGGTAAGGGGGGCTGGAGGATGCTGATGAGGGCGCTGGGTGAAGCTGGAGGATGCTGGGAGGGAGCTGGAGGATTTTGTGGAGGATGCTGCAGCGGGAAGTGGGCCATAGTATGAGGATGCTGGGGGAGGACCAGCAATGTTTTAGGGGGCCCTCGGCTGGCTAGCAATGTTTTAGGGGGTCGCTACCCTGGCTACCAGTGTTTTAGGGGGCCCTGGCTACCAATGTCTCTGTGTCCTTTGTACTGATGGGAGGGGCCATTGGGGAGGCGTGTGGGGCGTGGGAGGAGGGGGCCCAGAAAATTCTGTTCTGAGGGGCCCCGTGATTTCTGATGGCAGCCCTGTACAGAGGTAAGGAGCAGTGAGATAGAAAGGTTTAAGACGAGAGAGCGCAGTGGGTGTGGATGGTGTAAAGAGACGGAGGCTCTGAGAGGAGTGGAGGAGACGACCAGGAACATGTAGGGAGACCAGTGAAGTAATGTAGTGAGGAGCAGAGGAGTGAAGGGCTTTGAATGTCATATGGGATACGTGGCAGAAAAAGGGCTTAACTGCCAATGACGTGTCCCAGATGAAGGATTCTCTCTGCAGCGGCGGCATGTGCCGACGCTCCAGAGAGTTTCTAGTGATGACAGCCCCCTGGGCAACGAGCCAGGGGGGCTGTCATGTGGGTCCTGCGGCGCGATCGTCACAGGACCATCCTAGAAGCAGCAGACCCGATCGCATTGCATCTGCTGCTTCCTGCTTCTCCCCAACACCGCTGCACACTGAGATCCTGCAGCCTGGAGGACAGAGCCAAGGGATCGGTGCTTCAGGACAGGTAAGGTGTTTTTTTGCACTTACACACATTTATACACACTTACAGCACACAATTTAGCAGGTTTTTTTTTTCCATTTTTCACACTTATATACACACTTACACACTGTCACACAAATTTTACACATGTATACACAAACACTTGTTTTTTTTTGTTTTTTTTTACACTTTGTTTTTAGTTTCTTTTACCTAAAAACTGTTTATTTTGACAGCGTGACTATTTGATGAGATATTCTGACCACTAATTACACTTATTTTGTTGTTTCACTGATTTGCACAATTTTTGTGGTTTTATCGCATTTTTATCCCTGTATAAGTGTTCCTGATCTGTTTTTAGCATAGCTTTGCCATGTGTAGAAAAATAACTTTACCTATTTTGAATTCATCAGAATGTGTACTTTCCAAAAATATATGGTTTTCTGGGGTCTCTGTATAGTTAGGGGGTGTTACGGCACATAATACGCTGACAGGGGGCTCTGTATGCAAAAGCTGAGTTGGCAGGCGAGAAATCCATATGCGCTATTTTCATTTTGGGGTCAGTACATACCACAGACTTTGGTATATCTATGAATGTTGGGCATCAAACTGTTCAGTAGACCTTAGGTGTTCCTATTTGAGATGACTTGCCTTTGTATGCAAGAAATTGTGTGAGATAAACGCGGCAAATTGCAACATTTTTAGGTGATTTTGTGAAATGTCATAAAAACCAATAACTTTAGGAAAGCTTTGCAGATTGGTACTTTGGTGTAGAAAGGACTCTTTACCCTTGTTGGATTTGTCAGAATGTGTACTTTCCAAAAATATATGGTTTTCTGGGGGTCTCTGTATAGTTAGGGGGTGTTACGGCACATACTACACTGAAAGGGGGCTCTGTATGCAAAAGCTGAGCTGGCTATTTTCATTTTGGGTTCAGTACATACGGCAGACTTTGGTATATCTATGCATATTGGGCATCAAACTGTTCTGTAGACCTTAGGTATTCCTATTTGGGGTGATTTGCCTTTATCTGATCTTTATCAAGAAATTGTGAGAGATAAATGCGGCAAATTGCAACATTTTTATGCGATTTTCTGAAATGTCATAGAAATCTGAAAACTTAGGAAAGCTTTACAGCTTGGTACTTTGGAGTAAAAAGAAATGTTTACCCATTATAGATTTGGGGGAATGTGTACTTTCCAAAAATATATGGCTTTCTGGGGTGAGTGTACTTTTTTGTAGCATTATCCCACATAAAGGATATAAATGTGTTGATTTTGCAGGAGCTGAAATGATAGATCATATGGGGGTATGTTCCAATTGGGGCCCGTACATGCCAAATATTTAGGTAAACATAGTAACATAGTAAGTTGGGTTGAAAAAAGACATACGTCCATCAAGTTCAACCATAATGCCTATATATAACCTGCCTAACTACTAGTTGATCCAGAGGAAGGCAAAAAACCCCATCTGAAGCCTCTCTAATTTGCCGCAGAGGGGAAAAAATTCCTTCCTGACTCCAAGATGGCAATCGGACCAGTCCCTGGATCAACTAGTACTAAGAGCTATCTCCCATAACCCTGTATTCCCTCACTTGCTAAGAATCCATCCAGCCCCTTCTTAAAGTTAAATAATGTATCAGCCAGCACAACTGATTCGGGGAGGGAATTCCAGAACTTCACAGCTCTCACTGTAAAAAATCCTTTCCGAATGTTTAAATGGAACCTCCCTTCTTCTAAACGAAGTGGGTGCCCTCGTGTCCGTTGGAAGGACCTACTGGTAAATAAAACATTAGAAAGGTTATTATATGATCCCTTTATATATTTATACAAAGTTATCATGTCACCTCTTAAGCGCCTCTTCTCCAGTGTAAACAGACCCAACTTGGCCAGTCTTTCTTCATAACTGAGACTTTCCATACCCTTTACCAGCTTAGTTGCCCTTCTCTGGACCCTCTCTAACTCAATAATGTCCCGTTTGAGCACTGGAGACCAAAACTGAACAGTATATTCTAGATGGGGCCTTACCAGCGCTCTGTAAAGGGGAAGAATAACCCCCTCCTCCCGTGAATCTATACCCCTTTTAATACAGCTCAAAACCTTGTTTGCCCTTGCAGCTGCTGCCTGGCATTGCTTGCTACAGCCAAGTTTATTATCTACAAGGACTCCAAGGTCCTTCTCCATTAGGGATTTGCCTAGTGCAGTCCCATTAAGGGTATACGGGGCTTGCATATTTTTACATCCCAGGTGCATGACCTTACATTTATCCACATTAAATCTCATCTGCCACTTAGCTGCCCAGATTGCCAGTTGGTCAATATCCTGCTGCAGGGATGTCACATCCTGGATAGAATTGACTGGTCTGCAGAGTTTTGTGTCATCTGCAAACACTGATACATTACTCATAATACCCTCCCCTAAGTCATTTATGAACAAATTAAACAAAAGTGGACCCAGTACAGAACCCTGAGGGACCCCACTGAGAACCTTACTCCAAGTAGAGAATGTACCATTAACAACCACCCTCTGTACCCGATCCTGTAGCCAGTTTTCTATCCATGTGCAAATGACTTCACTAAGACCAATAGACCTTAGCTTAGAAAGCAGTCGTTTGTGGGGAACGGTATCAAATGCTTTAGCAAAATCCAAATAGATTATATCTACTGCATCCCCACTGTCCAGCTTCTTACTTACCTCATCATAAAAAGCAATTAAATTGGTCTGACATGACCTGTCCTTCATAAAGCCATGCTGATTACTGCTCATAATGGCATTCTCCACTACATAATTTTGAATGTGATCCCTTAACAAGCCTTCAAATAACTTGCCCACCACGGATGTCAAACTTACAGGCCTATAATTGCCAGGCTGAGATCTTACTCCCTTTTTAAATATAGGAATGACATTCGCCTTCTTCCAATCCCTAGGTACCATACCTGATGAAAGAGAGTCTGAGAATATCAGAAACAAGGGCCACTGCAATTCTGCCCCTAGCTCTCTCAGTACCCGAGGGTGTATTCCATCTGGCCCAGGTGCCTTGTTTACATTTATCTCATCAAAATTGCTAACTTTAGAAAAGCTGTGTGGCTTGGTACTTTGGAGTAGAAAGACACGGGTACCCAATTTAGATTTGGGGGAATGTGTACTTTCCAAAAATATATGACTTTCTGGGGTGAGCGTACTTTTTACTAGCTTTATCCCACATATAATAATGTAAATGTGTTGATTTTGCTGAAGCTGAAATAACAGAAATGATTGATCATATGGGGTATGTTCACATTGGGGCCCCTACATGCCACATACTTAGGTAAACCTATACATATTGTGCATCAAACTGTTCAGTGGACCCCTGGCGTTCATATTTAGGGTGTTTTATTTGGTTACTTTATGACCTGTAGGAGATAAGATACTATAGACTGGAAGCTTTGAAGTGATTTTTTAAAAATTTCACAAATTTTGATAAAAACCAATAACTTTAGGAAAGCATTGCAACTTGATAGTTTGGACTAGACACACAGTTGTGCCTATTCTGGATTCCCCAGAATCTGTTCTTTCTAAAAATTTACAATTTTCTGGGATAAACCTTCTGTTAGTGGAATTTTTGTCCTTGAAATCTAAAGTACGCAGCTTTCTGAAGCAGTGCTTTGGAAATTTGGTAGTGTACTGCTGGGAGTTTTTGACCTATACAAGTGAGAAATATCCATAAAACTATATATATTTGGTATTGGCATGTTCAGGGGACATGGGGCTTTCCAAATCAGTTGTATATTTGAGCATAAAATAATTTTTGTTTCTAGTATGTGTGTTTATATTATGGAAAATTTGATTTTTTTTCATTTTTAGACATTTAGAAGCCTTTATCTTGTTACAGAATTGAAATTACACAAAAATTCTACCATATTTTGAAAGCTTAGGTTGTTCTGAAAAAAACGATATATTGTTTTCCTGGGTAAACTAAAAATCCCCCCAAGGAAAGGCCCCTAAACTGAAACAGTGCAAAATGTTCAAAAACTGTCTGGCAATACAAGTTCCATTTTGACCAAAACAGCTGGCAGTAAAAGGGTTAATATCTATTGTGAGAGATGCAAGGAATAAAAAATACTGTTTGGTGTATTTTCCACCGGTGTTTAAGGTGGTATACAATTAGTACCAGGAAAAATGCCTGGTTGTGCAGCAAGTAGTGCTGATTTAATGTTGGCGGCTTAGGAAAAGTAAAGGAGTAAATGCAGGGTGAGTAGGATAGGTCTTCTATGCCGTACTCCATTTAGTATTTTAAGCTGCGCAGCTGTAGGTAGCTGCCTGATTAGGCTGCAGGTGAGCAGCAAATAATAAGGTCAAAGGTGAGAAGCCAAAGTGTGCCAGAAGCTGGTGAGCAGATATCCCAGGAGGGAAGAGACAACAGGGCTGAGTGAGTATCCCAAGTGTTTACGAGTGTGAGAGTCACCGTGGATGTGCGAGGGTCATTGGGGATGGTGATAAGCCCAGAACAAGGTTCCAGATAGTGAGAGTTACCCTGGAAGGTGAGTCCCAGAGAGGGGACAAATCATGAACATGTTTAATGAACTGTTTGCTGATGTTTATGTTGGGAGGAGTATTTAAGGACTTCTAATGTAACATTTTAATTTTACTTCTAATGTAATTGTAAAACTTCTAATATTGTATATGTATTGATTTGTCCCTGTAAGTATTATGTTAGACAGACTACACAGGAATTGTATAAGAGAGTACATAAACACTGTTCAATGAAATGATGTGCTAGAGATATGTGGATAAAAATGTATCCCTAAGTACGGTGGCTGCACATTTTCTGGAAGCACATGGGGAGAAGACCAACTCTTTTTTTGTATTAAATATTCTGATTATATGCTCTGATTTATTTATTTCAGTTGGTATGACCTTGTGATTCCATTATTATGGACCAAGATTTGCCGATTCCTGACTGCACCTTAAAGAACAAAGATAGGTAAAAACTAAGTAAGTGTAATGTATTTGAGTGTTATTTCACATACGTGCCACTAGGTGGCAATACCGTGGTGTGATGTATGTCTCATGCGCCCCGGAAGTAATAAACCAGAAGGGAAATACCCTGTTCACTCTCCATGCTCTGACTGTTTTCATGCTAGTTATTGTGCACCTAAAAACAAGTATATAGTAACATAACTGTGCATATTGATGCCGACATAACATAAATTGGCGACGAGGGAAACGTGCCCACGGTCAATATCTAGTTGTTAAGCCAGAAGTAAGGATGGCTACGATCATTGGACAGATTGATACCTTCGACGAGGCGAGAGAGCAATGGACCACGTATGTAGAACGCTTTGAACACTTCGTGAAAGCAAATGACATTGACGAGGGAAAAACAGTGTCGGTTTTCCTCAGCGTAATGAGAGCATCCACTTATGGACTCTTACGTAGCCTTATTGCACCAGTTAAGCCCGGCACTATGTCATATGGAGACATTGTGAACACACTGCAAGCGCATTTCAGTCCCAGGCCTATTGTGATTGCTGAGAGGTTCAAGTTTCACAAACGAAATCAGGCGGAGGGGGAAAGTGTTGCACAGTATGTGGCTGTATTAAAGAAACTGGCGGAGCACTGTGAATTTGGTGACAATTTAAACGATGCATTAAGAGACAGAGTGGTGTGTGGCCTGTGCAGCGAGTCAATACAGCGGAAGCTTTTGACTGAATCGGCGCTCACGTACCAAAAGGCCCTGGACATAGCAATGTCAATGGAGGCTGTATCGAGGGAATCACAGCATTTAAGTAACTCATTGAAAGTAAATGCCATGTCTTTTGCATCAGAATCGCCAAAGGCAAAATGTTTTAGATGCGGAAAGTCTAACCATACCCAAAATGAATGTTTTTACAAAGACCAACTGTGTCACAATTGTGGAAAGAAGGGCCACATCGCTCGGTCATGTAAAGGTGCAAAGACAGAGGTGAAAATACCGAGAGTTTTCGGAAAAGGAAACTATGTAAAAAGTAAGGGAATGACAAAGAAAAAAACAATTCACAAAATGGGCACTGAGACGGAAAGGCTGAATGAAGAGACAAGTTCGGATACTGAGTCTGAACTGACACTACACAACGTTACCGCAACATCGCAAAACCCTGCACCAGGGAACATAATGAAAAGGGAAAATGAGGAAGGGACAGCGGTAATAAAAATACAACCAAAAATTGAGGGGTTACGAGTAGAGATGGAAGTCGACACAGGAGCGGCAGTTTCTATTATCTCAGGGGAACTGTATAGAGATAAATTAAGTCACATTCGTCTGCGCCATACAAACGTTGTTCTCAAGACATACACTGGCGAAGTAATCCGGCCAGAAGGAGTCATCAAGGTGTGCGTTAAGCTAAACAAACAACATGCACGGTTACCACTGTATATTGTTACCGGAAATGCGGTTCCGCTATTTGGACGCGAGTGGCTTCGCCGAATTCATCTGGACTGGCGTGAGATCAAATCAATAAGTGCAGTACACCGCAGCAACGAAGGGACATTGGACAGCCTTCTAAAACAGCATGAGAAAGTTTTCAGTGAAGAGTTAGGAACTTTCAATGGTTACACAGCTACCATCAATCTGAAACCAGGAACTCAACCAAAGTTTTTCCAAGCTCGAGTGGTACCATATGCCATCAGACCCAAGGTGGAGGAAGAAATCAACCACCTACTCAAACAAGGAATCATTTCACCAGTACGATTCAGTGAATGGGCAACCCCGATTGTGCCTGTAATCAAAAAAGGAGGTAATGTCAGAATCTGCGGTGACTTCAAAGTAACGGTAAACCCAGGCTTATGTGCCGAACATTATCCATTACCTCGGATTGAAGATCTGTTCGCTTCACTAGCGGGAGGAAAAAGGTTTAGCAAATTGGACCTTTCACAAGCGTACCTGCAGATCCCTGTACATGAAAATTCACGGAAATACTTAACCATCACGACACACAAGGGAATGTTCGTATACAACAGATTACCTTTTGGCATCACATCAGCTCCATCGATATTCCAACGAGCCATGGAACAAGTACTGCAGGGGTTACCATCCGTCCACTGTTTTCTGGACGACATCCTGATCACAGGGAGAGACGATGCGCACCACTTGTCTAATCTTGAGGCTGTGCTAAATAGACTGGAGAAATGTGGACTTCGGGTAAAAAGAGAGAAGTGTGAGTTTTTCAAAAACTCATTAGAGTATTTGGGACACATGATTGATGCATCGGGACTCCACAAGTCCGCCAATAAACTGCGCGCAGTTGCAGAGGCACCGGTCCCGGTCAATGTTAGCCAACTCAGGTCCTTCCTGGGGCTGGTTAATTATTATGCAAGATTCGTTCCAAATCTGTCCACAGTCCTTCACCCCCTGAACGCAATGTTACATAAGGAGGTGAAATGGAACTGGTCTCCAGAATGTGAGGGTGCATTTCAGGAAATCAAGAGACAGCTATTGACACCCAATGTGCTTACGCACTACGACCCAAGACTTCCAGTCCGATTGGCGTGCGACGCTTCACCCTATGGGGTGGGGGCAGTACTTTCACATTTGATGCCAGATGGGCAGGAAAGACCCATAGCCTTCGCTTCGAGAACCTTAAGTAAGGCAGAGCAAAACTATGCGCAGCTGGAGCGAGAAGCATTAGGATTAATCTTCGGAGTACGGAAGTTTCACACTTACCTATATGGACGTCACTTCACCTTAATGACCGATCACCGTCCACTTACCACCATACTCCATCCACACAAAGCGACTCCCTCCATGGCTGCAGCCAGACTTCAAAGGTGGGCTCTCCTGTTGGCTGCACATAACTACACTATCCAGTATAGGAGTGCGGACAAACACGGGAACGCAGATAGTTTATCACGCTTACCACTGCCTGTTCACCACAAGGACAGAAAGGATGCATTAGAGGTTTATTTTATAAACAAAATGGATACACTTCCAGTCAGTAGCAGTGATATTCGGAAAGGAACCAGGACAGATCCAATTCTCTGTCGGGTAAAGGAAATGGTATCCACCGGGTTATTCCCACCTACCAAAGACTCAGAAAATGTTTTAAAACCGTATCTCATGAGGAAGGAGGAGCTATCACTTTTGCAGGACTGTCTAATGTGGGGACAGCGAGTTATCGTCCCACCAAATTTGAGACCCCAAGTCTTAGAGGATTTACACACGGGACACCCAGGTGTAGTCAAAATGAAGGCATTAGCGCGTAGCTACATCTGGTGGCCAAATATCGACTCGCAGATTGAGGAAAAATCTAAAACCTGCATGTCCTGTCAACAAAATCAGAAATCCCCAGCCCTATCACCGTTACATCCCTGGGCATGGCCCGAATCCCCTTGGCAGCGAATCCACATCGATTACGCTGGGCCATTTGAAGGACGCATGTTCCTAGTAGTCGTTGACGCACACTCGAAATGGCCAGAAGTTCTGGTGATGGATTCTACTACGTCATGCAAAACAATCGAGGTATTGCGTGGTCTTTTTAGTCGCTATGGCATACCTGAAACCTTAGTGAGCGACAATGGCCCACAATTTACTTCAGAGGAATTTGAATGCTTTCTGAAATCGAATGGTGTTAAACATGTACGCTCGGCACCATTTCACCCAGCGACCAACGGGTTGGCTGAGCGTTTTGTACAAATTTTTAAACATTCGCTAAAAGCATCCAAAGAACCAAAACCATTGCAACAAAGACTAGATGCTTTCCTGTTACAGTACAGGAATACTCCCCACAGCACAACAAAAGAAGCACCGGCAATGTTGTTCTTACATCGCAGACTGAGAACACGACTAGATTTAATAAAGCCAAGTGTAAAACAGACTGTGGAGCAAGCCCAAGAAGTTCAATGTTCGTACCGTGCCCTCCATGCGAAAGAAAGAGACTTTGGTGTTGGTGATTCCGTGCTGGTCAGAGATTATAGACATGGGGGAGAAAAGTGGAAAACTGGTACTGTCTCTTCCCAGTCAGGACCAGTGTCATATACGGTCCAAGTGGACAGTGCACAAACCTGGAAAAGACATGCAGATCAAATGTTAGGGGGACACCCGGAAATCACAAAAGCCACCGAACTGTTGCCAGCGGATAACAGTGTGTCACCAATATTAGACAATAGGGAACAAGAACTGCCTTTGATATCTAATGAGACTGTATCTTATGCACCAGACCAACATGCAGATGGGCTTGTTGCACCGGCTACGGTTATTTCCCAAAATGAGAGGCGATTCCCCGTGAGGAATCGTAAGGCACCTAACAGATTAGATCTGTAGTTTTTGTTTTTATCTGCACTGCATAATATGTTAATTGGGTGTAGACTCAAGCAGTTAACGGTTGGTCCGGTAGGTTATTTTATCATTAATATGGCCTCACAGTTATTGAGTTCCACTGATGTTCCAATGTTCACGGTATGAGAAAGAACATGGGAGTAATTGATCTAAGTGGGGAGGAGATGTAATGTATTTGAGTGTTATTTCACATACGTGCCACTAGGTGGCAATACCGTGGTGTGATGTATGTCTCATGCGCCCCGGAAGTAATAAACCAGAAGGGAAATACCCTGTTCACTCTCCATGCTCTGACTGTTTTCATGCTAGTTATTGTGCACCTAAAAACAAGTATATAGTAACATAACTGTGCATATTGATGCCGACATAACAGTAAGCTTTATCAAAAAGGTCTCTGTAAATACAGCCAAAACCCCCAAGTGACTTTAATCGCTTACCTTTTACCCCGGGCTGGTGCCCCTGTTAAGAGAGAACAGCACCAGCCCGGGGTGAACTTTAACAAGAAAGTCAGCTTTTCACTCTAATGCGCATGCGCCGGCCCAGGGATTTCACCGCATAAGAAAAGTGGAAGAAGGAAGCGCTCGCTACAGGTACGCCAGGCTGGTAGGGATTTCGCCTAACAGGGGCACCAGCCCGGGATACAAGGTAAGCGATTAAAGTCACTTGGGGGTGCCTAACATTTTGCCACCCCCAAGTGACTTGGCCTTTCCTTCTCCTTTAATTCCCTGGGCCAGAGTCTGCTCAGTTCTCTCCTGGTCCCCCCTCCCACCAGAATGCTAAGAACTCCCTCCCTTAGGAATGTGTGATCTCACTTACAACAGCTAGAGACTGCAGGCAGGAAGCAACTTAAAATGGCAGCTGCTATCTTAAGCAAAGTGAGAGAGCTTCTAAAGCTGTTTACTCAGGTATGTTAATGGTTTCTGCAGAATAAATATATTGTTCTAGGTGGCACTAATGTAGCAAATCAATTGGCAGTAAAATACTAAAATTATTTTCTTTCTCCTTTAAGAGACTTGGCGCTTAGTGATTCACCTCCTGACGAAGTCTGGTGGCGAAACGCCTGGAGGATTGCGTCTCATTCAGCCCACACTCCTTACCCTATAGGTTTGCACTGGAACTTTCTCTTTATTATGGAGTTATACTGTATTTGCATCCGGATGCAACCAGCTGCACGTGAACCATTTGGTTCCGGTCCCGGTAGGGTTTTGCACTTTATATTTGTATATCAATGGGTGTGTTATTGAAACATGGGTTATTAGAGGGAGAAGGGTTATTTTAATTGAGTCTCATTTATTGTTCCAATAAAGATTGAAAAATGAGTGTGTGGTTTTTGTTAAAGGTAGTTCATACCCTTGGCTGCACCTCTTACTCAATGTAATTATGATTGGGTGCTGTTGCAATTGCTGCTTTACTTTCTATGTTGGGAGGAGTTTACCCCAAATAAACTTTTTCGCCTGACGAAGTGGTGTCCCTGTCTCTATGCTCCTAATCTTCTGCTACCCTGCCTGCCATAGCTAATTTCCCCTAAAAATTACATGTACAGGCAGACAGCATGTCACACTATCTACTCTAGATAATCAGATATCAGAAGTCTTATTAACAAATTGGCTAGTCTTTTAGCATTCTGGGCTTTAAAAAGCCATTAAGGTGAAAGCCTACTTAGCAATATAAAAATTAATGTAAATTTGAAGTGTTCAGAGGACTACCTTTACACCAATTCATCTTTCTGAGCTTAGATCCCCTTTAAAGGCAGAACATACAATTTAATTGGTGAGCCATCTCCAGTTGAAACTGATCTAACAAAAGATAAGTAAGATCCATTATATCATGTCTGCCTTATCCACCTATTTAGATACATCTATACATACAAGACAAGATATATCTCAGCCATTGGTGTAACTTGGTCGCGCTGGGCACCCCTGCAAACAAACAGTCCCTCCTCTCCCACCCACCCTCTCTGTTTGTTTTGTAGTGTCCATCCCACTCACCCATCTTTTCTAGATAGACAATAATCCAATAACAAAATATACAAAGTATATAACAAGATACAGGCCTTGTGAACCCACGGCAATGCTAAACCAGGGGTCCCCAAACTTTTTAGCACCATGGGCCGGTAGGAGGCAAAAATTTTGTTCCACGGACCAAGGGGAGGGGATGGGGGTGGGGCGCTGGGGGGGGGGTGCGCTGCGGCCCACTGCCATGCCGTCCACGGCCCGGAACTGGTCCACGGCCCAGCGGTTGGGGCTCCCTGATCTAAACTACAAAATTACAACAACTAATGTTATTAGATGTTGGAAGGAAGTCAGTTACTAAAATTACAAATATTGTCTTATATACTCAAGATACCTGGCTTCATTAGTCTTAAAGGAGACCTAAGGCTTAAAAGAGAAGTAGGCTAGAAATACCGCACATTATGTTTTGAGATTTTAAACCAGCCCCAGTAGCTCCCTATCTTCTTTTCTGCATGTTCACAAAGCATGCTTTGTACTGCTGTCAGTAACCTAAGCTTAGACTGATGGCCCATGGGGAGATTAGTTGCCCGTGGTTAAATCTAGGCTATTGCGGATGACTAATCTTCTCAAAATGCCTTCCCACCACCCACATTTCCCGGGCTACTAATCTCCCCATGGACCATTGCCCTTAGGGACTGATTCACTATATACTGTATATAGAAAGTAAAATTAAGATTCTCATTACATGGCAGCTCAGAAACCAGTGCAATTAGCATCAGAATAATCATCCTTGTAGCATCAGCTTCTTCCAAACTAAAAATGATCCCGTTTCTGTAACCTTTTCTTACTTTTTTTTTTTTTAAGAACCATTAAAAGGTTTCCAGCAATTTCTTTAGGAAGCTCCTACTTAAACCAAAGTTGTTTCTAGGTGGCTAGCCTTATTCCTAGAACAAATAGAGTGGGCAGATAATAGATTGCTACAAATTCCTTTTCTTTCCTATATGAACATAGTTGCTCTCCTCCATCAATAATTTTTGTGCAGTTGGATACCCTAAGGGGCACATTTACTAACCCACGAACGGGCCGAATGCGTCCGATTGCGTTTTTTTCATAATGATCGGTAATTTTGCGAGTTTTTCGGCGTCTTTACGATTTTTGCGTAAAAACGCGAGTTTTTCGGCGTCTTTACGAAAGTTGCGCAAAGTCGCAATTTTTTCGTAGCGTTAAAATTTGCGCGAAATGTCGCGCCTTTTAAGTTTTAACGCTACGAAAAAGGCGCGACTTTGCGCGCAAGTGTTAACGCTACGAAAAAATCGCAACTTTGCACAACATTTTCGTAAAGACGCCGAAAAACTCGCGTTTTTACGCAAAAATCGTAAAGACGCCGAAAAACTCGCGTTTTTATGCAAAAATCGTAAAGACGACGAAAAAATCTCAAAAAATACGAAAAAGTCGCAAAATGTTCGTTTCCAATCGGAATTTTTCCAATTCGGATTCGAAATCGTGTCTTAGTAAATCAGCCCCTAAGAGTTAGTGTACATAAGAGCAAGGCTATAATGCAGCCTGGTGAACTGGAAAAGATGATGTTTACCTGTGTCGGGCAGGGGTATCTAGGGCCCATTAAAGAACCGCATCCCATGGGCCCAACAACTTGGACAGGGAGAAAGAAAGAAAATTCCATTTTAAATTGCAAAATTATTTTCTCCTCTGAGATAAATTAGGCTTCAGGGTTTTTAAAAGGGATATTGCATGAAGGCAATGTGAATACATGGAAATATTAAAGAATATCCCACAATTGCTGTTACAGTTAAAAGCCCTGTGGTATTTTCTGCCATACGGTAGGATGGTGAAATTTGGATTTTCACCTATTCCAAAAACCAATACTAAACTGAAAGCATCAGTTATGGGCCTGATGATTAACCTCCTGGGTCAACTGAAGCAATCTCAATGCCATCTTCGGTAGGGATGACTACTGGTTGGACAGAGTTTCCCTCTAGCTTTTATTGCCTTCTTGGATTAACTAGCAGTCAGGCAGGGTTTTTAGTAGAGATGTAGCGAACTGTTCGCGAACTTTCAGCATATGTTCGCAGTTTGGGTTCGCGCAGCGTTTTCCGCCGCGTTTTTTATCATCGCAAAAGTATTGTACAATACGCCGCACAAGTCACACATGGCGTTTTTCCGCAAATCCTGTTTTCATGGTGTTTAGCGCGACATAGCAAAACAGCCGCGTATTTTCGCTAGAATAGCTTGCGTTTTTTGCGCAACGCTGTGCCAACAAAGTATTTTTCAGAGAAGTTTTTGCCCTTGATCCCCCTCCTTGATTCGCGGGTTTTGGCGTAAGTTCGCAAACTTTTTTTTTTAGGTTCGCTACATCCCTAGTTTTTAGACAAAAGTAGATAGATGTGTGCCTTTTTCAAGCTAAATTACAATGTAACAATATATATTGCATGGCTAAGTATGACTTAAAAGGGTTATCCACCTTTTTGCAGTGTCCTACCCAAGTGGTGGAATTTAGCAAAACATAAACCCTTTTCTAAATAGAACTATTTTAATAAATGCCCCATTTATGTGCAATTAGGCACATACCTAATACTGCACTTTCAGAGCTTGTACACATAGATGTTTTGCTCTATGTCCCCCTGCAGTGGATTTCTTCTGTATCACATCACAGGGGAGCGCAGGACAAAATACAATTTATTCTTACTTATCTGCCCATACTGACACAGGTGTCACCAAACTACTAAGTGCAGGTGGAAAACTCTCATGTAAAAAAGCCCATACAAAGATCGGCAGTGGTGTGAATGAATGATAAAGAGACCAGCATGTGTAAAAACCTTAGCGAATGGCATCTTTTCTCTGTCCCTGCTGCTGACAGGCAGGCTGGGAAGGAGTCCCTGTATGCCAGGACCATCCAAACATTTTTTTGCAGAGGGACCGGCGCAGACTAGTTACACCACCGTATAGTTACATAATTAACTTGTTGAGCTGAGAAAAAGACAACCATCCATCAAGTTTAATGCTGGTGCCACAAGGGGCAGATCCTCAGCCTGCACAAAAACATAGGCTGCCAAACAGCCTCTACACTTACACCAGCTTCCTACCCTGAATATCTAAAATAGATCAAAACAGACATTAGGAATATCATTTTGGTCTAGCTGTTTCCTTGTTTATTATTATTATTATTATTTATATAGTGCCATCAATTTACTCAGCGCTTTACAGAATACAGGGGTACAAAAGACAGAACAGTTACCATGTACATATAAACAATTCACAAAAATGGTTTGCAGTTACATTTGGATGAGGATCTGACAGACCATACAAATAAACAAAATGTTTCAGAACAAGAATGACAATCCCATTTTGCTTCACTGGAAAAAGGTTAACAAAATCGCAAAATGCAGAAAATGACACACGCAACAATTTTTCTTATGTCCGTCATTTTTTGGCACGTGCAAATTTTTTACATTTCACGCAAAAAATATGTCAGTGGCGCAACATGGAAATTTGCCGCAAATACGTGCCTACCAAAAAATTACGCTCATCACTATTACACACATCAAACTCGAGATACAAACAATGACAGGCAAACTTTGAAAAAAACTTTAAAGGTAACAAAAAACATGTATCGAGGTAATAAAACAGCATGCATTCTATGTTAAAATATCACAAAAATGTTGCTGCTATTGCAAGAGTAAAAGGAAAAAAAAATGTCTTTTTGTGCTTCTCCTAATGCACAAAAATAAAAAACAAATAGGTACAGTTCTCTATAATTTTTCCAAAAGCAATTTTCTGTACAATTAGCTATCATCTTAGAAGGCCTGTCCTGACTAGGACTTGCTAAGCTAGAAATTTTACCTTTAACAACAGTTTCAAACTTTCTGCTTTCTTTTATATGATTTGCAGACATTTTATCTCTACTTATTATTATTCTGCACATTAAAAGTAGATACAACAGTATTTCTTGCTCCTAGCTGAGCTTTTAAAGGAGAAGGAAAGGCTAATAAAGGGTTAATCTCAAGTTGCAGGCCCAGTTCTCTCAATAGTGCCCTTAAGTCTCCCCATATTTCACCTGTTCAGATGAGTAGAAGCCAAACAGGAAGAAAAAATGCTGAGCTGTGTAAAGAAAGTTCCCATAATGCCTCACTCCTGCACCGAGACCCAGACCAAGTGTACATGCTAAGTTAGTTAGACTATGAGGAAGCTTCCTGCTGATTGGCTCAGATGCACATCCCTAAGGGGGGGGGAGTGAGTTCTTAGCATTCTTGAAGGAGGGGGGAGCAGGAGAGGGGAGAGAGCTGTGTGTGTCTGGCAGAGGAAAACAGACACATGAAATCTTTTGACAGAGAACTCAGTGCAGCATTTCTGTGAGTGCTTATGGCTGTATTTACATAGACCTTTCTGATAAAGCTTACTTAGTTTTTATCTTTCTTTCTCCTTTAACTCTTTTTGCACAGCCAGAATTTTATACTCTTCTGCTATCCAGCAGGCAGCAGAAACCAGTGCACATTTTCCCTTATCTTTGGACAGACATTTTTCCTGGATTGCCCTGGGAGTTTTCTGGATTGCCCTTGCCACATACCCTTGAGCTCTAGCCCATCAATCTGGAGATCCTTGCATACACTTAATAATCTCATGTGACTGTGGCAAACTTTTTTGCTAAAACATCCATTATAATTGTAACAAAACAACAATTAACACAAAACAAATGATTTACTACCCAATATTATACACTTATACATATGAATTAAATGTCATGCTTTGCTCTCCTGACTGGCTCGCCATCTGTAAAATTTAATATAATTTTAACTACAATATTATTCACCCCTTTTACTAGGGTCACGGTTCTTTTGAGAAGCAAACATATAATTCACACCAATAAGTGTATATTAAAGGAATATACGGAATAATAAATCAAGTAATTATAAATGATTATTTAAACGAAAACAGTATTTACACTATTTCCATTTACAGATTATTTATAATCTACATTACATTATAGCTACTAACAAACACAGAACATGGTGGTCTGGTTCCTTTTCTCCAGCAAGTCGATCATGGCTTCCCTCTGTGGTCTCTAGAACCTCTCGTCTGCAGTGCTCACATGCTGTCTGGTTACAGGATCCCACCCCCCATCTCTTCAGATGCTGTTCTCCCTTCACTACTGTCCAGTTTCTTGAATACATAAATGAGTTTTTATGGCTCCTGTTACCAACATACTGCACAACTGTCATTCAAAGAAAAACCCTTTGATATGGAGATTTGGCATTGGGCATGACTTGGGCAACTGGTTTTTATTGGGCCTACACTATCCATAAGACATTGTGGATGTAAATTACACACACACACACACACATAAAAATAATATCAAGATCTTAATATAATCAAGATGTAAATTTCTTACAGCAGTCAATATCCACCAACAAACATCAAGTTGCATTTGTCAGCAGATATTGGCTCTGTGTGCCTGCACCCAAGAGGGATCAATGCTTATGGGTGCAGGCACATCAAGAAGGTTTTTTAGGCGCAGGGGTGTATTGTCAACCTGCGCTTATCTGCAGGCTGACAATATGCCCTGTGTGCCCTTGCTCTTAGCTTCCAGTTGAGGGGATAGACCCAGCACCAACTCAACACCCAAGTAATTTCACAGCTTCTTTGCTCACACAGGAGCCTTTGCAGTTCCCCAATAGAGCAGAGCTGAACCTCATCAAAGTCCTACGAAAGGAAATGAAAATACAGGCAACATGTGCAGCTTACTAATTAGCGACCAACAGACGTTACCTACCTTAATAGGGATCTACTACAAAATGTCAAGAACACTGCAGGAATATATCTCTCTTCCAGAGCTGTCCTTGCTTCTAACATAGCATGTTATATTTTCAGTCTCAGTATGTTCAAGTACTAAATAGAAAAGCAGATAAATTAAAATTACCTTAAAACATACAATTATTGAAAAAAAATTTGATTCTAAAGAGATGTACAAGCTTATCAATATACAAGTGCAGTATATACAACAAAATATGAAGATCTTGGATATGTTACAGAAATATAAATGCTTAATTCTTAACTATGGTAGCTAAGTATTTAGATCTATAAGAAACATTTGTTACCAACTGGCGATTCCTGCAGCTTGGCTGCAGATTCTGATCTATTTTGCCCTACTCTAAAGATCCTTCCCATCCATTAATTGGAATTGTTATTAACCATGATATGTTTATTTTTTTCTGTTTTAGTTTTTTTGCTTGTATGGTGCTAGTTCTACATTTATGACTTCCTGTACGCCAGTGGAATACTACCTGTAATTGCAGGTAACTGCTATAGAAGATTATCAGCAGTACACACACATATATTTATTCAAGAGTTTGTTCCATTTATCTCTTGATGATTTAGTAATACCCCCTGGCAAAAAGCACAAAAATTCTAAGGACTGAGTCCAGCAACTATATTAATACAGTCTGGGGGCCTTTAGAGTTTTGGTAGGTGACCACCTTGCTTGGGAGGTTATTGAATTTAAATAAAATGAAGTCAATGCAACCCTTCTCTCTGGATTTTCTAGAAGTATCCCCAAGTTTGTTTTATGATTGTGTAGGCCAATACCAACTTTTAAACAGCCAAATAAGTATATCAAAGTTGCTATAGGGTTTGATCTGCCAAGGTAAACCTTATACAGCTTTAATGATCTTAAAATAATTAGTGTAAGCAGCTGCAAAAAAAAAAAATAAAAAAAGCTTGCCATACAGAAGAGTTATTATTTTCAGCATTATTAATGTTTTTATTATAAGGTCACTAGGCGCCACTAGCCTCAATAAAATGTATTTACATACTCTGTTCTTCCCTTCATGTTTTTCTTACCTTTTACTCCTTTCAATGCCAGCTTCAGTTTTATATATGCACTTCATGTACTTTTCCACTCTGTGGCTTTAATTTAAATCACTTTCGTCATATACTGCCTCCGTAACTATATTTTTTCAACTCATACTACCAGTCCCTTTTTCTTCGGATGGTGCCCTGCCATCCTTCCTTTTTGTGCAATCCTCATTCCTTTAACTGATCTTGACATGTTTGTACCCCCTTGTTCTTCGTCTGCCATGCCCCTTCCATGTTTTCACTCCTCTCTCTTCTCCGCTCAGCTCCGCCTTCCCTCCTCCTTTTGCCTGTATTTCCAGCGCTGTCCAGGGCTCGGTGCTGTTGTTTCTCTCACCATCTGATTGAGCCCAGGCTGTGCGGGGGCTCCCTGCGGGATCAGAGCGCTCCCCCGCCGGGACTCCACTCCTCACATCCCCCTGCTGGGACTCCGCTCCATCCCCAGCCCAGCCTGGCTTTATTATGTGTGTCTGCAGTGCAGCCCCAACAGCAGCAGCGAGAGCAGGAGGGGAGAGAGCCGGGACAAAGAGCAGCCAGTCGGCCAAGCGGCATGAGATAGGGAACTGGGGCTGCTGCGGCGTCTTCACCGCGGCGCATGGGGGCAGCTAGCGACGCCGGAATACGGGACATACAGGCAGCGGCTGGACCGGACGAAGGGACACGCAGCTCTTAGCTCGACTGTGGCAGGGAACCTAATCAGGGCAGGAAAGAAAGGCAGGCACACTTACCCAGAGAAAAAAGGGGCAGTGGATGTAAAAACGCTTCTCAAGGCTAGAGAGGGCAGGGGCAGTGCTAGGAAAGGTCAGAAATACCCCTGGAGTGAAGGAAGGGAGGGAACAGAGGTACACCGGACAGAAGGCAGAGGAGGCAAATATCACCCGAAGCGGTAATACTCAGCAGGTGAGGGCAGTGGGACAAGGCGGAAAGATGTTACAATAAGTCGAGACTGTATTTTTTCTCTTTTTATACAAAGAAGCTGCCCTACAGTTGAACAGAGTGATTAGGGTGCATTCCTCCAGTTAGGGGCAGCAATCATTCTACCGCCAGAGATCTGGGAGAAAATTACTTTGTACAAGGAGAGCCAAACGAGCGCTCTGATTAATCGGAGGGAGGGTAGCGTTGGGCTTCAGCCGCTGATTGCCCAGAATAGCGGCACAGTGTTATTCCAAGTAGAGTATTAGGATAGGGACCCCTAGTAGCAGGAGCGCAGGAAACTTGAGCATTATATCCCTAAATAATTAGTGATACGACCACATGAGCTGAAGCACATCCCAGAGCAGACGCTAAGTGCTTTTTATTTATGGTATTGGTGCGGGCTTGCAAATTATATCTGTTATCGCCAACACAAAAACAGAAGGGCCAAGTGCACGATATAGGAGCCCCATCCCAAAACTACAGGGGAAGCCCAGCTAACCTACTATTAAAGTGACTGGTTTAATTACATCTACAAGCTAGATGATCTACCCATATATTCTTTCTGCCGCATACTTTTTATTTATCCTTTTGCTGTGTGACTACCCTAGGGCTTGGGGTGGGGGGTATTGGTGCTCCTCCCTCCTCCTCCTCCTCCCCCACCACCACCTCTGCACCCAAGGGAGCCAGAATCCCACACAATAGGAACTTTAACACAATAAGTGAGAGAGGGGGGAGAGTTCGCCAAAGGGATCCTGCTGCAGGTATTGTAGAGGGGAAACCACTGCAAAACACACAAGAAACACACTTATTGGCCAACTGGGTATATTTTTACTGGGTGTAGTTTTGAGGGACAGTGGAGATGTCCAGAAGGAAACAGGCCAAGCCACGCTCGGTGAAAGGTAAGGGTACATTTGGGCTTCCGCTTTTGTAAATCCTTTTCGTGCACTGCAATTGCAGCTTGTCCATTCATGGTCGTGCCTGCGACCCATCACAATAGGCTGGCCTGCGTGAGCCAAAAGCAGTTGTAACCCCTTCAATAGCTTGCAGTTCCGCTGTATGTGGGGTGACGTTTGTAGAACCGCTACACGTTTCCAGTTTCGTATTACTGTGGGTAATATTTTAACTGCCTGTGTTTTTTTTTTTTTTTTTGGTTGGAAGTTGTACTTTTAACAACAACCAATGGAGCTTGTCATTATGATAGCGTCATAAAAATGAAAAAAAACTATGAAGTCTTGGAACAAGATGTAACCTCTGCTGAAGCTAAATGCATGTGTTCGAACAGTTGTTTCGACCTGTATCCATCCGCAAAGGCGCTTTGACCATAGAAAGTGCTGCGGCTGCGATCAGACACGTGGGATGTAGACTGTCTGAATCCTATATAGACTGAGTTAACTATTAATACTTATAGCTATTCTATGGCGAGTTAGTATCGTTTACATGGCAGCTTGATTTGCTGGAAAGTTACCTTTTGGAGGTTAACATGCTCATAACCCCAAGTGCAAAATGAAGTTAGAAAGGTTACTTGACACAATATTGTACAGCTGATTTTTTTAAATTCTCTTTGTTGCAAGGTTAACTTTTATATTTTTTGCTAAATTGTTACAGGAATAGTAGAATTAGTTTATGGGTTAGGTCTCATTTTCCTGGATTGTTTAGGTCTGCTTGCAGAATGTTTGTACCTTATATTAGGCCAACATTCACATATTTATAATTTTTGATAATGCATACGTCCACTTTCTGCTGTTTAGCAATGGCTTTAAAAGGAAAAAAATGTTCTTGATTAGAAAAATGTAATATTGTGCCTAAGAATTCTATGATTCTGTGCAATGATGCAATAATATTTTTTGAGATAAATTAACTTTACTATGTCAACAGTCACAGTTTTACAGCTCCAGTCATCTTTAACCTTTGTGCATGGGATTTTGTAAGTAAGATATACAATCCAGAGTGTGCCATACTTTGGTCCCTTGTGAAGTGTAGGTCTTCCAGTTTTTTTAGCTAGAAATTGATGTACCAATTTCAGGTACTTTAAAACCAAATAGTCTTCTGAAAGGAACATTCAAAAATGTATTTGACTTAAACTGATATTTTTACAATATTGCAAGAAACATGCCAGGTCTAGTTAACTTATGCAGCCAGTCATAAATATGCATGTGGCAATTTCATACAATAATTAAATGTCACCAGGTACTGAAATGGGCCTCTTTTAGCAATTACATTTTTATAATGATAGGATTTTTTCAATTTAGACTTCAAGGAACAAAAAAATCAAATCTTTATCTTCATACAGTTTGGCATGTGCAATACATGTACCATTCAGTGTTTTATAAGGGGAGGAACTGATTAGGGATGGCATAGGGGCCTGGATATAATTTTTTTTAAATGAAACACATGTGATTGGTGCCCAGTGATCCAATCTTTCTCACACTACACACAAAAATTTGTAAGTTTGTGCAATGAAAACTGAATAAATGTTGAAATTCTGAGCCTGTATAAAAAAAACAAACATAAATTTATGATAATCTAAAAGCCTCACATTTGCTGATAACCTGCTTTTAACTTGGCTGTAAGCACCAAGGAAAACTATAAGTATCTAAAAAAGCAAAATATATGAGGACAAGTATTTATTTGTATTTACATATTTTTCACCTGTGTTTCTAACACAAGTTTTCTTTCTGAAGTAAACATTGAAAATTGTGTTTTGTCAGTGTTTGGTTACACTAGCAACCATGCTACTATAATTTTGCTATAAAATGTTTCATATTTGTGTTCTTTTTGCATCTTTTTGAGATTTTTTTTATTTATTATCTACCTTTTATTTCCATTAACATAATTTTGAGGACATAGCATGTTGTGGAGACAGCAACCTATTTTGACCTAAGCTTACTTGGATTTTTCTGATAATTAAAAGGTTAATCGAGACTGTATTTGTTTCTGTTATTTTTCCTTAAATTACATTTGAGGGCATATCATGTTGTGGAGACAGCATTCTCTCTTTGCTTATTGTTTTTTATACATATGTGTATACCCTTCCAGAAACCCTTTACATAGATTATTATAAAAAAAATAATTATGGTTGTACGATTGGGGTATATGAAGAACATACAAATGTGAAAATACATTACATGGCTTTTGTTTGCGTGCAGCCAGTGGTCTCATAGTCAAATGTCAGTTTATAGAAAATAAGTGGACTGTCTATATCATTTATAATTATAACTAGTGTGGATCTTATCAAAATTAAAATTGGCAACATAATCAGCAGCTTTTTACAAAGATTATATATATGCATACTCATGCATACTCCTGTCCCTACAATCTCCTGCCTGCATATAGCATTTATTTACTCTATGGTCAGTTTCATTAGGAACTATTTAATAAAGGGGTCCTCAACCTTTCTTACTGAAGAGCCACAGTCAATTGCATAAAGACTTGGAGAGCAACATAAGCATATTAAAAGTTCATGGAGGTGCCAAATAAGGGCTCAAATTAGCTATTAGGTAGCCTCTATGCACACTATCAGCTTACAGGGGGCTTTATTTGGTAGTAAATCTTGTTTTTATTCAACCGAAACTTGCCACCAAGTCAGGAATTCAAAAATATCTACCTGGTTTGGGGGCGCTGAGAACAACATCCAAGGGGTTGGTAAGCAACATGTTGCTCACAAGCCAAGAAATTCAAGTCCGGCTTGCGACTCCTCCAGTTACATGGGAGTATGAAAAACAAAAGGTTACCTGAAAGTAGTTCTACTGTGTAGCGCTTGCTCTTTCTGAAAGCTCAGACTTGGGCACAATGCACTCAGATGGCTGCATACACAGCAATATTACAACTAAATAAATACATTTGTTGGTTCAAGAATAACATTTGAAATGGTAGAGTGAATTATTTGCAATGTAAACAGTCATAACAGGATTCTGGGAAAAAATTCCTTAAGGCTCCTAGAAAAGTCCATTTACATGGGTTTATCCTATAGGCTAAAGCTCACCCACTGGGTTTAAAGCAGAAGCCAGGATAATAGCTGATCAGATTCCCAACTACAGACCGGTTTCGCCCTTTTTGGGGCTCATCAGTGTAGCGCAGGGTTTTCTGATCAGCTTAGGTAGAGCCAGGAGTGGGGATACACGAACAAGCTAAAGGGATTGAGGAGACCGCCTCATACGTATGCAAATGTCATAACAGGATTCTGGGAAAAAATTCCTTAAGGCTCCTAGAAAAGTCCATTTACATAGGTTTATCCTATAGGCTAAAGCTCACCCACTGGGTTTAAAGCAGAAGCCAGGATAATAGCTGATCAGATTCCCAACTAAACAGTGTTATTTAGAAATAAAAAGTATACCATAAAAATCGTGACAGTATCCTTTTAAGCACACATGAGCTTATGTCAAAAAAGGGTCATTTCTTCTCCTGGTTCACATATTGTGACAGAAAAAACAATGAAGGGCCCCAGTGCAGGAATATATTAAAGGGAGACTGTCATGATTTTTATGGTATGGATGTTATGGCTTAAGGAGCTGTTGGCATTGTGGGACAAAAGAAACTTGCTTTGTAGGGTACTTTCAGACCTCTCTTAAAATTTACCCAGTGCCACTGGGTTGTTCAGAGTGCCCTATAAAGTCTGTTTGTGTTTTTATTTTGCATAAAAGTCTTGATTTGATTACATGGGTTTCTCTTTGGTGCCACAGAAGCGGACTTAGGGGCATAAAAAGGTAAGTCCGGCCATGTTATTTACTTAATATATTAACTTAAATTTATTACTAAAGTCTTAAGGCTGAATATTTAACCTAAAAAAAAAACCTAATTTAATTAAGTTGTAGAAAAAATACAATATATGCAAAATAATTATTTGTCAAATATCAATAATGTGAATCTGTTAGAGTAATATAATAACAGACAATTATGATGGTGCTGTGCAGTGTCCCCCCTATTTTTGTTTTGAAGTAAAGATTAGTGATGTAGCGAACATCGCCGAAAATGTTCGCGAACCCGTTCGCGGACTTTCGCCAAAACTCGCGAATATTTGCGAACTTTGCGAACCCCATAGACTTCAATGGGAAGGCGAACTTTAAAACCTAGAAAAGCCATTTCTGGCCAGAAAACTGATTTTAAAGTTGTTTAAAGGGTGCCACGACCTGGACAGTGGCATGCAGGAGGGGGATCAAGGGCAAAAACTTCTCTGAAAAATACTTGTAAAAAAAACGCCAAAAAAAAAACGCAAAAAAAACCCGCCAAAAATAACGCAAAAAAAAAAAACGCAAGCTATTCCTATGTATATGCATAGGCGATAAAACGAAGCGAAAAAACGCGGCGCCAAAAAAAACGTGGCGAACCCAAAGTGGCGAACATCGGCAAAAGTCCGCGAATTTACGCGAACACCCGATGTTCGCACGAATTAGTTCGCTACATCTCTAGTAAAGATCTGTTTAGGGCCAGATTTGCCAAGAGTGATAGAGAATGATAGATGTTGTCCTGCACACCAATCATCAGGAACCATTTACTGGTTAACTGGCACATTTGGTTACTCCTACATATTAGAAACATATTAATTATGGGTTTGTTGGAGCTTGCAATGCAAATCAGCGTAAGCCTGTTTATTTGTGTGGAACATATTTCTGCCTTGTTTTAAAAAAAATTCCAAAATTTCCAAACTGCCGTTGAGCTCCAATTGTCCTTATTCACAAACAATGTCCAGCAAAATATGCCTCTGCCTACTTATTTTCATAAGATGAAGCTTGTATAAAATTTTTGTTTTCGTGATAGATCATCTTTAACCTTTTTTGGTCCAAAGGTGGTGGTAGTTCCAGGGTTCCTCTGCATCAATAAGTGCAAATTCACTGAGCAGTGTGGAACGTAACTTTATATGAGTGCAAGTAGCTAATTTTGTCTGAGACAATTTGGAGATATTACAGCTATCTGGTTGCTAGGGTCCAAATTACCTTATGGTTTGAATGAAAGACTGAGATATGAATAGGAGAGGGACTGAAAGTACCACAATTAAAACTGAAGCAATGTTTTTTTTGGCTGTCGGGGTCAGTGATCCCCATTTAAAAACTACGAAGAGTTTGATGAAGAAGGCAAATAATTAAAAAAAAAAAATATATAAGAAACATTGAAGACCATTAGAATTGGTCATTCTCTATCATACTAAAAGTTAAAGGTGAACCACCCCTTTAATGAATATAGAAGAAGCCAATTGGATGAGTGGTGAAAGTTTTTTAAGATGGTGCTTTTTTTTTTTTGCTCAGAGAATGCAGCGTCCATGATTTCCAAAACTATTTTCAAAATTTGACTTGCCAGATTACAGGACACTTCACATCAGTCCATCTTAAATTATTATTAATATTAACATAGATTTATAAAGCATCAACTTATTCTGCAGTTATGTACAATAAATGGGTTTATACACAGAACATACAGAATTTCATTTAAAGCAACCAATAACCATTACAATAAGTGAAGAGCCCTGCCCAAAAGATCTTGCAATCTAAATATCAGGTTGTGCATAGAGAAGATGGAAGGCACAAGTGAGTTTTACCCACTGACACAGACCATCAAACTGTTCAGAATTATTTTGAATGAAATGTATGGAAAAAAAGATTTGCAAATCCATGCATTCTGTTTTTATATAGATCTTCTGTCAACAAGCCAATCTTTAATACTAAATTAATAAAAACTCTCTACTTCTAAAATATGCATGGTATACCTTTCTTTCAAATATTATTGAAAAAAAAACTGGTTTACATTTTTTTATGGCCAATTTGTAGTTTGCCATATGTGTTGCTCCTTTGCAGAATTTCTCTTGGGGTAGTCTTACCCAGTTGCCCCCTGCTTGCTATTTGTCTGTCTCACATGTAATTATTTCTAAACTATGTTTTCCTTTTAATTAAGACTAATAGCTTCTATTTGGTTTATTAATTGTTGCTCTTTGAGCAGAAGAAATAACGGTACTTAGAATATTCTGTATTTTAAAGGGTAGCATGCAAGGAATATTTAAAAACAAAATTACTAAATTTCTTAGTTTCTCTTTTGCTAAAAGAGTGCTGATTTAGTCACCTGAGACCCAACCAAGAAGGGATAGATAGTGAGTCAGGAGATATTGTTTTATTAAATATTAGTTTGTTTATCAAACTTATAAAATTTTTGACCATTTGAGGGATATCCAGGCATTTATTTAAGCTCACATCTACAACTTCTTAAGGAATAGTGTAATAGGAAAACATGATTTTTTAAAAAACACTGATTTTTTTTCAATTTAATTTTGAAATTTCACATGGGGCTAGCTATATTCTTAATTTCCCAGGGTGCCATGCATGTAACATGTGCTCTGATAAACTTCAGTCACACTTTTTATTGCTAAGCTGCAAGTTGGAGTGATATCACCCCCCAGCAGCTGATCAGCAGAACAGTGGGAAGGCAGCAATATAGCAGCTCCCAGTAGATATCAGAATAGCACTCAGTAGTAAGAAATCCAAGTCTGGCTTGTGAATCCTCCAGTTACATGGCGTAGAAGAAACAATAGGTTACCTGAAAGCAGTTCTACTGTGTAGCGCTGGCTCTTTCTGAAAGCTCAGACTCGGGCACAATGCACTGAGATGGCTGCTTACACAGCAATATTACAACTAAATAAATACATTTGTTGGTTCAAGAATAACATTGGAAATGGTAGAGTGAATTATTTACTATGTAAACGGTGTAATTTAGAAATAAAAAGTATACCATAAAAATCATGACAGTATTCCTTTAATTTTAAATAGTCAACTTCAAATAATGCTTCGTTAAAAATCGCTGTTTTTTTTTTCCATGTTTTCATGAACATAAGGTTGGTGGTTGCTGACCCATACTTGCACTGGTTTGGCAGTATGGAAATGTAATGGACAGGTCATTATGTTCTGGCCTAATTTGCCTATCTCTCCTGTAATTATCGCTACATTAAGGAAGCACCTTTTTCTACCTTGTCAATAGTGATACCCATCAGTATTTTAAAAAGTTTAATCAAGGCTTTTTTATAGTAAGCAATTTCTAATTGTAATCTCCAACCTTTTTAAAACCACAACATTAGCCATAACTAAGTTGATATCCCATCACAGATCACTGCAAAAAATTAATTATGAGGACATTGACCTTAGACATGCCAGTAATTTAACTGCAGAAATGGTCAATTGGCATATTAACCCCAGACATGCCAGTAAGATCACTGTAGCAATGGATTAGGGGCACATGAATCCTAGGCCAGTAATATCACTGCATAAAACAAATAGTGAGAAAAGTAAGATTGCTGCCAAAATGGACAATGAACATATTTTTCCAAACATCACTGCTGAAATGGGTTATAGGCTTATTAACTACAATTTAATCTGCTTTATTTATATGATTTGTTTTTTTTATATTTGGGCTGTTTTATGTAGCATCATTTAAAAAGACCTTCATTTTTAGGGGTGTAGCAATACTGATGAATGTTTTAGATGAGGCTAATTCTACACTATTATACAATATATGCAAAAAAAAAAGGGTAAAAACAAGGTGCAAGTATGAAATATAAATACATTGTATAAATCATCTGGTACTATTCATCTTGTAATATTTATAGTAAACCTGTATAAATGTGTCTGACAGATTTATCTATCTTTGTCTACCTTCTGTACAAGCTCAAAAATAATAAGTTTAGAATTAGTTTATGGTTAATGTCCAATGTCCTTCCTGATGCCACCCTGGGAATGGGATCTGCCTTTCATAGCACAGATGGGGCTGATTTTGTTCAAAAGAATAACGTCTGGGCAAAATCCACCCCATAAACGCAGTGAGTGATGGAACTTATTCTTACCTGGGTCAGCATTGGTGTTGTGTTCTCAACTGGCATTTTATCTCTGGTGGAACAATGCATTGTGTGACTGCATAAATGCTGGGGTGTAGGTTGACTTTATGTGGTTAGTCTGGTGACAAGATTAGCCTTAAATATCAGATATTTTCCTGATTTGGGCACCATAACTGGGGCCTGTGTAGACCTGTCAGGAGAGACAATGTGCCCATGCACTCCTTGCCCAGTGTGACTTTCTAACATGCCTAATAAGTATTCCTGAATTTTGGTCAGTTGAGCAAGGCCTCTGGGCAGCCCTGATACACAGGCCGATAAGCACAGTGTGAAGGGAAGCTGTAAGATTTTATCTGCTTGTATATAGCCAGCTCTAGCCACATTTCTGTGCTGTAACAAGGCGACTAGACAGCCATTGCTATGGATATTACTTGGATTTGTCAATGTGGATAAAATTACCCACTTTATTTAATGCCACAAACAAGAAAATTATTATGAAGCCTATAAGTGTTGTAGTGTGCAGAAGACATGTTCAGAGTAAACCCACTGTTCTTTTGCTGCTATTTTTCTATAAGTCTGCTGAAAGACATGCCTTTTCTCAGATTCCCTGTAGAACGATCCCATGTGCTGTCTATTGTATTTTTTCCCCATTCTCTGAATCATAAAATGTGACCTGTTGTTGTTACTTTTTATAGGTCTTCCCCATGAGATTACCTTCCCTTGGTACTTGTGTCCTACGTAGGCAGCTCTGCTCTAGAGACTTCAACTCTCCAACCCTAATTTCCTTGGTTACAAAAGTTGTGAACAGTCTTGTCTTTAAAGTGACTCCAGAGGTTCTTTTATAACCAAAGCTTTTGCCTTTATACTAATGCAGTTATTTGTACTCTTTAAAATTCTTCATTAGTCGACAAAAATAATTCATTCTATAGGGACAATGTTTACTGTATGCAGATTAGTAATTTTGGCTATGTAATAAACAGAGGGGCAGGAAGTTGAAAGCTGTTCTCTTTGTCCCCCAGTCTTGCATTCCGGATGTGTCTCAGGATACAATCAGCTTCCTTGAGTTTGCTACACTGTAACAGAGAGACCATCCTTTTGGCTTTAGATTCTTAGCTGGAATTGCTGAAAGTTGCAAATATGATTCAGCGTCCGGCCTTTTGTGGTTAAACTTTTTATGTGCCTGCTATAGTTATAAGGCATAAATATATTTATATATGAATTCCTTGCTTACATAGTTTAGTTGGGTTGATTAAAGGCTGAAGTCCATCAAGTTCCACCCCTCCAAGTGAACTCCTGGGCACACATACTCAAACTTATACACTCACATACATAAACTATATATACCAACACCAATACTACTTGTAGATTTCAGTATCACAGTAGCCTTGGATATTATGCTTGTTTAAGGAACCATCCAAACCATCATCATAAAAACCCCATCTATTCTGCTTCAAATTAAAGTTCTGTTCCTCTAATCTAACGGATGGCCTCTGGTGCGCTGATTGTTTTTATGAGAAAAAAGAACACCCCCTTTCTGTCTATAATCCCCTCTAATGTACTTGTACAGAATAATCATGTCCCCTTGCAAGCGCCTTTATTCCAGAGAAAAAAAAAATACAGAGGTAGATGTGCATTTGTGGACCTTACGCTTAAAGGAGAAGGAAAGGCTAGTAAAGAGTTAATCTAAAGCTGCAGGCATACCTTCAGTTGTCTCAATAGTGCCCTTAAGTCTCCCCATATTTCACCTGTTCAGAAGATCTGAAGCCAAACAGGAAGAAAAAACGCTGAGCTGTGTAAAGAAAGTTTCCATAATGCCACACTCCTGCAAAGACATGCAGACCAAACTGAACATGCTCAGTTAGTTAGACTATGAGTCAGCTTCCTGCTGATTGGCTCAGATCCACATTCCTAAGGGGTTAAGTGAATCCTTAGCATTCTTGAAGGAGGGGGGAGCAGGAAAGAGCAGAGAACAGAAAGCTGCGTGTCTCTGGCACAGGAATTAGACACCACTAATCTTTTTTCAGAGAAGTCAGAGCAGTGCTAATGGCTGTATTTATATAGACCTTTCTGATAAAGCTTACTTAGTTTTTACCTTTCTTTCTCCTTTAACGCATTTCGTGGCATCTCGCCACTTCCTCAGCAGCATCAATAGCCCCCATTAGGAGGGACTATAATATATGGACGAGTCAAAACCTGAGCCGGGATGAAAGTATTGTAATCAAAAAGGCAGACAAAGGGGGTTCAGTGGTTGTCTTAGGTGCCTCCTGCTTATGTATACAACTAACTAACATAGAAACGTACATTTTGCTGGGAACATGACCCTACAGCAAGATCTAAAATGACCTTATGTGATTTACTGTCTGATGGCCTTTCTAATGGTGTATTAACTATGGGTGATGTGGATATTTTGAAATGTGAGAACCCAGTGATTCCGATATTCCGAGTTGCTTAAAATTGTAAAAGAGTGCCCGATTGTGGCCAGTATTGGGTCACTGGGAGAAAATTTGTCCTGTTATATACACAAGTTGCTGCATCTTAAAGACACCACTATGTGTATAAATCGAATACAAGGTTTAGAGTGGAAACCTACCTTTAGGTGGTTTTCGATGGACGTAGAGTCCTTATATTCATCTACTGATCACAGTTTTATAGTCTGCTGTTTCTGGCTAGAAAAGGAACAGTTGTTTCCTAAATAACAGAAACTTCAAAAAAGGCGGAGCACCACATGATTAAAAATAAGAACAGTCTTTATTCAATCACATTAAAAAGGCACATGTACATCTTACGGACCTATGCTTAACGCATCTGATGAAGTGGCGGGATTCAACGAAACGCGTTATGCGTAGGTCCGTAAGATGTACATGTGCCTTTTTAATGTGATTGAATAAAGACTGTTCTTATTTTTAATCACTAGGTGCTCCGCCTTTTTTGAAGTTTCTCTATTTGGGGCCATTGGGAGTTGGTCTGCGAGCAGCACACGTGTTTCTCAAGCGGTAAGTGCTCCCCCGTGTTTATATATATATATATATTTTTTCTCTGTGGTTTCCTAAATAACAGTCTGATTTTATTCTACAGGCTGTTGAATTTTTGTTGAGCTCTGACCCTTCTTATTCCAACCTATTCATGGGTTGATATGAGTGGCTCTAAGGGGCAGATTCATAAAATCACGAGTTCGAATCCCGAATGGGATAAATTCGGATTGGATACGAAAATTTCTGAAGATTGGAAATATCACGAAAATGCTTATGAAAAAATTGTATTGGTCACGATAATATTGTATTGGCAATCCGAAAGTCACAAAATTTTTGTACCGAACAATTGTAAACAGCGGGAAACCTTTGCGAAAGCATATGGAAAAGTTGCGCGGGCGTCGAAAAAGTTGCACAAGTGACGAAAAATTAGGCGAAAATATCCTCAGAGCCTTCGTGTCTTCGTAAATCTGCCCCTAAGTCTTTGGAGATTGTAACCCTTTTCGTTCTCAAATTTTTCGTTATATCAATGACTGTATCGGTATTTGGGATGCGGATGAAGAGTCACTGTCCAGTTTTGTTAGCTTTTGCAGGGGTCAAGTGGGGGGTAGTTCCTTTACATTTGAGACACATCTCGGCACTATTTCTTTTCTGGATGTTTTTCAGTTTGTGACAGTGCCATATATTGGGATCTTTATAGGAAACCCATTACCCATAATACACAATTACACTCAGATAGTGCCCATCCAGCCAGTTTGAGGCTGCTCTATTTGGGATCCTTTCATCAGCAGGCAGTGCAATTGTGGGACCATTTCTTGGAGAGAGGTCACTCCCCTGCGATAGTTAGAACTGCATATGAGAGAGCAGTAGCAAGTGACAGACGAGGCCTTCTTTGTACTGGTGGTGCACGTATATCAAAACTTAAAAATTCTAGGGCATGTCAATCTAAATTGTTTTTCTACGGTATATAGTAAAGACTTGTTTTATTCAGAAAAGCATATATAAATATTGGGGGGTTTTGTTGCAGGACCCAATTCTAGTAAAAGTTCTGGATGGCAAACCCACTTTTGTATTCAGAAAAGGCACAGATATTGTCTCGTGGTTATCTCTGAGCCTATATGTTTCTAAACAGGCTATTTGTCCTGGTTGAAACATGTAGGAATTTATCGATGTGGGAGAAATGGGTGCAAAGCATGCCAGTATTTAAACGTTTCCAAAACTTTGAATAGTACACTGACAAGGAGAAGTATATGAGATAAAACAGTGTTTCAACAAAATTATTATATCCCATGCAGATGCTACCATACTATATAAAAAAAAAACTAAACATTTTCAGAAACTTCATTTGGAACAAAAAACGCCCCAGAATAAGTCTTTCCAAACTAGAACAACACAAACACACCCCAACATCAAAGAGTATAATGAAGCAACCCTTCTCAGATACGTAGGAGACTAAACAGAGACTAAACTAAACAGAGACCTCTACACAATCATACCACTAGACCAACACCTAGTTGATAGAGTAGTCTCCGATTATCTACTGCATACACCTCTAAGGGCTCTGGCACACGGGGAGATTAGCCGCCCGCGACAAATCTCCCTGTTCGCGCGCGACTAATCTCCCCGAGTTGCCATCAGTTGCCATCCCACCGGCGAACATGTAAGTCGCCGGTGGGATGGGACACACGGCGGCGCGATTTCGGCAAATTGCCATAAATGCCTTTGCGAGGCAACTTCTGCGATTTGCCGAAATCGCCTGCGCAGCGTGTACCATCCCACTGGCGACTTACATGTTCGCTGGAGGGATGGTAGTTCAGGGAGATTAGTCGCCCGTGACAAGGGAGATTTGTCGCGGGCGACTTATCTCCCCGTGTGCCAGAGCCCTAACACAACTCCCACACACCATACAAACCAACCCCCTATTCATAGATACACACAAAGCGTCTCCACAAAGCGTCTCCACAACCCCACCTTAATCCAATGTAGTAGAGATGGGCTTCACAACACCTATGACCTACTGGGGAAAAACTTCACAATCATATCCCAAACTGACATGACAAACAAATATCCTTTCACAATACCACATATATACTTAAGCATGCAAATAGTTCACTACGCAACCCAAACTGTAAAACTACTAACAAACAAGGATAAAAATAGCCCAATGAACCAAATCTGGAAAGACAAAAACACAAAGCAAAACACATCAACCATATACCTATAACTATCAGAACCCTAACCAACATAGACAACGAAAAGCAACATACCTTCAAATGGACAACCAATATCCCAAACACATCAGACATTCTAAAGCAACACACAGAGGCAATGAAATTAACTCCAGTCAGCAAAGACATGACAATCCAAATCCTCCACAACTCCTACCTAACCCCAGAAAGGAGACATAAAATGGGTAACCTACAATCAGATAAATGCCTCCGATGCCACTCCCCAAAAGCCAACTTAATACACAATCTATGGTCGTGTCCCAAAATACAAAATTTCTGGAAGGAAATAGCCTCATACTGGACACAGATGACGGGAAAACCCCTCCAAACAGAACTAGAATGGGCATTGTTTATCACAACTAAAAAGAGGCAAAATTATGTTTTCATCCCTTGAGTCAATGCACTTTTTTATTCAAAACTGTACTTCTTTGCTTTAGTAGCCATGGAATGATCCTACTGATCTTACATAGAGTTGTAACTGTATCTATCTATTAGCAAGTGTAATCATCTTTAGGCTGATCTACAATTCCCAGCATCTATGGATTGCTGAAGGCAATAGGGTTTTTGCTGTACAAATTTACTTAAAGGGGTTTTCCCATCAACTTTTTTTTTTTTTTGGTCAAAGCAAATTTAATCCTAAGTATCTGCATTAACAATTTTCAATGATTTTAAAGACATTTGTAAATATATTTATTTAAATCAGTATCTGTCTGGCTATTTACATCCTAGCCCTGCGCTTGCTACCTTTCTAATGTCATCCAGGGGGAAGTGACGTTGTGGCAAAAAAAGGTAAAGAAAGCTAGTCACTGTTCAGCATTTAAAAACTGGGAAAGACACTGTCGAAAAATAAAATATCACTTCAGAAAAACATAATGAAAGAAACATTAGCAAGTGGGAATGATACTTATCCTTCTCCTTTAAGGATAATGGCATACAGGATGTTTTGTCTGAGGCATTGTCATGTGATTACTCAAGTAAACTGTATTAAAGCCAACAGGATCACCACTCACAACAAAGTGTTTTTGGACATTTTGTCTCCTCTGCTGGAGATGATTTAGCAAAGGGTTGACAAAAAGTCCCATGTGTCAAGCAAACACTGTTTACAATTGCAATTAAATTTACAAAAAACTTGTAACTTAAACTTATAACTTACAAATAACTACACAAATTTTACAATGGTTTTAATTATATATTGGAAATTTGCTTGCAATAACTTTTACATTAGGCGAAAAGGAAATGAGGAAAGGCGAAACATGAAAGGACATTTTTAGAAAAGATTGTGACACATAGAAATACATCATTAAGATGACTACACTAGATTTAATAAAATTTGGCAATTTTGATGACATTTCCAAAAATCACCTTAAAGGCGGCCACACACGTGGCGATTTTCGATCTTTCGTGTGACCATCGGTCGTACGAAAGATCGTTCAATCCGCCACTAACTTTCAGGGCTGAAACGGCAGATAAGGAGGTAGAAACAATAGGATTTCTACCTCCTGCCGATTTCAGCCCTGAAGGCAGATTCTGCTCAGGCGCCCTCTACGGCGGCCAATCAAAATCTTTTAACCGACCGACTGACCGACTCGACCGATATCAGCAGCCTCTTGCGATATCGGTCGACTTGCCATACATACACCGAATATCGTACGAAATGAGGTTTTGTACGATATTATCGGTGCGTGTATGGCCAGCTTTAAAGCTTCCACATAGCAGAATCTTATTTCTTACAAACCATTAGGCACCAAGATAAAACATGCTAAAAACAAATAAACAAGAAAAACTTCAGTGCTATTGGCTAAGGTATAGAAGCAGCAAAAAAATATGTGATGAGCCTACACCAAATCAGGGGTTTGTGAGTACCCACCTACATCTGTGCACTATAACTAGTGGCAGAGTTATAGTTCATCAAGAATCCGTATTTTTCTAATTTAAGTAATAGTTGTCTTTTGCACTTGATGTCATTTTTCTTTTTTTTTGGTTTCAAAGATTTGATCTCTTTTCTACTAACCGCTTGTATAATTATATATTGGATCACAAAGGGTGTTTTGGTAATATAAAATACAACAAAATATATATGTCAAGAAAGGCTCTAGGCCAGAGCTGAAATGTTAATCAGATGGCAATGATGGAATAAAGACTTAATTTGTTATAAAAAGACCCTGGAGAATCTGTGATATTTCTTAAGCTGCATTGATATATACTGGTGTTTGGAGTGTGGATAGTATATACCTTTAGGAACATTAGAAGCCCAACTCTGGGGTTCTGTAGGGGTTCTAACCTAAAGGACTTATTGGTATGTACAGACATTTCTCCTCATGTGCCCAAGTCAACTTCATGGTTGCCCAAACCTAACAATGTATGTAACACGTGTAACGGGTGTATTTTGTGAAGCTCCCTCTTGACTGGGGAGAGTTTGCCCATTCTCGGAAAAGATTTAAGATTAACCATCATCTTACTTGTACCTCTGGGTAACCACCAGTCAGCTTTACCTACTCTTCACTGCATGGCCATTGACTATGTTCCACCCTCAAGACGTGGGGGTGACAAACCCATTAGGGCAGCAGTTTGTGTCTATGTGGCTGGGTGACATCACAGCCACGCCACTTGGCGCCAATGCTGTTTCTATCTCTTAGCCAACAGCGCTGAAATTTTTCTTGTTTGTTTTGAACCGAAAGGATTTTGTCTTTGAATTTTTCACACAGACTTATTTAATTTTCTCAGGCTAAATACAAACTGAACTGAATAGTCTGTTACCAATATGTATAGATTTACTTAAGAATGTGGCATTTAGGGGCCTCAAGGTGAACGTGCCCCCATATGATCTATTATTTGTCATTTTAACTCCTGCAAAATCATCATATTCACAGCATTTTATGTTTGGTAAACATACAAAAAAGTATGTTCACTCTAGAAAGCCATACATTTTTGAAAAGTACACATAACCCCCCAATTCAAAATGCGTACAAATGTATTTCTACTCCAAAGTACCAACCCGCAAAGCTTTCCTGAAAGTGTTGATTTTGATTACATTTCTGAAAATCACCTAAATCTTCCAGTTTGTAGCTTGATACCCACTGTATATAGGTTTATCAAATCACATTGCAGTTAGAGGCCCAAAAATATACCTTGTGCATTCTAATTTTATGGTTGACATTTACCTAATTCATAAACACAAGGACAGTTTTATGTGGGGTAAAAGCTTATATAAAAGGTAAAAATCTCTGCTGTCAATCATATATTACCTTCCTTACCTCTATGCCTTAGGCCTTAGCCAAATGCATAATTCTTAGATTCATCTCGAATGCCAAATCATCTTCGAAAGATTCATTAAATAAACTAAACCCAAACTCTGATTTGTCAAACACAAATTTGTCAGATTAGTAATATTAGTAAAATTAAGGGGATTTTAGAGCTTAATACATAAAAACTCACCCATGTTCTATTCATTCCAAGGGATTTTTGGAAGTGTTTTTGTCAATGGGTGAATGTTAGAACTCCTCTCTTCTAAAAATCCCATAGGAATGAATACAACTTGGGTGAGTTTTTATTTATTAAGCTCTAAACTCACATTTTGATAAATCTGCTAAAGGGTTGGTTCAGGTTTAAGTCAACTTTTAGTATGTTATAGAATGGCCAATTCTATTTGTTATAGTTTTTTAAATAATTCCTGTCGTCTTCCGACTTTCTCTGTAAGGCTACAATTTTACTGCTATTGTTATTTTTTTATATTACTTATCTTTCTATTCAGACCCTCTCCTGTTCATATTCTAGTCTCTTAATCAAACCACTGTCTGGTTACTAGGGTAATTTGCAACCAGATAACTGCTCAAATTTCCAAACTGGAGAGTTGCTGAACAAAAAGTGAAATAATTAAAAAAAAAAAAAAAAAAAAAAAAATGGGGATGGACAGTAAAGAAATCCACAAAGTAATCCACAAAAGACGTCATCTCTGTAGCTTTATATGTTGTGCTCCAAAGGCACTAATGCTGTCTTTGAAGTAAGGAATGTATAAGACTATAGAGATGTCTTAATTAAGAGCATTCTGTTTTTTTTGGGGTTTTTTTTTATACAACATTTATGTGGCCTTTGTGGAATTCTTTACTGCCCATTGCCTTGGTGGTATTTTATGGATTTCAACTTATTTGTATATCCAGTTTAACTTTGATTCCCTATAATATATAGTCGTTTTAGTCGCTTTGCAGCTAATATAAACAATTATTTTGGTATTACTAAACACACAAGGTTAATGGCACATTGGGAAATAATAAATAAATAAATAAGACATGACAATTTTCTACCCCCTATGGAGCCAGGAGTGCTTTTTTGCTTTTTGTTGGAATACCAGCTGTATACCTGTGCAAACATTTCTATAAAAACTCAGAACATAGAAAAGTCTGTTAACTTCCTCCCTCTGTCCATTAATTTTCTAGTCTCGGTCCAGCTGCTCCTGTGCTCTCTATGACATCGCTTGTCCTCTATCTCTGGTTGATTGCATGCTGGTTCCTGCTGCTCTTCCACAGCAGTAGCCTTGATTTCAGTTCTTGTATTATTACATCAATTAGCTCGTGTGCATGGAATAGTCTGTTTCTTCACTCTTACCAATTAGAGGTGCCGTCCATTGTCTCTATGATGCAAAAATTCACTTGTGCTGTAATACAACAACACCGTCTTAACCCTTTCCTTTTCATTAATTAGATCAGGGATACTTCTGTTTTGTCCTCTAAAGTGTTTTGAAGTCTATAAGTATATACATTGTAACAATTCAATAATGGTGACATTTTGTGAACTATTCCACCCCTCTACTGGTTAGAGAGAGTATTCTAGCAAGAAAATGTATAATTTGCCTAATTCTGTGCTTGTGAAGTTTTAGGGTGATAGATATGTACTGCAGTGCTGCTCATTTTATAATGTTGACATTTTACATTTGTACATTTTCATGTGTTCACTCGGATGTACATTGTAACTGCAGATATCTTCCTTTCTGAGTTTAAAAGTCTGAAGAATATTTTGCTTTGTGTATCTTGGATGTGCTATAAAATAAGGTAATGGTATGGGATTCCTTATCCGGAAACCCGTTATCCAGAAAGTTCCGAATTACGTAAAGGCCATCTCCCATAGACTTCATTATAAGCTAATAATTTCAAGTTTTTAAAATTTCCCTTTTCTCTATAATAATAAAATAGCACCTTGTACTTGATCCAAACTAAGATATCATTTATGCGTTTTAGAGGCAAAACAATCATTGGGTTTATTCAATATTTGAATTATTTTTAGCAGATTTACATTATGGAGATCCAAATATCAGAAAGATCCCTTATCTAAAAAACTCTAGGTTCCAAGCATTCTGAATAACAGGTCCCATATCTGTACATGTAAATGGTTATTAAAATAAAAAAAATTGCAGGATATAGTTACTAGTATTTGTGCTTTTTTTTTTTTTTTTTTGCAAAAGTAGAGATTGAGTTAACAGAAGTTTGAAAAACGAAAATGTTATGTTTTCATTATTTTACAGACAACATAGAATTAAAATATTCTATGTTGTAGATGTGCATGACAGAATATTACATAAAAGATTCTCAAAAAAAACATTTATTTAGCCCAGGACCCACATTGACACATTTATTTAATAGATACTATTTCATCTATTGTGTCAGTGTGGGTTCTGGGCTAAATAAATGTTTTTGTGAATCAGCGAGTGCATCAGATTTTGGTTTATCAAAGTGATTGGTTGTGATAGGGTGAGGATCTTATTACTGTGTGTGTGTGTGTGTGTAGATGTACACATAGCATGTTCATTTCAAAAGAAACAATTCCATACCTTTTGTTGCTTGTTTATATTAAAATAATTCTCAGGGATATTTCTACTCTTGCTCTATAAAGCTCTTTCAAAAGGATAAATGCATCCAGGACTTCAATTTCTCATAATTCAGAGTGGCAAGCAGAAGCATGTTTATAACTAGAGCTACAGTTAGGTTGTTGATACAAGATACAAAGACAATATTGCCTGGTTGTAGGAAACTTTTATTTCTGACATATAATACTAAAGAATTATTATAATGTAAGTATGTAATATTATTTATGAATGGATTTGCAATATTCATTAAAACCTGGCAGTTGAGCTAAAAATCTGCTATTTGCTGTCTAAAAATTCAGATCTCTCAGAAAAGGGTAAAAACAGAATATAAATGTAAATTGTAACTGTTCACGCTATTTTTTTTTTTATTTTTTATTTGAAGCCTCCTAATTATAGGTGGTAGCTAGGGTTGCCACTGATTGACTGAATTGCGTGTCAATCAGGGAACAAGAATGCCTGCTTTTCAGAAGTGTGTACTGGACAGCCTGTATTGAGCACACCCAACCAGAAACATCTTTTGCTGCTGCTGCCTTTAATGGCCATGTTTGCCCGATGGCACACAACCAGCAGTGTCCTAAGAGTGCCCCCCCCCCAAAAACATTGATTTTTTTGTTGTACATTGGCATAATAAATGAGGTAAGCTCCCCAGCTGAAATTGAAAGTGCAGTCTCTATTTCTGCTTTGTTCTATACAAAACTAAACAGGCCACTCATTTCTATCCAGCATGTGCACAAGTGACAAAACTACCAATTTGGGCAGCTAAGTAACAGATGAGATTCAATGTTGATAAAAATAAGGCTGTGATTTATGTAAAGCTTTTGGTATTTGAAAATATGAAAGCTCACTTATAACAACTCCTTCATGGAAAAGAACCTAAGGTTTCTTGAGGATAAAAACCATAGTTGTAGCAAGCAATGCCATGTAGCTTCAGGAAATGCTAGCAAGGTACAGGTATGGGATCCCTTATCCGGGAACCCGTTATCCAGAAAGCTCCAAATTACAGAAAGTCCATCTCCCATAGACTCCATTTTAATCAAATAATTCAGAATTTTAAAACTGATTTCCTTTTTCTCTGTAGTAATAAAACAGCATCTTGTAATTGATCCCAACTAAGATATAATTAATCCTTATTGGAGGCAAAGCAATCCTATTGGGTTTAATTAATGTTTTATTTATTTTTTTAGTAGACTTAAGGAATGGAGATCCAAATTACAGAAAGACCCCTTATCCGGAATACCCTCGGTCCCGAGCATTCTGGATAATGGGTCCTATACATGTACTGTTCTGTTTTAAAAGGTGTATAGATTAAAATCACTGGAAAGGCCTCTGTTGGAATTTTTTTGGTTCCTTTGTTCAAATGGGATATAGGATATAGTTGATAAAAGGTAAAGGAAGTTCTCTGTTATGAAGCGAGGCTTGCAAAGTTGGTAATGCTTACATTAGAGAAGTGGTGCTATAATTAGAGAAAAGGTTATATATGCAATAAGGAATATATGCAATAAACTCTCTTATGCTTTACTGAAACATAGATCCCTGTATTAGACACAAAGGCATCCACTGAGATTAGAAAAAAATAGATATCCTCTTAACAAGTGAAAATACTTTTTTACAAAAAGAACTGTAAGGTTTTGCAAACTGTTGTACTGGCAGATTTGTACTGGAAGACTTTTTTTGTGTATTTTGTGTATTCTGCATATTATCACCAACCTGAAAGCATGACTGGACAACCTGGCTGTAGCAAGTTTAAAATTTCTTCCCTGCCTTCCTTTCATGCATTTAAAGAGATAATGACACCATAAATTACATTTTTTTTTTTTACATCTACCATAATGCTGTTTACTGCATACTGTTTATAATGTTGCCATAAAAGTATTTGCACAATGCTTTTACACTATCTGCCAGATCTCCCATGTTCCTTTATGAGGGGGACTGCCTTATTTGTGCATCAGTAATCCAATTAGCATTAGAAGCTATAACTGACAGGTTGAGAAGTGGCAGTCAGGTTTAGGAACTTCAAGTAACAATTATTTACAAAAGAAGACCTAACAGCAGGTGTAGCGTTTCTCTACTGCCAGAGTTCAGCCAAATAAGAAACACTTTATACCACCTCATTCCTCTTATGCATTTTCAGTTCAAAAACCACCTGGCACAAGTGATAGCAGGTTTCTCTTCATGTCATTGAAGGAGGAGATTAGCGGGTGTTATTTTGTCAGATGACAGAGAAATTCTATGGGGCATATTTATCCAAGTGTGTCAATGAGATTGCTACAGTCTGACAGTGAAATTCTGACGCTTAACAAAAGTGAACGTCTGAGTTCATGTTCATGTCCCCAGAAAAGCTAACACAAGTGAATATAATGGTGGAATTTTTCTTTGGCAGACTGTCGCAAGCGCAAGTGTTTTTCCACTTGCCGAAAATATACGCTATATGCCACGTGTGACATCAGCCTTAAACATAAAAACGTGTGGCTACTGTGAATCAAACAGCCTGATGCGTTTTGGGAAGAACCCTTAATCCTAGGCATATAAAAAAAGACCCAAAATCTCCAGAAATGTGTTCAAACATTAACTTTGCAAATTTAGTAAAATGGGAGTGGTATTTAGGGGGTTTGTGGGAAAAAAATTTCACCATGCTACACGCACGTTTATTTTTGTCTCTTTGCTTTTTTCAGATGTTGGGAGGTTTGCATTTATCATGTTCATGTTGTGTCTAATTATTGCATGTTTCTTTTTTTAGTGGAAGATTCTGAAGACTTTGGGCTAAATTGGGAATCCACAGTCACCCAGGCAGGTAAGTTATTTACACCACTTCTATTGACAATGGATTCTCATTTATTATATAGATATAGATACATACACATTTAATTTATCATTAGTTTTAGGGTTTTTTTTGGTGCTTTTTTTTTTTTTTTAAAGGTAAATTTATTTTATTGATTTACAAAATCACAAAACAATAAAATACAAAACAGTGTTCGATATATACTGACATTGGAATGGTGTCAAGTTGAGTTTAGGTCAGTACATGCAAGGATATTGTTAGGCACTGCAGTTGTCACTATGTAGGTGACTGTTTAGTTCTGTCGGGTCAGTCACACTTAATATAAGGGGGTGAGCTATGTGTCCAGGTTATCTTGGTTCCACCAGTTTCCCTAGAACTTATCATATCATATGCACCTCTTGTTACGTAAGTTATTTTAATGAGGGGGGACAGGACCAAATCATGTGAAGGAAGTTGGCACTGGGGGGATTTACATCTTGGGCAGAGGTCATCCTGTCTCCTCCCAAATCTCATCAGCTTGAGTTGTGTTATATAAGTTTGGTGCAGAAATTTGTACTGTATGAGCCTATCCTTTATCGAGATTAGAAAGTTATAGCCATTGTCTGTGGCTTCCTCCCATTGTTCATGTTCTAGACCTGAAATGTCCTGTGTCCAAAGATGATAGGCTCGATCAAAGGGTGGCTTAACTGTTTTCATAATCTCTTTGTATAGCCTGGATAAAAGTTTGGCTGGTTATTATGGGGGGAAGGGTGTGGAATTGTGCATGAAAGGCGTGCCTAAGCTGGAAGTACCTATAGAGTTGTATCTGCTGGCCCAAGGCTCTGTCTTGCAGATCTTGGTGTGTAGGGGAACTGAGGACCAACTCGGTGCTCTGTGGAGCACTTCCCAGAGGTAGTTTCACTCCACCAAGTCGAAGGCTTTTTCAGAGTCAAGCGAAGCCACAACTCTGGAGCCTTTGTTGGTATGTGGGAGTTGGAGGTTAGTAAATTATCGAAGGAGGTTGAAGTCCGTCGCTTTACTTGGCATGAATCCTGATTGGTCTGGATTAATTAAATCCTGCACAGCCCGGGTAAGTCTGGTAGCTAGAATTTTTGCCAATATTTTGGCGTCAGTCTTTATAAGTGATATGAGCTACAAAGGGTTGGATCGCGGCCAGATTTTGGGATGACCACTATAAGGGCATTATGAAATGATGGTGGTAACGACAGAGAATCCCAGGCTGCTTGGTCTCTAGTAGTTAGGGAGCTATTATTTTATTTAGTGACTTATACCAGTCTGGGGTTAGCCCGTCCAGGCGTTTTTTGGATGGAAGGGATTGTATGGCAATTTCAATTTAATCAACGGTTATACGTAGGTCAAGCCAGGCTCTCTCTGCAGGGGATATTGTGGGTATTGCTGAGGAATCATAGTAGCTGTTCAGCTGGGGTATTGTACATGAGGTAGTGGAGTTATAGAGGTTTTTCATAGCAAATGTTTCAGCTATTAAGTGAGGTTCATAGACCATTCGGCCCTCCTCGGATTGAATATGAGGCACAGCTGTAGAGAGTTGCTGTTGTTTGGCTAGGAAGGCCAATGTTTTGCTGTTTTTGTCCCCTTAATCAAAAATTTGTTGGGAGCTGTATAATACGGCTTTTTTAGCTATAGCAGTGGATTCCCTGGCTTGGGCTGCTTCTGTTAGCCTCACCTCTTCATAGGTATTTACAGATGGGTTACTATAATGTTGTTTTTGTGCTTTAGGTGTTTTATTGCTTTAGGTAGGACCATATTAAAGGAAAAGTAACACTAAAATTTTTTAAGTAAAAAAATCTGTTCTACCCTGCGGCAATAATTGCCCTATCCTTCCCAGTGTTTATTCTTTTAAATGCTTTATTAGAAAATACCTTGTAAAATGTTGCATCCGGTCATTTCAAATACGGCGATCCAGAAGATGCAGAATCCACTATGTGACGATCGACATCTCCTCCTAGCCTAACAGGAAGGAGTCAGGCTAGGAGGAGATGTAAGTCGTCACATAGTGAATTCTGCATCTTCTGGATCGCCGTATTTGAAATTACCGGATTGTTTTTACTTAAAAAAAATTTAGTGTTACCATTTAGTTTTCCTTTAAGCTTCGTTTAAATTTAGAGTTCAGTCCCCTTATATTCCATGACACAATACTATAGGAAGCCATTGATAATACAGTTGCTGTATATGGCTCTATGGAGATGTGACTTACTTACACTGCGTTCTGCACCTGACCTAACACCATTAGCACTGAGAAAGTAACCGTATTGTTATATATTCAAACAAAAATACAATTAAAAACAACCAATAACTTCCCTACCCACCCTCCTGTTTTGGGTGTTTTTATTGTTGTGGCAGCTGGACAACTGCTGTACACAAAGGATGTTAACCATGTGGTTGTAGATAATCTTCTGGATATATCAGAAGTAGAGGGCTCCACAAGCTGGGTCTCTGTCCCGGCCAAGTCAGCTTGTTGTAATAGAGGAGTCTCTGGTCCCTGTACCTTGGAAAGGGGGATCTTTAGTCCCTTTACCAAAATGTGACTATGTTGCTAGGGTGTGGGGGATGGAGGGGTAGTCCCTTTATGGCAGTGTCTGTTCCTTCAATGGAATTAGGAGGGTTGGGTGTCCCTCTTTTGTGTAGAGCAGTATAGTGGGGTGCAGAATCACCCAGTATGGATAAAGGGACAAATACCTACCAGGCCCCCCTAGTCCATCTGTATCTGGAAGGTAGTGCCAGGAGTATCAGTCAGGTGTTAGTAACTGGCCCAGAGTCATTTGAAAAGGTATAGAATAGTTAAGTTCGGCCCCTGGGGTTGGTAGTGAGTGTGGGGCAACAGAGGTTTAGTGGTAATGGGGGGGCCAAGCTGTTCAGTACTGGTGTTTCCGGGTAGCCAAGGCAACAGGGGCCCAGTGTATTTCTGTCAGCACATTTGCTATATACCAGTGCCCAGGGTAGTATAGGGGGAAGGCAATGTGTAGAAGGTGGGCAATGAGATCGGGTCTTTCCATGGACTTTAGTCTTGGTGTTTCCTTTGAATTTGAATTGTCTACACATTCTAATATAGCACATATCTGGGGGAAATTGTATTGGTGTAGAGGGAATAAATTTGCTAATTTTAAACATTGTTTATAATTTTCTGGGTTGTAATAATAGGACTCAAAATGCAGTAATGGTAAAGCAATTTCTTGGGGTGGTGAGGGCGGCTATCTAGAAGGCTCTGGTTTTCACGTAAACATTATTTAATGCCTTTATTGCCGAGCACGTATGTGCTTTTGCCGCTTGTGCAGAGAGTCCTGTGAGCACCCAACCCCCTAGGTAACAAGCCTAGGGGGCTGGCAAGTTGGTCCTGCAACGCAATTGTCGCAGGACCCGACTTCTAAAAGCAGACACGATTGCACTTGTGTCTGCTGTTAGAGCTTTCTCCTCCAGCCCCTCTGAGCCAGCTCATATACTTCCTGCTGCAGAGACTCTGCAATCTTGGAACCCTCTGTGCAGCCAAGGACCCTCCTGTTCACAATATATAGACACATTTACACACACACATACATGCATTTATACACATACAACACACCTTTTGCCGCAAGGCTCTGTACTTGGGCCAAACGATCAAATTATTACGGTGGGTATAGGCAAAGTCGGTCCGGGGACCGCATCAACGAGCCGATGCGGTCCCCGATCCGACTAGATTTTTTAACCTGCCCGATCGAGATCTGGCTGATTTCAGGCCAGATATTGGTCAGGCAGGCCCGTCGGTAGTGCCCATACATGGGCCCATTAGCTGCCGAATCGGTCTCAGGGACCGATATCGGCAGTTAGAATCGGCCTGTGTATGGGGACCTTAACAGTTGAAACGGAGACTCAAATCTCTATGTGCCTCCTAGCTATCTCCAATTGGATTTACCAACGCCACCTCAAACTGAACCTAACAAAAACTGAACTAATGATCTTTCCGCCTAAGCCTGGTCCTACCCCCCCCCCCACCTTTTACTACCTCTTTGGCACGCTCATCAACCCTGTCGACTTGCCACGTTGTTTGGGGGTAATCTTTGAAAAAAAAAAAAAAGGCCACTTACATTTTTAGTGAGCAGGAGGGTCCTTTCCATCGGCAAGGAAGTGCGTGGGCTGGCTCAGGGGGGCTACAGGAGGAAGCAGCAGATACAAGTGCAATCGTGTCTGCTGTTAGAAAATCGAGTATCTGGACCGTCTTGCCAGCCCCCTTGGCTCATGCGCACTAGACTCTCTGCACCGGCGGTGCTGAGAGAGAAGCTTAAACTACGGAGCACGTACGTGATACATGCTTGGCAGATAAAGCCTTTTATGTGAAGCACGTATTACTTATGTGCTTGGCAGAAGAAGTGCAAGCTGAACACAGATGGCAACCAAGTCATCCACAATAACCAATTTTGACCTGATTTAATGATTTGTTTTTTGGGAGGAGCCCTAAAGGAGTATAGTTAGAACCCGCTAAAAAATTGTAAAATTATCTTCAAAAAATTTTTAGGCATATTTAGGTCTATACTGGCCAACGAGAAAGTTACTCAGTGGATACACTGTTTGACCTACTTATCTGCATTTTAGCTTCTTTCACTCCTATCACTCCTGTCAAATGAGGAGATGAGCTTAGTAAGGAGTTACAGTGGGGGTGCAGTAGATTTTGAATTGAATTTTGCGAAATTGAATATTGCAAAAGCATTTAAAGGAGAAGGAAAGGCTAGTAAAGAGTTCATCTCAAAATGCAGGCATACCTTCAGTTGTCTCAATAGTGCCCTTAAGTCTCCCCAGCCAAACAGTAAGGAAAAACGCTGAGCTGGGTAGAGAAGATTCCCATAATGCATCGCTCATCCCCAGACTCGGCAACTTAGAACTGTAGGCGGCGCATGCGCAGAAACAGGAGGCTCCCCCTAGCGTCTGCAGCGGCAGCATGAGACACAGGTGCTGGTAGGGGGGAGAGGCAAGGGGGACAAGCGGCGGTGCTGGTAGGGGGGAGAGGCAAGGGGGACACGAGCGGCGGTGCTGGTAGGGGGGAGAGGCAAGAGGGACAAGCGGCGGTGCTGGTAGGGGGGAGAGGCAAGAGGGACAAGCGGCAGTGCTGGTAGGGGGGAGAGGCAAGGGGGACACGAGCGGCGGTGCTGGTAGGGGGGAGAGGCAAGGGGGACAAGCGGCCATGTTAAAGATGGCAGCGCCGTTCACTGAAACAAGTATGTAGAATGTTGCAGTGTATCTCTGTAAATCTTTCATTAGGCAAGCTAGAAATATAGCGTTTTTACACAGCAATAGTAGTACTATTTAATAGTGTGGTTAATAGATTTTGACTTTCCTTCTCCTTTAATACAGTGCCCCACAAATAACTACTTTCTAAGCTATGGTCTGTTGATCTTAATTAGTTAAGAGCAACAATTTAGTTGTTAGGTTTGTACATGCATTGGGAACTGGCAACAGGATTTTGTACAGAGGGTGGTTATTAATATAGGACATTGTCTTTTTGGTGCAACGTCCTTAGTGGGGTTCTGCTGGGTTCTGTATCGGATGCATTTTTATTTAACTTTTTCAATAATGACTTGGGGAGGGTATTATAAGTAATGTATCCGTGTCCGCAGATGATGCAAAACGTTGCAGTCCAATTAATTCTATTTAGAATGTGACATCTCTGCATCAAGAACTTGACAAATTGGCAACCGAGTAGCAGATAAGATTAAAATTTGATAAATGTATGGTCATGCACCTAGGGCATAAAAATATGCAAGTCACTTAGGAGAGTACACTAGGCAAATCCGTAATGGAGAAGACCCTGGAGTCCGTGTAGATAATACATTGGATGTAGCAAGCAATGCCAGTCAGCAGCTGCAAAGGAAGGCAAGGTTTTGAGCTTTATTAAAAGGGCCAGATTCACAGGAGGAGGGGATCATTCTTCCACTTTACAGAGTCCTGCTAAAGTCCCATCTAGAATATGCCATGCAGTTTCTGTCTCCAGTGCTCAAATGGGACATTATTGAAATAGAGTCCAAAGAGGGAAATGAAGAAACACTGGCCAAGTTGGGTCTGTTTAGACTGGAGAAAGAGGCACTTTAGGGTGGATTTGATAACTATATATAAATATATAAGGGGATCATATAATAATACCACTGTTTATTTAACAGTAGATCCTTTCCAGCAGATAGAAGGTCAGTTAGAAGAAAGGAGGTTCCATCAGAATATTTGTAAACGTTTGCTTGCAGTGAGAGCTGTGAAGTTGTGGAATTATATTGTTGAATAAGTCAAGCAGAAATGTGCATTAATGCTGTTGGTATGTGCAAACTGATAATATCGTACGATATTCGGTGCATGTATGGCAAGTCGGCGAGTCGACCGATATTGCAGGAAGCTGCTGATATCGGTCGACTCGCCGATTGGGCCAGTTAAAAGATTTTGATCGGGTGCCATAGAAGGCGTCTGACGGCGTCTGCCGTTTCAGCCCTGAACGGTTTGTGGCTGATTGTACGATCGCAAATCGCCACGTGTGTGGCCACCTTTAGTATTGTCCTATGGGAGATAATTGTGCTGTATAGAAATAGATGGGTCATTGGTAAGACCTATTTTGATCGATTGGATGCCCCCCCAGTTTGTATGGGGCCCCACCTTGTTTTCCAGAATTGCAGTTTGGTGCCATATTTGAGTAGGCGAAATGAGCTATGCTGATGACCCTTACCAGCACATGTATGGGGTCATGGGTCACCCTGAACAGGATGGGGCCACACTTTTCTGTATATAGCATGAGAATTTGCCTTGCAGGGCAGTTAATTAAAATTCAGGTTAATTTTTTTTTTTATAGTTGTAATTATGGTGTGTAGGCAGCCATCTTAGTGCTCTTTCAAAAAGAGCCAGCGCTACACATTAGAACTGCTTTTAGGTAATCTATTGTTTCTTTGTACTTAATGTAACTGAAGGAGTCACAAGCTAGACTTTGATTTCTTACTATTGAGTGCTGTTCTGATATCTTCTGGGAGCTGCCGTCTTGCTACCTTCCCATTGCTGCTGATCGGCTGCTGGGAGGGGGGTGATATCACCTCAACTTGCAGCTCAGAAGTAAAGTGTAACTGAAGTTTATCAGAGCACAGATCACATGGCTGTGGCACCCTGGGAAATGAAGAATATGGCTAGTCCCATGTGATATTTCAAAATAAAATATTAAAAAAATCAGTGTTTTTAGGATATTTCCTGGATTGGCCGTATCCGCACAGTTAAAATGAATATCCTACCGAAAGTGCTCTATTATTTATACCCAATTCAGATATCGAAAAGTTACAACAACAGGTCATGAAATTTATATGGAACACTAAGCCCCCTAGGGTTTCCAAAGGTAAAAAAGAAAAAAAGAAAAAAAAAAGGGGGGAGGGGAAAATTTTACCAAAAGTCCCAAGGGAACACTTGGATTATGGGACAACTAAGACGAAAAAAAAATATTTGTAGGTAGAACCCGGATCCCGGAGAGAGAGAAGTCAACAGAGGCACCCCACCCTGCTTTGTTTGGTTTTAGTTTGATAAGTTACAATACCATTATTTCTCTTTTTTCTTAACTTTTTACTTTTAATTTCCTGGTAAGTTGGAAAAGCAATACCCCGACTGGCACATTACCTATTCTAACCCCTCCCCCCAACGATATGCAAGAATGATATTTGGTTAATAACTGTACGGTTTATTGATGTAATTATATACAACTTTACGTACCATTGGTAATATTGTTATGTAACATGTCATTCTCAATAAAAAAGTTAAAAATAAATTTTTTTTTTTTCAAAATCTGCGTTTTTGAAAAACAAATTGCAATGCAGGATTTAGCTGGAGAAGCTTTATTAACTGATTTGTTTTGGGGGAAAATTGTATCGTACTTACCGTGATTTTCCTGGCTAACAACATGTCAACACTCACTGGGATAGCCCCTCCCCTCCTCACCCATCAGAAGGACCCTCCCCAAAGTCCAACCCTATCCCAATATCAAGTAATAAGTTTCTAAAAACTACCAAATAAGGGTGGAAAACTGTTGACATGGAGTTAGCCAGGAAAGGAAAATCACGGTAAGTATGATACAATTTTCCCTTTTCCTGGCCACTCCATGTCAATACTCACCGGAACATAGCAAGCTAATGTCCCCAATTGGGAGGTTAGGATATCTGGATCCCAGAATGTAACTGTTCCAGATTCATCCCGAACCAAGTGAAAACCCTACAGGCGAACCTAGAAATAAACACCTTGTATAAACCTGTGAACTCTATATCTGGACTGAAATAAAAAAAAGAATGAGACCCGTGTGAATAGGCAGAGTAAGGACTAGAACTCTATAAAGGCAAACCCTTTAGAGAAAGGTATCTGCGAGATCTTAAGACCTGGCAATTTAAAAAATAATAAATACACATTCATAAAACATACCCAAGAAGCACTGTGGTAGTGAGAATCTTCCTACAGCTAGTCTTGAGAATAACAGGCACAAATCAGTTCTGAAAACCGTATGTATGTATGTATGTATGTATGTATGTATGTATAACTTTATTTATAAAGTGCCACAAGGGTACTCAGCGCTCTACAATCTTACAAAATACAAAATAACACACAGGGAGGACAAATGTTATAATAAATAAATACAATAAATATATATACAGTGGCTTGCAAAAGTATTCGGCCCCCTTGAACTTTTCCACATTTTGTCACATTACAGCCACAAACATGAATCAATTTTATTGGAATTCCACGTGAAAGACCAATACAAAGTGGTGTACACGTGAGAAGTGGAACGAAAATCGTACATGATTCCAAACATTTTTTTTTTTACAAATAAATAACTGCAAAGTGGGGTGTGCGTAATTATTCAGCCCCCTGAGTCAATACTTTGTATAACCACCTTTTGCTGCAATTACAACTGACAGTCTTTTAGGGTATGTCTCTACCAGCTTTGCACATCTAGAGACTGAAATCCTTGCCCATTCTTCTTTGCAAAACAGCTCCAGCTCAGTCACATTAGATGGACAGCATTTGTGAACAGCAGTTTTCAGATCTTGCCACAGATTCTCGACATGGATATGTTTTGTTTTAATCCATTCCATTGTTGCCCTGGCTTTATGTTTAGGGTCGTTGTCCTGCTGGAAGGTGAACCTCCGCCCCAGTCTCAAGTCTTTTTCAGACTCCTTCCCTGTCCCTGCTGAAGAGAAGCACCCCCAGAGCATGATGCTGCCACCACCATATTTGACAGTGGGGATGATGTGTTCAGAGTGATGTGCAGTGTTAGTTTTCCACCACACATAGCGTTTTGCATTTTGGTCAAAAAGTTCCATTTTGGTCTCATCTGACCAGAGCACTTTCTTCCACATGTTTGCTGTGTCCCCCACATGGCTTGTGGCAAACTGTAAACGGGACTTCTTATGGTTTTCTGTTAACAATGGCTTTCTTCTTGCCACTCTTCCATAAAGGCCAACTTTGTGCAGGGGGGAGGGAATGAAACACGTGCAGTATGAAGCAAAGAGGGAAAGGAAGGGAGAATACCTTTTTAGAGATGGCTGCCTGTTCTAGAAAATGGGAAGTAAGTGTGACTGAGTAAATATTTGATTAGGTGAGCCAAAAGTGTGGCGTTTTTACTAAACAATAGGAGGACTATTGGGCAGTATGCTTTTTAAATTTTGACTTGCATTCTCCTTTAAGGCTACAGCTCTACAGTCTAGCCAAATTATATATATCACACCCCTACTCTGTTGGCTGAGATCTGTGTATCCTACCTATACCCAATCTTGCTGTTTGCATTGCTCTCTGTATTGAAAGAAGAGTGTTGCTGCTACCTTCAGAGATTACCTTTTACAAATATACTGTACCTGCATGCAGCACACCTGTTACATTCATATACAACCCAAATTGCTCGGTTGTGCCTGTAAGCCAGTTGACTACCGCCTTAATAAAAAATAAAATACAGCACATATACAGCATTAACATGTAATAATATATATATCTAGCCCGGCTGTTGCATCTACATAAGCCCTGGTTTGCTGCATTAACCAAGTAAGCAATGCCCAAACCGCATGTTGCAATAGAAAACCATGCTTTTAATGAATATGAATGTTGCTTAAAACAAACATGATATACAGCGTCACTATCAGTGATATGTTACCCATACTTACCTGGATGCTGCATAAGCAAATATGACCCATAACTGAATAATAATAATAATAATAATATATTATTGCCTTAACCTCCAACACACAGAGATGCTAATAGCATATACATTCAAATTTGTCATTACCTTAGCCTGCATGATACCCACTGAAGTGTTTTAACATACATTTGTATAGATAGTATAGAACAGTGCTGTCCAACTGGCAGCCCGTGGACCCCCTCTGTGTGCCCCCCCCCCCCCCCACCTGTCTGGCTGCTTTGATGGCTTACCTTTGTGTGATCTTAAAGGAATAGTAACACCAAAAAACGAAAGTGCTTTAAAGTAATTAAAAAATAATGTACTGTTGCCCTGCTCTGGAAAAACAGGTGTGTTTGCTACAGAAATGCTTCTATAGTTTATATAAATAAGCTGCTTTGTAGCCACAGGGGCAGCCATTCAAGCTAGAAAAAGGGAGAAAAGGCACAGGTTACTTAGCAGATAACAGATAAGCTCTAAAGCAGGGGTGTCAAACTCAATCACATAAGGGGGCCAAAATCTAAAACACAGGCTTAGTCACCGGCCAAATTTTTTATTAAAATACTGTACGATCAGGCACAGTCACAGTGCATTCAGGCGATTGGTGCTGCATGGTCAGGCACAGTCACCAGGGGCCACATTAAACAGCCAGAAGTGCCATATTTGGCCCCTGGGCCTTGTGTTTGACACATGTGCTCTAAAGAATACAATGGGGTATTTTCTGTTATCCGATTTATGCCTGTGCCTTTTCTCCTTAAAATGGCTGCCCCCATGGCTACACAGCATCTTATTTATATCAACTGTAGTAGGGGTTCTGTGGCAAACACACCAGTTGTACCAGTGCAGGGCAACAGTACATTATATTGTAATTACTTTTATACACTTTATTTTTTTGGTGTTACTGTTCCTTTAAAATGGTATCAATACTGAGATTAACTGGCCCCCTGCATGGTTTACACCTCAGATTCAGGCAGTAATCACCCTGTATTGTTTAAACATGTAATCCCCTGTACTGATCACCCCGTGCATTGTTCACACTCAGGCTCAGACTCTAAGCCCCCCATTGTTCACCTGTTCACACCTCAGACCTGTTAGAACTGCAAGAGCAGTGTCAGCATTGTGTCTCTGTATGTACGGCTTGTGTGTGCAATACTCTGCCTGCCCTGTGCTGCCTGTGTGTGCCACACTCTGGCTGCCTTACCCTGCCTGTGTGTGGCTAGCACATATACCAATGTACTCACTGGCTAAACTGGGTTATATAAACATATTGAAAGACACCAGTTCCCTAGCCTATTAGCCCGACACTGGATGGGAAAAGGCAGCACGAAAATAGTAACAGTCGGCTTGATGCTCACAGAACATAAGTGTAACACAGAGAACTATACCTGTTACTCCTGGCACTTCATTATAAACAGCAAGGAAGGGGGAAGGAATCTACATACCCCATTACCTACAGCTGAATACTGCCATCCAGAGTAATTACCTGATTACCTGCAACTGTCATCTGCTCCAACTGGCATTGCATTTGCACTGCTCACAGAATAAACTTGCAAACTTAACAACTCGCTTCAAGCGTTAAGAGACTCTGGAAATCAAGCTTGCATCCTGAGCATTACTTCCCCCCCCCCCTTTTTTTTTTTTGAAAATTACCTCAACTTTAAAGAAGATTTGTGAGGAAGGCAGCCAGAAACCTAAAATCCTCCATTTTAAGAAAAAAAATTATGCCTCAGTATAGAGGCTAACTGCCACCTCCCTCTCCCATCTGTAAAAATGGAGTGTAGGGGCCACCAGACACTTAGCAAGCCCAGTGAGGCACACAGATGGGGGGGACAAGCACTTGCCACCAGACCTGCTGATCGCAGCCTGGCATATGGATCAAGGACAACAAGTTATAACTTCCATAGCACCACACCTGATCCTGAAAATGAGACATCAAGGACTAATTAAATGTAAAATAAAGTAAATAAATGAGCTAATGTGCTTGGTGGGATAAATGATCTCTGGGACCTAAAAGAAAAAATTGCTTTCAATGGGAGCAAATCAAATAGTGAGGCAGAAGGACAAAAAAAAAATACACCGGATTAGGGGTAGGGTTGGGGTTTTAAAGCTTTGGGGCTTTAAAATTATGGTAGCAGAGGGGAGGGGCTATCCCAGTAAGTGTTGACATGGAGTGGCCAGGAAAACTAGTTTTGCCATGACAGCATTCATTTAAGAAACATGCAAAACCATAAAAATTGTTCAAATCAAGGATGGAGAGTATTTGGAATACTGAACAGAAAAATGCAGCTTTGGCCTAAAATAACAGAAATGCTTTCTCAGTCAGAGGTATTATCAAATAATTTTAAATCACAGTGTAGTGTTAACATGCTTTCTGCTGATTCTCTAGTAAAAAGTCTTCTTTGGATAAAATACTCCTTTATTTTCTCAAAGTTGGAGTCTATCCCATCATTTTCTTTTGTGACTCATGGATGAGATTACATTTTCTTCATACTGTGCTCCTTTCTATCCCTGAAGGGGATGCAGTTTTATCTTAAGAAATTCTTATTTCCGGCTGTAGATAAAAATAATGTTCTCAGAGGCAGATTGTTCTCTTAAAGAGAATACGTTTACCTGCCTTGAAACTAATTATGCCCGGGAAGCCTTTTTAATTAGATAATAGCAATAATGAAGCAGCGATTAGATTTCTCTGCAGAGGGGTGGAAAATCATGGTTTATCCAGTGCCCTGGCAAATAGAAAACCCTGGAGAACATTTTAATCAGTTTCATGGGCTAGTTTTAAAGACTTGTGGGCAGTGGTGCTAATTGTCAGGTGTGTACTGAATATGTGTGCTTTTTTCCTTTCACCCAACAATCTTTCATTTTCTACATCTGGCTGTAAGTGGCAACAATAATAACCAATGTCTTTAATTCTTGAAAGAAAACAAAATATTTTCACAAATCACAACCATGCTTCTTCTATCTAGCCTTAAAATATTGCAAAATTCAAGTCTGTAGGTCCTACTTACAAAGAGCTAGTATCAAGGTTTGTGCGCTAATTTGCCTCAATAGGAACTTCTTGTATATTCCCCAGCTCTGCAGAACACTCTTCTGTCTGCCACAAGGGAGTTCTGTACTTAAAGCTTGCCATAAGCAAGCGTTATTTTCAGGGTATTGTAACACTGAGTTTTTTTGCGGTAGCTTTCACATTTAGAATGACACACAAGCTTTTGTGGATATATGGCCCACTTCTTTTTAGTCTTGGATTTATGTTCAGCAGCACTGTAACAGAGGGAGGCAAATTGCATTGGTCCAATGTGAAAATGCAGTTTGCTCAACTTTTGTGAGCCAATATTTATGCTGTAAAGAACATCGGGAATAATTCCCTTGGTAGACTGAAGTTGCACTAGTTGACACATATAGTGATTTTATACTATGTTTGCCTTGATAGGGTTAATCACTCCTAATAGAACAAGAGACTGCCAGGGCAAGTGTTTTTAAGTGGCCAGAAATCTATTCACAACAATTGCACAAAGCATAAATGTAGCATGGCTAATTAATGTACAGGATAAGGATTTGTTTGAAATTCTACTGCCTACAGTCCCTCATGTGGAATAGCATTTGGATAGAGCACACAGAGCTCTAGGCTGAGTCAGTTCATCCTGTGACCATACTAAAGATGTTGTTTTGTGGCTACATTATTATACTAGTAAAGAGGCCATTATTTTAGCTATACAAAACAAGCCTAGTTGTACACAAGCACCATAAGTTGCAGATATTCTCGGACCTGGTGTTTTTACATAAGCAAAACAGAAAGCACTTATGGATTTAACAACCCTGCCGAGGGAAAAAGGTATTTAGTTATCGATTTCCTGTTTGAGCCTGACGATTTTGCATCTTTTGCAAAAAGTGGCCCTGCACTGGATTTTACAGCTAAGGCACACCTGATGCTATGTCTAGAGTGGCTTACTCTGAAAAAACCCGTTAACTCAAAATTTACTTGACTCTAGTGCATTTACTTATGGTTTTTAAAGATGTTTGATTTGGCTCCTACACACAGGATGGATCTCTGGTGGAGTACTGCTCCTGTTTGTTCTTATGATGGACCCCCACTTTCCATCTTCACTGCCTTTCAGCACTATACTGGAATAGACTGACCTTATTCTCTCTTTGTCTAATTCAGCTCACTGAATTGCAATTCCATTATTTTGCAGTGTTCCTTAGCCTACTTTATTTATGTTCTGAATTGCTTAGCTCATGTTTTGTGGGCAATAATTTGATTGGTAACTGGTTGTGCATTTCACAGCTGATAATTTTTTTTGTTATCAGCACTGGACCTAGTGGCAAGGAAGCCCAAGGCAGAGCTCCACTGATGATCGCCACCCCCCTTCAAAGGGATTCTACTTTAATTATTGCGTTATGTAATGTTAAGGGGTTCAATAGCCTGGTAAAAAGAAATCCAGCTTTTACCCAATATAAGAAATTGCAAAACCTACTGTCAAGCAGTTTGCAACATCTGGCAAGCATAATTCCAAGAGTAGAGGGGTTGTGATCTTTTTTTAGCAGTCGTTTGGACAAATAATATTAGGAGGTGATTTAAAAATAGAGACAAAAACCTTGTTAGATAGATCTAGCTTAACTTCCTATTCACACAAAGTCCCTAAAGAGTTTGTCATCTGCTGGGATTGCTACTTCTAGTGGCGCTTTATGAATCATACTACACTAAGGGGCTGATTTACTTACCCACGAACGGGTCGAATGGAGTCCGATTGCGTTTTTTTCGTAATGATCGGTATTTTGCGATTTTTTCGTATGTTTTGCGATTTTTCCGGATTCTTTACGAATTTTTCGTTACCAATACGATTTTTGCGTAAAAACGCGAGTTTTCGTATCCATTAAGAAAGTTGCGTAAAAAGTTGCGCATTTTTCGTAGCGTTAAAACTTACGCGAAAAGTTGCGCATTTTTCGCGTAAGTTTTAACGCTACGAAAAATGCGCAACTTTTTACGCAACTTTCGTAATGAATATATATAAGTTCAAGGTGATCAGCACTCACGATATAGAAAAATAATGCTCGCCTGGGTGATAATGTACAAAAAATGGATCGCATCTCTCAGGGCTTATAACAAAATTTGAAATTTATTAGGTGTGGAACAGAAGAACTTACGTTTCGGCCACTACAGCAGCCTTTCTCAAAGTTGAGAAAACTATATCTATATATAGATATAGACATATATATAGATATAGATATAGACATAGATAGATATAGACATAGATAGATATAGACATAGATAGATATAGACATAGATAGATATATAGACATAGATAGATATATAGACATAGATAGATATATAGACATAGATAGATATATAGACATAGATAGATATATAGACATAGATAGATATATAGACATAGATAGATATATAGACATAGATAGATATATAGACATAGATAGATATATAGACATAGATAGATATATAGACATAGATATATATATAGATATAGATATATATATATAGACATAGAAAGTGTCGGCACTCACAGGATTCCCACGATCGTTTTCAAAGACAATGAGTCATATTAGGATGCAAAAAAAGGTGAGATTTTTTATCCTACATTTCAATTCCCTACTGGAACCTTCGTCAGGGAAGCAAGTGTATTTACAGAGCAGGGTTTAAATGCAACACTTGGCGCCAAACAGCCCATTGCTAGGCAACCAGACAGTAAACAAACAACCCCAAAATGGTAGAACAAACAAAGTGAGAAAGATACATAATAAAAGAAATTTATTTGCAAACCTATGCGTGGTGTCATAATTGTGCCCGACTTCCGTATTCGCAGAGCTGGCTGTTACCGTTTCCATCAGGCCCAGTATATGCGAGTGACAGGCTAAGAGTCAAAGTGTCAATCAAATGAGGACGCTGCCCACGTAACATCCCCGGAACACTCCATAGCAACGGCGCATGCAGCCCAGTGCAGGGAGCCCTCAGAAGTGCACGTAGTGTGCTTGCCGACATCAGTCAGATCCATTTCGGGGGGGGGGGAGCTAGCGGCGGTAAGACATCCCTGGTTTCAGCCAGGTCTATCAACTGACCTATCTATAACGGTTAACAATTCTACCATCACCACATCTCCCCAGGCCTGGTGCCTTGGGGTTATCCTTGATTCTGCCCTGTCCTTCACTTCTCATATCCAATCACTTATCAAATCAGGTCACTTTCACCTAAGAAATATCTCCAAAATCCGATCATTTATCACCCAAGATGCTGCCAAAATTCTTATTCACTCTCTTATAATATCTCGCCTGGACTACTGTAACTCCCTATTAATTGGCCTTCCCCTCCAAAGACTGTCCCCTCTCCAGTCCATAATGAATACTGCTGCAGGCTCATACACCTCTCCAAACGCTCCTCCTCTGCCATGCCACTCTGCCAATCCCTGCACTGGCTTCCCCTACCATCCAGGATAAAATTCAAATGACCCTCACATTTAAAGCAGTCCATAACTCTGCCCCACCCTACATCTCTGAACTCATCTCTAGGTACCATCCAACCCGCTTGTTACGCTCCTCTACTGACCTGCTCCTCAACTCCTCTCTCATTCCCTCCTCACACACTCGCATTCAGGACTTTGCAAGGGCTGCCCCCCTTCTCTGGAATTCGCTCCCACAAACTGTCAGACTTTCTCCCAATCTCTCTGCCTTCAAGAGATCTCTAAAAACGCATTTATTCAGAGAAGCTTACCCTAATCTAGTTTAGCAACACCCTGTGCCACGCCTCTCACAACTCTGGTCATGCCCATTCCCACACCTTGTGTCTCAACCCTTTCTCCTTGTAGATTGTAAGCTCTTTCACCTCTTGTATCGGTTACTGATTGCTTTATATGTTACTCTGTATGTCCAATGTATGTAACCCACTTATTGTACAGCGCTGCGGAATATGTTGGCGCTTTATAAATAAATGTTAATGTAATGTAATGACCGCATAGTCCCGGTTTGCGGTAATTAGAGGGTATGATTTCCCAGATGCAGGGCGCGCCTACGGAGGTATTGGATCGTGGGTATGCGTCTGCCCCCCGCGGGGCTGTCCTGCAACATAAGTGCTCGTTGTGTCACGGGCAGCATAGCGGGGCACATAGGGGTATGCCTGCTACCCATTTATTAGTGCCCAAACGGGTGTACTTGGCACAGAAGGTGTCGGGGCAATGAACACCCAAGGCAGGGAGGTTTGACAGGAGAGACAAATAAGTAAAGAAAAAAAGAATATATACAAATATACAGCATATAGGGTTTATAGCAAGGACACAGAGACATGTTGCCACTGTTCAAGGGAGTACCTAAGTATTTTTTTCACAAAGTTACAGCATATCGAGTTTGTAGCATGAAAACAGAGTCAAGGTTGCAAAATTCATGATAGGCAGTGTTTAGATAAAACAGCCCAGAGGCAAGGTCTCATTGAGTCCCCTGGGAGTCACGCAATCAAGTTTATGGATCCATCTGGATTCCCTTTGTAGGAGAGCTTGGTCCCTGTTGCCCCCCCGTGAAAGTCAATTGCCATGCACCTGAATGTAGGTAGGGAGTGCTTCATTCTAAGAAAATGTCTGGCCACAGGTTGATCCGCCTTGCCCTGCTTAAGGGCTTTGCTTACAGCCGAGCGATGGTTTCCTATACACTCACGCAGTGTGGTAATAGTTTTACCAACTTAATAGAGGCCACACGGACAGGTTATAATGTAAATCACATAGATAGAGGTACAGTACAGTCTGTGGTTAATCTTGAACCGTTTGCCCGTATGTGGATGTGGAAAGTCGGGTCCTGTTAGTAGACATCTACAGGTGACACAATCAGGGCATTTGTAGCACCCCAGCCTTTTGTGTGATGAAAGCCAATTTGTAGACGAGGAGAGGTGACCCTTAAAATCAGTTTTGACCACAAGGTTCCGTAGACTGCTGCTTCTTTTATATCCCATCATTGGTTTCTTTGCTTGATATAGGGAGAGAGTCATCTTGGTTAATCATTGGCCAGTTATTATGGATGCTTTTAGACAGTTGTGGCGACGTGGATTTGTATGTGGTAGTGAAGATTAGTGGGGTCGAATGTGTCCTATTGCATTCGCTCTTTTGCAGTAACCCTTCTTGTGTATGGAGGAGTGCTCTCTGAAGTTGTGGGTCCAGTTGGGTTTCAGTGTACCCCCATTCAAGGAACCTATTATACATTTCTCCTAGTTGGATTTTTGCAGTGTCAGGTGAGCTGTTATTTCTGATGACCCGTAAGAACTGGGAAAAGGGGATACCCCTGATGGTGGCAGGGGTGTGGTGACTAGAGGCATGTAAAATAGAGTTACGGTCTGTGGGTTTCCTAAAGGCCAAGGCCCGTGTCCGTTTTAAAGATGTTTAGATCTAGAAAATCAACATTATCGTGATGATAGCTCAAGGTAAGTTTAATAGGATTATCAAGGTCGTTGAACTCACAATGGAACCTAAGCATATTCTCTTCCCCATCGAGCCAGATCATAAACAGATCGTCAATGTAGTGAAAGTAGGATAGGATCTGCCCACCCAGTAAAGGGAAAATATATTTAGTCTCAAAGTCCTGCATATACAAATTGGCATAGGAGGGTTCAAGCCGTCACCCGTTGCCGTCCCCGAGACCTGTAGGTAGTAAGAGTTTTTGAAACGAAAATAGTTTCTGGTAAGTGTCAGTTCCTGGTAAGTGTCAGTATACTATACAGTCATGGGCAAAATTGTTGGCACCCCAGAAATTTTTCCAGAAAATCAAGTATTTCTCACAGAAAAGTATTGCAGTAACACATATTTTGCTATACACATGTTTATTCCCTTTGTGTGTATTGGAACAGAACAAAAAAGGGAGGAAAAAAAGCAAATTGGACATAATGTCACACAAAACTCCAAAAATGGGCTGGACAAAATTATTGGCACCCTTAACTTAATATTTGGTTGTACACCCTTTGAAAAAAATAACTGAAATCAGTCGCTTCCTATAACCATCAAAAAGCTTCTTACACCTCTCACCGGGAATTTTGGACCACTCTTCCTTTGCAAACTGCTCCAGGTCTCTCTTATTGGAAGGGCGCCTTTTCCCAACAGCAATTTTAAAGGAGACGTATTGTGTCATACTCATCTTTTGGTATTATATTTCCCTTACTCTAAAATGTATAGTGCATCTGTAAAAAAAAGATTCTAAAAACGTTTTACCTGCTAAAACCATAACTATACTAGAGCTGCAGAGAGAACCTCTCTCCTCTGCGTCTAGGCTGAAATGAGGGCTGGGCGTGTCCTTTCATTCTCCCTCAGGAAGTGGTGATAAGTGTGAGTGACAATTAGAACTAAACAGTAGCAGCCAAAGTCCCACCCCCAGTACTACTTTTACATCACTGATAGCCAGAAAGACAAATCCCATTTTTTATATTAAAAAAAATGTGAGTTGAATGGTATCTAATGGAAAAGAAGCAAGTTTATATGACTGCTTGAGGGCCCCCATATTACATTTGCACAAATCATATCTTGTCCCACCATCTGTGGTAGAAAACCTCAAACCATTAAGACTGTAGCTTTTGGAACGTGGTAATAAATTATGCCTTCTTCCCCCATGAGCCATGCCCTGCTTTTCCCCTGAGAGCCGTTTGTTCATACCTCCTGACAGCTGATCTGTGCTCCTTACAAGTAATGTTTGGCTCCGTGCTCCTCTACCCGAAGGAATGAAAACTTCTTTTGTTAAGCCTTTCACAAGACAGCTGCAGTTTTTATTATTTCGGGTAGGAGCAGGGACCCGAACATTCCTTGTAATCTGCAGTTGTCAGAAGTTACGAGTGGCTCTCTGAGGGAAGCAGGACACGGCATAGTGGTGGGCGGGTAAGAGTACTCAGTCCTTCTCTACAGACTTGCCTTGGCTCACAGTCCTAAACTGATGTCACTGGAAACGCCCCCCTTCCCTCACAGACTGAGTCATTAGCTAGAGCCGGCGGCCCCTTAGAGAAACTGTGAGGAGTCCAGTACCGGAACTTCAGGGAAGTGCCGGAACAAGAGCAGTTTTTGGCCTGCTTTATGAAAATTTGCCCCAAAAGGTACTAAACAAACACAGATTCCTTCTATTTTACTTTAAACAGCATCTATTAATACACTATGAAAAATCATGGTATATGTCCCCTTTAAGATCTCTCCACAGATGTTCAATGGAATTTTGATCTGAACTCATTGCTGGCCACTTCAGAACTCTCAAGCACTTTGTTGCCATCCATTTCTGGATGCTTTTTGACGTATGTTTGGGGTCATTGTCCTGCTGGAAGACCCAAGATCTCTGACGCAAACCCAACTTTCTCACACTGGGCTCAACAGTGCGACCCAAAATCCTTTGGTAATCCTCAGATTTCATGATGCCTTGCACACATTCAAGGCACCCAGTGCCAGAGGCATCAAAACAACCCCAAAACATCAATGAACCTCCACCATATTTCACTGTAGGTACTGTGTTCTTTTCTTTGTAGGTCTCATTCCGTTTTCGGTAAACCGTAAAATGATGGGCTTTACCAAAAAGCTCTATCTTGGTCTCATATGTCCACAAGACGTTTTCCCAGAAGGATCGTGGCTTACTCAAGTACATTTTGGCAAACTGTAGTCTTGCTTTTTTATGTCTCTGTGTCAGCAGTGGGGTCCTCCTGGGTCTCCTGCCATCGCGTTTCATTTCATTTAAATGTCGACGGATAGTTCGCACTGACACTAATGCTCCCTGAGCCTGCAGGACAGCTTGAATTTCTTTGGAACTTGTTTGGGGCTGCTTATCCACCATCCAGACTATCCTGCATTGCAACCTTTCATCAATTTTTCTCTTCCATCCACACCCAGGAAGATTAGCTACAGTGCCATGGGTTGCAAACTTTTTGATAATGTTGCGCACTGTGGACAAAGGCAAATCTGGAGATGGGCTTGTAACCTTGAGATTGTTGATATTTTTCCACAATTTTGGTTCTCAAGTCCTCAGACAGTTCTCTTCTCCTCTTTCTGTTGTCCATGCTTAGTGTGGCACACACAGACACACAATGCAAAGACTAAGTGAACTTCTCTCGTTTTATCTGCTTTCAGGTGTGATTTTTATATTGCCCACACCTGTTACTTGCCCCAGGTGAGTTTAAAGGAGCATCACATGTTTGAATCAATCTTATTTATCCACAATTTTGAAAGGGTGCCAATAATTTTGTCCAGCCCATTTTTGGAGTTTTGTGTGACATTATGTCCAATTTGCTTTTTTTCCTCCCTTTTTTGTTCTGTTCCAATACACACAAAGGGAATAAACGTGTGTATAGCAAAACATATGTTACTGCAATACTTTTCTGTGAGAAATACTTGATTTTCTGGAAACATTTCTGGGGTGCCAACAATTTTGGCCATGACTGTATATACAATAGACAAAACAACAAAAAACAACCACACTCAACAGACTCGGTTTGACTAACTGATTATATGATATGAACATACAAAACAATGTCAACGTTTCAATCAAATTATGGTGATCCCCCTAAGGGAAAGATCAAATGATGTGATTAAAACGTAATAATTTTTTTTTGTTTCTTTATTAAAATCAGTTAGTTTAACTGAGCCTGTTGAGTGTGGGTCACAGCAAATTGTTTAAGTCCTTGAAAAATATGTGATACTTTGGTGATTTGTTAGCTACAACACCAGTTGAATGACTGTGTCTGAGTTTTGCTTAGAACAAAAGTGTATTTGCCAGTTTCTAGGGCCCTGTGACAGTTATCAAGTTACTACAGCTTTTTGCACTGGTAACTTGTGTTTGCTGATGCCTGAGGCAAGGTTCCCAGCTTGCCTCATGATAGGACAGTCCCTGGTCACTCTATCTCCGTAAGGATGCCTACAGATGCATTTTCACGTGGTTATGCGATTTGTGGGTTATACATTTAGGGAAATGCCACCCTGTGTGCCGCTCATCATGTGCTCATTTGCTCAAGTGCATGCACACACAGTGGGGGGGCTGGTTGGCAGGGGGCAAGCCTAGGGCGCCGAATCAGCTTGGCCCGGCACTTCCTCATGGGAACGTTATTTTCCCATGGAGACCCAAGTGCTCCATGTTCCATTGTCCTAATAGTGGCCAGTTCCTGGGTAAGGATGTCAACTACTTTTTTTTAATGCAATCTAGGATATGTGAAGTTAGAGCAGAAGGCAGAAATGTGGAAGAGATCAGGAAGCAGAGTGCAGAATTCTGAAGTGAAGTCAGGCCAAGGTCATCAACAAGAACCAGCAGAAGAAAGGTGCAGCATTAAGTAGAATAAGCAAGATTGGGCAGCCTTATGTGTACCTGAGTGCATGCATGTAAGCACAGGCGACAAAGTGTGCACACTACTTCGTCTTCCCACTGCGCATGTCTGTGCATAGTGAGGAACATCTGGGAATGTGCTGAAGCAGTGCTGTTCAACTGGAGGCCTGCAGGCCGCATGGGCATTACCAAACCAAGGGTATAAATGCATTGGTCTTGCCTTTTGTGTATAAAAGCCTTCACTTCTGGGAAGGCTTTCAACTTTGGAACATTGTTCAGCATTAGTGAGGTAGGGCAATGATACTGGAAACCATGCCTGGCTCTCAGTCGGTGTTTATTCCCTCTAACAGGTGTTCGGTTGGGTTGAGATCAGGGCTCTGTGCAGAGAAGTTCTTCCACTTCAATTCCAGCAAACCAATTCTCTTTGTGCATTGGGTGGGGGCCAGTTATTTTGCTACCTACACACTTAGTAGCTTCCATTACTATATGTGTCCCTTTGTGGGCTACCAGTAAAACTAAAAGCGAATGTTGTGGCCACCCCAAAACTCACTCTGTTTATCATTACTTTGGGATATCAGCCTTCTAGCTTTGTGCTCAGTCTAAATCTGTGTTGATTCCACTGCTCCTTGCAGTGGCAGTCTGCACCCTCAGCCTCAATGGATGTTCCTTCCCTAGACATTTTGCTCCCTGCCAAGTAAGAAAACAAGACTTTAAACAAGACTCTCTTTTTTGATGTTGGAGTGTAATCGCTTAACTTATACACCGGGGCAGGAGAAAACCGCACCAGCCTGTGGTAGCTGCAAACAAGCAATCCTCTTCCTTCTCTTGTCTATCTTCAAAATGCCAGGGCCAGCGCATGCACAGTATAGTGAAGCCAGCTTTTTTGCCGAAGTTCAGCATTTGTACAAGCAGCGCAAAGAAGGAAGAGGTTCGCTCTCTCACAGCTACCCCGGGCTGGTGTGGTTTTCTCCTAACAGGAGCACCAACCTAGGGTATAAGTTAAGTGATTACAATCACTGGGGGGTGCCTAAAATGTTGGCATCCCCCAGTGATTGTACTTTTTCTTCTCCTTTAAGGTATTATTTTTGTAAAATGATTTATATAGTATGATTCTAGTACAGGTAGGGGATCCCTTATCCGGAAACCCGTTATCCAGAAAGTTCCGAATTAAGAAAAGGCCATCTCTCATAGACTCCATTATAAGCAAATAATTCTAATTTTAAAAAAGATTTCCCTTTTCTCTCTTATAATAGACTTAAGTTATGGAGATCCAAATTACGGAAAGATCCCAGGTCCCGAGCATTCTGGATAACAGGGCCCATACCTGTGTATATAGTATGATTTACATAGTAAATTTATTTGCTGAATAGCTTAAATAGAGTCTAGAAAATAAAATATTGACCAAATAGCTTTTCCTATTGCTGCCAACTTTTTGCTCACTTTTTTATATTACTAAGCTAATCTTTTTTTAATTTGTATTTTACTGTTATGTCATTTACCTTGATTGTCCCTAAATCACTTTGGGTCAGGGCAGGAAAGGCTAGTTTAATGCGCTAATTATGTACAATTTACATAGGTGTGTGCAGAGTGAACTGCTCTTCCAAAAGTGAACATCAACCAAATTAGGGTTAATTAGAACATTTTCCATGTAGCGGATGCTTTATCAGCAAGAGAATGGTGGCCAAATAAATAAATTTCATCCTTTAACAACTATTTGCAAGTTTAATTACTAAAACAACAGCATTTCTTCTTTTCATTAGAGGGAGAGGGTCATTATTATAGCATAGCAGGAACTGCCTTAGTAAGTTGTCTGCTCCCACCTTTTCAGGTGCCCCTAGAGATAGACTAAAATGAGCAGCGTTCATCATATGCTGATGAGTACAATTAAAATACTTTGAAATTTTGTGTTTGAAAGCTTCTCCCAGTGTTTGCACAAAACACAGAGTTCTAATTAGATTAATTACAGGCATCATATTGATACCTTGCTTTAACCTCTTTATTGCCATTGAAACAGGTGTACAAAAGTCAATACGTGTGATATTGTGTATATTTTTTTTTATTTAATAATGTTTATTATAGTGGTCTGAGTGTTTCCCCACTTTACTAGTAAATGTTTATGAAAAAAATATCTCATGTCCTATTTGGATTCAGTTCTATAATTTTCAGTGTCCTGTTTTTTAATGCTCTGCTGTCTTTTATTTTATACTTTTTGAATTACATCTGTGCATGAACAATATGTCTTAGATCAGAGCTGTACAACTGATGTTGCTTCAGTAAATGTTTATGTATGTAGCATGAATGTGATCTTTATTATCACTTCAGCTGTATAGTTTGGTCCTGCTGTTTAATTAATGGTTTGATGTGAATATGTAGACTTCTCGTTAGGGATGCATACCTCCCAACTGTCCCAATTTTCGCGGGACAGTCCCGATTTTGACAGGTCAGCCCATAGTCCCAAATTCTTATTGGAAAAGTCCTTCATTTCCCTTTGATCTCCTGCACTGCATGCCAAAAAAGATAAAAGGTTTCTCAAACTTAATTAGATAAGTAGGCTCTTGGCAGAGAGCCCAGAATACTCAATAGTCAACACCTGCACTTAGTAACAATTATAACTAATAAAATAAGCAGGTGTCTTGAGGTCTCTTGCAGCTTAAAAGGGAATTTCACCTTTACTAGAAAAACTAAAAACACATAAAACAAGACCCCGAAACCCCCAGAAAAGGGTTCAAACCTTATTTAACCTGCCAAATTTTGTAAAATGGGAGTGGTATTTAGGAGGTGTGGTCTGATAAGTGGGCGTTGCCAAAACATTGTTGCCACACTACGCGTGGCATTTCTTTGTGTCTCTCTTTCCGGTTTTCAAATGTTGGGAGGTATGGAGATTTTGTGCAGCATGGTGGCACTGTTGCTTTTCAGAAATAAGATCCTGAGTTCTATTTCACTATGACCACAACTTTTTTAGTTACAAATGAAATCACTAGCATTAAAGCGTGTTTTCCTGCTATTCACTAAGGCACTTGAACCTAAAAACACTCCCCAGAATCCTGTGGCAAGCTCCAATTTTTCTGTTCAGTCTGCTTTAAGAAGTTTAGTGCAGTTGCAAAATATAAGGCACAGTTAAGCCATTAAGTTAACACTTCTGGTAATTCCAGGGAGTTTTCTTAGCCATTTGTGTCTTCACATGCAACTAACTTGTGTTCAGTGAATTTGGACTGTTACTGACACCATGTGTAGACGCAGGCCCGGATTTGTGGAAAGGCCACAAAGGCCCGGGCCTAGGGCGGCACAAGTTTAGGGGCGGCATGCCGCCCTGCCGCAACAGTTTTTTTAAATTTGGCTCCCATACGGAGCAGTCGGGACCTCTCCCCACTGCTCCGTATGGGAGTTTAAATGTGCGTTTGCGCATGCGCATTGGGGGGAGAGGGCGCCGCGCGATTGCGCATGCGCACTCGTGGGGGGGCGGGGGTGGCCTCGGGGCACCGACAAGTTAAATCCGGCCCTGTGTGGACGTCATAACATATGCACATAAAACTTGTTCAACGCAACTTATACACAGGACATGGTATTTAGGGCTCTGGCAAACGGGGAGATTAGTCGCCCTCGGCAAAACTCCCTGTTCGCGGGCGACTAATCTCCCCGAGTTGCCTTCCCCTGCCATCCCATCGGCGACAATGTAAGTTGCCGGTGGGATGGCAGACACGGCGGGGCGATTTCGGGAAATCGCCGGAAAAGACTCGCGAGTCTTTTTCGCCGATTTGCGCGAAATCGCACCGTCGCGTGCGCCATCCCACCGGCGACTTACATGTTAGGACTGGCGTACAAGTGGTGGTGGTGTACAAGTGATGTTTTGAGAGGGGCACTCCTTACTTTGCACCTAATCAGATACTGCGTTTTTGCAGACCATAATCTGTTTGACTACTTTTGTGTACTGTATGGATTTTAACATGTTTGCACGGTTTAAATGTGTTTTTTAGTATTCCACATACGAATGTTGTCTCTTTAGTGTGCTCTGACGTCACATCCCTATGTCACTAGTGTGTTCCCGCCATATCCTGTATTTAGGTTTGTCTCACAATGCTGTTTGTAACTTTGAGAAAGGCTGGTCTTCCAGCCGAAACTTCAGTCTTTGTTATTTGCCCTAATAAATATTTTTTGCTGATTATAAGCCCTGTGTGAAGCGGTTCAACTTTCCGTGAATATCTATGTCTCTATATTTGGACTGTACCCAGGGGATGGATCTCTCTCTTTTCGTGAGTGCCTATCCGTTTGTTGTTTGTATGTATATGTATATGTATATATATATATATATATATATAATTATTTTATTATTTTTTTTATTTTTTTTGATATGGGGCTAGACATATTCTTAGTTTCCCAGGTGCCTTTAGCCGTGTGACTTGCACTCTGCTAAACTTCAGTCACTCTTTACTGCTGCATTGCAAGTTGCAGTGTACAGTGTAATTTACTAATAAAAACTACACCATAAAAATCATGACATAAAAAAAGTGTTTGATACAGTACCTCACAGAAGGTTAGTGATCAAATTGAGGAATATTGGCCTAGAACATAATATTTGTAATTGGATAGAGAACTGGCTGAAGGATAGAGTACAAAAAGTGGTGGTAAATGGAACATTTTCTAATTGGACCAGTGTTGTTAGTGGAGTATCGCAGGGGTGAGTCCTTGGTCCTTTGCTTTTTAACTTGTTTAGTAACGACCTGGAGGTGGGCACAGAGAGTACCGTTTCTATTTTTGCTGATGACACTAAATTGTGCAAAACTATAAGTTCCATGCATGATGCTGCCACTTTGAAAAGCAATTTGTCAAAATTGGAAAACTGGGCAGCAAACTGGAAAATGAGGTTCAATGTGGACAAGTGCAAAGTTATGCATTTTGGTAGAAATAATATAAATGCAAACTATCTACTAAATGGTAGTTTGTTGTGGGTATCCTTAATGGAGAAGGATCTAGGTGTTTTTGTAGATAACAAGTTGTCTAATTCCTGGCAATGTCATTCTGTGGCTACTAAAGCAAATAAAGTGCTGCCTTGTATAAAAAAGGCTATTGACTCAAGGGATGAAAACATAATTTTGCCCCTTTATAGGTCCCTGGTAAGGCCTCTCCTTGAGTATGCAGTGCAGTTTTGGGTTCCAGTCCTTAAGATTAATATAGATAATAATAGATTAATATTTATGAGCTGGAGAGAGTGCAGAGACGTGCAACTAAACTGGTAAAGGGGATGAAATATTTAAACTAAGAGGTTAGACTGTCAAGGTTGGTGTTTTCTCTGGAAAAGAGGTGCTTGCGAAGGGACATGATTACTCTGTACAAATACATTAGAGGGGATTATAGGCAGATAGGGGGTGTTCTTTTTTCCCATAAAAATAATCAACGCACCAGAGGCCACCCCTTTAGATTAGAGGAACTGAGTTTCCATTTGAAGCAGCATCTGTCCACATTCCATTTAAGGGCAATTGAAAATGGATGGCTTTGTCTCCTTTGAGAAGTCTCACTCCCTGCAGGCACCAGAGTACAGGTATCGGACCCCTTACCTGGAAACCCATTATCCAGAAAGTTCCACATTACGGAAGAGCCATCTCCCATAGACTCAATTGTAATAAAAAAATTCACATTTTTGAAATCGTTTTCTATTTCTTTGAAATAATAAAAACAGTACCTTGTACTTGATCCCAACTAAGATAGAATTAATCCTTATTGGAGCCAAAATAATCCTTTTTGGTTTTTACTACTGTTTATTAATATTTTTTTTAGTAGACTTAAGGGAGGAGATCCGAATTGCGGAAAGACCCATTATCTGGAAAACCCCAGGTCCTGATCATTCTGGATAATAGGTCTCATACCAAATATCTATGTGAATCGCTGCAAGACTTCCCCAGTTTATTAACCCCTCCAGTGTTTAGGCTGGGGATGAACTCAGGCCCATTGCTGCAAGGTTAGAGTGCTACCCACTGAGCTACCATGCTGCTTTATTTTGCTCTTGTCCTTACTTTTTTTTTTTTTTTTTAGTAACCACTATAGAATACTAGAGACTAAAACTACACTGCATATTTTAGATCGTCCTTACCAGTGCTTTGTAAAGAGCAACAATTATAAATAAATATCAAATGTATACCTGTACTTTATAAACACTGAATCATGTCTGCCACTTTGACAATCAGGCTGCCAGTTTGTCAAGGGTTGTGAAATAATTAATTCTGTAAAGCACTGCAAAAAATGTTGGCACTATAATTAATAGTAATTTAGGTCAACAGAACATCGCAGCTGCTTACTATCTATTTTATTAAACAATAGTATATTTGCTATTGGGCGATATCGAGCTAATTTGATCGTTTGGCCCTAGGGATCAAACGACCTGAGGGGCTCAAATTGGCAGCTTAAATCTGACCGTGTATGGCCACCTTAATTGGTTTGACCCTATAGCCAAACGATCAAATTACAACAATGGGCATAGAAGCTGTCGGACCAAGGACCGCATTAATGAGCCGATGCAGTCCCAAATCAAACCTGTCAGAACGACACCTGGCCAATATTCGGCCAGAAATCAATCAGGAAGGCCTGTTGGGGGAGCCCTATACATGGGCAAATAAGCTGCTGAATCAGTTTAAAGGACTCTAATTGGCAGCTTAAATCGGGTAGTCTCCTCTGCTCCTTTCAGAGCCACTGTCTTTTTACACCATCCACAACCACTACTTTCTCTTGCCTTATTCTTGCTGCTCCTTACCTCTGGAACACTATGTCTGAATCATGGGCGAAACTACAAAGGAAGCAGACCCTGCTTACTGGGGGCCCAGTAAGGCCCTAAATAATGAGCGGTTTCAATATGTAGAATGTGTTAACTTACCATTGTTTTGGGAGCCCTAAATTGAATTTGCTGCGGGCCCAGTAGCATCTAGTTATGTCACTGCCATTAATTCCCCTGCACTTAAAGGAACAGTAACACCAGAAAATGAAAGTGTATAAAAGTAACTAAAATATAAGGTGCTGCAGCCCTGCACTGGTAAAAGTTGTGTGTTTACTTCAAAAAGTCTACTATAATTTATATAAATAAGCTGCTATGTACCCATGGAGGCAGCCATTCAAAGGAGAAAAGGCACAGGCACATAGCAGATAACAGATAAAACACTATTGTATTCTACAGAACTTATCTGTTATCTGCTATGTAACCTGTGCCTTTTCTCCTTTTTTCCAGCTTGAATGGCTGCCCCCACGGCTACACAGCAGCTTATTATATAAATTATAGTAGTGTTACTGTAGCAAACACACCAGTTTTACCAGTGCAGGGCAACAGTGCATTATATTTTTATTACTTTAAAGCTCTTTCATTTTTTGGCATTACTGTTCCTTTAAGGGCCCATTTGTCATGCTGTGTAAAATGAAAATTGCCAAAAACATGGTGTAAAAATCTGTGTAGAATAAATGGAGAAGTTCGCCATCCGAACTCCAGATTTTACACCGTTATTGTCCATAGGTTCCTACAGAAGAAAAAAACACGAAAAAAAAATTACACATATACAACATTTTTTATGCAGTGAAACCTGACGATGTGTTGCGAGTTTTCTTGATGTTTCTTGCACTGCATAATAAATCTGCCCCATAGTCTCTCTTTAAGACAAAACTCAGATTCTACCTTTGGGAGCACTAAAACATTATTTTGTCTAGTCCTGCAATTAAGGGCCAGTGCCCAAACTTTGTGCACTTTTGTCCTACAATTTGTTATTGTATATAATCCATTCACTTAGACTGTTAACTCTATGGGGCACGGACCTCCTTCAAATTGTTTCTCATTCCACATGTAACTTAAAGGAATACTGTTATGGAAAATGTGTTTTTTTTCAAAACGCAAAAGTTAAGCGCTTCTCCAGTAGAATTCTACATTGAAATCCGTTTTGACACAAACAGATTTTTTTATATTTAAAATTTCACATGGGGCTAGCCATATTCTTTATTTCCCAGGTGCTACAGTCATGTGACCTGTGCTCTGATAAACTTCAGTCACACCTTACTGCTGAGCTGAAAGTTAGAGTGATATCACCCTCCTCCCAGAAGCCGATCAGCAGAAAAATGGGAAGGTAGCACAATCCAAGTCTGGCTTGGGACTCCTCTGGTTACATGAAACTAGGAGAAACAATAGGTTACCTGAAAGCAGTTCTAATGTATAGCATGGCTCTTTCCGAAAGCTCAGATTCAGGCACAATGAACTGAGACGGCCACCTACACACCAATATTACAACTAAAAAAAATACATTTGTTGGTTCAAGAATAACATTTTTAAATGGTAGAGTGAATTGCTATGTAAACAGTGTAATTTAGAAATAAAAAGTATACCATAAAAATACATGACAGTATCCCTTTATGCTTATTTATTGTATTTATTATTCTTCCTCCCTGTGTGTTATGTATACTGTAAGTTTGTACAGTGCTACTTATCCTTGTAGTGCTTTATACATAGTTATTAACACAGCTGCATTAATGTGTTGTCACTATTTAAATAAAAAAAATATGCAACTTAACATCTCATTGTGCTTAGTCTGCATTATTTTTCCCAAGAAAATTAGTTGGTAGAAGTTGCTGAGCTTAGAGCACATGAGCAGTTTTTTTGGGGCATTTGCCCATTTGTTACAGGGTTGCCACAATCTGGTTTTGTGGATCTGGATAAGCCCAGTTTTCAGAGGGGGTGTCCAGGTCAAAACTGGACATGTGGCAACCCTTTCTCAAATGGAGCAAATACCCTAAAATATCAATAAGACTAGTATCGGGCATATTTTATCTATTTTGTAATCATGAAAACTATATGGTTTAAGTTATTAAATGAGTGCAACAAGGCAAAAGGGGAAATTGGAGCACCTCCATGTATGTTTTTTGTGAAGCAGATAATAAGATTACCATGTACCTCACAAGAACCTGAAATTGGGGTGGCTTCAGTTTTTCGTGTTTGACCTATTTAGCTCAAGAGATATTAAAAACTGACTTTTTTATATTAAACAAAAAGTATGTTCAGCACAATCCCCTAGTTATTAAACAAGGAAATATGGTGGTCTTTTAATAGTGATAAAAGCTCAAAACAAAGAGGAACAAATATTTGTTTCTAGAAAAGGTGGCAACCCTACATGGAACAAACATATTATTTCAAAAATCTATATAATACTGTGGGTTTCGTGCACTTTCACTTTGCCACCAGGTAAGCTTGTAGTGCATAAATATGGTAAAATATGGTCAGCCTATGTTTGTATTCAAACAAAATGAAAGGAATTAATTATGATGTGTTCTACAAGCTTCTAGTATATTGTTTTTTCTGTGTCTGCAGGGGGTCTGGATAGAGAAGCAGAAGAAGAGGGTCAAACTTTGGAAGATGGCAACAGCGTGACCAGCCACGAAGAGAGGATTGAGGAAGAGGAGCTGGAAGATGAATCAATTTACACTTGTGATAACTGCCAGCAGGATTTTGATTCCTTGGCTGAATTGACGGAGCACCGGACCCAGCATTGCCTAGGAGGTAATCCTGGACTAAGTTTGCAGGTCTGACAGGTGGTTAGCAGTGTAATTGGACAATGCAGCTGTAGGGGGTCTCAAGTGTGAATAAGGAATTAATCATTTTTTTTTTTTTTTTTTACAGATAATGTCATTTTTAGTGTTCTACTGTTTGGTAGATCAGGTTCAGTTAAATATATATTTCTGTCTACGAAAGAAATATACTTTTCTTGTATGTACAACTGTTGCAACTCTCCTCTTTTAGAAAAGCAATGCCAGATTTCTAACCCTAGAGCTGTTGACTCAAACTTCACGAATAAATGCTGGCATAAAATTCTACTTGACTTAGAACAAAAATGTATGGGGGTACATACAAATCTGCTCTGCGTGCCTACACCCAGGCCAATGCAATGGCTATGGGTGCAGGCACATCAATAAGCTTTTGAATCATAGGGGTGAATTCTCAGCCTGCTTTTATCCGCAGGCCTAGAATCTGTGTGGCAGTGCCCTAAGAGACCCTGTACCACACTTTTTTCCATTGTGAAGTGGTGTATTAAGGCACCTGAAGCTTTTTGTAGAATCTGTGCATGAAAACCAGAGGGACGTCAAGTCCCAGAATACATCAATTCATAGTAGAACAAGGTGAGGAAAAGGTTCCATGAAATTCTAAGTCCTGGAAATGTGTGCAGTGTTACAAAGTTGAAATATTTGTGGTTTTGATAATCGTCTCTTTAAAAAACGATGGTTAAGTGTACATTCTTGTACAAAGGCAAATTTGACCATGTTTTTAGGTGCATATAGTTGTGAAAGCACACATAGTTGCAATTTTTTTTTTTACATTGGCACAGAAGTGAAACTGCGGGTTACATATTTGCTATAGGTTTCTGACATTAAAGTGGCCTTATGTAAAAGTTCAGTCTACAAAAGATCTTCATTGTGTTACATTGCATGGTACCACTACCCTAAGTACAGTGGTGTCATCATAGGGTTGCATGAATTTACATGCCTACTGCAAACTATATGCAGCGGGGCACACGGGAGCAGGTAGGGGTGGGCAGGTTGCCATTCGCGTGGGGCCCTCCAAAGAGCTTTTTGCAGGGGCATTTGGGGCTGTGTGGTTACGCAGCTGTCTGTACAAAGAGTGGCCTGATGTAATGGTGCAGAACTAGATATGTTCAATAGGTTAACCAGGGGACGTATATGGTACATGGAGAGGCAACATTTTACGGATTTATTATATGCTGAATTATAGATCACAACCCTGTGTAGTGGCATAGACATATGAGAAAATGGCAGCTAAATTAAGTCAAGTAACTAATAGATAGAACCCATAGTTAAACCTTTAAACTGAATGTACAAGTATGCTGTAGAATGCCTGATTCTTACCAATTCTTCAGTTGGTCTTAAAGGAATTCTGTCATGGGAAAACCTGTCACCTGTACTGCTAAAAGTGGTAACATAGTACCATAGTAAACTAGGTTGAAAAAAGCCATAATGTCCGTCAAGTTCACCATTATGCCTATATATTAATCTGCCTAATTTGCTAGTTGATCCAGAGGAAGGAGAAAAAACCCCATCTGAAGCTTCTCTAATTTTCCTCAGAGGGGACTCCAAGATGGCATTCGGACCAGTCCCTGAATCAGCTTGAAAGAGATCTTGGTACTTGGTAGATATCGGAATAGTACTCAGTAGTAAGAAATCCAAGTCCAGATAGGTTATCTGAAAGCAGTTCTAATGTATAGTGCTGGGTCCTTCCGAAAGCTCAGAATCAAGCACAATGCCCTGAGATAGCTGCTAACACAAAATATTACAACTAAAAAAATACATTTGTTTGTTCAAGAATACATTTTTAAATAATAGTGAATTATTTCCTATGTAAACAGTATAATTTAGAATGAAAACTACACCAAAAAATCATGACAGAATGCCTTTAATTTCATAATTTTACTTTTAATTTTTTTGCTTTTTTTTGCTTCTTTCTATTGTTAATCTTTTTATTCACGCTCACTATTTCACCTTCCATCCTCTCATTCAAAAGTAAATAAGACCGTAACAACCAGTGTCCCCTTTGTGCATTGTTAATGCACTTACTAGATTCTGTTAACCCTGGGGCTGCTGATTCTCAGTTTAGCCAAAAGGTTTTATTTTTCAGATAAAAAAATAGTTAAAATAACTGCTAGTGTGCTCAGTAAAATCACCATATTAATATAGTCAGTTTATCCATTATTGCAACCAGATAGTTGTTTAGAAGTTAGAATGTAAACTGAGTAGTAGAGGGGCCTTAAGGGTAATAGCACATGGTATGTTTTGTTGCCCACACTTAGGGGCAGATTTATCAAAGTACGATTTTCGTACGTTTAAAAAGCACGGGCTTTTTTAAGTACGAAAATTTTGTATTTGAAAGTACAAAAAAATCGTATCTGATTGTATAATGGCCAAAAAGTATGATTTTTTTTGTATCTGAACAATCGTAACATGCAGGAAAACCTTGCTGACTTTGATCCTTCTGTGCATGGTTTTGGAAGCCTCCCATAGGACTCAATGGCACTCTGCAGCTCCAACCTGGCCCAAGGAAAGTCACGATACCGAAGCTTGAATGAATCCGAAACCTTCGTACTCAGCGCAACAATACAATTTTGTTGCACTTTTTGTCGCAAAGTACAAAAAAGTTGCAGAAAATGGACAGAATTCACACGGCTGAGGGCACCTGGGAAACATGTCTAGCCCCATATCAAATTTCTAAATTAAAGGGGTGGTTCACCTTTAATTTAACTTTTAATTATGTTATAGAATAAACAATTCTAATCAACTTTTTCAATTGTTCTTCCTTATTTATTTCTTATAGTTTTTGAATTATTTGCCACCTTAACTTTGGAGCTTTTAGATGGGGGTCACTGACCCCTGTAGCCAAAAACTATTGCTCTGTGAGATTACAGTTTTATTGCTATTATTACTTTTTATAACTTTTTTTCTCCTATTCAATCCCTCTCCTATTCATATATCAGACTCTCATTCAAACCACTTCCTGGTTGCTAAGGTAATTTGGACCCTAGCGACTAGATAGCTGCTATAACTCCAAACTAGAGAGTTGCTAAACAATTATTGAAATAATTCAAAAACTGCAAGCGCTATTAACTGATGTAATTTGTACCCTGTGATAGAATCCCTTTCAACATAAATTTGCAGAAAAGCAGTAATTCACAACAATGAACTTGGGTTACCTCAGCTCTCGTACATGCACATCTGGTTTTCAAAGAGAATGTTCTTTGCCTTTGTGTGAATGCTTTTTTATAAACTGGTTTGCTTGACCTGTGGTCATTTTTGTCTGTTAGAGTCTTGGTTATCTTTGTTTTCTTTAGTGTACCGTTCTGACAAAGGGTACATATTAGGACTAGGGATGCACCAAACCCACCCTGATGGATTCTGCCGAATCACAAACCGAATCCAAACCCTAATGAGCATTTGCTAATTAGGATTGGGAAGGGTTAAAAATTGCCCTGCGTGCACCAAAAATGGTTTACTCCTACCATTTAACCCTTCTGAATGCTAATTATCATACGCTAATCTATGCTAATTAGGGTCCGGATTCATTTCGGCAGGGACTGTGGATTCGGCCCGAATCGCAAACTGAATCTGGGATTCAGTGCATCCCTAATTAGGAACTATTTTTTAAATATTTTTTCCTCTGTAGGGATTTTAAATCCCCAATAGCAAGCACTATTACTTTTATATTATTTAGTTTCTTTTTGACCAGAATAATTGGCAGCTTGTGAAATTCTCTTTCTCTAGTTTTTTGTTCTTTTTAACTGCAAACCCTTTCTAGCAACCTACAGCAAATTTTAAATACACATTGCTTGTTAGCTGTTTGTTTCTTTTCTCTATTTACTCTACTGTCCTATTTACTTTAGTTTTGCAAAAAGTACCACATTCCCTCTTCACCCTTCCAACATCTATTCCTTTTGTTTTTGGAAACTTGGTCACATGGGCCATTGTTTTTTTAACCTCTTGAACAAGCAGCAAAGCAATACACTTTGCAAAGCAGTAAAGATGCTGGCCCCCCTCAAAGCCCCTGATAGTGGAGGTAGGACTGGCATATGACATGGCTCTTGACGGTGGTAGATTCTGTGACACAAGAAGCAATAACACGTCTGTAGAGCAGTGAGCCAATGGTGATAATTGGGTAAGTTACTAGCTTCTTCTGCCCATAGTAATTGGGCTTCTCTTCCCTTGACCCTGCAAGTATTAGAACTACATCAAAAGAAAAAGTGTAAGTAGCCGACAAGGTTAAAGTTCTCCTTTTAGGAATACAGGCATACAAATTTACCCTTTAATAACCAGTGGTGACCCATATTATTAGTACCTCCATAAGCCTCTACATTCATACAGTGAGGCAATGTTGCGCCAATTAGATATTCCACAGCAATAATTAAATAAAAAAATTAAATTAAAAATAAAAAATTTCTGATACGTTTAAAGTTGTCAAAACCAGGCTTGCACAATTTTGTTGTTTTATTCAACATAATTTTTTGGATCTAGAAAAAAATCACAATAACAAAGTTATTGACATCCTAGACTTAACATTTGTTATCACCTCCTTTTGGAAGAATAACTGATATCAAGTGCTTCCTATAACCAAGAACTTTGTCTCTCTTTTGATATGACAACCTTCTTTTGCATACTGCTTCCATTTCCCTCAGATTTGAAGAACGCCTTCTCAGAGATGCTGTTTTCACATCAGTGTTGAGTTTTCAATCTGGACCCACAACTGTCCACTTCTGAACAGCATTTTGCTTTTAACCTTACTAAGTACTTTATCTTATTGACTTGCTGAAAGCCCATGATCTATGAAGGAGATCCAGGTTTTTGTCATTGGGTGTAATATTGCACTGTAAATTGCCTTGTCAGTCTCCTGATTTGCAAAGACTTAAGGCACCTAGTAACAGGGCAAAGCAACCAACAATTTTTATTATTATTATTATTTTTATAGCACCATCAGTTTACGCAGCGCTTTACAGAATAGAGGAAGACTTTATTTTTACTTGTAAACAGAGATGTGCCTTCCCAAAAACCTTTGATTTTGTCTCTTCTGTTAACTGGACATTATCCCAAATGGATTTTGATTTGTTCAGGTGTAATGTAGCAATATCCATTTGGTTTCTTTATGTTTTTCTTCTCTTTAGCAGCTGGGTCTTCACAGTCTCCTTAGGCCAAATACCAAAACCTTATATGCGCTTAAGGTTGGCACTTTCTAAACCTAGTTGGTCACTACACAAATCTTTTTGAAATAGGGTTACAGCCTGGATTTCAGAAGGGCTGTCGGTGTCAAAACCCCCTGCCCGGTTTTCTAAATTAGGAAAACCGAGCAGGACTCACTGAGACTGATGCGGTGATCGGGCAGTGATGTCACGGCCTGCCCGGTGACAAACACTGGCAGACGTGGCAACCCTAGTTAGAAATCATGTTGAAACTGATGAATCTTGTGAAAACTAGTAAGTAATACTTGTAATCCATAGCAATCATATTAAAAGATTAAGAGCAGCAAGAGATCTCGTCTTGTGGATATTAATTGTAATAAAAAGATCATACTTCATGAATCTAAAAAAAAAATAATCTTTTGCCGTGCATATTTTCCTGTGACTTTTTCGTATATTTGTGCGTCTTTTTTCGTTCTTTGCAACAAAATTGTATTGTTGCGCCGAGTACGAAAGTTTTGGATCCATTCACAGTTCTGTCATAACTGGTCTACGCAGACTCCCGTGTGTCATACATTTATTGGCCTGAAGTGCTTAGGTCCGCTCAGTGGGGACCACCTTCTTATAAATTATGCTGCTTTTTAGACCATTTTGTACACAACTGAAATTAATTTTTCAGCCCTATTGTCTGAAATGGGTTGCACTACCTCTCAAGTGCTGTAAATATAATGTATATTTATGGATTAAAGTAAAATACACACCTTATAAATATCACCCAACTATATATAGGGCTTATGCTAAAAATCAATTTATAAACTTTATATGAAAGTGTTATTCAGGTACCCCCAGTTGTTGCCTGGGTCTCAGGTTAACAAATAAGAATTAGTTCATTATATAGGGGCTGTAACAGGGAGGGAAATTATAAGTATATATCTCTCTTAATTAGAGAGGGCCTTCTCTCAAAAACTGTTTTTGCCTAATGAAGGAAAATGCAATTCTAAGCAAAACATTTAAAAAACAATACGATTTCAGTTATTTTAAAATGTAATTGTTATTTAAAGCAGTATCAGTCTAACACTGTTTACATTCTCTGCTTCATTGTTTAGTTTAAAGTATGTACAGTACAAGCATAGTTAAAGGATCTTATATTTTAGTTTTGTATATTGCTTCTTTAAAGGACATGTAAAACCTACATTTGCCTACAATGTATATCAGTTGGGCATGTCTCCCCCACCCAAATGGCATCATTTGTACTGCATATATCCCCTCCACTTGCTAGCACCATCACATTTTCCTAAAGAAAATAGCAGCTTTTACCCGGTGGCCATTTTTCCTCTGATATATAATCAGATACATTTAAATCTGCAAACAGCCTACACACACACATACCCTTATTCAGCATACATTTCATCAAGAATGCAGGCTCATACAGGCAGAACTGTCTCTGATAAAAGTTCTGCTTTGTTTGAGCACTGTAATGGTAAAACTGAGGAGAAAAAATTGAAGCAGACAGCTAGAGCTGAGTTTCTATGGGAACCAGCAGTGCCATCTCTTTACTGGCTGGTAGACTGGGGGGTGTGTTTAGTAATCTGAGTTTAGAACAACTGAGCATGTCTGGCAAGCCAGAAATCAAAGCAAATTCCCAAGGGGGGGGGCGAGTGTGTTACAGGAGGAGAAGGAAATCTAAGTGATTAAGGGGATGCTTGCAGCCTTACTATTAACCTCTGGACAACCAGTGTGGCAGGTATTGAAAAATTTCAAGAGTTCACTGAATACCTTTTTGTGTGTGGATTTTACATGTCCTTTAATCTAGGTCTCACTAATAATGTTCTGTATCTACCCACAATATAATATGACATCAGTTAATTTGTATTTTGCTTCACGCTTGACAGCTAGTACACATTTTCAGGCATAAGGCTATATCATTGTTTAAGGGCAGTTTCCTTTGTATTTAACTGGGAATGTCACAGGTGTTTTTAGGTCTTGTAAATCCACCTGTTGAGAAATGTGTTGTTTGATATTTGTCTGGCCTGGGCACACGGAGCGTTTGGTCCTCTTTCTCATTTTCCCATTTTTTTTAGGCTCCGCTCCCTTATGTATGTGCACCTGCCCTGAAAAGTACAGCTTCGGACTGAAGTCACCAACTTTTGCTTTTATCTGCCCGACCTCTGCTCTGTGTACCTGTGCTCAGGCGAATCTGTACTTTTCAGTGCAGTTGCACGGAGCTGTGTAAGGAAGTGGATCCACTTCTCTCAGCCTGAAGAAAAAGCACAGGATTAGAGAAGCAGACCAAATGCGCCGTTTGCCCAAGCCCTTAGAATACAATCATGGTTTGGATTACTTCACTTTAAATGTGCACCATCTGTTACTGTGCTTCTGTGTGTGTACCTGATATTAGGGCTGGAAAGGGGTAGGCAGGGTTTATAGGTTCTTAGGGTGCACCTGTTGGATTCCCTACTGCTTCCTGCTCAGCTTTCTCTGTGCTGAGCACTCTAGAGTAATGCAGAGTGGCCTGGCACACGCAGTGGCGAATGGAGGGTATTCTGTGTGTCTGGTACTGCAGTTTGTAAATTCAAATGAGCATGTGCACTGGGGGCAGGGGTGGGCCTACACTTCCTCCCAGACTCTCCGCTCAGGACAAAATCTTGACAATACAGTTGACCCTGTCTCAGGAATGCTTTACCACCTTACATCAGAAAATCTCCCACATGAAGGCTGATGACAGGGAAATTAGTTGCCGTGGTTAAATATCTGCTACCATGGGCAACTAATCTCCCCAAAATGCCTTTCCACTGGCAGCAAAGTGAATCAAATTTTTATGACAACGCCCACTTTGTGGCCACGCCCCAATTACCACACCCCATTAATTTTTAAAATAGTTAAAATTGTGCCCCCAGTGGCCCAATAGATAGCACCCCCATAGACAGTGCCCCCCATACACAGTGCCCCATTTTCCCCCATAGACAGTACCCCCCATAGACAGTGCCCCCAATTGACCCCATAGACCGTGCCCTCAATTGTCCCACAGACAGTAGCCCCCATACACAGTGCCCCCATAGAAAGTACCCTCCATACACAATGCCCCCATAGAAAGTGCCCCCAATTGCCCCCATACACAGTAGCCCTCCTTACACAGTGCCCCCCATACACAGTGCCCCCCATACACAGTGTCCCCCATACACAGTGCCCCCATACACAGTGGCCCCATACACAGTAGCCCCCAATTGCCCCCATAGAGAGTACCTCCAATAGAAAATGCCCCCCATACACAGTAGCCCCCAATTGCCCCCATAGAGAGTACCTCCAATAGTAAATTCCCCCCATACACAGTGCCCCCCATAGACGCTGCTTCTTGTGGCTCCTGCTCCTTATGCGGCTCCTTCTACAGCGGCGACAGGCCCTTTTATAAGGTTGCGCCCCGTGCGTACGTGTGACGTCACACGTACGCACGGGCGCAACCTTATAAAAGGGCCTGTCGCCACCATACAAGTAGCAGAATAAAAAGCAGGAGCCACAGGGACGGAGCCGGAGCGCTTGGCTGCAGCCAGCGCATCACGCTGGCCTGGATATTTTAATTAATGTTCTGCATTTTCTTAATGCGGGACATTCATTGAACAATCCGGGACAGCGGGATGCGCTGTAAAAACCGGGGACAGTTGGGGGGTATGAGGGCTTCGTTTTTCCGAAGTAGTACAAAGTTTCCTCCTGAAGGCAACTTTGCAAGACTTCAGAAAAACAAGTGACACATATGCTTTTGCACCGGCAATTCACTTTAGTGCTTGTGAAAAGGCATTTAAGGGAGATTAGTCACCTGTAGTAGCCAAGATTAACCATGGGTGACTAATCTCCCTTTGGGCCCTAAGCCTTTTTTAAAAGCTCCTTAAAAGTTGCTTTCTAATAAAAGCTTTTAGCCAGTCTTCCTTTGCAGTAGCAAACTGTTGACCTATTCGCCACCCCTTTTTGTGTCTGTCTCCTCTTCCTAATAAATTGTAAGCTCTTTAGGGTAGGGGTGTCATCCCAGCTATATATTCAAACATTTGGGCATAGATTTATCTATTTTTAATGTCTAATTTTACAATTATACCTGCGTTTGTGCTTTTGCCCTGTAAAGCACTGCGTACATTTGTGGTGCATAATCATAAAAAAATGCATACATACTGCAGGTTTTTGTGTCGGCAGTCTGAAAAAATGAAAAAAGAGAATTCAGTGAAGTGCAAGATGGTGCTTGCCAACCCCACTGTTCATCTGTGCATCTGTGCAACAGTGCACAACTTCTGTTACAGTAACAGCCGGTGGGTGGGGATAAGGGGGGCCTTGGGTTGGGTATAGGGTTTGGTTCTCCTTTAAAGAACAATAAAGTTCCATTTCAATTATAGCCTTTAGGAAAACATTCCTGACAAAATATATTTTGGACCTTCAATTTAAACTGTTTAACTATTTAAGTGTTAATTCTCATGTAGTCCAATTGTTATTCCTTTTAAGAACGCACTCAGTTGAATATTAGGATCCTTGTGTTTGTAAAATTGCAGCTGGACGGATACTAAAACAGCAGGGAAGGGAAATCCTCCAGTCTCAGACAAGACTTCTGGATCAGTATCCTTTAGGAAAATAAACATGTTTCAGTGTCTCAGTGAAAGCTAGAAAAGTATTGGCTAAAGTGTTAAGAGTTAAATGAGATCTAGAGTCACAAACAAAATGTAGTTATGTTGGTATTACCTAAGCAAAATTATATATATTTCCACATTTTGGAAAAAACCCTGTTTCCCACTGGCTGTTCATCTGCTCAAACAAAAAAAAAAAAAGTGCTCATTAGCATGAGCAGCTCTCATTTTAACCCAATGACAGGGAATAAAATCACATAGAAATAATGAAAGTGTTTTCCATTGTTGCTTATTTTTATAGCAAAAGGTTGAGGTTAAATGTTGAAAAGTGCAAAGTTATACACACTAAATGGTAGTGTGTTGGGGGTATCCTTAACTGAATCCCCCCCCACTAATCTTTGTACATATTAATTCCTCTGATGCTGCAGTGGTGTGCAATATTTTTTGCAGTGACAATGAAAGGATTAAATATTTTTTCTGCATCATCACAGTCTATATGTTCTTTGTCAGCTTTAGCTTTAAGACAAAAGTATAAGGTGCAGTGTGTTTGCAGAACACTTTTAGGTTTAGGGTAGCTATGTGTTTACTGTTATTAGTGTGCACTTTGTTATGAGTAAATGAGTCCTAAAAACACATCACAATTAATCTGGTTCACTGCATGTAACAGAAGTAAACATTTTTGACCACCTTCTTTTATTAAGCAGTATTAGCAGTACACATTTCATAATTTCCTTTTGCCTACAAGCAGATGGCTGCAGTCAGGCCTCTAGAATCCATAGCTTTAAGTATTTAGCTCAGCTAAAAATGAAAGCATTCCAAGCCTTGGGTGTTTGGACATCCCAGGGGGGCAAGCGGTTCAGGTCTGGCCTCCCAGAGCTCTGCTCTCTGCAAGTATATTTCCATTCTCTTCTCACAACCCCCCTCCACTCCACCTCCGTCACCTAGGCAGCTAATTCCTCTGTGCCCCCTTCTCTGTATTAAAGCCACAGATCACCTTTCTCAGCTCAATGTTATCAATGCTGTTGACTGATGTCTCAGGCTTAGAAATTACTATACATGTATATGTATTTATTTATAAAGCGCTACTTATGTATACAGCACTGTACAGTAAAATAGATAAATACAAACGGGTTATTAAAATAATAGATAAATACAAAGTATAACAAATACAAATAAATACAAGGTACAGTTGCAATAAGTTTAAGAGTCAAAAAGACAAGAGGATGGAGGTCCCTGCCCCATAGAGCTTACACTCTATATGGTCTGCTATGAATGTAAATATCATAGTGTAAGACTCTATACATATTCAGAAACTTATTATTATTTTATATTATGAAAGCTTGTATTTTTATGGGTTTTTACATTTCATTATACTAAATTAAAACTGTTTACTCTGTAGCCTCACTACACTTATTTTTGGCTCCTTTATTAATATTTTCATTGTTATGGTCAAAACAGTTAACCTTTAAAGGAGAAGGAAAGGCAAAGTCACTTGGGGGTGCCAAAATGTTAGGCACCCCCAAGTGACTTGAATCGCTTACCTTTTACCCCGGGCTGGTGCCCCTGTTCAGAGAGAACCGCACCAGCGCGGGGTAGCTGCAGCGCTTCCTCCTTCCTTTATCGCTCGCACGCGCGCATGCGCTGTGATGCAGGGATTCTGGGGTGAAGTGTTAAAGTTTCTTAATGAGAAGCTTGCCTTCCCAAATATTCGCTCTGCAGAACTTTGTCTGCTAGGACTGTGCTACCTGCAGTTGCTTTACTATGTTACGAAATGCATGACTTGGGCAGGGCCAAATACCTGCCCTCTTTTTGCCCCAAGCTACTGGCCTAGAAATAATCACCACTTACAACTTGTCCTTCGATTGGAAAATATATTGGCCACAGCTTTATTACATAACATAAGCAATAAAATACATAAATACATCATAAATATAAATAACAAGTAAACAGTATTAACAAGTATAATAACAAATACTAAACAGTAATCCTTCGAGCACTGAAGTCCCTGGCAATGGACCAAACTAAATGCATGACAACCGTACCGGCCACCAGCCTCTCGTGCCTTCCAACATTTTGGGTACGCAGGGTTGCATGCTTCAACCAAGGTATCAATATAACGTAACACCTCCCAGAGACCCATCGCTCTTAGAGAGGAAACATCCAAAACCATGTCCCATTGAACAAGTGGGACTTGCTAAACTCAGCACTGCCAACAAAATCTATCTCCATTGCCAGGGACCCGCTGCCCGGCTGTGACAACAGGCCATCCTCCCTTAACTACTTGCTTCGTCATATCCCCAACATACTCACCTTCTTGGATCAACTTAACTTGTATCCCATTACCTAGGCCACATTTGTGACAACTAACACAAAGGGTAACAATGGGAAGGCGGGTGGGACTAATGTCGCATCTGAAGTTTTCTCCAACATTGCAAATGTGCAGTTTTGTAAAGCACTGCCTAAATTGCTTACACTGTCAAGATGGTGATTTTGGCTAAAAATCCCGTGCATGGCAGAAGATCAGCAGTTTACTGTGCCATACCACCGGCTAGAATGTAAATCACCGGTGGGATGGCATAAGCGTTGCTGCGATCTCCTGCGGTCACCCAAAGTTGTCTTTAGAGGAAACTTCGGTCGACTGCGGGAGATTGCTGCGGCGCGTATGCCATCCCACCGGCGATTTACATCCTAGCTGGTGGGATGGCATTGCAAGGAGATAAGTCGCCCGCGACAATGGAGATTTTGTCGCGACGCAACTAATCTCCCTGTGTGTCACTGCCCTTAGACCGCTCTTGTGCCCTCTTTGGTTACTGCTATTACAATAGGTATCACTTCTTTCTTATCATAAACAGTTGCAAATGAACATATATTTGCATTTGACAGAACCCCCTTTGGGTGTTTGGGGGATTAGCAGGAAATAATTCAGATGGTAGTAGAGTCAAGTGATATTCATTTGGGTCTCTGGAATAAAAACAGGTAGTTCACATGAGAGAAAATGCAATGGAAATCATGGGGTATTTTGCAGAAATTATATTTTAAAGAAAATGAGCTTCATTCATCAGATCATACTTATTTTCAAGGGGCAAGGAAAGCCGAATTTTAGGGGGGGGAAGGGGGGGTAGTAACATGCATGTAAATCTCTTGCCAAAGACAACACTGCAGTGATAGCTAGCACCGCAACTTTGGCCATCTTAGCTTATTTCGGGAAAATACAAACTATGTGTTTTTAATATTCATTCTCGTAGGGTAGGAAGATTGTTTTTACTTCTCTTTTTTCTTCTTCTTTGGTTTAACTTTTTTTTGTTTAACTCTTTTGTGTATTTTCTTGCCTTCACTTCCTTTCTCTTGTCTACAACTTTCACATCTTATCCATTTTTGTTATCTCAATTTTGAACCGCCAACATACTTTTGCCTCAACTTTACTCATAGCCTTTTTTGCACCTGTGGTGAAAACACTGACTCTACTTACTACTGATGTATCTGTGTGCATTGACAGGACTGGATTTGCACATGGGAGTGGATTTCAGTCAGGAAATGCAAGCTTAAACATTTTCTAGATGAAATGTGCTTTGTGTGCTCACTAATCGATGGATTCCAATTCTTTCTATACATACAGATTCTAAGTGGTGGGGGCTATATTGGTGTAAAAACCATCAAGTTTGCCTTTTTTGGCTTTAACTGGAGCCCCTCTGCACGAATACGCAGTGACAGGCTGGTAACGATTGTTTCTGTTACTACACATATAAAATGGGTGCGGGCAGAATTGGTCTTTTTTGTGTTCCCAAAGAAACACATGTGTTGCATAGGCCTTAATCCCTAATTTCAAATTTCTGTTGCACATCATCCCACTGAAATTGTAGGCATTCTCTCTCTCTCTCTCTCTCTCTCTCTTTCTCTTTCTTTCTGTCTTTTGCTCTCAGATTATGAAATATGGATGGTACCAGACCCTGTATGTGGAGACAGGCTGGCAGAGAGCAGAATGTCTCTCTAGGCCCTGCCTTGTGCATGCACCTAAACACTTCAGTGAGCAATCTGTCAACATGTCAGCAACACATGTTTTGTAAAAAGCTTCCAGTGGGAGTAATGACTCCCACCAGGACTCCGAAAATGCTTTGAATTCAGCAGATTTCTATTGCAGGGATCCCCTGGGGTCCCTTTTACAATGCCTACATTTCAGAAATTTGAGCCACAGACCCCTGGGGCTTTCCTTTCATAATGCCTGAAAATGTAGGGTTATATTGTTGGATGTCCCCATGGGTTCTTTATTAATACCTGAATTCTGAGGAACTGGAAATTACCCAGAGCACGGCAGGGTCCCAGATACACACCAGGAAGAGGAGGAAAACTCTGCAGGGAGATTTTTCTCTTTCTCTCTTCCCTTCATGCAAGACTGAAGTGGAGAATTTGCCAAAGGACAAAATAGTGTTTTTTCCTTTTGCCTGAGCTGCCTTTAAAAACATGTATAGTAAAAACAATGCAGACCTTAAAGCCGACAACAGTGCAGCTGCTTTACTGATGAGATAAAGGAAATGTATCCTAAGTTCAGATATCACAGAGTTAAAACTTTGAGAGTAATATCTGCAGGTCTGCATTGTGTATTGGACGGTTAAAGATTTTTTTTTCTTGGAGAAATTAAGGGGGTAGTTCATCTTCCAAACACTTTTTTTTCTGTTTTCCTAATATCAAGTATAAAGTTGCATGTATTCAGGTTCTCATGAATGTAGCATCTCCGTAAAGGGGGGTACTGACTCTCTAAGCTGGTAAAATTTTATACCTTAGTTGTTAGTTATTAACTTCAAATCTACTAAGCATAGACCATGAGCTTTATTAAAGCCAGCAATTACAACTGATACATAGATGCTGTCTAAATGAAACCTTCCTAACTGGATCAAGAGGGATTGAAAATATTCCTTCCTGACTCCAAGAGGGCAATTGAACTAGTCCCTGAATCAACTTTGTACTAAAAGTTAATTTCAGTTACCTTGTGTTTTCTTTCTTTGTTTCTAAAAAAGCATCTAACCTTATTTTAAAAATCTATTATACTTGCTAGTAAAACCACTTAAGGGAGAGGTTTCACAATTTCACAGCTCTTACTAACTAATAACTTCATATTAAAAGAAAACCTCATTTTTCATATTAAAAGAAAACCTTGTTTCTGTTAACCTAAATGGATGCCCATGTGCTCAGTGGAAGAATCTACCAGTATATAAAGAGTTTATGTAATATATACAGAGGGTTTATTATGTTGTATGCTTTTATATTTATACCTGGTAATTATATCGCTCCCTTCAATCTGATCTTGGCCAACCTTTCCCCACAACTGAGATCCTCCATATTCTTTATCAGTTTAGTTCCTTTTCTTTGGACTTTAATTATTTCATTAATATCCATTTAAGAATATCTATTAAATCAATGCCCCATTTACCCCAAACCTCAAACTAACTGATCCTGAGCTTTCAGGTGTACCTAGGAATGCAAAAGGCCATTCTCTCCAATTCACAACTTCATAACTGTCCCAGTGGTTCAGACTTAAAGAACACATGGTCTTCCGAAATCACATACATATTACAAGACACACATTGAGTGACACCAAAAAATTCACTAAAACTCGAATTCTTCAAATAGAAACTTACTGCTAAGTGCAATACCTACCTTATATAACTTCTATTTTCTAATTTCTTTTTGTTTTAAATGCCTGCTTATCACTTAATAACATGCAATACTTGGTTTACATCTACCACACTTGCTGTGCAGCCTCTAACTTTATTAGTTTCAAAACCCAAATTGAAACAATTGAACTAGCTCTTTAAACTGTCTGTAGTACAGGTATGGGATCCCTTATCCGGAAACCTGTTATGCAGAAAGTTTCCAAATTACGGAAAGGCCATCTCCCATAGACTCCATTATAAGCAAATAATTCTAATTCTTTTTCTCTGTAATAATAAAACACTACCTTGTACTTGATCCCAACTAAGATATAATTAATCCTTATTGGAGGCAAAACAAGCCAATTAGGTTTATTCAATATTTAATTGAATTTTAGCAGACTTAAGTTATGGAGATCCAAATTATAGAAAGATCCCTTATCCGGAAAACCCCAGGTCCCAAGCATTCTGGATACATAGTAACATAGTAACATAGTAAGTTGGGTTGAAAAAAGACATATGTCCATCAAGTTCAACCATAATGCCTATATATAACCTGCCTAACTACTAGTTGATCCAGAGGAAGGCAAAAAACCCCATCTGAAGCCTCTCTAATTTGCCGCAGAGGGGAAAAAATTCCTTCCTGACTCCAAGATGGCAATCGGACCAGTCCCTGGATCAACTAGTACTAAGAGCTATCTCCCATACCCCTGTATTCCCTCACTTGCTAAGAATCCATCCAGCCCCTTCTTAAAGCTATATAATGTATCAGCCAGCACGACTTATTCGGGGAGGGAATTCCACAACTTCACAGCTCTCACTGTTAAAAATCCTTTCCGAATATTTAAATGGAACCTCCTTTCTTCTAAACGGAGTGGGTGCCCTCGTGTCCATTGGAAGGACCTACTGGTAAATAAAACATTAGAGAGGTTATTATATGATCCCTTTATATATTTATACATAGTTATCATGTCACCTCTTAAGCGTCTCTTCTCCAGTGTAAACAGACCCAACTTGGCCAGTCTTTCTTCATAACTGAGACTTTCCATACCCTTAACCAGCTTAGTTGCCCTTCTCTGGACCCTCTCTAACTCAATAATGTCCCGTTTGAGCACTGGAGACCAAAACTGAGCAACATATTCTAGATGGGGCCTTACCAGTGCTCTGTAAAGGGGAAGAATAACCCCCTCCTCCCGTGAATCTGTACCCCTTTTAATACAGCTCAAAACCTTGTTTGCCCTTGCAGCTGCTGCCTGGCATTGCTTGCTACAGCCAAGTTTATTATCTACAAGGACTCCAAGGTCCTTCTCCATTATGGATTTGCCAAGTGCAGTCTCATTAAGGTTATACGGGGCTTGCATATTTTTACTTCCCAGGTGCATGACCTTACATTTATCCACATTAAATCTCATCTGCCACTTAGCTGCCCAGATTGCCAGTTGGTCAAGATCCTGCTGCAGGGATGTCACATCCTGGATAGAATTGACTGGTCTGCAGAGTTTTGTGTCATCTGCAAACACTGATACATTACTCATAATACCCTCCCCTAAGTCATTTATGAACAAATTAAACAAAAGTGGACCCAGTACAGAACCCTGAGGGACCCCACTGAGGACCTTATTCCAAGTAGAGAATGTGCCATTAACAACCACCCTCTGTACCCGATCCTGTAGCCAGTTTTCTATCCATGTGCAAACGACTTCACTAAGACCAATAGACCTTAGCTTAGAAAGCAGTCGTTTGTGGGGAACGGTATCAAATGCTTTGGCAAAATCCAAATAGATTATATCTACTGCATCCCCACTGTCCAGCTTCTTACTTACCTCATCATAAAAAGCAATTAAATTGGTTTGACATGACCTGTCCTTCATAAAGCCATGCTGATTACTGCTCATAATGCCATTCTCCACTACATAATTTTGAATGTGATCCCTTAACAAGCCTTCAAATAACTTGCCCACCACGGATGTCAAACTTACAGGCCTATAATTGCCAGGCTGAGATCTTACTGCCTTTTTAAATATGGGAATGACATTCGCCTTCTTCCAATCCCTAGGTACCATACCTGATGAAAGAGAGTCTGAGAATATCAGAAACAAGGGCCACTGCAATTCTGCCCCTAGCTCTCTCAGTACCCGAGGGTGTATTCCATCTGGCCCAGGTGCCTTGTTTACATTTATCGTGTGTAACCCTTTAAGCACCATATCCTGTGCCAGCCACTGTGTAGTTGGAGCTGAGGCAACAGTGAAGCTATTGGGTGGGACTTGGCCCACTGGCTCCTCTACTGTATACACAGAAGAAAAGAACTGGTTAAGCACATCTGCCTTTTCTGTGTCCGCTGTAACCATATTGTTATTATAACTCAATGGGGCCACACCCTCAACCTGCATCTTTTTACTATTAATATACTTAAAAAACTTTTTGGGGTTAGTCTTGGCCTCGGCCGCGATGCGCTCCTCATTTTCTATCTTTGCCTTCTGGATTGCTGTTTTACAACACTTGTTATAGTGTTTATAATCATTAAACGCAGCTACTGTCCCCTCTGACTTATATTTCTTAAAAGCTTTCCTTTTTTTCCCTATTAACTTCTTTACCTCAGAGTTAAGCCACATAGGGGATAACAGGTCCCATACCTGTAGTTGCAAGTTAGTAGATGTCTTTTGCTTCTGATTTGGCCAGAACAGTATTACAGCTAATGTTAATGGAATGCCCTGTTCTTTCCATATTCTCAAAAAGATACTTTTTTTCTGGTAATGTGATATTTTATTTATTGGCTGATATGTAACAAATGAAAGCTTTTTATTTAAAAAAAAAAAAAAAAAAAAGACAATTGAAAACTTCATGTACATCTTTATTTTCCAAGATGCTTGCTGTTTGTTCTTAAGGTTGGTACTTGAACCTGCTTTTGTTTCTTTCTCCATTCCATGTCTGTATATCTTATGGAGCCAAGACGACATAGTTTGAAAGTCTATTTCTTAGTATCCACACAAAAACATATTGCTTTAAAGGGATTCTGCCATGATGTTTATGGTGTACTTTTTATTTTTAAATTACAGGGAAAGCAGGGAAGGAGTGGCGCGATCACCCAGGGGCCCATAGGCACATAGTTTCTACATGCCTGCCTTTTCCTGCTCTCCCCCCTCCCTTCCTGCATGCTGACTTTAATTGCATCATTTTTTTTCTTGCCTGAAAAAAAAGTTTTATTGCTATTGCAGATAGCTTATTCGCTAACCGTACTGCGCAGTACCCTTTGTGTATTGTTTTGGTGTTTTCATTACATTTTCTGTGATTTTGGTGCATTTTTGTTAATTTTATTGCATTTTCAGTTATGCATCGGTGTTGTTCACTTGACTTGTCTGTTTAGCATAGCTTTGTAGTTTGCTATTTTACAGTAGAAAGATCCCAGCTCCCCCGAGCGTCCTCCCCAACATCCTTCAGCTTCCCCGCAATGTCCTTACCAGCGTCCCCCAGCTACCCCTTACCTTCCTCCAGCTCCCTCCCAGCATCCTCCCCAACATCCTGCAGCTCCCCCGCAACATCCTCCCCGGTGTCCCCCCTGCGGCTCCCTCTACTCCTCCCACCACCTGCCTGCTTTCTCCGGCTGCGTACCCTGGCTCTTCTTCTCCCCATGACGTCACACTCATGTCTCTCGGGAGCACCGCAGCTTCTGCACCTTGAATGCCTAAATGTTAGAATGGAACTGGGCGGTGGAGAAGCTGCGGTGCTCCCGAGAGACGTGAGTGTGACGTCACAGGGAGAAGAACTTTAGAAAGTGGGAGCGGGACATTTACAAATCAATCCAGGACTTCGGGACAGGGTGGCGAAATCGAACGCGGGACAATTGGGAGGTATGCCTAATGATATGTGGGAGATAAAATGCTTGAAAGTAGAAGCTTTGAGGAGATTTTTTAGAATTTTGATAATTTTTTTATAGAAAGCATTGTTGTTTGGTACTTAGGAGTTGTAAATATGGTTACCCATTTTGGATTTGGCAGAATGTATACTTTTCAAAAATATATGGTTTCCTAGGGTAAACCCTAATGTTTTCAGGATTTTGGGCTTTGGAATCTAAAGTATATGCCGTATTCTGCTATAATGCTTTGAAAATTTGGTAAGTTACTACTGGGAGTGTTTGATCTATAGGAATCAGAAATCTCCATAAAACTATACAAGGTATGTTTGGGAGACATGGGCTTTCCAAATCAGTTGAAATTTTGTCCATAAAATAAAATATATTTCTGGTATAAATCCCGATATGAAAAATATAAATTTTTCTTTTTTGTATTTCGACACAAAAACTCAGATTTGGAAAGGTCAGGTTCTCCTAATAAAAACAATATATAGTTTGCCTACCTAAATTTAACCCCCCCCCCCCCCCCAGTAAATGCCCCAATAATGAGAGAGCACTGAATGTTTACTAAACGTCTGCACTGAGGGGAACCGAAATGTGAAATTCTGTTGGCACTTAAATGTCAGTCTTGAGCCATCTCAGTGCATTTTAAACTTTTAGAAGGGGCCAGTGCTGCACATTAGAACTGCTTTCAGAAAACCTATTGTTTCTCCTACTCCCATGTAAGTGGAGGAGTCCCAAGCCGTGCTTGGATTTCTTATATCTATTGAGAGCTGCTATCTTGCTACCTTCCCATTGTTCTGCTGATCGGCTGCTGGGGGGAAAGGGCTGATATTACTCCAACTTGCAGCTTAGCATTAAGGCTAATGCCAAACTTAGGGTATGGTGCATATTTTCAGCAAGCCGAAAAACGTTTGACGTTGGCTCCATATGCTTTAAACTCCGCCCACCTGTGCCTGCACCCAAAAGGCTTGGGTGCAGGCACATGGAGCAGATATTGACTAAATGTGCCTGCACCCGAGCATATTCAATTCATTCGGGTGCAGGCACAGGTACGAGCATATGGAGCATATTTTTGGCAAGCATTTGTCAGCTTGCCAAAAATATACACCATACGCTACGTGTGGCATTAGCCTAAAGTTTAACTGAAGTTTATCAATGCACAGGTCTCCAATCTGAGCTTATTAGCATTTTCTTAGTCAGAAAAAAAGAACACCACGTTTTATACAAGCCTTTTTTCAGCTTGAACCATTATTTCTGACCCAACAGTACTACACCCGCCTACAATGCTACTTAAGACTCAAATTTGGTTATGCCTTAGCCTACAACTTGCCCAAACAGCATGCTGACCACACTACTAGTGTTGGACTGGAGTACCTGAGGCCCACCAGAGAACCTCGCCCCAGGGACCAAAATATCTATGTTTAACTGCCACCAACACCCCTCACAGCTTTCTCTACCTCCTGCTATGTACCCAGATGAGCAGGGCTGCTTAACAATATATGGTGTCTCAGTGTGCACTGCACTTAGCGTAGTGACTGTATTTTTAGGCTCCCCCATACCCTTTAGCCATAATTACCCAGATATGCAAGTAAGAACACTGCAGAAAATTAATAACAAGCATATCAACCCCAGACATACCAGTAAGATCACTGCAGATAATGGACAATATGCATATTTAACCCCAGATGTACCAGAAGATCACTGTAAAAATTGGTTAATAAGCAAATCAACCCCAAGTTATATGGTAAAAAAAATCATCATTGATGGGCATTTTGCAAATTTTTACTGTTTCACAACAGATTTGCTCATCACTATCTAGTACCAATGCTGACTGTTAGTAACATAGGCATGCTGAGAATGACTATGTAATAACTAAGGTTGAAAAGACTATTAAAAGTCACCTTAAAATTTCATGACCTTTATAAAAGCACCCAGCCTTTGGGCTTGTGCTTTTATGCAGTTAATGCACTCCTCAGTGACTTCTTATAGATTTATAAATTACACTAGTAAGGTAAATTACTGTATACTCATACATTTTTATATATTTTCTAAACCAAAAATACTATTGTATCCATGTAAGCACGTGTATTTCTTGCAAATATGTTTAGTCTCAAGAAAGCCTCTGTGAAGCATAATGCCCTTTCTAGAATTTGCTTTCCTTTATTAGAATTGCAGCTCAGTTCATTCCCTTGAGTGCCAGGCCAGCCGCTGGCAGTCTCTCTCAGACACCCAATTACCCCTGACGTCACCGCCGTCTCTCCTGCTTCCCTTGGGTGCTTGCATTTTTTCTTTTGTAACTCTAATAGTAGACCAACTAAGTGCCTGTTACTTGCTTACCAGAAGAGTTGATTGTGTTCTGGGCAGGATACTAAATCCAAAAACTATGTAAAAATGTCAATAGGTGAGTGCACATTGATTTTGGTCTGTCACTGCGACAGTTGAACCCTTTGGGACTTGAGCCTGGAGAAGCATTTTGCAAGAAAGATAATATAACAGAAAATTACTGAAGCTGCTCAGTGTCTCCAGCGTAATTTTAAAGGGCTTGCAAGTTTCTGTAGAATCAACAAATGCTTTATTAATCTAAATTTGTGGTTTTGTTTTCACTGCTCCTCACACAGCTGCCAATTTTTAACGACTGCAGAAGAGGGGGTGGTTTTGGGCCTTGGTATATTGTGGGAGAGTCATTGCTGAGTAATAATCTCCCAGAGGATCAAGTGAGTAACGCTGCACTGTTTCCAGGGACTTCTCAGCAGATGCATTGCTGGTAGCTTTACAAGGCTAAAGTCTGTGAAAGAAGATAAAATGCAAGGTCTGAATGGCTGTGCAGGGCAAGTGCTAACTGGGAGCAAGTGATAAGGGCCACAGCAAGAGGAAAGTGGAGGCTTGTGACCCAAGACAGAAACGTGACTGCAAATTTAACACAGCTGATTTGGGGGACTTCAGTTAAAGCTGGAACACAAGATATGGTAATTGATTGAATCAAAATAGCAGAGCAGAACTGTTCTCCTGAGCAATTATTTTCTTTTTAATTTTAAACTAAAGTGTCAATAGGAGTTCAGGTTTCTCTGTGCATATCCTGCTGTGGGAGATAACAAAGCGAATGCCCCGTTTCTGTGCAAAAGATTTCATCTCAAGGGGCAGTTAAGCAATGAGAAATCAGGAATATAAAGGATGAAAGGTTAGGGAATTTGATTTGTATCGGATGCTACTTATTATAATCTGCTGTTGTCAGCTCTTTTACTTTACGCCTTCTCTCTCATCCTGATCAATCTGTGTATATTTTGTTGTAATATTTTATTTTTTAGATGATATCATTTAAGGGGTTCTTTGATGTATAGCTTTAGTTATAATTCTTTTTATTGTTTTTCATGGCCTCAAACCTTTCTCCAAGCTCCATTCCAATGTTAATCCAACTGTTAGTACAAAGTGGAATCAGGGATTGCTATAATTGCCCTCTTGGAGGCAGGAAGGACTTTTTTCCCCCTCTGAGGAAAATCGAAAAGGCTCCAGATATGTTTTTGTTGCCTTAATCTGTAATCCTCTAGCAGTTAGGCAAGCTCACTTAGAAAGCAAAGTTTATACTTATTGGACTTGGCCTTTTTTCACTGTGTCACAGATATCTTCCAGGTTTAGTGAGTCAGCTAAATCTGCCACCATCTTTGTTTAAGAATTTTTTGCAAAAAGGGATCAATTTAATGTGTGATGCAAGAATTAGAACTGAGGTTAAATGGGGTGCTGGGTATTGTAATTTAGCAGCATGTGCAGAACTGCAGACTGGACATTTTGTAATCTTAACCTATGTCTAATAAAGAGCCAACTGTTGCATGTGTACATCTACAAGCACTGGTATGGGGATGCTGGTTGATCCCGTTCTCCAACAGTTACTTGCAAGCCTTTCAAGTTGTTTAGATATTTGCGCAGGTATTGTATACCTCTTCCAGAAAGCTCTAAATTACTTAAAGCAAATAATTCTATTTTTTTTATTTTTTACTTATGATTTCTTTTTTCTCTGTAATGTACTTGATGGGTTTATTTAATGTTTACATGATTTTTTGCAGACTCAAGATATGGTAGTCCAAATTATGGAAGGATCAATTATCTGTAAAACCCCAGGTGCCAAACATTCTGGATAATAGATCTTTTACCTGTAATATAAGTACAATAAGATGCTGTATCATAAAGATCAAAGGTGTAATCATTGAGATAAACATGCTATCATACTTCATCAGGAGAGCAACACTGGGGTTTTGAGTTCAGTTCCAGTCATAGCGCTATCTGCAAGGAGCTTGTGGGTTCTCCTCATGTACAGAGGATTGTGTACAGCAGGTGGTTGTCAGTGGAGCATTCTATGCCTGGAGAAAGGTACTTAGTGAAGTGCCACAGGGTTCTATATCGGGTCTGCTTTTATTTAATTAGTTCATTTTTTACTTTGGTGAGGGCATTTTAATAAATGTATCTGTGTTTGCTGATGATACAAAACTGTGCATGTCAACTCATTCTGTCCGGATATGGTTTGCTTGCAGGAACATCTGGATCAACTGGTAGAGTGGGTTGCTAAGTGGGAAATGAGATTCAGTTTTGATAAATGTAAGGTTATGCATTTGTGATACAGAATTATTCAAGCCACTTATACCCTAGGTAGGTTTATGGTAGACACATAATTGATGAAGAAGGCATTGGGAGTACTTGTGGAATGGTACTTGTGGACAAAACTTAGCTGCAGCAAGAGCCAGCAAGGTTTTGTTCTGTGTTAAAAAGGTTTAGAATCATGGGAGTAGAGAGTTATACTCCCTCTTTACAAAGCATTGGTAAGGCCCTATCTATAATATGGAGTGCAGTTTTGGTCTCTATTCCTTAAATATATTACCCATTCCTGTTTTGCCTTTGCCACATTACTTGCTAATATGTAAAGTTTTATATAACTTAGTGAAACATTTAATTAGTGCTGGACGGTTGATCCATGGACTATTAAATGTAAATGCAATAAAAAATTGACTTAATTCAACACGCAATGTCAAAAAAATTGCACTTTAAAGAAATTAATACACCTTAGTGCACCTAATGCTCTTCTGTATAAGGATAACTTGCTACTTTGTCTGATTCTAAACATTTTCTTTCAAGGTAATTAGTAGAAATATTCCTTAGTGACTTGTAATGCCTTGAACAAAGCCACTTTAGTTTTGCACTTTATTATCTAATTAACAAGCAGTTAATAGTGTTTTTATTTATCCAAATTATTTGGGTATAAATAGAGTTTATGGCTTGTAATTAGTTCTGAAGATACACTGTGTTTGAGCTTCTAAAAGTACATTGTATAAATAATGTATTTTTTTAACTTCAGGAATATTGAAGTAACAACAGAATTGCAGTGCTCTATACAGCACAAACATATTCCTCTTGGGCTGTACAGCATATCCATAAGCATAGATGTGGTAACAAGAAAATTTAGTGAACAAAAAATAAATTTGAAGCAACTTTGTTTGATTCCTGACTTAATGGATGAGAAAATTGCTGAGGTTGCCAACTTTTTAAGCACCCAGTGAGCAAAATAAGAAACCTTTTGCCTATGGTCTATGAAGCTGGCCTTGGGTACATTACTGGTAAGCATTACACCACCAGACTTATGAGTAGACAATAAATGTTATTTGTTCCCCTACAAAATTAGGGTGCTTAACAAGTTAGTGTTCCCTTGTAATCTCATCTTTCCTTTAAATTGTCAGCAAAGAATAGCACAAAATAATTTTTTCCTTGGAATGGCAGTTTTATTAGGTCCTTGCAAACCATGCAATAATATCAGGTTTTAGAAAATTGGCACTAACAACAGGAAATTAGGGAGCTTTATTTCATTTTTATAGTGCTACACTGCATATGCAGTGCTGTAGATTAACCATACCTCCCAACATTTAAAAAATGGAAAGAGGGACAAAAACAAATGGCGCGCGTAGCGCAGTAAACATTTTTGACCACACCAATTTTGCGACCACACCCCCTAAATACCAATCCAATTTTAATATATTTGGCAGGTTATTTAAAATTTGAACACATTTCTGGGGGTTTTGGGGTCATTTTATGTGTTATTACAGCTAATGCAGGTGAAATTTCCCTTATTGCTGCAAGTCTCCGTTCCCCCAGAGACCTGTTAAGCTTATTAGTTACTTTTGTATCTAAGGGCAGGTGTGGCTTGTTAACTTTCTGGGCTCTCTGCCAAAAGCCCATTTATTTAAGTCTGAGAAACAATGTATCTAAGTGCAGGTGAAGCTTGTTAAGATTTCTCGGCTCTTTACCAAAAGCTACTTTTTAATTAAGTTTGTATCTTTTTTAGCATTCAGTGCATAAGATCAAAGGAAAATGAAGGAATTTTCAGAAAGAATCCAGGACTGCAGGCTGAGCTGTTAAAGGAGGGACTGTCCCGCGAAAATCGGTACAGTTAGGAGGCATGCATTAGCACTATCAGCGATGTCTCATGCAGTGTTGGACTGGGATACCTAGGGCCCACTGGTGGGCTTTGCGCACTGGAGTCAATGGCCAACCACCCGGGCACTTCCACATCATAATCCCCCATGCCTGCCTACTACGCCATAACACACTTCCCCTCCTCACTACCTAATGCACAACATCAATCAGGGTACATCTCCAATGAAAATTGTAAAAATGAGCATGCGTTCCACAGTGGAATGCATAGCCATCTTAAATTTTGTTTGAATCTTTCCAAAGCTGTTTGAGTGGGTGGCTTGCAGAGAGATGGCAGGGCCCTAAATCTGCTTGGCACTTTGAAAAAAAATTAAAAAAAAAAAAAAAACTCACTTCGTTTCTGCTCTGCTCTGGAGCCTTTAACATCGGGTAATCCTCTTGCTTTCCTGCAAGCTCCGGTTCTGATGTAATCAGCTGTGCTGTGCTAATTGGATCTTTCTTCTTGTTTCTTCTACAATCAGAGCACAGCTCTCTTGACAGACCGTAAAATTGACTAATCAAGGCACAGATTTGATATAGCCTGTAATTCACTGTATAAAAAGGGCCTGGAAATGTCAGTAACAACAGCCTCTCTAACTGTAAAACTAAAACATATTTAAGCTAAGTGATCCAAAAAACAAGACGGTGAAGAACCCCTCACAGAAGTGCATGTATAAATACTTCTACATCCTAAACGTGTTAGGGTGAAAAAAGCACCCCCGCCTACACTTTTGCACAGTATCCCTGGGATTCAGTGGGAACTGCAAGAGATAGTTGGGAAGTTCATTTTTTATGCCAGCAGCGTAAAAAAAGCACATTAGCTTTAGCTTGGTCTATGTATGGCCCATCTGTTTGGCAGTTCACATGGTTTTTATGCCTCCAAAACTTGCCTCCAAGCCAAGAATTAAAAAATAAGCATCTTCTCTGAGGCCACTGGCAGCACCATCCAAGGGGTTTGTGAGCAACATGTTGCTCCTGAGCCACTGGTTGGGGACCACTGCCCTGCACTGTACAGTCAGACAAATCTGGTTCCATATACCAGTTTAAATGCATTTCCCTGCAAGTCCTTAGAGATGAATGGATATTCCAAGTGCAGCTGATGGGGCTGGACTGTAACTGCTACATGCAGTAACTCCTTTTAAATGCATGCATGGTTTGTACAGAATGGGATTGTGGGCGGTAGGATTATAGTAGGTCATAATCCTAGACAGGCAGAAAAAAATAGTCCATGAGTTCTGTCCAATATTGCATGAAGACAAAGTATTAAATAGTGTGTGAACAGAAGCTCCACTGTGCAGTACATTAAGGGGCATATTTATTATGCTGTGTAAAAAATGGTGAGAAAACTCGCCAGGCTTCGCTATGTAAAAATGGCGTAAAAACGGCGTAATTTTTTACGCTTTTTTCTTCCACCGGAACTTATGGAAAATAACGGCGTAATATCCAGTGTTCAGACGGCGATCTTTTCCATTTATCTTACACAGCTTTTTACTCCATTTTTTCGGCGAATTAGTTTTACACAGCATAATAAATATGCCCCTAAATGCCATAATATGCCCTGCAGAGGTAAAACGGCGGGTTAGGGTTGAAGTTTGGGGAATCATTGTGAGTTCAGGTTGGGTGCGCGTCAGACTGGGAAAGTACTCTTCCTCTGCTCCTGAAGTTTCCCTATCTTGGAACCTAAGGTGCTTGCAAAAGTAGTGCACTTAGTGGAAAAACGCAGGTGCTGGTTAAGGTTTTGCTGGTTAGGGTAATTTTTCCTAAACCACACATTACAGCTATTCTTCCCAAACATTCTGTGACAAAATAGCAGTATATTTTTGGATTACTCTGTATACTTGTATTCTAATTTTACATATTTTCTGTTGTGTGTATGTAGATATTTTTCCTTTTTTTGGCATCTTTTTCTTTGTATAGTAAATACAACCCTGTTTAAGAGATATCACACTACACAAAATATGCCATGGCCCATTTTCAAATTCATCTTTTTGTGTTTATTAGTTTGCTTAATTAGAGATTGGAATAAATACATTGTTGAGTGAAACCAGACGAACTGTATATGGACAATACATATCTCCCTATACGCTATAGAAAGGCTCACAAGTGTTTGATGTATTCTCATTTTACCTAAGTCATAGGCAAAATATTCTGTCAATGCTTTGGAAAAACAACTGGGCACAGGTTTGATCTGCTGCTTCCATAGATCCTGGGCCCTGTGTGCATTTGATGGTGTATGTGTTTTTTAATGTGTTTTTTTCCCCTTCATTCAGTGAATCTTGCAAACAAAGAGCAGCTGCAGGTAGGCAGATTTCTCCATCCCAAAGCAGCTCCTGGGGCAGTGCCTGCAGCAGTCCTGCTAGGCTTCTCTAAGCTTCTGCCAGCACTGGTCCTTCTGTAGATTGCTGCATTCTTAGCAAATGCTCAGGGAATGAACACAGTGCAGGATCCCAGGAACCAAGTACAAACAATTGTAGTATTTGTAACCAGTTTAGTGCCAGAATAGGTCTAGAATGTATTTCTCTGTGCTGGCTTTATGTGATTGTATTATGCATAGTTTTTAATCAAAAGTGGAACAGTTGGAAGTATACAGCTGTCCTGTCTTGTCAGATCCACAAATATTAATTGGAATAAAGATATATATTACACTGTATAAAGTAAATAACTTGATAACACAACGGTGACACTCCCAAAAATGTATTATGCATTGCTAACCTTGTTATGTCCTAAATACAATTGTGCAATGCAAAGGACTATTTGCATTACTGTCAAACTAGAATTTAACGGCTTGGCTAAAAGAGATCCAGTCATGGCTACAGTAAATTGCATCTGTGTGATTATAGTAACATAGTAGATGAGGATAAAAAGAAAACACACAAGTCCATTAAGTCTTTTTTTGTAATTCCTGCCTAACTGCTAGTTGATTGAGAGTTAGAAAAAAAAAAACATCAGAAGCCTCTCCAATTTGCCTCAACTGAGAAAAATATTACTTCTTTACTCCAAGATGGCAATGGGACCAGTCCCTGGATCAACTTTGTAGACATTTAATCCTTTGTAAAGCTAATTAATGTATCTGCCGATGCAACAGACCTAAATAGAGCACTCTGTACTGTAAAATACCCTTTCAGCATTACAAGGGTGATGGCACATGGAGAGATTTGTCTCCCCTGAATGCTTTCCCACCAGTAATTAAGTAAATTGCAGGTGGCAAAACATGAGCAGCGGTTTGTTTTCTGAAGTCGCCCAAAGTTAAGGAGGAATGTGCATCTACTTTGAATGTAGGCACATGTAGCTGAAATACGCATAAAAACGCGATACTTTGCATTCTCCTGTGTTTTATGCGGATGTCAAACACAAGGCCCGGGGGCCAAATCCGGCCCACCTGGCTGTTTTATGTGGCCCTTGGTGAGTGTGTCTGACCATCCAGTCTGATAAATTTCCATTCTCCTCACATAGTAACTAACACTAAGGGGTATATTTATCATGCTGTGTAAAAAGTGGAGTGAAGCATTACCAGTAATGTTGCCCAAGGCATCCAATCAGTAATCAGATTTCAACAGTGGCAAAGCATCTATTGGCTGCTATGAGTAACATCACCGGTAATGTCTTACTCTACTTTTTACACATTGTGATAAATATACCCCTTAGTATCATACAAAGTATATTAATAAAAAAATTGGCCCGCGACTTAGCCTGTGTTTTAGATTTCGGCCCTTTTATGTGATTGAGTTTGACACCCCTGCCCTAGTGTATCTCATTCATTTGGGTGCAGGCACAGGTAGGAGGCGTATGGCTGTATTTTCAGCAAGCAGTTTTCCGCTTGCTAAATATATATGCCATACACCACGTCTGACATCAGTCTTAGAGGAAAACTGCACTGGTCTGTGGGTAGTTCTGAGCGAACACCACAGAGTATTCTTGTTCTTTAATGGCCCCATACCAACTCATGTGCAGTAGAGTGAAAAAGCCATAAGCTTTTTACTTTGCATGGGCACCCAATTTAAAGAAGGAAGAGACAGAAAGAAGATCACTCCATGCCTCAGAAGTGTAGTGTTCTGCTAACAGGAACACCAGCCTGGGGTATTAGGTAAGTGGTTATTATAGGTGGGTGCCTAATACTTGGTACCCGCTAGTGATTTAACCGTATCTTCTCCTTTAATAGCATTAAAATGCATTGCATCCTTCTGAACTTAAGCACACTTGCATTTGTAAATGAAGACTATAGTTTGCAGAAATTCTTCTTTTTTTTTTGTGTGTGGGATACCCTGAGGTAAATCTTGCAATGTGTGGAAAACACACAATCTTCTTTTATGGAAACTTCTTTTAAGAAACTGAATTTCTGACACCCGGGTGGCAAGGCATAAATGCTAAAGACTTCACTACCATGACTTAAAGACTTGCCAAAAAGTGTTTGGGACATACATTTTTAAAGAACCAAGGTATATATTTCAGTGTGCTTACATCACAGGACCCTGCAATGTTTTGTCATGTTACTCCTTATCATTTATCTATTAAACATTACAAAAGTTATTTAAAAAGTTAATATTACATTTTGCGTTATCTTTCCCTAAAGCATTTATGTTCTGTGATTGTTTGGTTTGAATATAGTAGTAGAATGTTAGTTCTGAATGAATGGGGTCATATTCTTGTTAACCCATTTTTGTGATAGGACATTTATTGCTGCATTTGCCATAAAAAAAGATTATTCTTATAAAATAATACTTAATTTAAAACAGGCATGAATGTCTGCTGCTAAATGTGGCTTTCAGCAGAATCTACTGGTCCGGATAACTCACCTCTTTATTTATTTCTGTTAGATCTCTGTTCTTTTACTCTGCATGATACTGAGGTTGTGAATGATAATTAAAGGACCCCCCAGATTCTATTTTCAGCGCAGGATTATTTGATGTGGATTTTGTTGGGCAGATCCAGTCATTGTTTCTGAATTTCTCTTTCTATTCTCCCTGTCAGCTCCTTTGAAGTAAGCAAGCTGGCCTTTAATACTCAAATTTAATATGGTCAGAATAATAGGGCACTCCTTGCCTAACACATCCCTAGAATAAAAGACTGCTGGCTAGAGGGTGTAGGGGGATGGTTCTGGTGCCCTGCCTCCTGGCAGGATTGTCTTCACTTCATTTCTGTATTTGTTAGTTCGGTAGTACTACTTGAGATAGTACTCAAGAAAAGGCCATTGCTATTTCCCATAGACACATATTTAATAAAAGAACAACTTTTCTTTCTTTAATAATAAATCACTAACTTGTACCTGGTGATATATTACATGTTTTATTTGGCAACTACTTGCTAGGAGTATGTAATTTATGTATGACATTGTAGCCAAAAATATTTGCACATTTGCTTTTGTTACAATTAATGCAGTTCATGCAGTACATTGTTATTGAAAATAACATTGCTATAGTATTCACATACATCAGTGCTGGTACCGAGGGCTAGAATTTTTCCGGCCTACATGATGGAGGGCCGATAACCACACCCAGTTGAAACCACACCTGTGTTATCACATGACCATACTCCTATTAATGGTGGTAGTACAGAAAAAAACTGCCATACTCTGCTTTCCCTACCCTGCCTGTGTGTGTCATGCTCTGCCTGCCCTTTGCTGCCTCTGTGTTCCATACGCTGCCTGGCCTACGCTGCCATATTCTGTGTGCCATATTCTGCCTGCCCTATGCTGCCTGTGTGTGCCATACTCTGACTGCTCTATGCTACCTGTGTGCCATATTCTGCCTGCCCTATGCTGCCTGTGTGTGCCATACTCTGACTGCTCTATGCTACCTGTGTGCCATACTCTGCCTGCCCTTCCCTGCCTATGTGTGCCATGCTCTACCTACCCTATGCTGCCTGTGTATATGGCACACACAGGCAGCATAGGGCAGGCATAGTATGGCACACACACACAGACAGCATACAGTGACACAATGCTGGCACTGCTCCTACAGCCTGCACAATTACTATTTATTAAGAAACTTTTTAATTGCAGTACCACCTCAGTATATGTTCTTTTTGTAGTGTGCAGGGTTTATTTGTGGGTTTCTACTGCTCCTACAGTCTGTTTGAGATGTGAACAGGTGAACAATGTGGGGTTTACAGTCTGAGCCTAAGGTGTGAACAATGCAGGGGGTGAGCATTGCAGGGATTAAAAGTGTGAACAACACAGGGAATTACATTTTTAAACAATACAGTGGGTTTACAACCTTAATCTGAGGTGTGGACCATGCAGGGGGCCAGTTAATCTCAGCACTGATAACATTTAAATCTTACACAAAGGTAAGCTATCGAAGCAGCCAGACAGGTGGGGGGCCACACAAAGGGGGGGTTGCAGTTGGACAGCACTGACATACATTTATTTTGTTTGTACTGGAACAACATATATAATCTGGAAAAGTTACTAAATCTTATTTCACACTGCAGTGCTATAATGGATTTAACATTATTGGCACCTTTTTTTTAAGAAATATTTGGATTCCTATCTGGTGAATTTGCTTCAATTTGTAGGTAAACTCACCTGTGATGAGCTGAAGGTGCCTGCGCTCATATGCAACCGATATAAAATGTTGTGTGCACCTCAACAGAAAGTTAATGATAAAATTGAGGAATATTGGCCAAGAACATAATATTTGTAATTGGATGGAAAACTGGCTGAAGTTATTACAAAGAGTGGTGGTAAATTGAACATTTTCTAATAGGGCCAGTGTTAGTGGAGTACCGTAGGGTTCCGTCCTTGGTCCTTTACTTTTTAATTTGTTTATTAATGACCTGGAGGTGGGCATAGAAAGTACTGTTTCTATTTTTGCTGATGATACTAAATTGTGCAAAACTGTAAGTTCCATGCAGGATTCTGCCACTTTGCAGAGGGATTTGATTAAATTGGAAAACTTGGCAGCACAATGCAAAATGAGGTTCAGAGTTGACAAGTGCAAAGTTGTGCACTTCGGTAGAAATAATATAAATGCAAGTTATACACTAAATGGTAGTGTATTGGGGGTATCCCTAATGGATCTCAGGGTTTTTTATACATAACAAGTTGTCTAATTCCAGGCAGTGTACTTCTGTGGCTACTAAAGCAAATAAAGTGCTGTTTTGTATAAAAAAGGCCATTGACTCAAGGGATGAAAACATCATTTTGGCCCTTTATAGGTCTCTGGTAAGGCCTCACCTTGAGTATGCAGTGCAGTTTTGGGCTCCAGTCCTTAAGAAGGATATTTATGACCTGGAGAGAGTGCAAAGACTAAACTAAACTGGTAAAGGTGATGGAAGATTTAAACTGAGGTTAGACTATCAAGATTGGGATTGTTTTCTCTGGGAAAAAAAGGTTCTTGTGAGGGGACAAGATTACTCTTTACAAGTACATTAGAGGGATTATAGGCAGATAGGGGATGTTCTTTTTTCCCATAAAAACAGTCAACGCACCAGAGGCCACTGCTTTAGATTGGACGAAAGGAACTTTCATTTGAAGCAGCGTAGGTGTTTTTTTAAAGTGAGGGCAATGAGGTTATGGAAATGCCCTTCTTAGTGATGTTGTAATGATTCTGTTAATGCCTATAACAGGGGCTTGGATGAGTTATTGAAAAAGCATTGTATCCAAGGCCATTGTGATACTAAAATCTACAGTTAGTATTGATGTTGGTATATATGGTTTATATATGTGAGTGTATAGATAGGTCAGTATAGGTTTGTGTGTGCTGGTTTTACTTGGAAGGGTTGAACTGGATGGACACTGGTCTTTTTAACCCAATGTAACTATGTATGTAATGAACATGGAAAAAAGAAAGAAAAGCAAAGAACTGTGATACAGAATATTGTTAGATAGAATGGACAGTTTAAAGGCTATGTGTCCATCTCCAAAAACTTTAATCTTCCTGTGTCCAAAGTATACACTGTTGACATTCTTTTTGGATGTGGGCGTGAGATATATTGATCACAGTTTGCAGAGATGGATTGTTTGGGGAATTATGGTGCAAGATTGTAAAATCTAATTTTGTCTTGAAACACAGACATGCTTACTGCCTTTCTATATCTAGCACAAAATCATGGACCAATCATGGACCAATCATGAACCCTGAGTCTTCTCAGATCATGGGGTTTCCAGAAGAACAGTCACCACGTTATTGTTTCAAAAAGCATTAAAGGAAGACAAAACTCTGATCTGTTCTGAAGTTGTCAGCATTGAGTGCAGATCCAAATTCTAACTGTTGGTATGGGAAAGTAAATTATAAATTAAGAGATTATATTAGAATCACCTAAAATAAGATGAGGTAGCTAGAGTTTAAAGGTTGAAAAGGGTAAATGTGCCTAACGTGACTTGCAGTATAGCTCTGGCAGAAGGTGTCTGAGAGATGATGGATGGTCGCTATGGCACTATTAGGGAGACGAGAGAGCGGCGGACGTGCGGGACTGCGGAGTGAGCAATGATGGTGGGCGTAAGTACAGAGCTTCAGTACCATATGCAGCAGTTTGTTGTTTCAAAAGGGCGATATATGAGCGTAAGGGCTCTTGAGCCCAAGAGAGTTTCCCATATGTGCTACTACACAGGTCTGACCTCCTTGGGAAGGTTTACAAGTCCTTCATAATTGTATGAAGCTTGTTCAGTACTTGCTTTTTAATTGGATTTTCACTTTTATTTTTCATGTTAGCTGGGTTATGGTCACAGCTATGTAGGGCCCTACATGCCCTACCCTGTCTGTGTGTGCCTCTGTTATATAAATATATATATACAGGTATATATATATTTATATATGTTTATATATATATATATATATATATATATATATATATATATATATATATATATATATATATATATATATATATATAATATATATATATATATATATGTTGCAAGAAGACAGGCACTCACGTATAAGTAGGTCCAAGGGAGCCTGGGTGCAGTCCCAAAATAATAGATGGAGTAGCTGTAGAGAGAGTCCGCACTCACAGGTCTTACAGAAAATGTAGAGGTTTTATTCAAATCAACATCTAACGTTTCGGCTGCATCCACAGCCTTTCAGCATTGACTTAGAGGAAATGAGTGGACAGTTTTGCCATTTGCAATTCAAAGATAATTCCAAGCATTTTGTTTAGTTTGGCTAGCGTGATTTTCAGACCATGGCAAAATTATTTGGCTGTTTGCCGTGATAGTGCCTCACAAATTATTAACATGCAAATGGGGGAGTGTGTTAAAGAATTTACAAAAACAGATGATACTTATGTGTACCTGCCTAAAATCTGTACATGCCACAGACCTTATCACTTCTTAAACATGAATGCATTTTAAAATCATTTGACTCTTCCATTGATAAAGTCACATCTGAGTTGTTTTTTGTTTTCATCGCTTAAAGTGGAATTTAAATTGCATTATGATTAAAATGTTTAACGTTATTATTCCACAGGCCTGAAAGTGGTAATTGTTGCTCTGTCTGAACGTATAAGAGTTCTTCAGGAGATGTGGATTAGGGGTACAAGTGGTGATGACTCCTAAAATGTGCAACTCACTTTAATGAGGTGGCTGACACTTTGACAATTGTGTTATGCATTTTAATGGCCTTCATTGTATTTTATCTATGAAATTTTGGACCAGTGGGGCCAGGTGCTGCTTTATAAGATATACATTTTCAGTAGTGACATAAGCCAACAGGGATCCCAAAAAGGTAGAGGCATTTGGAAATAAAAGAAAATAAGCTATGATTCTAAATCTGAACTGTATGATATGTTCATTCTCTACAATTACATTTTTTTCTTGAGGATCAGGACAGCATTTTATAGGCTTATATTAATATAGCAATTGAGATCTATCACCACCCTCCTGATGGGGGGGGGGGGGGGGCATGATCAATCGCAATATATCGGAAAGTGGGTAACCTATGTCCACTTTCCAAAAAGTGTTTTGCCACTGGTTTGTTCGTCGCACCATCCCTAAATGCTGTGCTAATGGCAGAACGATGACCATCCATCCGTAACCTGAAAGTCTGATCGGTCTTAACTTCGTAGGAAAGACCACAGGGGCAAGTTATTAGGTATATCACGTGTGTAGTAGTGCAAGTGATATGATGCCTAATTAACAGGTGTTTACCTGTCTGTGGATGAAAGGTTACGGATGGATGGTCATCGTTCTGCCATTAGCACAGCATTTAGGGATGGTGTGACAAACAAACCAGTGGCAAAACACTTTTTGGAAAGTGGACATAGGTTACCAACTTTCCGATATATTATGATTGATCATGTCCTCCTCATCGGGGGGGTGGGGGAAGTGATCTCAATTGCTCCTGCAAAGGGAAGTGTTAGGGATAAAAACCCTTAATACACTATCTCCATGTGGATTGAACGAGTTTTCTATACATGTTTCCTTAAGCAATGTTAAGGTGAATTAAACAGTTTGAGGCTAATGTTTTAGGTTTAATCTGTATTTATAAAAATGCTCCATGCTCTGCTGTCAATTAACTCTAACCTTTAGTTTTTACTAGCGGGTTAAATATTTCGCTATTCTCCTTGTTTTGTTTTATTTTGTTTTCTCGTTGGTGGAGGGTTCTTTCTTTTTTGGTGTTTGAATCAGTCACTTGATTGGGAGGAAACATGCTATTGGGTGTGGGTCTGTCCTTTTAACTATTTATAGAAGTATTGTTTTTTTTTTTTTGACTCAAAGTTTATTCAGTATTTGAGCAAAGTTACATCTTGCACAGAGAATAATAAACATTTTTAGATATATAACAGTAAAAAAATTACAAAACGTATATTTAGTCATGTACATTTATGGAAGGTTTTAGTTTGCTTGTTGTAATAAAATCTAAATGGTGCAACATTGTGTTAAGTTGGAGGCAGATATATTATAGAATTTAGTAGGCTTTTATGCGTTTAATATCGTTGTGGGTTGGCCATTGTGCCAGGGATCCCAAATTAAGGCTTGTTTGTTTTTGCATTCCGGTGTGGCATCTATCATTTTCTCCATTGTTTCTCTATAGTTGACTTGTTGGATTAGGTGTTGAAGGTTCGGGGTGGCAGGTTGTTTCCAGAGTTTTGCGATGAGAGAGAGTGCTGTATTTAATATGTGAAACAAAAGTTTTTTGTTTGGAGCTGATATGTCCGGTGGATATAATTGTAGCAAAGCTATTTGAGGTTGTAGGGGTAGATTCCATCCCAATTTTTGTTCAATGAGGTTAAAAACCTCTATCCAGAAGGGCTTTACTGATGGACATTGCCAACACATGTGCAAAAGTGTTCCTTGTTGGCCGCATTGTCTCCAGCATAGAGTGGGGTATTGTGGGTTGATTTGGCTTATTCTTTTAGGTGTCAAGTACCATCTGTGTGTAATTTTTGTGTGGACTTCTATATGATTTGTGCAATTAATTGCTCCTTTATATGCTGCTAGTATTTCCTGCCATTGTTCCGTAGTGATATGGAGTTGCAGCTCATTCTCCCACTTTTGCATATATGGGAATTTGTATCCTTCTGGCAATTGCATTTGTTGCTTGTAGCATTCTGATAGGGTTGCTTTTCCATTCCATTCTTTATTGCATAGATGTTCCATCATTGATTTCTTTTTGCAAGTTTTGTAATCCTTGGAGGTGGTCTTAAGAAAGTGTAGCAGCTGTAGATAAGTGTATCTTTGGTTTTGTGGTAAGTTGTATTTTTCCATTAAGTCCTCAAATTTTTGTAAGGTAGTTATAGAGTAGAGATGGTGTATTGTGGTTATTCCTTTTGTAATCCATTCTTGGAGGTTTATGTTTGGTATCACATATTTTAAAGCTGCAAGTGGCATTGTTGTTGCCGGGAATGCGTTAAAGTTATATTTATTTGCCAGATTGTCCCATGTTTTTATTGAGAGTTTTGTTGTAGGCAATAAATTTGGCACAGCCGGCCTAAATTGTTTAGGGAGCCAGAAGAGTTGAATTAAATTTCCATCTGGTGCAAGACTTGTTTCATGGTCCACCCATTTTTTATTTCCTGGAGGAGAATGCAGTCTTATTACAGTTTCTAACAGTGATGCCAAGTAGTATGCCTTAATATTTGGGATCCCTAGGCCTCCAAGTTTTCTTGAGAATTGAGAGCAGGCAAAGGCTATTCTCGGAGGTTTGTGTTGCCATATATATTTGTTGACAGTACGTTGTAGAGCTTCTAAATATTGGGTAGGTAATGCTATGTGGAGTGTTCTAAACAGGTATAAAACCTTAGGAAGGATGTTCATTTTAATCGATATAATTCTGCCTAACCAGGATATAGGTGCCCCCTTCCATCTAGTACATTCAGTTTCTACCATTTTTAACAGTGGTTTAATCTGTATATAGTCTCGGGGTCTTTGGGGAGTTTTACACCTAGATAAGTGATATATGATTCTTTCCACTTGAATTTAAAGTTTTCTTTAAGTTGCTGTAAGATGTTTTCTGGGATGTTTATAGGAAGTGCTTGTGTTTTGGTATCGTTGATTTTGTACCATGAAATTTTCTGGAATTCGCGTAGCGTACAGAGGAGATTGGGGAGAGTTATTGTTGGGTTGGTAAGTGTTAATATTATGTCATCTGCAAAAAGTCCTAGCTTGTGTTGTTCTGAGGAGGTGTTTAGGCCTTTAATGTCAGGGTTGTTCCTTATCATTTGGGCTAGTGGTTCTACCATCATTGCAAAAATTAGGGGTGAGAGTGGGCATCCCTGCCTTGTACCATTAGTGAGTGAGAAGGCGTCCGATAGGGTCCCTGATGTTTGCACTCTAGCTGTCGGTTGAGAATATAGAGGTGTTATTGCTCTGAGGAATTTGTCCCCTACTTTGAAATGTTTCAGTGTTTCTTGCATGTAATTCCAGTTAACCCTATTGAACGCCTTCTCTGCATCCAGTGATAACAATAGTGTTGGTGTTTTAGTTTGTTTTACGGTGTGAAGTAAGTTGTGGAATTTGCGAGTGTTATCTGACCCTTGTCTTTGTAGTACAAAGCCTACCTGATCTGTGTTCAATAGAAATGGTAATACTTTGTTTAGTCTATCGGCTAATAATTTTGAATATATTTTGAGGTCGGTATTTAAGAGTGTTATTGGGCGAAAGTTTGCGCAATTGTCAGTTGATTTTCCGGGTTTAGGGATAGTGACTATGTGTGCTTGGAGGTATTCTGGGTTGACTACCCCAGTGTCCATGATGTTTTGAAAGAGTGTGAGCAAGTGTGGATATAGCTGTTTTGCAAATATTTTATAGTAATTGTTGGTGAATCCATCTGGGCCTGGGGCTTTTCCCTTCTTTAATTTTTTAATGACTTTTTATTTCTTCCTGAGTTATTGGTTGCTGTAGTAGTTCTAGTTGTGTTTGGGAGGGATGAGGGAGTTGTATTTCTTTTAGATAATCTTTGATGTGGTCAACTGTTGGTTTAGGGGTATCATTATTTGTGGCTAGATTGTACAGTGTGGTATAGTATTTGGCAAATTAATTTGCTATTTGTTTGGGGGTCTATTATTTTCCCTTGGGGTGTGGATATATATTGTACTCTTGTTTGTGCTTGTTTTTCTTTAAGTTGGGCGGCTAGGAGTTTGTCTGCCTTATTTCCCTTGGTATAGAATAAGTGTTTAAGCATCTTGAGCCTGTATGCTGTCTTAGCGGCTATATTTTCATTTAGTTTAAATCTCGTTTCAGTTATCTCCTTTAGTGTTTGTTGGTTATGTTTCTGCTGTAGTTGTTGTTCTAGTGTTTAAGTTCTTTAAGTAGTAGACTTTCGTTTAATCTCCATGGGAGTTCGGTATTGTTATTGGGAGGGATTTCTATTCCTATCGGGGCATGGTCAGACCAGGTCCTTAATCCTATCCATGCTTTTGTGATTTGTGAGGATGTTTGGTGGTCTTCCAAAAAAAGGTCAATTCTGGTGTGGGTATGAAATCTTGGGGAGTAGTAGGTGTAGTCCCTAGCATTGGGATATTGTGCTCTCCAAACATCAATCAGACCATGGGTGTGTAGTAGATTTCTAAATATTTGTGACTGTTTAAGTTGTACCTTAGGTATGGGGGTTCCCGACCCTTTAGAGACATCTAATAGTGGGTTAGGAGCTATATTGAAGTCTCCTGCCACTATGCATTTCCCTTGTTTGTGGTAAAGTAATTTGGAGAGCGTGAAGGAGATAAATTTGTTTTGGTTTCCATTGGGAGCATACATGTTGATTAAAGAGTATGTTGTGTTACCTATGTCTCCTATTACCATTAAGTATCTACCCACAGTATCTGCATGCATCTCCTTGAATCTGAATGGTACTTTAGAATTTATCAGTATTGAGACTCCTTTTGTTTTTTTGTTGGAGTTTGCATGGTAGTTGTGGGGGAAATATCTATTCCATAGACGTAACATCATATTGTAAGAATGTAACATCTTATTGTAAAACAAGAACTTAAAATAGTAATATAACCTTACATTTAACCAGAATTTCTGTTACCAAATGTAACTAGTTGTGGTTATCAACTGGGAACCACTTTGCGACTCCTTGTTAGTTCTGTGGAGTCCGGGGGGGTTTAGGAGAGTAGTTAGGATATTTTCTCCAGGGTTTTGCTCTTTTATGCATGTTATTGTTGTTGTCAGGTTTTTGACCTCGTGTATATGTATTTCTTGCAGTGTTTTATATTTTGTGCCATTCCTTTTGCAGTTTCCTTGGGGAGGTCACAGGTTTTTCTCTTTCTGGTTGTATGTTTCCTTCCCTTGTAGGGGGGATGTCCCATCTTGTCAGTAGTTTTTTGGCCTCTTGGACTGTGGATATGATAGTTGGTGTCCCATTTCGCTGCACTATGAGCTTTACTGGGTAGCCCCACCTGTATGGGATGTTATGGTGTCTGAGTATTTTGGTGATCTCTACAAATGTTTTCCGTTTGAGCAATGTAGTAGGAGAGAGGTCTGTGTATAGTTCAAGTGTTTGATATTGCTCTGGCCAGTTCTTTCTTTCTTGCAGCAGAGAGCAATCTTTCTTTAGTTTTGAAAAATACAAATCTGGCTAAGACGTCTCGTGGTGCGTTATCTGGGGCTGTCTTTGGCTTTGGGACCCTGTGTATACGGTCTATTGTAACTTCTAGTTGGTGGAGATCTGGTAATATGGCTTTAAGGAGCTCAATAGTGTAGCTTTCTAGGTCTTTGGGAGAGACCGATTCGGGTATTCCCCTGAAACGCAAATTGTTTCTGCGGGACCTGTCCTCTAGGTCTGTGACTTTCTCCCTTAAGTTATCAAGTTCAGATTGTGTTTTTTTGTGTGAATCTGCAAGATCATTGTGCGCCTCAGCAAACTCACCCATTTTGTCCTCTAGATGCGCTGTGCGGTCGCCGAGATCTCTGATTTCTTTGCTTAGGTCAGAGGAGAGCTGTTTTATGTCCCCTTGGATAGTTTGTTTTATATCGTTTAGCAATGTCTCTTATCTGGTTCACCGTAGCCGGTGGAGAGTTTGTAGAGGGATCAGTCATCGTAGCCCTCGTTTCAGTCTGGGCTGCTTCTGGCGTTCTAAAGATGGCGTCTGAGGTAGCGCGGTCTGACTGCGTTGAGACTGTATTAAAGAAAGCTGTAATTGCTTTCTGTGATTTCTGCTGGGTTTTGCGTGGTCCCCTCATGTAGTCAGGCTACTCCTCTGCTTTTGCCTTTGTTTTAGGTGTGAGTTTGCTGGGTTATTTTAGGTTTATGGGCCCCTGGTTGACGGAGCTCTGCTCTCAAGCATCCATCTTGGATCGTGGGTTAGCTCCACCCCCTAGAAGTATTGGTTTTCATGAGATTGTGGTCTTGATAAAGGTCTTAGAAGGAGACCAAAATGTTGGCCTGATTTGTAAAGTATTAAATATTTAATGAAATAAAAGTTACATTTTAAAGGATTCCCGATGTGCACCAGTCTACACATGAATATGTATTTAAAAATGTATAATTGGTAGCACCCAGGTCTATTGGCTATATGCTTAGGAGTGCTGAATCCACATATTTTCCACATGTTTTCTGTCTGTCTGTCTCTCTCCTCTCTATTTCTCTTTCTCTCTCTCTCACTCTCTCTCTCTCTCTCATATGTATGTATATATATATATATATATTAGTATAAAAAGGACCAGCAACTCCGGGATTTCTTGTGAAAAATCAAAACATATATTCAAAGTAGCATAAACAGCCGATGTAACGTTTCGGTCCCCATCGGGACCTTTCTCGGGACCTTTATATATATATATATATATATATATATATATATATATATATATATATATATATAGATATAGATATAGAGAAACATTAGTTCTATATATAATGACACAGAGTTTAGTTGTTTGAGGGTAACTTTATTTCATTTGTTACAATATACACCTCTTGTGATTGAATCTTTGGATATGATACGATGTATCAACTTTTTCTTTTGTCTATATCTTTTGTTACTTTAATCCACCTGCGCTGTAGGCAACAGACACACCCGTCCGTATATAGAACTATTTGGGTCATTAATGATTTGTTCTCCATGCCTTATATCCATATATATCCAAAGTGTGTCCCACCATTTCCATGCCCTGTATCCATCAACATCCTAAGTACAACATATTTGAACAGATAGCTTGGCAACTTGTGAGGATGCTTAAACTAGAGGGGCCGTGTGTGGCAATTTCCAGGTGACTGAGGCGATTGTCAGCTCCATGCAGGCTACTATGATAAATGGCAGGTTGCATGTTATGATATATACTGCTATGATTGATGGCAGGTATTTTTATGCAGATTTGCCTCAACTACCCTGGCACTAATATCCCCGGCAGCGGGGTCCACGATCAGTTTCATGCCTAGCCACCGTGGGGTGGTAAGATCGTGCACCACGGTACCCCCATCTTGGCTAGCTTTAGCCACAAGATCCTCTCTACACCAAGCCACCTATTGGTGGTTAGATCGTGTGACTTATAATCCCTTTGTTGCCAGCATTTGTTATAATTTTCCCTATGTGGTGAATAGCTCCCGTGTCCCACTGCAATCAGCGCTATTTTGTATAAGTCAGTGGTCCCCAACCAGTGGCTCAGGGGCAACATGTTGCTCTCCTACCCCTTGGATGTTGCTCCCAGTGGCCTCAAAGCAGGGGATTATTTTTGAATTCTTGGCTTTTGGGCAAGTTTTGGTTGCATAAAAAACAGATATACTCCCAACCAGAACATCCTGTAGCCTTCCAGTCCATATAGGAGCTACCAAATAGCCAATAACAGTCCTTATTTGGCACCCCAGGAACATGATTTATGCTTGTGTTGCTCACCAAGTCTTTTTACATTTGAATGTGGCTCATGGCTATAAAAGGTTGGGGATCCCTGGTATAAGTCACCACTGCTACCCGTATATACGTGGTATGGCGATGTGGGACCTCCAATACACCCCCTTTGTCACACCTTTCCCTTCGACCGGGCGCACACTACTCCCCTTTCCCTCCCTCATTAGGGTTCTGCATTCGCAACAAGCGCTGTGGTTACCATGGCAACGCGCATACATGGATCCCCTGACTCCCCAGAATTTTGGCGCCATTTTGGGTTTAAGAATAGGTTTGCTGTAATGTTTTATTCACTTTGAGAAAGGCTGTGGATAAATTTTCTTTATTTTCACTAAGACCTGTGAGTGCGGCATCCATCTTTCCTTTTGCTCTATTTGATTTTGTATACTGCACCCAGGCACCTGTGGCCCTGTAGAAACGTGAGTGCCTGCTTTTCCTTCTTTTGATTTAGATATATAGATATATATAGTAACACTAAAATATATGAAGTCACAATTATTACCAACACACAGTTTCCAGGGTGCAATGGTGAAAGCAAAGTTCAACAAATAACACCAGCACTTCAGTATGCAATAAAAAGTTGTTTTATATTGTGCAAAAAGAGTTTTTATGTATGTTTGTATATCTGTTATAGCAGGCAACATTCAAGATGTGGTTATTTCTAGAGCTTTCTAGTGCATCATTTGGCATAGACTTGTGCCTAAAGAATCACATGTTGTCATTTTGACACCTAGCACCAAAAGTGACGCCAGCATCTCTGGTAAATGGGAAACAGTCCAAGACAGGGTGTTTAAATCCCCATACACCACAGGCTAAACCTCTTTTGATCGAGCCAGCTGCCTGTGAAAGGGGCCAAAACAATGACCTTTCTGTATGATGAGGATATAAATGATAAACAAGACACACTAATTACTGCCCATGTTTTTATGACATTACCTCAAAACAAGGCAGACGAAAATACCTTGTGTCTTTCTAAAGCAAGTAACATACCATAACATGAGCTATAGTGCTGAAGTTCCATGCTGGAACTAAGTGTAACTCTATGGACTATTTGTCTAGTGCAGGGGTGGCCAAGACGTCTATCGCGGTCCACCAGTCGATCCTCTGTGGATTTTTGGTGGACCGCGATCAAGCCGGGGATGTGGAAGTGCTGTGTGAATGTGTACGTATGCAGTGCTGCGTACGTACGCATTCACGCCGCACTTCCGCATCCCCGGTCATCGGTCGATCGCAGATGAAAAAGGTCTGGCTGCCCCTGGTCTAGTGTATAATTCACCATTGTGCTTAAAGATTTTGTAGGAAACATTAAATGTTTACTCCATGACTATGTACTAGGAAAGCTCATCAAAACCTGCCATAATATTTAGGTGTTGGAGAAAAGGATATCCTCTGTCATTTATACTTTGTATAATGTTTTGCATCTGCCTCCTTGCCCACAATTTCCTTTTGTGCAATACATAATCTTTTTTCTCTACTTCTTAAACTACTTCCAGCTGTAGTCAACAAATATTGAGTGCCATAGCAGTAATTGCTTGATAATGCCATTAAAGGGGTTGTTCACCTTAAAATTAACTTTTAGTATGACGTAGAGCTTAAATATAAGCTAAATAATTCAAAAAGCACAGAAAATAAAAAGTGAAGACCAATTGCAAATTGTCTCAGAATATCCTAGAGTTCAAATTATCCTAACAACCAGGCAGTGGTTTAAATAAGAAACAGGAATATGAATAGGAGAGGGGGCTGAATAGAAAAATAAGTTATAACAAGTAATAATAAAACTGTAGCCTCATAAAGCAACAGTTTTTTTGGTTTCCAGGGTCAGTGACTCCCATTTGAAATCTAGAAAGAGCCAGAAGAAAAAGGCAAATATTTCAAAAACTAAACTAAGAAATAAAAAATGAAGACCAATTAAAACGTTGCTAAGACTATTCTATAATTGTATACTAAAAGTTAATTTAGAGGTGAACCACCCCTTTAAATAGACATGACCACTATGAAGAGATGCTTTATTCTTTACAAGTATTTTTAAGTTTGCACAGAAGGTGCAAAAAGTTTTCATCAGATAATTTGCCAACATTATACAGTTACAAAACTGAAACAATGTCATTGATTAAATCAAGTTTGTAATTGTGTAATTTAATGTAGTACATAAAAATGCACAAATGTGATTGGTGTTTGATGTTTTCTGATGTAAAATTACTTGCAAGCTTGGGTCATCTGCAGATGAGAAAAAGATGACAGGGTTGCAGAAAATGAAGGTCTTTGAATTTTACCCCCTTTTTAAGGAAGGCCTTACAATACTGTAGTATGAGCATAAATAAGTATCTTTAAAATTTGAATTAATATAAAATGGTTGTTTTTATAATAATTTTAACATAAGTGTTTGGATTCTCATCACGTCTAGTGCATCCCACGTTGCTGATGGCTGCCTGTCTGGGTCCTCCAACTGAATGCAATGAAGTACCTACTTTATGTACAATTATATTGAAAATTTGCTTTTTTCATTAAAAAGAAATGCAACCTATCCACTCAACTGTAATTACAGCTTCAGGATATATATATTAATGGAAATTGGACAGGGTCCTTATATGGAGTTGAACTTTATCTATTTTAGGCTATTTTATGCTCCTGCCCCATGGTAACTGCCATGGGCAGTATGTTTTGGGGTGCACTTAAAAAGCTTAGGTCTCTTGGCCATAGAAAGCAGCTTGTCCTAAAACCCAAATAGTTATAAAGTGTGACAGCTGTACTATAAGGAATTAAATCTGTCTTGATATTTAAACTAAAAAAAACTGCATACCTAGAACAGGCCATTTGGAGCTATACCCTCCCCTTCACCTTTCTGAAAAGAGAGTGGAATTATTGTCCGTAAACTTAACATTTTGAGGAGTTAGTCCAATGTCAACATTTAGTAAACGGCTGCTATTTCTGTTATACCAAACAGAGCAATGATTCAATATTTCCTTCTCCTCTGTGCTCTTTCTGTTTTTGTGTACTTGAGCCAAGGTCAATTCAGATCAGCACCCTCAAGGGAGAAGAGCCCAGGTCTGGAGACAGGAAAACTCGTTAACTGACTGAGGAGCTGGTGCCTTGAAATCCTAGATATGTGCTAAGAACTAGAGTCCGTGACACAGTATACTATAACAGTCTTTTTAAGATGAAGAAACATCACTGTAACTGTGCTTCAAAATTAAATTTTAATGATAAAGATACTCATTTTACTTTCTAGCGAGGTATTCTCAAATGTGCAGGATGTTGTTTTTATTGTTAAGAAGTTTTGTGCATTGCTTTAGATCAGTGCTGTCCAACTGGTGGCCCATGGGCCGCATCTAGCCCATGTCCCTCCACCTGTCTGGCTGCTGTGACTGCTTACCTTTGTGCAAGCTTTAAATGGGATCGGTACTGAGATTAACTGGCCCCCTGCATTGTTCACATCTCAGATTCAATTCAGGCTGTAATTCCCTGTATTGTTCACCCCCTGCAATGTTCACAACTCAGGCTGCGCTACCACCATTTATCTGGGTATGGTCTTAAAAGCTCTTATGAAAACATGGATGTGGTTTGAAGTGGGTGTGGGTTAAAAGGGGGCGTGGCCAAAACATCTACTAGGTTGGTCAGAAAAATCTGGCCCTCTGTATCACAGAAGTTGGATAGCACTGCTATAGATATTTCTCCATGTTCATTTTGTGATGGATTGAGCGTAAGGGCTCTATAATTAGCAAATGTTATTGCACCATCTTTTGTTGTGAATATATTTTCTTAATTGTTTCTGTATTTCAGAGAACTTTTCACCATACCCTTTTCACCACACATTGTGGATAAATATTTGTGAATGTTCATGATATATATACAGGTATGGGATCCCTTATCCGGAAACCCGTTATTCAGAAAGTTCCGAATTAAGGAATTATAATTTTTAAAAATGATTTCCTTTTTCCCTGTAATAATAAATCAGTACCTTGAAATTGATCACAACTAAGATATAATTAATCCTTATTGGAGGCAATACAAGCCTATTGGGTTCATTCAATATTTAAATGATTTTTAGCAGACTTAAGTTATGGACATCCAAATTATGAAAGATCCCTTATACGGAAAACCCCAGGTCCCGAGCATTCTGGATAACAGGTCCCATACCTGTGTGTGTGTGTGTGTGTATATATATATATATATATATATATAACATAATTAATTTTTTTATTTAGAAGAATCTGGAGTATTAATTAGAATGTTAATTTTCATGACGAGTAAGCCGAGACATTCTTCATGTTTTTTATGAGAGTCTTGTGATGAATTCGTACCATTTTGCTTTGCTCAAAAATTTGTAAAACAGCAAAAATTCAAGAAATGCATTGCAATCAATGAATGTTTTTTCACAGCAAATTTTTTTTTATTTCTTTTTTTGTGGCCATTGGAGTCTATGGGCATTTTAAGTTTTGTTTATCTCTAGTCCTGTAACCATACAACTGCATAGTACCAGCTATATTTGGTGCCTTTGTCTGTTTCATAGTATAGGTATGGGATCCCTTATCCAGAAAGTTCCGAATTACGGAAAGGCCATCTCACATAGACTCCATTTTAAGTAAATAATTCTAATTTTTAAAAATTATTTCCTTTTTCTCTGTAATTATAAAATAGTACCTTGTACTTGATCCTAACTAAGATACAGTATAATCAATCCTTACTGGAGGCAAAATAAGCCTATTGGATTTATTCAATATTTAAATGATTTGTAACAGACTTAAGTTATGGAGATCCAAATTATGGAAAGACCCCTTATCTGGAAAACCCCAGGTCCCAAGCATTCTGGGTAACCCACCTAAACAAAGCACATTTCCCCTGTGCTACCCAAAGTGCTTTACAGATTACTGACTGGTGAGATGTCTAGGAACGTAGATGAGAGAGAGTTTAATATGGTGAATGCTGTGTGAAAGGGAGCATGGGATCCAAAGATTTTAGTGAGACTCTGGCCACATTGAATATTTGTAACTGGAGAACAGAGAGAACTAAATTAATCCATGCCTTTTAATCTAAAACTGCATTTCTGCAATGCCTACTTGTGTAGGCATTGCAGAAATGCAGTTTTAGATTAAAAGCATGGAATAATTTAGTTTTATTCTTGCAATGTTTTTGAGATGAAAAAATGCTGATGTTGTCTGATGACTCTTGACTTTTGTTATAATAAGTCTGTCTCATCATTACAGTAAATCTGTCTTGTTTGGGTTCAGTTTGTTCTTATATGTTGGTAGCAGACTTTTCTCTTACTTTTCTTAAAAATGGAAGCTTTAAGATATTCTCTAATAGTATGGGTCTTAATCCCAAATTAAAAATTTGCCATTTTAAGCACTAAACTCCACCTCCACCGTACGAGGCACTGTGCTTCCTGCTAAGTAGTGATGTGAGGATCGACAAAAAGTTGACATGACCATCACCTGCCCACTCCCAACCTACCCGGTAATCCACTTCTAATTATAGACCCGCCCAACCATTGACATCACAAAGTGGGTGAGGCAGGTTAGTGCCTTTAAATAGAAGTTGTTGGAGGTAGAAGCAAGGCACATTAAGGTTGTGGGTGGGAAGGGCAGAAGTACTTAGCCCAAACCCGCCTAATAACCTGCCCGTGATCTGAGGGCAAAAGATGTTAAAGGTCAGTATTAACTAATATGTATATATCAGTTTCGTAAGATTCTTTAATGGGGACATATTTCTGATGAAGGCATAGATTTCCTTTAAGCTATGTTAGGAATATACCTGATTTAATGGAGCTTTAGACAATTTTATAGACTGTTGTAGCAATGTGGCTAGTGCTTTCTATTTATGAAATTTTTGTGTGCGTCAGGGTCACAGGTGGTTGGGCTGAGTGATTTGATGATTGTATTATTTATTTATGGCATATGGGGCCCAAGGAGTACTTAAGGCAGCCTTAACGGTAGACAAATATGCACCATTATAGTAAGCAATAGCAACCAGATATTTATTTCTGTTAAATATATTAAAACTGATTTTAATGCCAATTAGACAAAGATCTGTTTATTTGGCATCCTTCCTGTATTAGGTCAATTTTATACACAGGTATTATACAAAGTTCTCTCCTTTCTGCAGTACATCAATTATAGACAATGGTCGAATAACAGTGTAACCTATGGTTTATTTGTTCATTGTGCTCACTCCTTCATGTGTGTCCCCGGATTTTAGTTTGAAATCCTGGCAACTGTAATATGAAATTAATAAATTACACAATTATTCACACTTTACCAAGGCTGTCCCCTATGGGTGTACACAGCCTCATTTTCTTCTTATGCGTAGAACCACAGGTGTAGAAAAGGCTGATCTACCCTCCATTCTCTGTACACTAACACACACAGGAGTAACGCAGATTTCAGTGAGTAAATGCCGACACTTATGACAAATTTGTGTGTGCGCTGATAGGTGTATGCCAGTGGTGTAGCTACCGATGATGCAAATGGGCCCACCACCCATAGGTGGCCAGTTGGAGACACATGGTGCATACAAGATAAAAAAGAATAATAGTTTTAAAATATGAGATCAGGCACACACTAAGGGGCAGATTCATCAAAGTACGAGTTTGAATCCCGAAATGGGTAAAATTCGGATTAGATAAGATAATTTCTGATTGGAAATGTCACGAAAGTGCTTATGAAAAAAATCACAAAAGTCACGATAATATTGTATTGGCGATCCGAGAGTCACAAAATTTACGATCGTAAATGGCGGGAAAACCTTTCTGACTTTAATCCTTCTGTGCATGTTTTTGAAAGCCTCCCATAGGACTCAATGGCACTCCAACCTGGCCAAAGGAAAATCACGATAACGAAGCTTTAATGAACCTGAAACTTTCGTACTCGTTGCAGCAAATACGATTTTGTTGCATAAAATTTGTCGCAAAGTACGAAAAAGTTATGCAAATTTGCAAAAAAAAAACACAGAAAATACGCACAGTGCGAAAACTTAGAAAAAAATACAAATTTTTTTGTATTCGGAAACAATCGTACTTTGATAAATGTGCCCCTAGGAGTTTGTTCTTGCATAGTTATTTTTGTTAGGTCGAAAAAATATTTTCAGATGTTGCAAAAACAGATTTTGTGATTAAGGACTGGCACACACTCCAAAGGAATGCTATTTTGCAGTTGTACCAAGGAAAGAAATAAAGGGAATGTAGGAAAAATTGCCCCAGTAAATAATTTCTTGGTATATTGCTGCTTAATTGGGGCAAGACTTGATAAATTACATGCAAACTATGACCTGTATATGAAAGCCACCATAATTATCTTGCTCCTCTGAAAAAAGAATATGTACATATGTTGATATAATTAGAGCAAAAGTCAAGGGAACAATCGAATCTAGGGGGATGGGATTCAGCATAGTTTTAGCTTTATTTTTTCTAAACTCTGCCAGTCCTCTCTCTTACTTTTGATTCATTCAGTGTGTTCCTAGTGTTGATATTTATCACACTAATACAAGATATTCCAAGTCTATTAAATTAGTTTTATCTGAAGGCACTGCTTAAGGAACAATGTCTGCTACAGTTCTTACCACCTATAGAAACCAGGGCAGCACTGGACCCAAATACAGCAATGCCATACTTTTTTTTTAAAGTACAAGTTACAAAAGTGGGGGACATCCCCATTAATCATTGACACTATTGAGAATTTTTTTTTCCCTGTCCAACTCCATGTCATAACTTAGTGGGTATAGCACTCCCTTTCTGCTCCCAGAGGTTTAAAAACTCAGTGTGGCATCATTTTGTCCTTTAGTGTTTGTTTGTTTTTTTTTTTAAAGGTTTATTTTTTGATATTTTACAACAATAAAATAATAAACAAACAAAATATAAGCAGGTTACATAAGTTGTCATGAGTTATGCTGATTGATGAAAAGACGAGAAGAAAACTGGTCAGGGAGGCTACCAAGAGGCCTACAGCAACATTAAAGGAGCTGCAGGAATATCTGGCAAGTACTGGCTGTGTGGTACAATGTGACCACAATCTCCTGTATTCTTCATATGTCTGGGCTGTGGGGTAGAGTGGCAAGACGAAAGCCTTTTCTTATGAAGAAAAACATCCAAGCCAGGCTATATTTTGCAAAAACACATCTGAAGTCTCCCAAAAGCATGTGGGAAAAGGTGTTATGGTCTGATGAAACCAAGGTTGAACTTTTTGGCCATAATTCCAAAAAATATGTTTGGCGCAAAAACAATACTGCACATCACCAAAAGAACACCATACCCACAGTGAAGCATGGTGGTGGCAGCATCATGCTTTGGGGCTGTTTTTCTTCAGCTGGAACTGGGTCCTTAGTTAAGATAGAGGGAATTATGAACAGTTTCAAATACCAGTCAATACTGGCACAAAACCTTCAGGCTTCTGCTAAAAAACTGAACATGAGGAGGAACTTCATCTTTCAGCATGACAACGACCCAAAGCATACATCCAAATCAACAAAGGAATGGCTTCACTGGAAGAAGATTAAAGTTTTGGAATGGCCCTGCCAGAGCCCAGACCTGAATCCTATTGAAAATCTGTGGGGTGATCTGAAGAGACCTGTGTGCAGGAGATGCCCTCGCAATTTGACAGATTTGGAGTGTTTCTGCAAAGAAGAGTGGGCAAATCTTGCAAAGTCAAAATGTGCCATGCTGATAGATTCAAAAAGACTGAGTGCTGTAATAAAATCAAAAGGTGCTTCAACAAAGTATTAGTTTAAGGGTATACACACTTATGCAACCACATTATTTTAGTTTTTTTGGTTTTCTTCCCTCCGCCTAAAAGATTTCAGTTTGTTTTTCAATTGAGTGGTACAGTTTATAGGTCACATTAAAGGTGGAAAAAGTTCTGAAATGATTTATCTTTGTCTCATTTTTGTACAGCACAGGAACCTGACATTTTACCAGGGGTGTGTAGACTTTTTATATCCACTGTATAATGCACACAAATAAGAATAAAAATGTACATTTCACAGCATAAAATTGTTATTGCATTGCAAATTTTAATTGCGCACTGCAAACTTTTAAGGCACGATTGAAGGTAGTGTAATCTTTTGGAGCAAACTTAACAACTTTTTTTTTTTTTATTAAGATGCTTTATTATATACACTGCACACTGTTGCAAACAATCAAAATCATAAACTTCTTTCTACGGTTGGAAGTGGCCTTTTCTGCGTTTGCAAAGCCCATATTTTTCCATTCCCGACTTTCTACATTTCCCCCGTATTGTGTTGGCCACTGTAGGAATTATACACTTCCTTAAAGGAGAAGGAAAGACTAAGAAAGAGTTAATCTCAAGCTGCAGGCATACCTTCAGTTGTCTCAATAGTTCCCTTAAGTCTCTCCATATTTCACCTGTTCAGATGATTGGAATCCAAAAGGAAGAAATAACGCTGAGCTGTGTAAAGAAAGTTCCCTTAATGCCTCGTTCCTGCACCGAGACCGAGACCATGGGGTATAGTTATCATGCTGTGTAAAAAGTGGAGTAAAACATTACTGGTGAGGTTGCTCATAGCATCCAATCAGATGCTTTGCTTTGTTTTTCTAACTGTTGAAATCTAATAGCTGATTGGTTGCCCTGGACAACATCACCGGTAATGCTTCACTCCACTTTTTACACAGCATGATAAAAATACCCCAAGGGGCGTATTTATTATGCTGTGTAAAACTAATTCGCCGAAAAAACGGAGTAAAAAGCTGTGTAAAATAAATGGAAAAGATTGCCATCTGAACGCCAGATATTACGCCGTTATTTTCCATAAGTTCCGGTGGAAGAAAAAACGCGTAAAACAATTACGCCGATTTTACGCTGTTTTTACGCCATTTTTACACAGCGAAGCCTGGCGATGTGTGGCAAATTTTCTCACCGTTTTTTACACAGCATAATAAATATGCCCCCAAGTGAATATGCTCAGTTTGTAAGACTATGAGTCAGCTTCCTGCTTATTGGCTCAGATCAACATTCCTAAGGGGGGGGAGTGAGTTCTTAGCATTCTTGAGGAGGGGGGAGCAGGAGGGGGAAGAAAGAAAGGGAGCTGCGTGTCTCTGGCACATGAATTACAGACGCAAGAAATCTTTTTACAGAGAAGTCAGTGCAGTTGTTTCTGTGAGTGCTTATGGCTGTATTTACATAGACCTTTCTGAAAAAGCTTACTTAGTTTTTACCTTTCTTCTTTAAATACAGAGTCCAGTGCAGTCTTAAGTGCAGCAGTTAGGCTATTGTCATATGTACTTGCCTGGTCAATTCTGGCTTAAATTCAGCAGCCATACTGTATATATGCATTCTACCCTTTTTAAAATGCAACAGTCAAGCTGCAGACAGGTATTTTACACTTGCTGTAAACATCAGCCACGACTGGCTTAAATGCCACAACCCAAGTAATAGGCTTGTTTATGCATCAGCCAGCCAAATATAATTCACCATTTACAATCATGGTTTCATGACTTAACAACCTGCTCGCTTATTGCTAAGAAATGCTGTATTATTATACTGAATTTTTGCTGAGGATTGCGGCTTTGGCAGATACTCTTATTGTTAAGAACAGCGGTGGTTCAGAGGCACAGTTGTTTACTATATTTTCCAGGTAAACAAAACTGAACAATGGTATATCCATATGGCAGGGGGTGAATTATGGTCTTTTTATAACTGCTAATAAAATAAATTGTGTCTTTCTCTGGATACTGAGGTTCATTTTCACTCGCTATTTAGTCCACTATGTGCATACTATCTGTGCACACTGGTCTGAAGAAACCTCAGATATGTGTGAATGCTAACTTTTTTTTTTTTTTTCAGTTTGACAATTTTTATTATTTCTTCATTACAATAGACATAACAATCATATAACATAGGTATAGCCTTTCTTCAAGCTGATCACCTTGTATATCTAGCCTTCAGGCCATACAACTTTTATTAACTGTACTCTATACTCACTATAGAGTAATATTTAAAGGGTAGAGAGACTGAAAAGAGAAGGGGAAGATAGTAAAGAGTAGAAAGAAAGAAGAGAAAAAGAGAATTTTTTTTTTTAAATAAAAACACTTAAGTAATATAGGTAAGTTAAAATAGGTATTAAGAGAAACCGGGCCCACTAAAACTGAATTGACATACACATTCATTAGCTAGCCTTATAATTTTCCGTGAATGCTAACTTTTATCTGTGCCAGTGCTGGGTTTATAATTGGCGCCAGTCAGCTTAATCTGTACATGCTCCACAGCTATATTACTTTAAAGGACCAGGCAACTCAAAATATAATTTGCTGCCTAATAAAAGCAAACATAATTCTAAACAACTTTGCAACATATATTCATTACAAATTTGTAACAGGATTGAGGCCCACCGGTATTTTTCCCAGTGCCCTGATGGACCAGTCCGACACGTAAGTAACCTGATAACAAAGTTATGAAGCAAGTAATACCATCTTCTGGGTTGGCATAGTTTATATTGGGTAGAGGTGTGACTTGCTTGCCAAGCCCAGATTATCAATCTCTGGGTTCTAGCACATGCCAGAAGGGCTGCTGTTGGATGCCATAGACCAGGGATCCCCAACCTTTCTTACTAGTGAGCCACAATCAAATGTAAAAAGACTTGAAGAGCAACACAAACATAAAAAAAGTTCATGGAGGTGCCAAATAAGGGCTAAGAGTGGCTAGTTCATGAAGGTGCCAAATAAGAGCTAAAATTGGCTATTAGGTAGCCTCTATGCACACTCTCAGCTTACAGGAGGCTTTATTTGGTAGTAAATCTTGTTTTTATTCAACCAAAACTTGCCACCAAGTCAGGAATCCAAAAATAACTACCTGGTTTGGGGGCACTGAGAACAACATCCAAGGGGTTGGTGAGCAACAACAACGAGCCACTGGTTGGGGGATCACTGCCATAGACAGTTGCTATTTATTGGGCTAGTGGGGGACTTTTGGGCCTCTGTGTTCTTGAAATGTCAAGATTGTAACGTTGCATGTTGTTAAAGGGATGTGTTAAAGGGATTTGTTGGGGTATTTTGTATTAAATACTATGTGATTGCTTTAAATACTATACAACTGGATTACCACTAGGTGGCAATGTTATATTTGAATATTTAAGTGAGCTGCAGGTGTCTTAAATGATTCTTTGTTAGCTTGAGAAAGGACCAGAAGGTCCAAAACGTTGCTGTGTCTGTGCCATATGTAAAATAAAGGCGCTTTTATGAAAATGAAATGGGAGTGCTGCAATTACGATACATTGAAGTCTGAAGGTATGTGGAGGTGAACATATGATGCTGCATGCACCCCTCTGATAAACTTCTCACAAGTGTACTGGAAACCCATTGTACTTTACTTGAAATGTCAAGGCGTATTTTGAATCCCAGTCTGGACCTGCTGCTTGTTCACAAAACTGCTCATAATTCCTCAATTCTTAGTAGTTCTTGAACATTTAAATGAAGAGAATTCTCCGATTCTTTTTACTGTTAAGAATCGATGAGTCTACATAGACTGGTTATTGCAACCAGATTGTGACGGTTAAGAAGATTTGTTTAAGGCTTTAGATGTAGTTGTTTAAAGGAAACGGAAAGGTAAAAAAAGTTAGCATTATCAGAAAAGCCTATGTAAATACAGCCATAAGCACTCACAGTTACAGTTAAAATATAAGAATTTTGTTGGCATAATGAAAGACTTACTTCTAGGAGCTAAGGCAGCCAGGGACAAATTTTATACATAGTTTACCCCTATTTGACTTCTAATGTTATCATGTTTTAAAATAGAGAGTACAGGTATGGGATCCCTTATCTGGAGACCCGTTATCCAGAAAGCTCTGAATTACAGAAAGCCTGTCTCCCATAGACTCCATTTTAATCAAATAATTTAGAATTTTAAAACTGATTTCCTTTTTCTCTGTAGTAATAAAACAGGATCTTGTAATTGATCCCAACTAAAATATAAATAATCCTTATTGGATGCAAAACAATTCTATTGGGTTTAATTAATGTGTTGTTGATTTTTTTAGTAGACTTAAGGTATGGAAATCCAAATTACGGAAAGACCCCTTATCCGGAATACCCTTGGCCCCGAGCATTCTGGATAACGGGTCCTATACCTGTACTTTATTTATTATAAGAGATGCTTAATTGGATCATGTGATATACTGCTATAAATTACAAAACTGTAAGGGTCATTATAAAGACTGGGCAAATTTTGTACATGGACAGTAACCAATAGCAACCAATCAAATTTTTTTTTTTTTTGACTGAAGCTTGGTTGCTATGAGGTGCTACCCAGATGCTTATTTCCCTAGTGTTTATAAATTAGTCTGATTGCTTGTATTTTAAATGTGGTAAAAGCTCAACAAGCAGGTTGGCCACTAAAAGCCATATATATCTTTGGAAAATATGTATTATTATGAATCCAAAAAGGGTTAAAGTGCAAAGGTTAGCTAATATGGTTTTAATTGTTTTTGGGTTTTTTTTTGCCTTGCAGCCTGTGGTTTACAGCATCTTCTCTTCCTAATATCATTGGTACAGCACCATTTCAAATTCAAGCTTTTTTGCACTTAAAGGAGAAGGAAAGGCTAATAAAGAGTTAATCTCAAGCTGCAGGCATACCTTCAGTTGTCTCAGTAGTGCCCTTAAGTCTCCCCATATTTCACCTGTTCAGAAGATCAGAAGCCAAACAGGAAGAAAAAACGCTGAGCTGTTTAAAGAAAGTTCCCATAATGCCTCGCTCCTACACAGACACCCAGACCAAGTGAACATTCTCAGTTAGTTTGAATATGAGTCAGCTTCCTGTTGATTGGTTCAGATCCACAAGGGGGGGGAGAGCCGCGTGTCTCTGGCACAGGAATTACAGACACATGAAATCTTTTCACAGAGATGTCAGAGCAGCGTTTCTGTGAGTGCTTATGGCTGTATTTACATAGACCTTTCTGATAAAGCTTACTTAGTGTTTACCTTTCTTTCTCCTTTAAGAAACTCAATTACTCGAATTTGAGTTATGGTCCAAAAACTTAAATGCCATCTAAAAGCTTGTGAGTTTCTATAGAAGTCAGTGTCAATCCATATTCTCAAACTCAAATTTTTCGAGTTTTTCACACTCGTAAACTCAAAAAATTCATATTAGCCTTACAAAACCAATTAAAACAAAAAATTATTGTGCCCTAGTCTCAATGAAAGTTTTCAGTTCACAAAAAGTAGTGTAAAAGCAATCAATAGGAATGTGGTGCAAAAAAATCTAAAAAAAATAAAAAATAAAAAAAAGACTAAAAAGTTATTTTCTGGCATAACGTGCATTAATGCTGATCACACTGGAAAAACATTTTTTATGACAGTAAATACTCAACATAGTAAAAAAAAAGGTGAATAATTGTATGTATATGTATATGTTCTTGTAAATCTAAATGTGGTAGCGTAAAACGTGTGTATTATGTAGGTGTTTTAGGCCAAAGCCTTCAATCATAAACTCTACCCAAAAACTCTGAGATTTTTCTGCGAAAAAAAAGTTTGCAGTAATGTTATGTTTTTGTTAAATAAGCTAGCATTTGAGAAAATTAAGTCACATGAGTTTTATTAGTAGTATTTGTTCTATACTTGTGTTTTGCTACTGTTTGATACTTAGTAAATGGTGATTTACTACAAGCAGTGCTATTGGTGGTTATGGATTTAAAAAGTTTTTTTTTGTTTTTGTTTACACTTGTGCCTGTATGCTACCTATAGTACAAAATGCACAAGGCAACAGCTTGTGTAGTTGTGTTATTCTTACTGGTGTGAAATGAGAGCAATAATATGATGGATCCCTTTTGGTCTTTCTGGGTATTTTGCCTTTCAGGAGATGTTGACGGAGTGTTGAATTTTTGTGGGTAATATTTTCAAGATCCTCAGGGTTGTTACATTAGAAGTATTTTAAACATCTACTAATAAGCCCAAAAACATTCTAGTCTTAAAGTAATGGTACACTGGGCATTTTAGTACAGGGAATGTCTGCAGATTGTGTGCTTCGCTACACATGGGTAAATTAGAACCAACTAAAATGCCCTCCCCTTTAAACAAAACAGGGATTGTCTATATATTGCAAAATATTCAAGCTGGCCAACTACATCAAAGTCAACCCAGTTTGGACAGTCCTACAGTTACTTCCATTTGATTCATTAAGAGTTTTACTGCTTCATTAAACACTTTTCAGAAGGAAGTTTTACATGCATCTTGTTTGCTTTCCAAAATGGTTGCCATTTTTATTGGCTGCCACTGTAGTTGGGGATGATGGCTTAATGTCCTTAGCATATTGGTTATGGGTGAGTGCAGAAGACCTCTTGTCTTTGTATGAGTTGTGTGGTGCGCCCTCAGTAGTTTAAATTGTATTGGTGAGCACAACTTTTTTTTATCCCCAAATCTGTACACTGCCTTCAACATTTTTACATGTAAACAATTTACATGTTTAACATTAAGCAACACTTTACAGATATTGTTACAGATGTTATTTTTTAATTATATACACTTCACATAGATTGTCAATCACATCAGTACCTGCAACAGCTTAAAATATAAGCATAACTTAAAAAAATACACTTAAACACTAGGGTCAATTCATTATGAACAAATTAACCAGTCTGTTTTGAAGTGTGGGAGGAACGTGGACTCTTTGAGAAAACAAACACAGGAACAAGGAGAACAAACAGTTTTCTTGCAGATAATGCCTAGATGGGAATGATCAGTTTTGATTTTTCTTCAGCTAATTTTAGTTACCAAGGATTCTGTCAGATATTGAGGGTTTATATGCAGTACATTTACCATAGGGAAAGGACACACATATATATGGATGAGATAAGTAATGAAAAATACAATATTTAATGACTTTTGAAATGTAGCAGTGAAAGCATGCTGCAACTGTTGTAGATGGATGCATAATAATGTATTTTTGATGGCTAATAATCCCCGCAGAGGTTGTTAGTTATATTGAATGGACATTGATTTATTATTATTACTATTATTTATAGCGCCATCAATTTACGTAGCGCTTTATAGAATAGAGGGGTACAAAAGACAGAACAGTTAACATGTACATATAGACAATTCACAAAAATGGTTTGCAGTTACATTTGGATGAGGATCAGAGACACTAGGGGGAGGGCCCTGCTCGCAAGAGCTTAGAGCAGTGTCACAATACAGAATATATTGTAATCAGTCAATCTGTGCAAAAACTAGACACCATTTGATTGTGCATGTGAGGGGGGGACAACACCTTTTAATCCTGTATTTCAATTTAATTTAAAAGGGGTTGTCAGGTTCCTGTTTTAATGAGCAAAGGGTTGACAAAGGCAGAAGGCTTAGGAGCTGAGACTAATTGTGTGTCATATGTGTGGTTTCCTAAGGGAGCTCCTGACCTGCTAATATAGAACAGGTCCCAGTGTGCACAGACATAGGTCATTGTAGGTCAACAGGTCACTTCTGCCTCTAGGGTGCCAGCTGGAATGCACTTGATGAGGCAAATTCTGTGTATTTGGGGCAAAAGCTGTTCATATAGGGTTTATATTAAGTAGCATGTAGGATAATTGTATTAATATCTTCCTTTCATATAAAAAATACATTTTAAAATACATGTACTCTAAATACATGCATTTGAAACCTTTATTTTACTCCATTCAGTCAGCAGCAGCATTGTTGATGGCATGAGCTTTACAGTTTTTAAATGGTTTAAGCCAAATTTGTGAACTATGTTATAGGTAAAAATGTATTAGAAATGTTTTGTATTTTTTAAGATGTATGTTATACTAAATGGGCAGTATACACCTTATTTTAACATGAACTCAATAGTGTTGGCGCTGAACATACTTTTGACCTAGTTACTTTATTTTATTAAGAATTTTTTTTGTCTCTTGTTTTATCAATATATAGTAATTTAGGTTAAAAAAAAAAAGTATAAGTACAAATTGGTTGGAACCCCAGAGGGTTTAAAATTACTAAAGCACTCTCCTTTCCTTTTGCTGATTTATAAGTGCAGCAGCAAATGCAGTTGTGCTAAAATGGATGCAAATGACACCATTAATTAAGGTTACTGGTGTCCAACTATGCTCCTTGCACTTTCATATAGCCATTATAATTATATAATATGTGTCATTGCATCTATCCTGCCTCTCTTACATAAATGTATGTGAGTGTATAGGTCGGTGTAAGTTTCTTTGTGCTGGGTTAACTTGGAATGTTTCAACTTGATGGTTTTTTTTCAACCCTATGTTGAATACAACATTACCCGTGATGTTGCTTATAGCAGCCAATCAGATGCTTTGCTTTGGTTTTCTAACTGTTGAAATCTAATTGCTGATTGGTTGTCCTGGCCAACATCACTCCACTTCACTCCACTTTTTGCACAGCATGAAAAATATTGCCCAAATTGTATAACTTGCATTTATATTATTTCTACCAAAGTGCATAACTTTGCACTTTTCGACATTGAACCTCATTTTCCATTTTGCTGCCCAGTTTGCCAATTTTGTCAAATCGCTAAGCAAAGTTGCAGCATCCTGCATGGATGGATGAATTGATGGATGGGGGGGGGGGGGCAATAGGCAGGTACTTCTTCTGCCTGTCCCTAGTCTCTCTCAACTCTCTTGTCTCTTCCATCGCCTGTCATCATGCTGGCCCCCCCCGCAACATCACTGTGCATGTGCAGGGGGGAGGGGGGCCATGTTGCCTAGGGCACCTGGCTGGCCTCGCCTTGTCCTGTCTCTGATTCTAAGCAGATTTGGACCTGAGCAACCAAAAAACAGACAGCTGTTCAAAAAACCAACCCCTGTTTTTTTTTTTTTTTTAACCTTGTTTTAGTAGAATGAAGTGGCAGGTAGGCCAAATTCTTAGAAGTTTCCTCTATTTTAGTTCTTAACAAAAGAGACAGATAACTATAAACATGAATCACCCCAAATTTTCCCCGGAAAGTCGTGGAATTATCAATTCACAGAGCACCGCCAAACATCACTGCATGAATTAGCAAGCAGCTGTTTCTAATTTGAGTTTAGAATGGTACACAGAGGAACTTGCTTTAGTGTGCGATCCTTTCATTTATAATGAATTTTAATCACCGCTACAGGTGAGAAAAATGTAGAAACAAGCTTGTATCTTGTGCAAGAAACAAAGGCAAGCCAGATGCTAACAGATTTACAGCCTGTGATAAAAGGAATGTTTTGGTACAGTTTACATGTAATTAGGCTGCAGCTGTTTGCATTCCCTGGTCCGTGAAAAGAATCGGGGTATAGGATCTTGCTGCCTGTTTTCCAAAGGGAGTCAAGGAAAACAGTGATTCAACCCTGGAAACATTTATAGTGTATTCCTGAGGCTGATATAAAACTTTTTCTCCTTGCCACTTGTAAGCTGTTTAACAGAACTGCTTTTTTAATGCTCAGTTGCAAAACAGAAGCAGATCTCTGTGCTGCTGGTTAAAACTAGGCTTTTCACAGAGATATTCTGCAAAACAATCTCAACTGTCAAGAGGAACTGAAAATTGAATGGGTTGGGTGGGAAAATTGGTTTATGGGGCAGGAAAATGGGCAGATCAAAGGCGGGCCTGTAGTTATAGGGGTTGATCAGCAGCATAGAGGGTCAGGAAAGGGAGGCATTTATAGGGTATTACATTTTTATCGGGAAGTACATTGCCAGTAAATTTGTAATAATGGCCCTAACTTGTGGTATAATAGTTAGGCCAGGCAAATACCCAGCAGGTGGCAACCCTACTAAGGTATGCTAATGAATAGAGAGGCCAGCCTGTAATAGAAAAACATAGGCAAAATCTGTAATATAAGTGAGTAATACATTCTGAGAAGCTCAGGAAAACAAAGAGGTATATATTATATTATTTATGTTTTCATTTATATTTTCAAAAAAGAAAAGGAAGTGCAGTTGCACTTTAATGATGATGTTTTTTATCTGTAAATACCGCACAACAATTTTCCAAACCTCCTATGTTAGAAACCACTCCATAGGAATGAAGTATAAAAAGTCATCTTTTATTTAGTCACATTATATAGCCTCATCAATAGAAAATGTTCATTAAACCATTTAAAATACACATGAATGTGCGCCATGCATGTTACCACTGACCTCTCTAGGTAGATAAAAAAAAATATAACCAAAAGAGTAATATGCAAGTTTCTTACTTGAGCAGCCACATTAGATAACCTTTTTTTCCTGGGGTAAACATATTTTGGTGTATTTACCACACTTAAAATACATTAAGCTGTTGATTTGGTAGTGTGCTGCTGGGGTCTTTTAATAAATCCAAGCTATAAACCTCCAATACTTATGTGTTTTTTTAATCAGTTTTGGGATTTTTTGCACATTAAAGGGATTAATTACTGCACTGCAGCTGAAGGCCCTTACATTGCTCTGCAGTCAGTTTTTCACAAAATACCATTCATTATAGGTACAGTTAGGGAATCCATTATCCGAAAACCTGTTATCCAGAAAGTTCAGAATTACGGAAAGCCCATCTCACATAGACTCCATTATAAGCAAATAATTCAAATTTTTTTAAATGATTTCCTTTTTCTCTGTAATTATAAAATGGTACCTTGTACTTGATCCTAACTAAGATGTAATTAATCCTTATTGGAGGAAAAACAACCCTATTGGGTTTGAATATTTAAATGATTTTTAGCAGACTTAAGTTATGGAGATCCAAACTATGGAAAGATCACTTATCCGGAATACCCCAGGTCCTGAGCATTCTGGATAACAGGTCCCATACCTGTACTTGCGTCAACATGCACTTCTTGCTCTTCCATATGGTTGCGATTGGTTCTGATGCACACACGCACACATTTTAAAGCAAAACCCTGCCCCATCTGTCTATTAACCTTTAAAGAGCCAACATGAAATATGCAACAAAGGGAATCTAATGTAACATGCCACACTAAGGCCCTAAGGTCTTAATACAACACACTTATGGGGTGATTTATCAAATTAATTTTTATTTTATTTTTTTACGATTCAAGGCTAAAAATTTGAATTATGGTTCCAAAATTTGAATGTCTAATGTTTATTATGTGCAAAAAAAACTCACATCTGCTTTGTGTAGCATTTTGAAAACCCACTTCTCTTTTAATGTGATAGGAACTTGCTTTGTTTTGTCTTCATTTGGAGTCTGCACACTGTGCTGTAATGCTGTATTCTTATTTTAAAGCTAAACTGGCATCGTACCTTCATTTTGGGAGGATGCCAATTAGGAATTTCCTGTGCTCTTGGATACACTTGCTGTTACTGAAGTTTAGTTGTATTTAACTGGCAACTTTATTCATTGATAGCTGAAAGCATAATCCACACTTACAGTATCTGTGCATTATGGGAAGTGTATTAGATGCCTTTTGGCTTTAGTTGAGTAAAAGGAACACAATTCAGCATTTTGTTTCTGCAATATCTACATGGCTGAAGAGTGTTTGTAAAATATGCAGTGTAGCTACTACTTATGCAACATGCTTGTTTATCAAGTATAGCAAATGGTGTGTAAACACACACATACTATTTATCAATTTATCTATTGCAATGCCATTTGATTAAAAATTTGTTTGTGCACATTATTCTCCACTAAATGTAGCTATACAGTTTTATGAACCTTTTTCTGAAAAAGCTGTGGCCTTATTTCACAAATGCTCTGGGATTTGTCTTTAATCGCCTTTTTTCTTTCATATTACAGATGGTGATGACGACCCGCAGTTCTCCTGGGTGCCTTCATCTCCCTCCAGCAAAGACATTGCTTCACCTACTCAGATAATAGGGGATGGATGTGATCTCGGCATAGGAGAGGAAGAAGGGGGATCTGGATTGCCTTATCCATGCCAGTTTTGTGACAAGTCTTTTAGTCGCCTGAGCTACCTGAAAAGACATGAGCAAATCCACAGTGACAAGTTACCTTTCAAGTGTACCTATTGCAGTCGCCTTTTTAAGCACAAGAGAAGTAGGGACCGCCACATAAAACTTCACACAGGAGATAAAAAATACCATTGTCATGAATGTGAGGCTGCATTCTCTCGCAGTGACCACCTGAAAATTCACTTAAAAACACACAGTTCTAGTAAGCCGTTTAAATGCACAGTGTGTAAGCGTGGATTCTCCTCCACTAGTTCACTGCAGAGTCACATGCAAGCTCATAGAAAAAACAAGGAATATATGACAAAATCAGACAGAGAGATGAAGAAGGATGACTTCATGTGTGATTATTGTGAAGAGACATTTAGCCAGACCGAAGATCTGGAGAAGCACGTGATGACACGTCATCCACAACTCTCAGAAAAGGCTGATCTGCAGTGTATCCATTGCCCTGAAGTATTTGCAGATGAAACTTCTTTGCTTACCCATATTGACCACGTCCATGCTAACAAAAAACACAAGTGCCCTATGTGCCCAGAGCAGTTTTCTTCAGTAGAAGAAGTCTATTGTCATCTTGATAGCCACAGACAGCCTGATTCAAGTAACCACAGCATTAGTCCAGATCCAGTTCTAGGTAGTGTGGCATCAATGAGCAGTGCAACCCCAGATTCAAGTGCGTCATTGGAACGAGCTTCCACTCCAGATTCTACTCTCAAGCCTATAAGAGGACATAAAAGAACAGGATCATTTGATAGAGAAGATGAAAGGAACTGGCCTAAAATTACCTACAGCTGCCCTTACTGTTCAAAACGAGACTTTAATAGTTTGGCAGTTCTTGAGATTCATTTGAAAACCATCCATGTGGACAAACCTCAGCAAAACCATACATGTCAGATCTGTCTGGATTCCTTGCCCACTTTGTACAACCTAAATGAGCATGTCAGAAAGGTGCATAAGAACCATGCATACCCAATGGTGCAATTTAGCAACATAACAGCATTTCACTGTAACTATTGCCCAGAAATGTTTGCTGACATAAACAGCCTCCAGGAGCATATAAGAGTTACACATTGTGGCCCAAATGCAACTACACAGGAGGGCAATAATGCTTTTTTTTGTAACCAGTGTTCTATGGGATTTCTTACGGAGTCTTCCTTGACCGAGCATATCCAACAAACACACTGCAATGTAGGAAGCTCAAAACTGGAATCCCCTGTCATTCAGCCAACACAATCTTTCATGGAAGTTTATTCATGCCCTTACTGTACAAACTCCCCCATATTTGGCTCCATACTAAAGCTCACAAAACACATAAAAGAAAACCACAAGAACATTCCACTAGCAAATCATAAGAAGTCAAAATCTGAACAAAGTCCTGTCTCTTCAGATGTTGAAGTCTCCTCCCCAAAAAGGCAACGGTTGTGTGTCAACCTTAATTCTGTGTCTAATGGAGAGTATCCTTGTAATCAGTGTGATCTAAAGTTCTCCAATTTTGAAACATTTCAGACACATTTAAAGTCTCATTTGGAACTGCTTTTAAGAAAACAGTCATGCCCTCAGTGTAAAGAGGACTTTGATTCTCAGGAGTCTCTCTTACAACATCTCACTATACACTACATGACCACATCAACACACTATGTCTGTGAAAGCTGTGACAAACAGTTTTCTTCAGTGGATGATCTGCAAAAGCATTTATTAGACATGCATACTTTTGTGTTATATCATTGCACACTCTGCCAAGAAGTATTTGATTCCAAGGTTTCCATCCAAGTGCATCTGGCAGTAAAACACAGCAATGAGAAGAAAATGTATCGTTGTACAGCATGTAACTGGGATTTCAGAAGAGAGGTGGACTTACAGCTACATGTGAAGCATAGTCACTTGGGAAACCCAGCAAAATCGCACAAGTGCATCTTCTGTGGGGAAACATTCAGCACGGAAGTAGAGCTTCAGTGCCACATCACAACTCACAGTAAGAAATACAATTGCAAATTTTGTAGCAAAGCTTTCCATGCTATTATCTTACTGGAGAAACACCTGCGTGAGAAGCACTGTGTCTTTGACACTAATAATCAAAATGGTACAGCCAATGGAATGGTGCCTGCAAATAAAAAGTCAGAGTCTGCAGAAGCACAGAGTGTGCTGATGAAGAATCCAGATGTTACTAACAGTCATGAAGCCAGTGAAGATGATGTAGATGCTTCTGAGCCTATGTATGGTTGTGATATCTGTGGAGCAGCCTATACAATGGAAGTTCTCTTGCAAAACCATCGCTTAAGAGACCATAATATCAGGCCAGGGGAAGATGATAGTTCAAGAAAAAAGGCAGAATTCATTAAGGGTACTCACAAATGCAACATCTGTTCAAGAACATTCTTTTCAGAAAATGGACTCAGAGAACACATGCAAACACACAGAGGCCCTGCAAAGCATTATATGTGTCCCATTTGTGGGGAACGGTTTCCCTCCCTATTAACGCTAACTGAGCACAAAGTTACTCACAGCAAAAGTTTGGACACAGGGACATGTAGGATCTGCAAAATGCCTCTTCAAAGTGAAGAAGAATTTATTGAGCACTGTCAGATGCATCCGGACCTTAGAAATTCTCTTACTGGATTTCGCTGTGTTGTGTGTATGCAGACTGTTACTTCTACTCTGGAGCTTAAAATTCATGGAACATTCCATATGCAGAAACTGGCTGGGAATTCTGCTGCCTCCTCTCCTAATGGTCAGACATTGCAGAAAATGTACAAATGTGCTCTTTGCTTAAAAGAGTTTAGGAACAAGCAAGATCTGGTAAAGCTAGATGTCAATGGCTTGCCATATGGCTTGTGTGCTGGGTGCTTAAGCAGATCCACTAATGGACAACCATCAAACCCTACACCACAAGAAGCTTGTGATCGACTGTGTACTAGTCTGAGGTGCCCTGAGTGCAGTGTCAAATTTGAAAGTGCAGAAGACCTGGAAAGCCATGTTCAGATGGATCACAGAGACTTGGCACAAGATTCTAGTGGACAAAGAAAAGTAGCTCAATCCTCTCCAGTCCCCAGAGTAAGTCCATTTATTAACTCTTAAACATAACAAAGCTTTAACTGAGATATTAAATAATGACTGTAAAAGATAAATAAAAGTAGTGTTTATCTTTTTAGCTTAAGATATTCACTGCATTTAATTTGCCACTTTTTTATTATTTTTTTCATACTTCATACTTTTTCATTACTCTTTCTTTCAATTTTCCTTTCCTCCAAAAGGTCACAGTAAGGTAAGGTGACAAAATCTCTTTTGAATCTTATCCTGTGGGGTGGGAGGTTAGCTTGCCTTGTGGCATAGTACTGGAAATGGAGTGCTCATTTAGGAAGCAATTGTGCCTGGCTGAAAGACATGCATGGATAAGCAGGACACATAAGCACCACCTCTCATGAATACATCACAGCTGAATGCAGGTAGCTCTGTATTCATGGATGGGAATTAGTTCTGGGGAAGAAAGTTACTCAAAGCAGAAGTTTAAACATAGGAACATGTAGGATCTGCAAAATGCCTCTTCAAAGTGAAGAAGAATTTATTGAGAACTGTCAGATGCATCCAGACCTTAGAAATTCTATTACTGTATATACTCGAGTATAAGCCGAGTTTTCCAGCACTCAAAATGTGCTAAGAAAGGAACCCTCGGCTTATACTCGAGGCATGTAGTAGAGGCAGTGCGGGTTTACCTATCCAACCGGCCTTTTCCTTCGATTCCTCTGAGGGATGTACTTTAAAGATTAACTTTGTTTCTTTGTCCGACGTAACAGGAATCGTGACACTGAGTCTTTGGAGCTGTACATCACTTCGCCTTCACGTGCGTGCGAAATTTTATCATTTATAGTGCACACAATCATTGTTGCATCAATGTACTAGAATTGGATGCTGAAAGTTGTAGTTCAGCTTGTTTAACAATGACTAAGCAAGGGCCTAATGTTAAGTGAATATATTTTACTGATATAGTTGTAATGCTGGCAAAACAATATTGATCCAGGTTGTTATTTTGTCAGGCTGATGCCATATGGGACACAAGCTAGCGTGCAGGTGTGTTAAAAGAAATGGATGCCTAGGCTTATACTTGAGTCAATAAGTTTTTCCAGTTCTCTTAGGTAAAATTAGGTACCTCGGCTTATATTCGGATCGGCTTATACTCGAGTATACACGGTACTGGATTTTTGCTGTGTTGTGTGCAGACTGTTACTTCCACTCTGGAGCTTAGAGGTGCTGGTGGAGAAGTATACTTTCTTTTTAATATGAGAGAAATGGCATTATGTTGTTTTTTATTTTTTTTTGCTATAAGTTTTGTTAAAAATATCTATGGTTATTGTAGATAATCTATATGCACTAAACAATACTTAAATAGCTTTCAATTTTATCACTTGTTGGTTCTGCTGAGTTTGCAGTAAATTATTAGAGCACAAACCAGTAAGTTTAAGTTAAAAGGAAAAGGGAGGCTGCTCCAGGGTTTGCGCATCCCAACAGATTTGCCAGATTGTGTGAAGAAGATGGGAGTGTGAACTCTGGATTGGCGGTTCTAGGTGAGGCTGATCTCTCTAACAGCCGGGAGACCAGTTTCACTAGTAGTGGTGGGGAGGAGAGCAGAGCTAGGCCTAAACAGATGGTGGTTATAGGGGATTTGATCATTAGGAAAGTGGACAGGGTAATCTGTCAAGCGGATCGCTTCAACCGGACAGTTTGCTGTCTTCCTGGTGCCAGGATTCGGCATGTGGTTGATCGGGTTGACACATTATTGGGAGGGGCTGGGCATGACCCGGCTGTCTTGGTACATATCGGTACTAACGACAAAATGAATGGTAGGTGGGGGACCTTAAAGAGTGAGTTCAGGGATCTAGGCTCTAAGATTAGGCAAAGGTCCTCCAATGTCATTTTTTTGGAAATTTTGCCGGTGCCACGTGCAAGTTTAGGGAGACAGCGGGAGCTTAGGGAGCTAAATGCGTGGCTAAAGTCTTGGTGTAGGAAGGAAGGGTTTGGGTTCCTAGAGCACTGGGCTGACTTTTCCTTGGGGTACAATCTATACAGCCCTGACGGATTGCACCTCAATGGAAGGGGGTCTGCTGTGCTAGGGGAGGGAATGGTTAAGAGGTTGGAGGAGTGTTTAAACTAGACAAGGGGGGGGTGGGTGAGCTAGAATTCCATGGGAAAATTAGTGTAGACGGGGTAGGGGGTCTAGCAAAGGGTTGTGGGGGAGGAGTGAGGGGGGCATATAGTTTATCAGATAAGGAGCTTCTGTTACAAGGAAAGCAGTCTCATAATTGCCTTAGCTCTAATTCTCCCTTAGCTAATGTAAACATCAGAGGGAGAAGTAATAATCTCCGCTGCATGCTGGCTAATGCGCGTAGCTTGTCGGGTAAATTAGGGGAGCTGCAAGCTATTGCATGTATTGAAAATTATGATTTAATAGGTATCACTGAGACCTGGTGGGATGATAAATGCGACTGGGCTGCGAATTTAAATGGTTATACACTTTTTAGGAGGGACAGAGAGATTAAAAAGGGTGGAGGGGTTTGTCTTTACGTAAAGTCAGACTTAAAGCCATGTAATAAAGACATTACCAATGAAAACGTTGAATCTCTTTGGGTAGAAATTTCAGTAGGGCTGAAGGTCACAAAGAAAATTATCATTGGTGTATGCTATAAACCACCCCGTATAGATGAGGGGGATGAGGCCCAGCTATTGTTGCAAATGGAGGAGGCTTCAAAACTGGGTCAAGTTGTTGTTATGGGGGACTTTATTTATCCGGACATTGACTGGAGTAATGGGGTGGCTAAGTCAGAAAAAGCTAGTAGGTTTGTAAATATGCTAAATGACAACTTTTTATTTCAGGCAGCTCAAGAACCCACTAGGAATGACTCTATTTTGGACCTGGTGATTTCTAATAATAATGAACTCATCTCTAACATTTGTGTGGGTGAGCATTTGGGGAACAGTGATCACAACATGGTCTCCTTTGAGATAATGCTGCAGAGACAGCGCTATAAGGGAGTAACTAAAACACTCAATTTTAGACGTGCGGACTTTGCCAGTATAAGGGCATCTCTGCAATGTGTCAACTGGGAAAGGCTTTTCATAGGGTTAGACACAGAAGGAAAATGGAACATCTTTAAAACATTGCTTTGTAGGTATACACAACAGTATATCCCCCTTGTAAGCAAGGAGAGGCATCGCAAAGCAAAACCTTTATGGCTGAATAAAAGTGTTATTGTCGAGGTTGGTAAGAAAAAACGTGCTTTTAGGGCATTCAAGTTAGCTGGGACAGCAGAAACTTTCATCAGGTACAAGGAAGCAAATAAAGCATGCAAAAAAGCTATCAAGCAAGCTAAAATAGAAATGGAAAGGGATATTGCAGCTAGGAGTAAAAAGAATCCTAAATTATTTTTTAATTATGTGAATAGTAAAAAAATGAAGCAAGAAGGGGTGGGAACTTTATTATCACGGGGGGGTAAGTTGGTTGATGAGAACGGGGAAAAAGCTGAAATTTTGAACTCTTATTTTTCATCTGTCTATACATCTGAGGAGCCAGCTAATGAAGGCTTCCCTTGTAATATGCCCAGTTCTAGTAATTTAGCTACTGGCGCATGGGTCACTCGGGAGGAAATTCAAAAGAGACTTGAACATGTAAAGGTAAACAAAGGTCCAGGGCCGGATGGGATTCATCCCAGGGTATTAAATGAGCTGAGCGCTGTGATTGCCAAACCTCTTCACTTAATTTTTCAGGATTCATTGAGGTCTGGCATGGTGCCAAGAGACTGGCGGATTGCTAATGTGGTGCCGTTATTTAAAAAGGGATCTCAGCCTGAAAACTATAGGCCTGTTAGTCTGACATCAGTAGTAGGAAAACTTTTGGAAGGGGTAATAAGGGATAGGGTACTTGAATACATTGCAGTTCACAATACTATTAGTTTGTGCCAGCATGGTTTTATGCGTAACAGATCTTGCCAGACTAATTTAGTCGCCTTTTATGAGGAGGTGAGCAGGAACCTTGATGCTGGAATGGCAGTTGATGTCATCTACTTGGACTTTGCTAAAGCGTTTGATACAGTACCTCACAGAAGGTTAATGATCAAATTAAGGAATATTGGCCTAGAACATAATATTTGTAATTGGATAGAGAACTGGCTGAAGGATAGAGTACAAAGAGTGGTGGTAAATGGAACATTTTCTAATTGGACCAGTGTGGTTAGTGGAGTACCGCAGGGGTCAGTCCTTGGGCCTTTGCTTTTTAACTTGTTTATTAATGACCTGGAGGTGGGCATAGACAGTACTGTTTCTATTTTTGCTGATGACACTAAATTGTGCAAAACTATAAGTTCCATGCAGGATGCTGCCGCTTTGCAGAGCGATTTGACAAAATTAGATAACTGGGCAGCAAACTGGAAAATGAGGTTCAATGTTGATAAGTGCAAAGTTATGCACTTTGGTAGAAATAATATAAACGCAAACTATCTACTGAATGGTAGTGTGTTGGGGGTATCCTTAATGGAGAAGGATCTAGGGGTTTTTGTTGATAACAAGTTGTCTAATTCCAGGCAGTGTCATTCTGTGGCTACTAAAGCAAATAAAGTGCTGTCTTGTATAAAAAAGGGCATTGACTCAAGGGATGAGAACATAATTTTGCCCCTTTATAGGTCCCTGGTAAGGCCTCACCTTGAGTATGCAGTGCAGTTTTGGGCTCCAGTCCTTAAGAAGGATATTTATGAGCTGGAGAAAGTGCAGAGACGTGCAACTAAATTGGTTAAGGGGATGGAAGATTTAAACTATGAGGTGAGGCTGTCGAGGTTGGGGTTGTTTTCTCTGGAAAAGAGGCGCTTGCGAGGGGACATGATTACTCTGTACAAGTACATTAGAGGGGATTATAGGCAGTTGGGGGATGTCACCCCTTTAGATTAGAGGAAAGGAGCTTCCATTTGAAGCAGCGTAGGTGGTTTTTCACGGTGAGGGCAGTGAGGTTATGGAATGCCCTTCCTAGTGATGTGGTAATGGCAGATTCTGTTAATGCCTTTAAGAGGGGCCTGGATGAGTTCTTGATCAATCAGAATATCCAAGGCTATTGTGATACTAATATCTACAGTTAGTACTAGTGGTTGTATTTATAGTTTATGTATGTGAGTGTATAGATTGGTAGGTGTGGGTTAGGTGTGCTGGGTTTACTTGGATGGGTTGAACTTGATGGACACTGGTCTTTTTTCAACCCTATGTAACTATGTAACTATGTAACTATGTAACTATGTAACAAACCAGTAAGTTTAAGTTTTGAAAGCAATTTACAAGGTACTTATAATGGCTAATGCCATACCAGGGCTTTGTATGCTGTTAGCCCTACATTTATTTTGAATTTAAATGTATTTAATGTACTTGTGCTGTAAATGTGTTTATCTTACTCAGTTTGATTTTGTGGTAGCCTTATTGGACTTACCGTACATGGGTTAGGCAGGTAAACTGTACGCTTTTTCTAGTAAACACACCAAGCTGGTGTAATTTACATCATTACATGAATTACTGCTGTGGAATCCTAAGATAGTGTTATTGTAACAGAATAGTATAGTGCAGTGATCCACAACCAGTGGCTCATGAGCAACATGTTGCTCACCACCCCCTTTGATGTTGCTCCCAGTGGCCTCAAAGTAGGTGTCCATTTTAAAATTTCTGGCTTGGATCCAAGTTTGGAAGCATTTTGGAGGCACAGAGAGAGCGTCCTGCAGGCTACCAGTCCACATGGGGGCTTTCAAATAGCCAATCCTCAAAGAACTTTTTTTATGCTTGTGTGGCTCACTAATACTTCTTACATCTGAGTGTGACTCATGAGCAAAAAAAGTAGGGGATCCCTGGTGTAGTGTAATAAACTAAACAGGAGTGAGGTTTTTCCTCACCATGTTGCTTTTCAAGGGACGCAAAGGAGGCCATTCCTGCAATATTTAGGCATTTAAAATCACTGATATTATAAGGGCAAATCTTTTTCTCTCATTAACTAAATAAAAAGCATTTGACTAAAAAAACAACAAATTATAGGAAGGGTTCTGTAAGCAAAAATAAAGCTATACGCAACTCCCTGGTTTTGTTCTCCAGAATTAATCAATCTTAAAGGACTAAATGTAAACCCCCAACAAAAAATGTAATCAATGAACAGTTTCTTTGAAATCTTTAAACACTGCCATTCCGTTTGTTGAAGTGTTAAAATTAAGCCTGCAGCATCTCCTGGATTCCTTCTCCTCTTCTAGCCGACTTTGCCCCCTCCCTCAGAAATTTGGCTGTTGGCTACTGTTTGGTCACATCTTCTCAACTCAGGTTACTAAACAGTCTAGCAGCCAATGAAAGTGATGGCACTGATGGTTTTCATAGAAAGAAAGTTCTGCCTGTGTAAGAGTGCATTCTTCATTGAATGTTTGTAGATGTCACTGATGACGTGCCCAAGAGAAAATGGCTGCCAGGTGAAAGCTGCAATTTGTTTTAGGAAAATGTGATGATGCTGGCGAGCAGAAGGGATATATACAGAACAGATGGTGTGGTTTGGGTGGCGGTAATGCTTCCATATACATGGTAGATAAATGTAGAGTTTACATGTCCTTTAAATTTTTTTTGGGAAAGCTCTCATTATAGGGCAAACATCATAATTTATTTACAGTCATATGAAAAAGTTTGGGAACCCCTCTTAATTCTTTGGAGTTTTGTTTTTCATTGGTTGAGCTTTTAAAGTAGCAATTTCCTTTTAATATATAACATGTCTTATGGAAATTTCAGCAGTGACATAAAGTTTATTGGATTAACAGAAAATATGCAATATGCATCATGCATCATAACAAAATTAGACAGGTGCATAAATTTGGGCATCCCAACAGAGATATTACATCAATACTTAGTTGAGCCTCTTTTTGCAAATTTAACACCCTCTAAACGCCTCCTATAGCCTTTGATGAGTGTCTGGATTCTGGATGGCAGTATTTTTTTACCATTCAGCCATACAAAATCTCTCCAGTTCAGTTAAATTTGATGGCTGCCGAGCATGGACAGCCTGTTTCAAATCATCCCATAGATTTCCGATGATATTCAAGTTGGGTGACTGTGACGGCCATTCCAGAACATTGTACAGGTATGGGATCAGGAAAGGCCATCTCCCAGAGACTCCATTATAATCAAATAATTCTAATTTTTGAAAACGATTTCCTTTTTCTCTGTAATAATAAAACAGTACGTTTACTTGATCCTAACTAAGATATAATTAATCCTTATTGGAGGCAAAACAATCCTATTGGATTTATTCAATATTTAAATTAATTTTAGCAGACTTAAGGTACGGAGATCCAAAATTACAGAAAGATCCCTTATCCGGAAAACCCCAGGTCCCGAGCATTCTGGATAACAGGTCCCATACCTCACATATAGTTGTAACACACTTCCTATATTTTATTAAATCTGATATAATACTTGAAAGACTTGATTAACCATGTTCCACTTCAGATTTTTTTTTCCAGCCATAGGAATGCTCATGTTCTTCAAATGTTTTGCGATAGTTGTTTTACTAGCATGTTCAAACAACATTCTCCAATACGAATTTAGGGACCAGGTAAAAATAGTAATATTCCTTCCTTTCCTCAATTGAGGATTTATTTAGATGTTTTGTCTCTATGTACCATGTGAGGAGTATGATTCTACGTTTCTAGAAGTAAACTATTCAAAGAACTCTGATATTCGATACCAAATTTCCTTCTTAATAACTGTCTTGATGTTTCTTGTTTCCATTCCTTAGAATACGGCAAACCATATTCTTTGTTTATATTAGGGACATTCTGATATAAATAAGAGACTAAGCTCCTGTTAAATGGGTATTTTTCACTTGCCATTTAAAAAATAAAATGGAGAGAGCCAATGCAAATTTAGTGTTTTAACCTCAACAGCTATGTAACTGCTTGAAAATAGGGGGAAAAAAGTTCTGCATTTTAATATACTAAACAAAGCAGCTTAATGTTTTTATTCATCTTTGTCACTAATGTTGACACATTTTTTTTACCAGACAAACTATTAATATTAGATTAGCTAACTTGAAGTATGTATACTGCAAGCTAAATGTTATTACCTGCTTACAATATACACAATTTGTTTCGTGTTTCCTACTGGCTGGAGTACTGCTTACATCCAGCTTATGGGGCTCGCCCCTTAGTGCTGTCAGGAGTTAAGTAACACTAGGTAGAGTTTGGTTTAGGGCAAGAATTAAAATAATAAAAAAAAAAAAATCACTGTTATTTCTAATTTGTTATACCGAGACATTCTTATATCCAATACAGAATGGTCAGTATTACTTTATGCCAAAACGTTTTGTACCTATTACAATATAGCATGTAGGCATACTATCAGTACATGCAGACAATTAAGCCTCTGCTAAAATTCCTAATAATTCCCTTGCTAACTGGTTTGTATTTTGTGTGTATATATGTAGTTTGTTTCCTAAATACAATTAAAAATCAGATTTTTTTTGTATTTATATAAAAAATTGTTACCAGAATTTGTATTATGGCAATACATTTTAAATCAAATGTAACCGAATCACCTTATTTGTAATTGATTAGTAAGAATTACATTTTAATGGGTTTATCTGTTGCTCTTTACAATTTAAATTCCTTAGCTATAAGGATAATGGGGTATATATATTATACTGTGTAAGCCAGCATCACCGGTGATGTTGCCCATAGCAACCAATGAGCTCTTTGCTTTTGTTTTCTAACTTGTAGGTGATCGTCAAAATGTAATTTCTGATTGGTTGCTATGGGCAACACCACCGGTGATTTTGGCTTACACACTGTAGTAAATATGCATTAATGTCTTCTCTTAACTATTTTGAAAATGCCAACTTCTCTTTTTGAGTACAAGAAACACAGGTTCTATCCTTTGCAGGTAAAAATACTGAATATTGATATTGAAATGAACGCTAATAGTGGATTAATGCTAATTTTTCAACCTTAACGTGGATCTTTGTGGACACATGGAATAGTTTCTTCCTTGGGCAAAGCCAGGGACCTGCCCAAAGTTTTGTTCATGTGTTCTTTCTTAATTTAGATCCAAGGCTGTTTATGCAATGTGACTGTAAATACTTTTGTTATTATTAATGTAGCTTTTACCACCATTGCTGTTTACAAAACATATTTTTCTGCTTGTTAAAAATAGAAAAAGACCTACCAGTGCATCAAATGCCAGATGACCTTTGAGAATGAGAGAGAAATTCAGATACATGTTGCCAACCACATGATTGGTAAGCTGGAAGTTTTTGATAATTTTAAAAAAGAAAAAATGTGAAGTGGCTGAAACTGTATATGTTTTCTATGTGAAGGTATAATTAGAAAAATACTGTTAAACCTGTCTGAGAGCCACTGTTTGTAGATGTATATACAGAAATATTGGTACAAAGAAGAACTGGCTCTGCAAGTTGTGTAATTATTACTTGTATTTAATTTTGCCATCCTTGCCTTATTTTTGTTACTAAACGGTACTCTTCCCTTCTTGTAACATAGTAACATAATAAGTTAAGTTGAATAAAGACACATGTCAATCAAGTTCAAACTTTTATTTCTATATATAACCTGCCTAATTGCTAGTTGAGCCAAAGGAAGGCAAATAAACCCTGCTGAAGCCTCTCTAATTTGCCGCAGAAAGGGAAACAATTACTTCCTCCAACATGGCAATCCCTGGATCACCTTTACTATGAGTTGTCTTTCATAACCCTGTATTCCTTCATTTACTAAAAAGCCATCCAACGTATCTAATATATAAGCCAGTACAACTGATTCAGGAAGAGAATAACAGCGCTCACTGTAAAAACCCCTTTCTGAATATTCAGGCAGAACATCCTTTCTTGTAATTGGAGTGGGCACCCTTGTGTTTTCTGGAAGGACCTACTGGTAAATAAAGCATTAGAGAGTTTATTATATGATGCCCTTATATATTTAAACATAGTTATCATATCACCCCTTAAGTGCCTCTTCTCTGGGGTAGTCTTTCTTCATAACTTTGAAGACTTTCCATACCCTTTACCAGCTTACTTGCTCTCCTGTGGACTCAATAATGTCCATTTTGAGCACTGGAGACCAAAACCGCACAGCATATTCTAGATGGAGCCTAACCAGTCCTCTGTAAAGTAGAAGCATAACCCCCTCCGTCCACAAATCTATGCCCCTTTTAATACAGCTCAAAACCTTTGCCCTTGCAACTGCTGCCTGGCATTGCATACAACAGCCAAGTTTATTATCTACAAGGACTTCAGTGTCCTTTTCCATTATAGATTTGTCTAGTGCAGTCCCATTAAGGGTATAAGTGGCTTGCATATTTTTAGGTTCCAGGTGCATGACCTTACATTTATCGACATAAAATCTCCGAGAACAGAACCTCGGAGGTCCATACTAAGAACCTTACTCCAAGTAGGAAATGTACCATTGACAACCATCCTCTGTACCCGATCCTGTAACCAGTGTCCTATTCATGTGCAAAAGGACTTCACTAAGACCAACAGAGCTTAGTTTCGAAAGCAGTCGTTTGTGGGGTACTGTATCAAACGCTTTGGCAAAATCCAAATATATCACTTCTACTGCAACCCCACTGTCCAGCTTCTTAAAGTGATACTGACACACAAAAAACGACTTAAAATAATAATGTGCATCAAATGTTAGCTATAGGTCATGCTGACCATTTTTTGTTTAAACTTTTGCTTCTGCCAGTAAATGTTACCTTGAAGATTGAACCCGACTGTTTTACAGCCCGACTGCCACTTCTTTCCCTGTCTGTTATCTATCTCTTCACTGACATCACGTGACATAGGCGGGCCCTGCTCTTTTTTTTTTTCCTTACTTCTTGGTAGTCCGTGCATTGCCTAAACAAGTGATCTGTTCCTCCTCACATCTGAACTGTGAGTTTGCTGTCTATTAATCATGCTGTTTATTATCTGCTCGTGCCTGTACGACCTGCGTTGTCTCCCCTCTCCACATACTTTGATGCCGGACACAGCTCAGCCCCACAGACAACAGTGTCCTGCACACTGATCTGAAAACCCACAGCCTCTAACTCTTTGCTGTCGGAGGTCAATTTTGCAAGTCGGGCAAGCAGCAAGATTGTGGTTGCCTGCACTTTTCAAACTGAATGCATAGGAGGTGCTTTTAAACACCAACCAACTATTGCAGCGCAAACATGGCAGCGCCCTCAGGCAGTTAAATAGGGGATAGTACAGGAAATATAAGTGCAATAGCCAAGTAGTTTTACACTGAAATGAGAAAGATAATACAATAATATAGCAATGAGAGGTTTAAAAAGCATTATGATTTTTGGTGTCAGTATCCCTTTAATCATAAAAAGCGATCAAATTTGTCTGACATAAACTGTCCTTCGTAAAGTCATGCTGATTACTGCTCATTATGCCATGCTCCAGAACATAATTTTGAATGTGATCTCTTAACAAGCCTTTAAATAACCACCGATGTCAAACTTACTGGCCTATAATTGCTAGGCTAAGATCATAATCCTTTTTAAATATAATAATTACATCAGTGTCCTATTAAATGATATACCATTATGGTCAGTATTACCAAGGGGTTCAACCACTTGCACATTCGCTATACAGTATGTCCTGGGTTGTTAGTCCAGTACAACATTTTTTTCTGGTTGGCTCTTGAACAAACTGTGACATAAAGTTGTCATGTGACAAGTTTATAAAATTCTTTCCATTTAGATTCCTGGCAGTACTAATTCTCCAGTCAATACCTGGGTAATTAAAATCCTGCATTATTATTACTTGCACTAAACTAGCATTGTTTTTCTATTTGCAACAGGAGCTGAACCTCTTCCTCTTTACTTACCTTAGGAGGTCTATAGCATACCCCTAGAATTAATTTGGGGGAACCCAGACTGAAGTCTATACTTACCGCACAGTTGCAATGCAACCTTTTAATGAACAGAGATTAGTGGCAAGAACAGGGAGTTGATTGTAGGTCTCAAGAATGAGAAACAATGAGCTGTTAAGGAGTCTCATATAAAAGTTGAAGTGCGGAAAAAGCTGAAGTGTTGTTTAACAATCTGGCTCTATGATAAAAAAAAGTACTCTAAACAAGATTAGAGAAATGTATGCCAGGACAGTATGCTGGAGCATTTTTTGTAATTCATTGTTTTCAACTTTGGTTTTTCTGCTTTTTTGACATAGTTCTTCCCATGGAACACACACTGTAGAAGCTTTTACGAAATAGTCCAGTAAATTAAATTTATATTTTCACGTTATAATACTTGATCGGTGGTGGGATAATATATATATATGTTACATGATTTTACAGGAAGTACCTAGGCTTGTTCTTCAGTCTGTCAGTTTTTAAGTGCATAGTAAATTAGATTAAAAAATGACACATGTCCACCGAGTACAACCTTTTATATAAAAACTGCTTGACTGGTTAGGTATATGGTTCTGCCTCACCCTCTCACATGAGGCAGATTTCTTGTCCAGATCCCTTAAAATCTTTATAGTGCATGTTTGGCACCCCTTGCCTTGCTAGCAGGCTCCAAATAGTTTGGATTTTTGTCACCATATAAAAGAACACTACAACCACAATAATATATTTAAAGACTGTATTATTATAATGGACTTATTAATGCACATACCACTGATTTATTTACAATCAAGTTACCAAATCCTAGCTTGATGTTACAGGGGTTGTTCACCTTTGAGTTAACTTTTAGTACAATGTAGAATGTAGTAATATTCTGAGGCAATTTGCAGTTACCCTTCATTTTTTATTATTTGTAGTTTTTTAATTATTTAAATTTTAGTTAATCGGCTCCCTAGTTTGGAGTTTCAGCAGCAGTCTGGTTGCTAGGGTCCAAGTTACCTTGGCAATCAGGGAGTGAATTAAACGAGAATCTCGTATATATGAATATGTGAGGACTTGAATAGAAACATATGTTTTAAAAAGTAACAATAACTGAAAGCATGTAGAAATTTTAGGCACAGAGATGACAGTTTTTAAGCTACCACAACGAAATCTGTACTAGTATACCACCAGTTTCTCAGCCCCAGTTGAGTTGACATGTGTAAACTCCATAAAGTAGCTGTTTGACTGAATTGTGCATTGTCCAATTGGGAATTATGACCAACAGTATCATTGTGTAACCACTGCATGTTTTTTTGCGTGTGTATGATTCTGCCACACTCAGAACTGTCTGTGAATAAATGTACCTGTGATGTAAAAACCATTTATACCCTTAATGGTGCTGCACTTGGCAAATCCATAATGGAGAAGGAACTTGGAGTCCTTGTAGATAATACAATTGGCTGTAGCAAGCAATGCCAGGCAGCAGCTGCAAGGGCAAACAAGGTTTTGAGCAGTGTTAAAAGGGGCATAGATTCTCAGTAGGAGGGCGTTATTCTTCCCCGTTACAGAGGAATGGTAAGGCCCCATCTAGAATATGCTATTTATTTTCAGTCTCCAGTGCTCAAATGGAACTTTGAGTGAGAGAGGGTCCAGACAACTGCCTATGACTTAGTACCGTAAGGGTACAAAACGCGTAAGGTGGCATTCTGTGGGGTCTGTAGGTTTTTAATATGATATGAATATATGAATAAAAATTTGTGATTTTTTTAAGTTGATATGAAGTTTGGGATATTTTTTGATATGGAGGTTTGATTTGCCTTTTAATCTGGGGGCTGTATCCCATTAACTTTGGCCCCTTTTTGACTGGCCATTTAGGATCCTTATTATTAATAAGGGCATGGAATGTCTCAATTATGAAGAAAGACTGGCCAAGTTAGGGTTGTTAACACTGGAGAAAAGGCGCTTAAGGGGTGATATGATAACTGTTAATAACTACTATTTAAGACAATCTCTCTAATGCTTTATTTACCAGTAGGTTCTTCCAACTAACAAGAGGGCGCCTATTCCAATTAGAAGAAAGGAATTTTCGTCTAAATATCCAGAAAGGATTTTTTATTGTGAGAGCTGTGACGTTGTGGAATTCCCTCCCTAAATCAGTTGTACTGGCTGATACATTATATAGCTTCAAGAAGGGGTTGGATGGCTTTTTAGCAAGTGAGGAAATACAGGGTTATGGGCGATAGCATTTAATACAAGTTGATCCAGGGACTGGTCCTATTGCCATCTTGGAGTCAGGAAGGAATTTTTTCCCCCTCTGTGGCAAATGAGAGAGGCTACAGATTTTTTCTTTTTTTTTTACTTCCTCTGCATCAACTATCATTTAGGCAGGTTATGTATACTTTAGGTATTAAAAGAGAAGGAAAGGTGAAAACTAAGTAAGCTTTATCAAAAGAAACACAGGATTTCTTGTCTCTCTTTTTTTGTAAACATGATGTTTCAATGTCTGACTTGGTTTCTCAGAAACATCCTTAATTCCTGTGGCCAGATTCTCTGCAGTTCTCTTCTCTCCACCCTCTCCTGCTCCCCCTCCCACCAGAATGCTAAGAACTCCTTCCCCTCTACCTTAGAAATGTGTGATTTGAGCTTTAACGGCTAGACTGCAGTCAGGAAGCTACTTAAAATGGCAGCTGCTGTCTTAAGCAAATGGAGAAAGCTTCTAAAGCTGTTTACTCAGGTATGGTAATGGTTTCTACAGAATAAATATATTGTTCTAGGTGGCACTAATGTGGCAAATCTATTGACCGTAAAATGCGTTTAACTATGTAACTCCTGGAACAAGGTTTGTGATGCTTATTTTGAAGATGACAATATAGGCACAGATCACAGATGGTAATTTTATCACAGGTGGTAATTTTGTTGGGCATGAACCCAGTTTCCCTTCTTTAAGTATGAGTATTATAATTGGAAGTTGGGAGTCTGCCGACCGCACTTGTCCCCAGCAAGGTGGAGTGAAGTCTTGGCACTAGATCTTCGTTTAGGAGGTGATACCAAGCTATTGGTAGACCATCTGTGCTTGGAGTTTTTCCCTGGGTGAAGCTTCCAATGGCCTCTATGACCTATCCCAATGTTTTTTGACTATCTAAGTAAGAGGACTAGGCTGCATTTACTGTAAGAAAGGTGATATTTTGCAGAAATTGGTCTGATTCAGGGTCAGTATATGTGACGCACATAGTGTTAATAGTGTAGTATTCAGCAAATGTGTTAGCTATATCAACTATCGGGTCTATTGCATATTTGCCCTCCTTGATTTTGACTCTAGAGATCATAGTACAATGGTTGTTGATTTTGGCTAGGTATGCTAGGGTTTTCCCCTTTTTGTCCCCTTTATCGAAGACACACTAGCTAGTATATAACAGCTTCTTATGGGTAGAGGTGGTTTGAGTTACTTCTAGGTCTCTTTGGGCAGGTATAAGCATTTGTTGGTTTTGCTCACTGTCATCATCATAGTAGGCTTTTTCAGCCACAAGTACCTTATATTCGGCTTCAGCAATCGGCTGCTTAGCCTCTCTCTCTGGACTTTCGCTATTGCTGAGATTAGAGAACCCTGGGCTAAGGCTTTGTAGTCCTCCCAAACTGTATTGGAGTGACTAGCTAGCAACATTGTTAGTGTCCCAGTATGTTGTATAATCTGCATTGCAGGTGTCTGTGAGCCACAGTGGGAAGAGTCTCCACAGGCAATGTTGGGGTTGGGACCTGGTACATATTTTTAGATTGAGAATAGCATGATCTGATAGGGTTCTTGGGAGGTATGAGATTGCTTGTAGCCATTGTGCAAATTGCTGTGAACCCAGGGCCATGTTAATATGGAATGACAAGAGAATTGTTTCTAGGTTAGGAATTTATGTATCCATATGTCTAGGAGGCCATGGGCCTTCAGCCACTGCCCAAGTTGGTTACTCTGATAAAGGGAGAGAGTCTAACCAAACCAGGGGTGGGTGAGACCGCACTTAGGCCTACACCCCCTCGTGGCCCGATGGATGCTCGCACCGGTGCAAATTTGCCACTAAAAAATGTGTCTGGGGGGGTACTATAACGTTCAGTATTAAAGCGAAATGGAGGGTGAGCAACATGTTGCTCTAAAACCATTGGTTGGGGATCACTGTATAAATGCCTCCACAGCCAACTCGCCCAGTGGTATTGTGTGACCAGCTTTAAGATTGTTATGTGCCTTGCTCACCTCAACATCATTTTTTTTATAATGTATTTGCTGCTCTGCATGAGTGGCCATGAGTGGCAATAATGGATTATTCGGTTGTGATACTGGCAGCATCTAAGGGTTCTTTCTAACTGCAGAACACAGCAAAGCAATTCTGAGATTTCTTCTCTTGTAGCAACTGGCAGATAGCAGTCAGGGCTTTTGGGACTGTAAAGAGGTGAGCCAAATTATACTAGTAATAAAGCTGAGACCATTTGTGGAAAAGGTTTCCACCTCCAGGGTCTCTGCAAAGTCAGAAAAACATGACATTTGCATTTTCCATATCTATATATTGACTGCCAAAAAAATGTTGTTCACTCAATTAAGACCTATAACATTTGGGAAACATAACAATTTATAAAATATTTACAACCTTATTTGCATTTACTGTGGAGGGCTGTATCTTTCATTTTCACGTTTTCTTGTGGCTACTGGGAAAGGCTCAGGGCCGATGAAGCAGAATTTTAAAATTATTCAGAAATGTTTAGCATCAACATTATTTAAAAATTTTAACCACCTACCTCTAATGTATAGTATTTGTGTGTTTTTATGACTAACTTGTCTGCATTTTCTCAGGTGAATGCAAGACATTTATTGCATGGGCAATTTGTCTAGATTAATAAAAATTCACTGCTATTGGATTTAAATTTCAGATTTCATTTACAGCTGTTTTTTATTAGGCTGGTCACTGGTAAAGAAAAGTTGACAAGCTGTACTACACTACCTTGTTATAAAGAATTCCTAAGGAGCTGCAAAAAAAGAAAAAAAAAACCTATGTACAACAGTGCATTATTACTGCAGACAGTTTAAAAAAGCAAATTCATATTTTGCTGGTAATTACACCAACTAAATTCAGGGAGATAATTTTTGTTTGGGCCTTTTTTGCTGTTAAAAGTACAGTCATAACTAGTAGCTGCAAGTATGCAGAAACTGCATAATCCCATACTCTGTTCAATATGTTGAAGAAAAACTACAAATCTTCTTTGGTTTGTGGCAGCATTCCAGGGGTCACTTTCCTGTATAGAGTGAAGAGTAATAAAAGTTTATGTGTGTGCAAATTTATACTAACTAATTAAAAAAAATTAACAAGGAATGTTTTATAAAACTGGTTAATATCTGACACCTCCCTGTTATGGCAAAGTCTGCGTTTTTATTGACATTTCAATGTAACCTGCATATTTCCGTTTGTAAAAAAAAAAAAAAAAACAACTAAAGAGATGAGCGGTAGCTGTATTTTCTGTGCTATTCACAGTTGTAGATTTTATGTTAATTCCAACTGGATTATTGCCCCCCTGCCAAGTTTACTAGAGACTCGCTGTGATATGAATATATGAATAAATTCTATCATTTTCTTATATTTTGTATTTGCTCGTTCTTTTCTTTTTTTAGTATTTGCCACTTTTATAACATCTCAATAATAGCAGTTTTCTGGAATCTTAAGAACAAATGAAATGTTGCCAGCAAATCAACTCACATCGATTTATAATGTAAAATAGCAAGAATAATTACAAGAGAACCACTTACACAGATGTTTTTCTCCATCTAATGTAATCATTGTTTACTAAATTGTTTATTTTGTACTCTTGATTAAGAATGAAATATTGATACTTAATGTGGACAAAAAATTGGAACAGTTGAATGTATGTTGTTCAGGGGTGGTGTAGGGTGGAGTTTCTGTGCATCTGCTTCACCCAGGGTTATAGAGCCATACATACTTGCACTGCTGTCTTACTGAGCACATATTTATGCATCACAAAGAAGCTGCACTTGAACCACACTGTGGGACATTCCCTTAATGTGGTTAATGTAGACTTTCTGTTTTTTTTTTATTACAATGTATTTAACAACTATTGACTATACCCCATCAAAGACAAATGTACATGCCTATAATTTGGCATGGTTTTCACATTATAATTACTAATAAAATGCACTGTTAGCCATTCCTCCTCTTATATGGATTTGTTTTTTCTTTTCTACTGTGTTCAGTTTTATTAGGACCTAAAGATAGTATGTTGCATGAAGTAAAATCAGGTTAAAAAAAAGTATGGATTTGAAAACACATACAGAGGAAAATATCGACTTGAGAGAGCTTGTCACTGGAATTTGCAGTTAGAATACCCATGGTGCACAGAGCAGGTATTGCTCATGCAGGGCATTGCTACCTGCCCCATGCTGTCTGCCTAACATGCATCAAAGCCTTTTCCTGAAAGAATTCTCTGTCAGGGTGGGGGGAAATGTCGTTCTACGCCCCAGGAGCATTCTACTAAGACATCCAACAAGAGAATAAAATATGTTGGTAAATATTCAATGTAGCTAGAAGCCAGGATGCTGAAGTATACTAGGCATTTCTAATGGTGGTTTGTTTTCTAGATCTAAAAAAACATCCATGTCTAGAGGCAGGCAAATTTAGTATGTATCTGCAGTCCCAATATAAACTATCGATTTATCACTGTTTTTGGTCAGTTTGGGTGTTTGGGATTTTGTAATGTTATTTTTTCATGATGCAGATTTTGCTAATGATTTCTTTTTTTTAAATGTGGTCATAGACATACCAATATTAACAGTATGTTTCCCTTAAAATTTGCATTCCCCATTATCTAGTCTGCCTTTTTTCTGACCAGGAGTTTATAACATTTTTGTATTTTTCTTTTACATATTAATGATGCACCATATCCATAACAGGTCTTAGCTCAATAATTACCATGGGGCTTAAATGCACTTAATCAGTGATGACACATTTTATTGCATTGTGCTTATTTTTGCATTATAGTTTGCTATTTGGGCAAATCTTTAGTGGAGAATTTGGCAGAATCTAATAACTGTGAATTTGGTGTATCCCTACTTATTTTTTGTTTTTGATCAGGCGCTTTCTTTGTGCTATCACATCCTGACCTACAGTGGCTTGCAAAATTATTCGGCCCCCATGAACTTTTCCACATTTTGTCACATAACAGCCACAAACATGAATCAATTTTATTGGAATTCCACGTGAAAGACCCAATACAAAGTGGTGTACACGTGAGAAGTGGAAGGAAAATCATACATGATTCCAAACATTTTTTACAAATAAATAACTGCAAAGTGGGGTGTGCGTAATTATTCAGCCCCCTGAGTCAATACTTTGTAGAACCACCTTTTGCTGCAATTACAGCTGCCAGTCTTTTAGGGTATGTCTCTACCAGCTTTGCACATCTAGAGACTGAAATCCTTGCCCATTCTTCTTTGCAAAACAGCTCCAGCTCAGTCAGATTAGATGGACAGCGTTTGTGAACAGCAGTTTTCAGATCTTGCCACAGATTCTCGATTGGATTTAGATCTGGACTTTGACTGGGCCATTCTAACACATGGATATGTTTTGTTTTAAACCATTCCATTGTTACCCTGGCTTTATGTTTAGGGTCGTTGTCCTGCTGGAAGGTGAACCTCCGCCCCAGTCTCAAGTCTTTTGCAGACTCCAAGAGGTTTTCTTCCAAGATTGCCCTGTATTTGGCTCCATCCATCTTCCCATTAACTCTGACCAGCTTCCCTGTCCCTGCTGAAGAGAAGCACCCCCAGAGCATGATGCTGCCACCACCATATTTGACAGTGGGGATGGTGTGTTCAGAGTGATGTGCAGTGTTAGTTTTCCGCCATACATAGCGTTTTGCATTTTGGCCAAAAAGTTCCATTTTGGTCTCATCTGACCAGAGCACCTTCTTCCACATGTTTGCTGTGTCCCCCACATGGCTTGTGGCAAACTGCAAACAGGAATTCTTATGGTTTTCTGTTAACAATGGCTTTCGTCTTGCCACTCTTCCATAAAGGCCAACTTTGTGCAGTGCACGACTAATAGTTGTCCTATGGACAGATTTCCCCACCTGAGCTGTAGATCTCTGCAGCTCCCCCAGAGTCACCATGGGCCTCTTGGCTGCATTTCTGATCAGCTCTCTCCTTGTTCGGCCTGTGAGTTTAGGTGGACGGCCTTGTCTTGGTAGGTTAACAGTTGTGCCATACTCCTTCCATTTCTGAATGATCGCTTGAACAGTGCTCCGTGGGATGTTCAAGGCTTTGGAAATCTTTTTGTAGCCTAAGCCTGCTTTAAATTTCTCAATAACTTTATCCCTGACCTGTCTGGTGTGTTCTTTGGACTTCATGGTGTTGTTGCTCCCAATATTCTCTTAGACAACCTCTGAGGCCGTCACAAAGCCGCTGTATTTGTACTGACATTAGATTACACACAGGTGCACTCTATTTAGTCATTAGCACTCATCAGGCAATGTCTATGGGCAACTGACTGCACTCAGACCAAAGGGGGCTAAATAATTACGCACACCCCACTTTGCAGTTATTTATTTGTAAAAAATGTTTGGAGTCATGTATGATTTTCGTTCCACTTCTCACGTGTACACCACTTTGTATTGGTCTTTCACGTGGAATTCCAATAAAATTGATTCATGTTTGTGGCTGTAATGTGACAAAATGTGGAAAAGTTCAAGGGGGCCGAATACTTTTGCAAGCCACTGTATACCAAAGGATTGCCTAGTTTGTAGACAGTCAAAAATTGCAGCTTGGTGGCACCTACTTTGAGACCACTGGGAGCAATATCAAAGGTAAGCCACTATTTGGGGATCACTGGTCTACATCATTTGTTATTATAGTGGCCACTTTATCTGCTTGAATGACAGAATAGAGAAAGCATGGACTGCAAAGTCAGGCCTGGAATTGTGGCGAGGTCTAGGCCTAGGGTGACACAAATTTAGGAGTGGCATGCCGCCCAGCCGCACCTAGATTTGTTCGCATACGGAACACTTGGACCAAGTGTCCTCTCTATAAAGACTCTAAATCTGTACATATAGCTGGAAAAGACTAAATACGAACTGGCTAGTCATCTTTACTGGAACAAACCACAGAGAAAAGCAAACACCTTAAAGGAACAGTACAGTGTAAAAATTAAACTGGGTAAAATAGACAGACTGTGCATTTTGAGAAGTTTTCTCAAACGGCGAAAAATGTTGTGCGTCATTTTTTCCTTAATGTGAGCGACAATTTTTTGCTGAACGGTGAATTTGTCTGCGCCAAATTTTATCTCCCATCAAAAAATCCGTCAATGCCAAAACACGGAAATTCGCAGCAAATCCATGTCTGGAGAATTATTTCGCCCATCACTAATGTTCACCCTTGAATAAATCTGTTATTGACGGAAACATGTACAGACATGGATGCATTCAAAGCACCTTCATAGAAAATAGAATAAAGGTCATCCACAGGTCTGGTGCAACCAGAGTCGGACTGGGGCACTGCTGGTGTCCCCTAACCCCCCCCCCGCAGGGGCCCCCCTAACCCCCCTCGCAGGGCCCCCCACCCGACGTCCTCCCCCGAGCACGTAAATTTAACGTGTCAGGGGAGGAGCGGTTGGGCAGGGGGAGTGCCGCAAGAGTCGGATCTGGGCCCAGTCCGACCCTGGGTGCAACTTTACTGTTTAATGTGGCATGAGAGTCAACATGAAGATCTCTAAACTCAAGAGTAGATGGATTACTGTGTCTGTGGTCTTTGTTTGCATGTTAGTCATAACATTTAGATTTCATGAAATCTGTGAAGTTGTTATCCCAGTGTCCTTGACACTGGTATAACAGAAAAGTTGTCTTTATTGCATTTGCATAAACTTCATAGGGACTGGCTAAGCAATAACAGTAAATACTGAATGCCTGAAAGTCAGATAGGCCTAAAAGGACAAGGTATATTACAGCTTTATTTGCAGTGTTCTGTAGCATAGAAACAAGAAAGAAATCTTCCTCTCATTTATTAACAGATATATAAAAAATATAATAAAAATTAAACACTGACCTAATCATAAAAGATAAAGTTGTATTTATCTATTTATCTGCCATGATTTATTTTTCCACTTACATCCAGACCCCCTGTTTTGAATGGGCTTTGCTTACTTTACTATTTGTGTGCATATTATGTTCTGGTGCACACATTTCATATGGCAGCTACAGCAATTAGTTATTTCAATCAACTTGTGGTTTTAGAAGAAATGTAGCTTTGGCTAGTTAACCTAGGTATTGATGTCTGCATAAAGATGTTTGGGCATTTGCAGCTACCAACTGTCCTGATTTTCACGGGACAGTCCCTCTTTTAACAGCTCAACCCACAGTCCTGGATTCTTACTGAAATGTCCCTCATTTCTCTTTGATCTCCTACACTGAATGCTAAAAAAGATACAAATTAATTAAAAAGTAGCTTTTATCAGAGAGCCTGAAAAGTTAAACAAGCTTTACCTGCACTTAGAAACAGGGTTTCTCACATTTCATTAAAAAGTAGCTTTTGGCAGAGAGCCCAGAAACCTTAACAAGCTTCATCTGCACTTAGAGACATTGTTTCTCACATTTATTTAAATAAGTGGGCTTTTGGCAGAGAGCCCAGAAAGTTAAAAAGCCACACCTGCTCTGATATACAATTGTAACTAATAAGCTAAAACAGGTCTCTTGGGGGAACTGAGACTTGCAGCTTAAAGGGCAATTTCAGATTTTTTAACAAAACTGTAATAATACATAAAACAAGATCGTAAAAAAACCCCAGAAATGTGTTCAAACTTTAAATAACCTGCCAAATTTAGTCAAATGGGAGTGGTATTTAGGGGGTGTGGTTGCAAAAATGGGTTTGCAAAAAAAAAAAAAAAAAAAATTGGCGACATTTCTTTGTCACTCTTTCCACTTTCAAAATGTTGGGAGGTATTGTGATCTGTATCTATTTAAATGTCTTTGGTTATATACCTCTTCAAATGTATTTGTTACTCAGACTGTCAAATGTCTTTCCAACATTTCAATATGCTCTTGGTAAACATAACTGGTTTGTTTATGAAGTAGCTTAATAATTGAAGACTTTAAGCTGCATAGCCCTTACATTTTATCTGACTTGGCATATGTAACCAATATATTATAGCTGGATCTGTCAACCATTCCTTATTTCTTTGGTTTAAAAAGTCAAGGGCATTAGTGAAGGCAAACTGGGGGTAATCTGCTATAGTAGTATATAGTTCACTGTAAATTTGTTTGTTAATTTGAAAATAACTTGAGCTTGTTCTGTTGCAGTAACAAAATGGGCTCTTTCTACACAAGAAATATTTAATAGATGTTGGCCGCTGAAAATTTGCTCTTATCTGACTTATCATTTGAACTACTACTTGGGTACTATAATAATGAATAGTATAATGTGAACATTATACTAGGGGGTCCCACACACACCAACAATAATATGGTTTGGTCTGGCTGCATGATATGAAAACAGTTAGTCTATGCCTGGGTGGCTGTAAGCTCACAATTCATGCTCAGAATAAGTCAATCCCTCAAGGTGCTGTATTCATGAGAAATGTAATAACCATATTCATGTTTTTTTGTACATAATAGGAAACTGGCTAAAGGATTGTGTACAAAGGGTGGTTGTCCATGGTACATTCTTGACTTGGAGTAGGTATGTTTGTGTGGTGCTGCAGGATTTTGTATGTTGTTGGTTAATGACTTGGGGTGGATATTGTAATCAATGCATTGGTGTTTGTAGGTAATTCTTTTTCCACCTATTTATTTGACTATGCTGCTTTGTTATGTATTTCTGTATTGCTTCTGATAAATATGGTAAAAAGTCCTAAACTGATAACACTGTTATCCTTGAGATAGGGTACAGTTGGTGTTTGAAACATGAGATTTTTTGACAAGTATTTATGTTGAGTATGGTACTATGCTTTTCTATTTACCAGCACCAGGGCAAGTTGCTATATTAGTTGAGGGAGTGTTCCTCTATGGTTCTTCTTCTGTGGTTGTCTAATATATCCATACTTGATACTTAATTGTACTAAAAATACTTTAAAAATTAATCCCAATAAGGATTATTATATTTTGGAGAAACAGAATTATCAGAAAGGTAGGGTCATTTGCAACAGTTTGATCACTGATAAAATATGTACAGTGACCTACAAGAATTATTGGTGTGCCTAACTAAAAATATTTTCCAAACAGTTACATGAATATGGTGTTTTGCAACAATGTGGTAAAAATATGGCAGGAAAAATGCCCAATACTGCAAATAGAGCTACCATGTCTGTAAATCTCTTGCCTATACAACAATTAGGGTATATTAAAAGCTGGGTTTTGTTGGATGTAATGGAGTGGCTTTCTGTAAGGCTAATGCCACACTTAGCATATGGCGTATATTTTCGGCAACCTGAAAAACGATTGCCGAAAATAACGCCATATGCTCCTACCTGTGCCTGCACCCGAATGAATGGAATACACGTGGGTACAGGCACATGTAGCCGATATCCCCCAAAGGTATTATGTCTCACATTTTTTGGTGGATTTGGGCTACATGTGCCTGCACCCGAGGGTATTCCATTCATTTGGGTGCAGGCATAAGGTAGGCACAAGCATTTTTCAGCTTGCCGAGAATAAGCCTGTGTGGCATCAGCCTAAGGGTTGGCAACCTGTCAGTTTGGGGCTGAGGCAGCTGGACTTCATTATGTGCTGAAAGTTAATTACTGGAATACTTTAGTTGTTTACAGTAGTTGTGCACAGAAGCACTGGGCGTTACTCACAGAGGGTCACCTTGACACAGAGAGTAGGTTTTATTTATTTGCATGTAGAATGATTGCTTGCCTGTTGCTGCAAACAGCCTTTAATCTGTTTATCCTGACCAAAAATAATCTTATACGTTTTGCGTATACTTCTCTTTAGGGCGATAAAACTCTCTGTTCGTGGGCGACTAATCTCCCCGAGTTGCCTACCCCTGCCATCCCACCGGCGAACATGTAAGTCGCCGGCGGGATGGCAGACGCGCGAGTCTTTTTCGGCGATTTGCGCGAAATCGCGCCGCCGCGTCTGCCATCCCGCCGGCGACTTACATGTTCGCCGGTGGGATGGCAAGGGTAGGCAACTCGGGGAGATTAGTCGCCCGCGAACAGGGAGTTAATCGCGGGCGACTAATCTCCCCCGTGTGCCAGAGCCCTTAACATTCAGTTCTAGGTCTATCATTCCCACACGCATATGCAAAAGGGCTCCAAATGCACCGGACACAGCGGCTTGCTTAAAACTCGATTTTTATTACTCCATTTAAAAACAATACGCCTGACGCGTTTCGTGTAAATATACACTTAATCATAGGCACTGATGATTAATACACCCTAGAATCACCGCTAGCATTAATATGATGGAATTGGTTGAGAAGTCAAGTCACGGTATAGGATGAACTATCCAAATCTGCATGGACAATCCAGATCTATAAGGATATTTTTTTTTGTATTTAACCTAAGTACAGTACTGTGATTTTTTTTTTTTTTTAATTGGGTGTAGGAGGCATTCAGACCTAGGATTAAATATACAGTTCCATTTTGTTCTGTTTCTGCGTTTCTTTTGCAGCCCATGGTACTACACCAGATGTACCAGTTATTAGAATAACAATAAAGTTTATTGTTACTGCCTCAACTAAGGAGACTGCATTGAGACACAGTGTACCATAAATAGGCTTTACCATTCCACAACAAAGCTGTCTGCATTGTTTTATTTCAATTAGGCCTGGGAATCACTTTTTGATGATAATGCTTAATTCACACTGTAATTAATAACATAACAGGTATACCTTTTCTAACCAGCTGTTGGAAGTATTGTTTTTTTCTGTCTTCATCTTGGTAAAGGAGAGAGGGTCCTGTGTTCGTTATCTCTCATGTTGCCACTCAGTTGTACACTGTCTTTTTCATCTAGAATCTTACTTTTTGTATCATTGTGCCATCCTGCTAATGGCAGATTGGTGGGGGTTTTACCACTTATAGCTGCTTAGTGCTGTTAATAATGCATCTAAGAGGAAGTAGAGTAATTATCCTGATCCTGTGTTATGAAGTTTGGTGTCGTTTCTTTTAAGGCTGCTTTAACACTTACATTGCTAAAAAAAAATAGCGATTTACTTTACATTTTGTCAGTGCTAGGGTTAAAATTCTCTGCAGCCTGTATATCGCATATATAAATAAAGTGCCATGCTATAGCTCAGAGGTAATTTGCCTTTTTCAAACCTTTACAGTCCCTGTGAATTTCCTTTTCTCTTTTCCCTCTTGCTGTTACGCCAGCTGAAATCCCCAGAAGAACAAAAGGTTTAGCTGAAGCTATGAAGCATGTATATATTCACCAGCTTCTGGCATTCAGATAGGAGAGAGTAAGAGGAGAGAAATGGAGTGGGGGGAAGGGGGTAGAGAAATCAAAGTGCCCCATTGTAGATGTTAATATGAAGCAAAATGCACACAGCTAGACATTAAACCTTAGCAGGATTTAGGCATTGTGCTAAAGGATACTCTGATCAGACTTGAGTTGGGCTTCATGGCACAAATTAAATAGATGTGTTTGATGTTAAAAAGGCGGGGGCTTCTGTGGATCGCAGAAATTGTATTTCTTTTTTTTCCTCTTTTTGGATTGTTAGCTCTTTACAGAATAACCTAATTTTCTAACATTAATCTACAGTATTTTCTCTATATGTTTATTTGTTTAAAGGAATAGTTAAAATCTACCACCCAGTGTCTAATTTCAAGCATGAAGAATTTTCTAAATAAACCTGGCAATTAAACCCACCATCAGCTGGTACTGGGTAATATATTGCTATCTTAGAAATTATATTCTACAATATGAATTTTCACAAAAGTAGATCACACTAAATTTTACTAAACACCTTTCCTACAACTTAATAAACAAAACATTTCAGGATTGCTACTAGGTATAACATGGCAACTCTGGTGCATTAAATACATAATTATCAGTGGCTTTTATGTGGGTGGCAACCTTGCATCAAATTAGTTTTTTGTTTTGTTTTTTTTAATAATGTGCATCAATATCTCTCTTCTCGCCCTTCCCCATTCTTGAGCTGGAAGAAAATGTTTGAATACTGTGCTATGAAGGGAACAGCTCTGCAGTGAGGCAGTTGTGATATTAGAACAGATCTCCTAAGAGATCCCCTGGCTCCTGTGTACTCATCGGAGTGGCACAATCCCAGACAGCTGGTCTCTCAGCATGGATTGCTCATGCAGCGAGCAAGTTGGCACACTGGCGAAGAACAGGTAATGCTCTAATTTCCCCTGTGCAGATGTGGCCAGGAATATCTTTATTGGTGTTCTGGCATGCAAGAGGAAAGCTGGCAGTGCAGTCTTGAATAACTATTAAAAGGCATGCTATTACATATACACGCATACAGCCACATGCACTCATACATATACATACCTATACATATATATATTTCAAGTTACTAACCAGAGCAGATAAATCATGGCTCATGACCTTCAAGCTGTGTTTTGCTGTTAGTAGAAGTGGATAACTGCTACGGCTTTTGCTACATACATATTTACAGGGGAAGGTAAAGCCGTGAATGGAAAAATAAATTTTTTAAGGCATGCTTGAGGGTGGTGTAACCTTTTGGAGCAAACTTAACAACTTTTTCATTAATAAGTTTTATTACACACTGCGCACAAACAATAAAATTTGCAAACTTTCTTCGCAAAGCCCAAATTTAATGTGCGCAAAGGTAAATTTGTTTGCACAGCATAAAATTTTGTGTTGCGAATCATTTTTTTGTTACCAAATTTTACTACATTCCACCATATATGTTACAGGTACAGTATCTGTTATCCAGAATGCTCAGGAACTGGTGTTTTCTGGATAAGAGTTTATTCTGTAATTTATTTCCTATATATATTATTTATATTTTATTCTGTAATTTATATATTTTATACCTTGTCTACTACTAAGCTTTTATTAGTGCACGGATAACCACTCAGCTTGCTTTATATAATAAACTAATATGTTCAGGGCCCTACTTGGCCCACTAAGAGGAATCTGTGTTTTTCTGTCTTTGTTGTGCTTTTGTGTGTGTATCTGTTTACTAAAGTGTGTTAATCTAGGGTGTTACAAAATAGACTGTTTATTTTTATAGTTTTGTTAACCAAACTGGATTAGTTTTTTTTTGCTCTTCTCAGCCCAAAAATACACCATGAAAATGAAACAGAAATGATATTTCCCATATAAATAAAATAGTATCTTCCTTATGCAGACACATCAAAGCTTTATCTCTGACTTTGTGGTACGTTGAGTTTTGGTGACACACTTATAATTATCCCACAAAAACCTTCATTGTATTCATATCATTAATTTTGTTTGGGCTGTTAGATTTGATAGCTACATTAAGCGTTTATATTGCCCTTTTCATACACTAGACTGAATTGCCTTTGAACGTTCAGCCGGCTAATTGCTGCTAATTTGTGTTACTAATGAGAGACAAAATAGTACCATAACATTAAACAGTTGGTTAACAAATTTGCTTGTTCAGATCAAAGAGACACAGGTTGTTGAAGAGTATATCTGATTATGCTAGACTAAAATCTGGCATAAAAATGTTCTAGACAGATTAAAAGTTAATGTTATAATATGTATTTTTTCTTTGAAAAGTTTTTATATATACCGGTAATCTAAAGTGGTATCTGCAATTGTTCTTGCTGCCTTCCCTAGTAAATAATTACTGATTTTATTTAAGACGAGCTTTCTTTTTTCCATTTCAAATATGTGCTTAATAGGACTGAATGAATAGGGGTGTTGCATTTCATCACGAAAAACAACAAAGAAAGCCAGGAAAACGTAAATATTATTTTGTTTGAACAAATTACAGAGCTGCTCTCTAGGGCTCTTCCTGGGCCTAGATGAGGAAAAGCACTTAAACAGCATTCCATCAAACTAAATTTTTAACTACAATTTTTCCTCATATAAAATGTATTGGGAGGATTCAAAGAAGATTAGAGTTCACCTCAGCAGCGGTATTCAAATTTGAACAGCTAATGGAAGTCTGAAAGAAACTGTTAATGCCTATATCTGGGCCTCTGAGGAATTCTGACTTTTGAATTTTTATAAAAACACACCGAGTTGATTTCATTTCTGTCTCTCTACAGACAGTATTCTTGTAATTTCAGTAAGTGTTATAACTACAATTTTAAGTATTGTGATAATTATTTCCTTTAACAATAAAGTTCTGATTCCCAACTTCTACATTTTTATAGTAAGAGTAATCTCTCTTTAATTGATACTGACAGGCCCGGATATGTAGCGAGGTCACAAAGGCCTGGGCCTAGGGTGGCACCAATTTAGGGACAGCATGTCGCCCGGTGCAAAATTTTGACATTTTCACCCATATGGAGCAATGGGGGTTAAAATAATAAATCTAATGATCCACTGAAAAGAATTATGTGATTCAGAAATCACATAAAATGAATGCCTGCACAGCTCTGTCTTGGATTTTTACAAATGATGTTTCTTTTAGTAGTGGCACTTGCTCGATGTGGTTAGAAGCAAATCTTAGGAGTTATTGGAAACCATCAAACTATTAGTTGAAAGTGAGGTCACATCTGTAATAGATATTACTGGGCTGATTAATAATCCGGTTTAATGCATGATGCACTGGTTTCTATTTGCAATGTAATGTGAATCTGAATGAATTGTTCAGCCTTTCATTGTGAATTTTATTTTGTATATTGTCAGTCCCTAAGCTTAGGTAACTGACAGCAGCCCAGACGATGTGCAGAAAAGTGATGATGAGATAAAGGGAATGATGGCATAATAAGATCATATTTAAATGCAAAGATCTTCACTGCTGAAGGCCTGTGGTGATCCTGATGTGGTACCAATTCCTAAAACATACGCTGTAGCATTAGAGTGATGGACATTTTTTTAATACCTAAATTTTTTTTATTTCTGTCTAAAAATATATATATATTTTTTGTCTCTAACCCATCTGAATCTGTGGCCAAACAAGCAGATATTATAGTGTATGGCTCGCTTTATATTGGCAGGGTGATTGCAAGTCTGTTTGTCTTGAATCTATTTTAATGTACTTCACTGCTTCTGTGTGTGTAATTATATGCTAGGGGTTGCAGTGCTATCTACAGGGGAGAAGGAGACATATGGATTTAAGGGTCAATCTTAATATGATATAATATAATTCTTTCACATATGAATGAAGGGTGATATCCCTACAGTGAGCACCGACCATTTGGGTTTTTGCTGCCTACCACCATTAATGTGGGTATGGTCTTAAAAGCTCTTGTGATAACATGGGTGCGGTTTGATGTGGGTGCGGTTTAAGAAAGGGTAGTGGTCAAAACTGGCTTCCATTATTGGCCCTCCACCATGTAGGCCATGTTGGACAGCACAGCCCTAAGGCAACTGGATATTTCTATCTGCTTGTGATTGTAACTGTCTGTGAACATGCAAACACTCCTTAATTGTGGGGGGGGGGGGGGGGGGTTGAGCTTGAATCTTCCACCTTTCTCCTAATGTAGACAGTTTATCTAGTGGTTATACTGCCACATCTGGGGTAAATATCTTTTTATTTAGTAATTATGCTGGTATTTTAAGATTTGGTTTTATCATTTTGTACCATAGAAGTGATTTCCTAAAGTACACATGAGAAATTTTATATGTTGTTTGTAAACTCCCCATCGTTAGGGGTCCTAATGGTGTATTGTTTTCTCACAAAAAAGATCCCATCGTGTGGCTCATAATTGTGAGGTAAAGAATCAATTGTCCATTCTCTTTTCTTTAATGTGTGTGTTACAGATGAGCTTATTTGTAGTGGTATGTTCTGTTGCCTTGAGCCCAAGACTAGCGTTTCTTACTGAGATTATTATGAGACCCACATTGTCTAGTGTTTTGCCTGTATTTTATAGCAAATAGTATGATATTCTTATATTTTCATTCTCTGTTATAAGGAACTGGTAGATAACCCTCCCCCTTCCTGAATTCACCTCCCAGGACAGTGGTGTATTCCCTTGCCTAGGCTGAATTGCGATGTGCCACTGGCTCCATTGAATAATGCAAGAGACATCATTACAAAACTGTACAGTTCCTTCTTTTAGATCTCCACTGCTGCCTATTAGAGGTTATATTACAGGGAAGGGGCTTCTGTAATGGGCACAAACGTGTTAAATATATTTATTGTAAATGGAATATGAATGTTTATTCTGGGGCCCCTTAGTAGAAGAGCAGTGAGATTGCAGTTCAGAATAGTAATTCTATCTTCCTATCTTTGCTCAGTGCCCTTATTCCACTGAGTTTGGTACTGTATGCTTTTTTGTAGCATTTAGGAAATGGGAATTAGCTCTACATTTTTAAGGTGAAAGCTTATTACAGCTTCACAGCAAAGAATTGTGCCCTTGCATGACCAATAAGGCATTTCTGCAGCTTCCCTGTTATTAAATAATTCCTAACTATAAGCTGCAAAGGAATTTGATAAATTACAAATATTTAGCCTTACTAGTATGTGCTGCTGGTGCTAATTTAGCCACAAAAATACACAAAAAAACCCCAAAAATAGCCTTTTAAATATTTATTTGTTGCCTTAATTTTGCATTGATGTCATGATTACATATAACGCAAACTCAAATCCTATAAATTTTTTCATGGTTGAGCATATATATGTGTGTGTATATATATTTTGATGTGCACCTGCCTTTTTTTGAACCATCAGTGACCATCAGTGTACATATACAGGTATAGGACCTGTTATTCAGAATGATCAAGACCAAGGGTATTCCGGATAAGGGGTCTTTCTGTAATTTGGATCTTCATACCTAAGTCTACTAAGAAATCAATAAAACATTAATTAAACCCAATAGGATTATTTTACATCCAGTAAAATCCATCCAATTAATTATATCTTAGTTGGGATCAAATACAAAGCACTGTTTTATTTTTAAATAGAAAAATGAAATCAATTTTAAAAATCTGAATTATTTGATTAAAATGGGGTCTATGGGAGACAGCCTTTCCGTAATTCGGAGCTTTCTGGATATCGGGTTTCCGGATAATGGATCCCATATCTGTACCAATAAAAGTGTTGCAGTAGTCAGCTTTCCTTCAGCCAAGATTCAGTTTCGCACAATGCAGACTTGTGATTCTCTTTTTAGAAATAAAAGCTTACACTTATATTAACTTCAGCCTGCATTTATAAGAAGAAATGAAAAATTGTGGCTCACAATGCCTTGCAGGATATAAGAAAACAATTCTATTTGGTTATCTTGGAACTTTGTCTCTGTATCAGTCTAGTTACTATTTATTTAGCTTCTCACTTAACCAGTCCTTCCAGCATCTTCACTAGGTTTAACATTTGCTGGTGAGAACCTTGCAGATCAAAACAGACCCAACCACCTCTATTTGTTATTTATAGGAGAAAGAAAGGTAAAAACTAAGTCAACTAAGTAAACTTTAAGGTCTATGAAAATGCAGCCATAAACTGCTGCTCCGAGTGTTCAGTAAAAAGAAACACCGCATTTATTTCCTTATATACTGTATACACAATCTTCTGTGTCAGACTACCTGCTCTCATCAACATCTTCAGGGCAGGGCACGAGACCTGCTCAGTTTGCTCCACTCTCCCCCTCCACCACCTCCCCTCTCTGTTGTAATCTGAGCTGAGAGCTCTGCCCTGCCTGCACTGTGCCTGGAAGTGAGGTCTGACCAAACTAAAATGGCTGTTGCTATCTTAAATAGAGGGAGATTCTATGGCTGTTTACTCAGGTATGGTAAAGCATTCTGCAGAATAAATATAGCATTCTAGCTTGTACTATTGTGCTAATCTAATGCCAATAAACTGCCTGAGTAGCTTTCCTTCTCTTTTAAGTATGGAAAGTGTGCATTTCAGGAGAATCAGTCTCAGTGAATGGAAGAAACCTTATCCAATGAGTATCTGTGATGTTACATAAATATACAGTCAGTCTGTGCTAAAGGCAAGCAACAAGGTCTGAAAATATGTATTGATAGGTGTCCACACTAGCTGATACTATCTGACCCACTGGCAAGACAGATACCATACAAGTGGCCATATTGTTTCAATTATTTGGGTCAGCAGCCTGAATGATTAGAATTGCAGGAGTGAAAATAAACTGCAGCAGATTTTTTAAAGCTGTCCAATCAATAAACTGACCAATATCCATGGTACCAAAGATAGCCCGCTCTAATTTTAATATGATTTTATAAATATAGCTTAAGTAAGGATGTTGGGACTTTGCTGGGACAAAGTGGGGGAAAAAGAGGCTGGTACAGTAGTTGGTGTACTGAAATGAAGTGTATAAAGCATTAGAGCTATAAACTGGTAAATACTGTTAAAACAGATTTGACTGTTAACTGGTTATATATACTTTTCATTTTAGTTTTTTTTCTTAAATATACAGTGTAATCAAAGTGCACTCATTTGATTTCATCTATGTTTTACATTCTGTTTTACATCCCCTCCCTTCCCCCAGATACAACCTCTTAGGATGTGACTTTATTATCAACTTGAGATTGTTTTAATACAAGAAATAACTAAAGCCATACTGTAGAATCATCATATTACATTTACTATCAACTTCGGATTGTTTTAATGGAAGAAATAACTAAAGCCATAATGTAGAACTACCATGTTACATTTTTCAAGAGACCAGAAATTATGTAAAAATATCCAGGAAAATATAGAATCAGGGAAATGCATAATATATTGGTGGGGGAACATAGGGGAAAATGTAAACTCATAGTATGAAAATGTAAGGTTTTACAGTATTTCCTTATAAAACAATAGCCAGCATATGTTTAGTTTTCTCCTTGTAAGCTCTTTTGGGCAGGGCCCTCTTCACCTCTTGTATCGGTTATTGATTGCTTTATATGTTACTCTGTATGTCCAATGTATGAAACCCACTTATTGTGCTTTATAAATAAATGTTAATAATAATAATACAAGCTCTGTTGAACTAATGCTGAAATAGGTGCTATACTGTCTCTTTAAAGGGCTTGGAATATAAAATATTCTAAATAAATTAATTAATAAATAAATATTCTAAATAAAAACATTTGAACTGAAGAAGCCACTCGGGTGAGTGGTGAAACGTTTTCAAGAAAAACTCAGAAAAGTCCAGTTGTTTTAGACTTAATTCTACTAGATATTCTAAATAAACTGAACATTTCTTAGAAGACTGAACATTTCTTAGAGAAGCTGTATTTATCCTATTTATGCCATTGTACATGGTATTAGAAATTTGCATGAATATATATTATCACTGTTTCAACTACACTGTATATACTCGAATATAAGCCGAGTGCTGAAAAAGTCACCTTGGCTTATACTCGAGTATATACGGTACTTTGTAGTTTAACTGAAAACTAGAAAAAGCCATCAGCGCACGCACAAACCCCCCCCCCTCCCCGGACGTACGTGCATGCTTGCTTGATACTTGATACTCAGTATGGCAGCTTCCTTAGCCTTCCCAAACTGACAGTTAAAAAAAAAAATAATAATAATAAAAGGTTAAACAATGAAAACTATGAGGCAAACTTTTCTTTCTCCAACTAAATGCTGTTTATGTATTTAACCTAGCCCCATAGTAAAATAATTTCCCACCCTAGGCTTATACTCCAGTCAATAAGTTTTTCCAGTTTTCTTAGGTAAAATTAGGTACCTCGGCTTATATTCGGATCTGCTTATACTCTAGTACAGTGCTGTCCAACTTCTGTGGTACCGAGGGCCGGAATTTTTCTTGCCTACATGGTGGAGGGCCGATAATGGAAGCCAGTTTTGACCACTCCCCTTTTTTAAACCACACCCACTTCAAACTACACCCATGCTATCACAAGAGCTTTTAAGACCATCCCCACATTAATGGTGGCAACACAGCAAAAACCCAATGGTTGGTGCTCACTGAAGGGATATCACCCTTCATTTATATATGAAAGAATTATATTATGTCATACACTTAAATCAATATGCCTCCTCCTCTTCTGTGGATAGCACAGCAACCCCTCAGCATATAATTACACCCCTTGGGGACCATATAATGACTATTTCCAAATGCCAAACTCCAGGAACAAACCCCTGCCAGGTTCACCTTCCACAGGCAGCATAGGGCAGGCAGAGTATGGCACACACAGGCAGCATAGGAAAGGCAGAGTATGGCACACACAGGCAGCATAGGGAAGGCAGAGTATGGCACACACAGGCAGCATAGGGGAGGCATAGAGCAGGCAGAGTACTGCTTGCCCTACCCCTCCTGTGTGTGCCATACTCTGCCTTCCCTCCCCTGCCTATGTGTGCCATACTATGCTTGCCCTCCCCTTCCTATGTGTGCCATACTATGCTTGCCCTCCCCTGCCTATGTGTGCCATACTATGCTTGCCTTCCCCTTCCTATGTGTGCCATACTATGCTTGCCCTCCCCTGCCTATGTGTGCCATAATATGCCTGCCCCCCCTGCCTATGTGTGCCATACTATTACTGCCCACCCCTGCCTATGTGTGCCATACTATTCCTGCCCTCCCCTGCCTATGTGTGCCATACTATGCTTGCCCTCCCCTGCCTATGTGTGCCATACTATGCTTGCCCTCCCCTGCCTATGTGTGCCATACTATGCCTGCCCCCCCTGCCTATGTGTGCCATACTATTCCTGCCCACCCCTGCCTATGTGTGCCATACTATTCCTGCCCACCCCTGCCTATGTGTGCCATACTATGCTTGCCCTCCCCTTCCTATGTGTGCCATACTATGCTTGCCTTCCCCTTCCTATGTGTGCCATACTATGCTTGCCCTCCCCTGCCTATGTGTGCCATACTATGCCTGCCCCCCCTGCCTATGTGTGCCATACTATTCCTGCCCACCCCTGCCTATGTGTGCCATACTATTCCTGCCCTCCCTTGCCTATGTGTGCCATACTATGCTTGCCCTCCCCTGCCTATGTGTGCCATACTATGCTTGCCCTCCCCTGCCTATATGTGCCATACTATGCCTGCCCCCCTGCCTATGTGTGCCATACTATGCCTGCCCTATTGCACACACAGGCAGCATACAGTGACACAATGCTGGATGTGTCAGAGGGAATGTCTGAGGTGTGAACAGGGGAACAATGTGGGTGATTATAGCCAGAGCCTGAGGTGTGAACACTGCAGGGGGAAAACAATGAAGTCATTAAAAGGTGTGAACAGTACAGGGGATTACATGATTAAACAATACAGGGGGATTACATCCTGAATCTGAGGTGTGAGCAATGCAGGGGGCAGTTAATCTCCGTACTGATACCATTTAAAGGTAATACACAAAGGTAAACCTTCAAAGCAGCCAGACAGGTGGGGGGCCACACAGAGGGGGGTCGCGGGCCGCCAGTTGGACAGCCCTGCTCTAGTATATACGGTAATATTTTTGATGGTGCTGCTGAAATATTACCCACTGGACATTCAGTTTTTCTGATGTTTACAGAGAACCACAAAATTCATATAGACAACAAAAAGAGTTCCTCTACGCTCCCCCCATTATCAATATATTAGGACATTAAGACATTCTGTGCATTAAGCTACCAAAAAATGCCTTACCCTTTGTGGTTAATCAAAGTCATTAACATGTGTATACTGTTTGTCCAGGTGTTATTGCACTCAGAAATTTGAAATAGCTTGTTAATGTTGTTGTTGAACTGTATAATATTTTTTTCTGCATCTAAATTTGTTCTTACTGCAGTTAGTCTTCCTTTTGGTTCCATGGACATTAAAAAAAATAATTGGAATTTGAATTAAGACCTGCGAAGTTGCACAAAGTATTGCAAAGCTTTCCAAGGCAAAGCTTCACTTAGTAAATGTGCCCCTATGCCTGAGGCTTATAGGTGGGGCAGTCAATTACTTTTATTGTTCATTAAGCATTTCATAGGGTGACAATACAATCACTTGGACTTCTTTGGACATTTCAATCTCATAATCAATCAGAGAAATCATCCCTAAAGAGTAACAAGAATGGGCAGTTTGAGTTGGTGTTATATTTGGAATTATTTTATTGTTACTTGTTCTCTGTAAGCAGACACATTTTTTTGCCTGTAGAGGGATATACCTATTCCAGGGTATTCAGAGAACTCTTCAAAACAAACTATTTAAGAAAAAATAAAAAGCCAGATCTAGGTATATTTTTAGAAACTCTCATTATGGAGTGTTGGTCACAGATTCTTCTTGAGTATTTATAGAATTTTCAGGAATGGGTAACTATAAGGAAGTGCGCAAGTATTCTTTTTTTTGTCTCTTGTATTTGAAAAAGTCACTTACTTAAATGTTTTTTGTCTGGGGACTGTATGCCTAGTTAATAAAATACTGTTAACTGGCTTTGGTTAGATGTTTCTTTCTGCAGATATGGCTATATATTGTGGCCTGGTTTATGCATTATAGAGTTGTTTTGTATATCTGAGGTGGATGTCTGTCCTGAGGCATAAAAGGAGGTATTTGGTTTGCATTATGTGGAAGTTTGAATGAGTTTGTGGATAATTATGCCTAGTAAGTATACAGTATTTGGATATTTGTCACATGCTGAAATGCCCCTAAGACTCCTGCCATACATGGTAGATTCTTGTCCTATGGATAAATGCAGACTGAGAATCCGCCCGACGCTTCAAAAAGCTTATTGTTCTGCTTGCACCTGAAGCCATTGTATAATTCTGGGTGAAGGGACATGGAGCAGATTTCTGTGCATTACTGCAAACTCAAGCAGTTTCGTGCAGAAATCAGCCTCGTTTGTATGGAGCCTAAAGGTGCCCATACACGTTAAGATCTGCTTGCTTGGCGAGGTCACCAAGCGAGCGGATCTTCTCCCAATATCCCCCACCTATGGGTGGGCGATATCGGGAAAATGTAGTCTAATTCGATCGTTTGGCCTTGGGGCCAAACAATCAAATTCTAATGGCGACGATGGCACAGTCTGTTCCGACAAAATCTTTTAACCTGCCAAATCGATATCTGCCCAATTTCAGGCCAGATACCGGTCGGGTATAGCCGTCGTTTCTGCCCCTACATGGGCTGCTAAGCTGCCGAATTGATCCAATGGACTGATATTGGCAGCTACATTGGGCCTGTGTATGGCCACCTTAACTGTCTGCTTCCATTCTCAGGGAAAAGAGAAAATCACCTTGGTTAAGGGACCAAGATAGATCTTGCTTGCATGTGTTGTTACAAAGTAATCAAGCAATAACAGCTGAAAGTGTTCTATGTAACGTAAGCCTAATTATTTTTTTATCCCAGGGGTAAAAAAAATAATAAAGTATGGGTATGAGGAGCATACCTTATTTTACTGTTATTACAACAGTACTTTTCTTAATGTACAGAATGTACATTTCTTTTATGATTGCTATGTCAATGTAGTTGCAAATATACATTTATGGTCTTGTGTAAACCTAAAAGTACGTTGCTTAGAAATTCTTCCGGCTGCCCTGATATATGCAGAATTTCAATCTTCTCCCAATAGTATTACAAATTCTCCTTGCCCTCAAACAACAGTTTGCACAAATCCTTTCTTTATGTGTTTCATTTATCATTCAGGAAAGAGACGCTGGGCTTAGAGGTCAAATGCTTGGAGCAAGGATTCAGACAATGTTACTTTGCAGAGTGTGCTATTGTTAGAATGAACAACTTCAAAACTTAATGCAATCTACTAGTTTGTTTTCTGTGTACTCTCAGTGATGATCCTCACATATTTGTGTAAGTTATTAATTAGAGTTTAATAAAAGTGCATAAAGTTCACTTATTAAAGTTTATTGCAAACATTAACAGGCCCACCAGTGCTTGCCAATGACACAAAGCTATGCAGGACTATTAAATCCAACCAGAATTATCCTTGCAGGAGACAGACCCACAATAAGGGCTATGCAGCGTAGCATTGTGCCTTAAACACAACTGTTGGGGAACACAATTTGATGGGGAAGGTAGCAAGTAGAGAGCCTGGGGTCATACTCCTGAGGGGGTAGGAGGAATAGGGGTTTGTACCGAGCCATCTGGTTGAGTTTGTGAACAGGCAGGGAACTTGGCCTAGCAGTATTGGTATATAGTTGCAAATAGTGCTTGGCCCAGCTCTGGCAGGAGCATCTGAACAAACTGGCAATGTGGGCAAATAAGTGACAGAGTTGGTTCAGTGTTGATAAATGTCAGGTTTATGCTCTTGGAATTTAAAAACATGCAAAACTCATACCCTTATAACGATTAAGTAAGGAAAATCCTTGATGCAAAAGGACCTGGGGGTTCTTGGATAGAATAACTTTGTGCCAATCAGTAGCATAAATGGCCAACAAAGTATTTTCTGTGAATATAGATTCATGGGAGCACAGAATAAATCTCCCCCAAACAAAATTTCCATTTCCATTTCTGGATCACCACTAGTAATGTGTTCTACACAGCGATCCAATAGTAAGTGAAGGGGAAGTTATTTTTGGAATTCTTTCAGCGTGATAGCGCAAATTTGTCGCAAATGACAAATTTTCCTGTGTGCCAGTATCTAAAGCTGATAAAGTTCTGGAGGGTCTCTGTTACAGACAAAAACTGACCAAGTTAGGACCTTCCCCACTCCTCCCCTTCCCCCCCCAAGTAAAGGATCCTGACCTGGAAGTGACAGCCCTGTGATGCGGTGGTGCTCTGGGAGGCCTGTTTCTCTGGTTTAGACTGCACACCCTGCCAGGCCTGGACTTTAGAGTTAACTTATACAGGAAGGGCATAGAGTGTTTGGTTATATAACAGTAGCAGTCCGCACCTGCTAATATTAGAGAAGCTAATAAAACATAGAATTACATTTATATTTACACTTTTTGGTTTATATCCCATTTTAAATGCATAAAGGGGCTTTGACAATAAGAGCTGTGAAGTAGTTGCTTTTCCTGAATTGCTTGCATTGGCAGATATGTCAGAAAGTTTCAAGAAAGGGTTTGGATGTCTTTGTAGCAAATGAGAAAATGCAGGGTTACTTTTTATAGTTCTTGTGCAAACTGATCCAGGGATTGGTCCAATTGCCCTCATAGAGTCAGGAAGACAACCCCCCAAGGGAAATTAGAGAGATAGTCTCAGGGATTTCTCCTTTCTTTGGGTAATCAAGTAGTAGTTTGTCCAGATGAACCTGCCTAAGAGGTTGAATTTTGACTTTTTTTAGCCTCAACTTTGTTTCTATCTTGCTTCTTAATATTGCAAATTGAGTAGACTTGGTTTTACCACCAAACCAATCCTAAGACTGTGTATACCTCTTCTCCATCCATTGCAGTCATGCTAAGCCAAATGGGTAGTGTGGTACCCAAACAGTAATGTACCCAGGTCAAAGCAGAAGGCTGTCAGAGGGAGTGGTGGACAGTAGTTACTATGGATTGTTCAAGAATTTGTAAACAATGAGCAATCGGAACAGCACAGAACCCTGTAATAACTTAATTATTAGAGACATTTTGGCTCAATGCTAAAACATTTAGAGCTATTTATATAAAGTCAATTATATTTGTTGTTGTTACAGTGTATAGTTGCTTTGGAAATTATTCATTCTAAATTTGAGTAAGCTGACATACTGCTAACTCACCTATCTGGTTTTAAAAAAGCGCAAATAAATCTCCTTTTCCACATGTAACTATGTAACTATAAGAGGTGTTAAAAGCAAGTTAAACTCCTAGTGATCTTAAATGAATTGCTTAGCTATGGTTAGCATTTCCTTTCCTAGGAGTCCTGATTGGGTACATACAAATAATTTTTTCTTTTCTAAAGTAATAAGCAAGAAGAATGTTAGTTTTATAATGATTTCCTTGCCTCCAGCCTCCTCCTTGCACACAAGTCCAGTGTGTGGGAGCTAAGAACACCTCTACATTCAAATATATAATAGGGTTCCTAGTCAACTGAAAGCCCAAGAGCAGTAATTTAGGTGGGAGGAATATCTTCATCAGCATACTGCATGCATTAAAGCAGCTTAATCACCTAAATGTATCCTATTAGCAATTGTAGCAGTAAAAAGAACGTGGAAATGTGTTAAAAGAATCTTCAAATATGTTGTTGAGAACAGTCTTGTTATAAGACTATTACAGTGTTTTTTTAATAATTTAGTCTGTCGCTGTTCTGAGGGTGTTGGGGCACACACTATACCGTATTTGCTAAAGCAAGAAAAATCATGGGGAACAAAGGAGCAGCTGTGTTTATTTCTGGTACATTATTGTAGGCTTCTTTATGGTGCCTGTTACTATGTGTAGACTGTTTAAAGGATTATTCTCCTTGAAAGGTCAGATTTATATTTGTGAACGTCTTGTAATTATTAACTTAAACTTTTAGGGTGGTGGAAGATTGGGCACTTGCAGGCTCAGTGGGCAACAAAGCCCCTGAAAATACCTTCCCATCCGTATGTATTGATATTGCTGCTTGTAAAACAAATGAAACATTTTCAATGCATATGACTTAGAAGGTAGTTTTGGGTACATTTTACTATCATCTTTTGAGGCATTGTGCACACATTATATACTGCTAATGGAAAATCTACATAATTGTAACATTTTTTTTAAACAAACAAAGTGAATTTAAAAGTCAATTATTTATTTGGGTAAAGGTATAGTGCTGTGTATTATTAGTAAATAGAATATGAGAAGAACAAAGATACATTTAATAGTGGATATTTTTTTCATATGCCGATTGCACTAGCTAATTATGACATGAAGAGTAAATTTAGCAAGTGCTAAAAAAACATACACCCTGAAATCCTTCCATAGTGACTTCGGTGATTTATAGCGTGTAATGCTTTTATTGTCCATCCTGGTGAGAACTCGAAACCATTACAAATAAATGCTATTAAAATCTAAAAAATGAGAACTCCACAGAATTTGTGCTTCCTTTGTCACAGAATATCTGTATTTGCATAATCTTTTTAACCGTCCAACCACTAATTCCCTAATCTCAAAAACACTTGAAACAACATCTCTTTCTTAATCAATGCCCTCCCTGAAGATGTTTTAACTTGTAAAGTATGACTTGTAACATCAAACAAGTATTTGATTTCAATTAAGTTATTTTGTAAGGGCAAACATTAATTAAGCATACAGATTTTTATTAAATAACTGCTAGTTTCAATGGAACATTTACAGTGGTAGAAAAGAAGTGAAACATACCTCTTACCTGCGTATTTTGAAGCCAGTTCAATTCACTACTGTGCTGGTTACTATATATATATATATATATATACAATATATAATTGTACAAATTGAAGTGGAGCTAACGTACCAGTCTGAAGACCTAGTCCGAACTCACGGACAATACATATAGAAAGAAACAAAAAGGTCCAGACTCATTTAAATGAAAAATGAAAAAATCTTTACTGCATTATGCAGAACAATTGCATTACTTACAACGTTTCGAGGCTCCCACCTCTTTATCAAGTAGCAAGATAAAGAGGTGGGAGCCTTGAAGCGTTGTAAGTAATGCAATTGTTTTGCATAATGCAGTAAAGATTTTTTCTTTTTTCATTTAAATGAGTCTGGACCTTTTTGTTTATATATATATGCGGAGGCAGCCGAAACGTCAGTTGTATGCTGTGGAAATAAATCATCGTTTTTTCCTTCAACTAAGACCTGTGAGTGCGATATCTTTTCTTTGCAATATATATATATATATATATATATATATATATATATATATATATATATATATATATATATAATATATATATATAAAATAGAAAATAATCATCTGTGGCCAGCACACCCTTCAATGTTTCATCAAAAATTTTTTTATTGCAGATATATTGTTAAAACCAACGTTTCGGTCCTTGTTAGGACCTATATATATATGACATCAAAACATTTTTATTCAGTGCATCTGAACGTTTTGGCCCACTTTAGGCCTTTCTCGAGGTTTCTCAACCGAATCGTTGGATGTACAGATGCACTAATTTGGATGTCCCAAATTAAGGGACAGTCATCTCCCATAGACTCAATTTTAATAAAATTATTCAGATTTTTAAGAATGATTTGCTTTTTCTCTATAATAATAATAATAAAACAGAACCTTGTACTTGATTCCAACTAGATAGAATGACTCCTTATTGGAGGCAAAGCCATCCTATTGGGTTTATTTAAATTATTTTTTAGTAGACTAAGGTATAGTTCACCAGAAACTGGAAAAAAAAAATGGTAATTGGGTTATCTCTGTGCCTGCTCCAGCCAACCTTCCTTCATGGATACTTCTTGGAACCCTAGCCTGCATCATTTAAATGTTTGTCTTGTAAAGAAGATCTGTGAAACATTTGCTTTTATTGTTCACATGCTAGAAAAACTAATATTGTATACAACAGCAGGATAGGCTTCCCTTATTTATGTACTCTTACAGAATATAAAAATTACAGGCTTATATACAGGCTAGACTGATTTCATTAGGTTGCTCCACTATATTGCAATCCAGCCTTTAACTGTTGACACACTGTGCTGATTTTCTAGTTGAAGCAAATATGGAAAGATAATTCTAGATCTCACAAGTGTCTCAGCATAAATGTTCTTTGTCTCGCTGCAACCATAGTGAATGATGACTGATACTGAGAACAGCAGCAATATTTGTAAATCATTTTTAATACAATCCCTCAATTTCCAGAAAGGATTAAAACAGTGAGACAGAAAACCTAGTACAAGTTACTCTTTGACTGACCTAAGTATGTATAACTTAATTTATAAAGCGCTACTTATGTACGCAACGCTGTACAGTAGAATACATTATAACAAACAGGGGGTTATTAAGATAATAGATAAATACAAAGTATTGCAATAAACACAAATAAATAAAATATATAGTTGCAATAAGATCTTTTATTTATTTGTGTTTATTTTCTGGATAATGGGTTTCCGGATAAGGGGTCCGATACCTGTACTTTGTATTTATCTATTATCTTAATAACCCCCTGTTTGTATTAATGTATTCTACTGTACAGTGCTGCTAAGTGGATGTTTCTGTATTATCATTGCCCTGATTGTTGCTGAATTTCCATCTATGACTAATCAAATTGCTTAAATATCACTTATCTGCTTTGTGAAGTGACTCTTTTAGTTATTTATTCCAACTAGAAAGTTTGTTTTCTACATATGAACTAATATTACTGCCAAAGAAATTGACATTTTATGCTTGTTATGCTGTTTCTTATATAGAGTTTAACTTTTTACTCTATATGAATTGCTGTGTGATGGATTGCATATGATATTGATTATTTTAAATTAGTAGGCTGGCCAGCCACAGAGAATAATAATAGATTAAAGAGAACCCAGCATATCATTTTTATTATAGTCAATTTCTCAATTTGTTGTATCGGTTGAGGTTGTATTGCAGTTTTTACATGAAAACTATCATTTTATCATTTGCATTTAACTTCCCCAAACAAGAGGGCAAACTGGCAAATGTTGATCTATGATCTGTGCTTGAATTCAAGGATACAAACTATTATCAGTTATAAAAACGTCTGTTCTGAAGACTTGTTTTCTTTTTTTCTTTTTGGTGGTAGTTTTTGATTTTGGAAAAGATATCCTAAACATTCTGAAAACTATACCACACTTTAACAAAACTACTAGTAGCTAAGACATATTCAGTTATTTTTACTTTTCAGTAATTCACGTTTCTCAGCCAGAATAAACAGGTTGATGGAACACAGGGAGATTGGTCACCTGTGATAAGTCTCTTCTACTGGGCAACTGATCTTGTGAAAATGCTTTCCTGCCACAATACGTAAATGGCCGGGGGGAAAACATGCACGTTTCGGATAAATGAAAACTTAACTCTAGAGTGCCCTCTTCTGTTTTAGACTTGCCAGAATAGGTCTTATGGGAAAGAGAAAAAATAATAGCCTAATGCAGCAAAGCTAATAGCACTATTACCTCTATTAACATTAAGTAGTAACCACCAACACATGCATTTGTTAACAGTGAAATCACATTCAAGTAAAGTGTTAACCATTCAATAACAACACTCAATGTGTTGACTTATGTGACCGTGCCCTTATCCAGCTGTGCTTCTACTTACAGACCAAATTTGGTCATGGAGCATTCAACAAGATCTCTTTGGTAGAACTACAACTCTCCACTCCTATGTTCCTTTCTTATTACTGCTGCAGGACAGATATACAATATGTTCTATAATGTTAGAAAAAATACCTAATTTATCTCATAAATACTGTGACATGCTGACTGCAGGCATGCAGAGTATCTGGAGCATAGAAGACAGGGACACAACACGGGACATCATGTTTCTTTCACAACAAAATGGTGAGTTCATAAACCATTCATCAAACATGGTTATGATTTGTCCCTGCTTCAGGGCTCTCACCTTCCAGGGTAACTCTTACAGTCTGGAACCTTTTCCCGGGGCTTCTCACCATCCCCAATGGCTTTCGCACATCCACGGTGACTCTCACACTTGTGAACACTCTGGGCTACTCACTCAGCCCTGCTGTCTCTCAGCTCCTGGGATACCAGCTCACCAGCTTCCGGCACACTTAGGCTTCTCACCAAGCCTCAACATTCTGGCACTCAAACACGTGGTCACAGCTCCCTCTGCTCCTTGGCAGGCAGCACCCCCAGTGGCAGGCAGCAACCCCAGCCCCTCTGGGAGTTCCTCACACAGTCAGGCAACCTTCCTGCCCTGTGCCCTGCTCTGAGAGACCTTTCTGTGTGACTTCTGGCACTTCTCTGGGTGACTCCTCACTTGGTTACCACTCCCTCTGCTCCTTGCAGTGGCAGGTGTTACCCCCAGCTCCTCTGGGAGTTCCTAACACCGGCAGGCAGCCTTCCTGCACTGTGCCCTGCTTTGAGAGTGAACCCCTCCGAGTCCCCAACCTTAAACGCCAATCACCTATCTGTGCAATCCCACAGCCATTTTATTTGCTGCTCACATTCAGCCTAATCAGGCAGCTACTTACAGCTGGCCAAATCAACATACTAAACTGGAGTATGGAATGGAGGACCTATCCTATTAACCCTCCATTTACTCCAGGATTCATTTATATGGCTTTTCTAATCCATTTCCATGAATAACAGCATGGACAGTGAACAGTGAACAGTGTTCGTACTGCTTGTATCTCTCACAATACTTAATTGGGGTTTAGTAAATGGGCCAGTTGATTTGAAAGTGATTTCACTGTTAACAAATGCATGTGTTAGTGGTCACTACATTTGTAAGACACAATAGAGGGTGTAATAGTATAATTTGTTTTACTTATTCTGTCTAAAACAGAAGAGGGCACTTTAATTAAGTATGTATTTATCTGAACCATTGCACAAGGTATCTGGAGTGTGGTGTATATTTTTATCACATCTATTAAATTTACCATATATTCACAAGGAAACTTTGGGTGACTCAAAAAACCTCAAAAAACTAGGCAACAAATATTTTCTTCCCACCACGATCTACATTATTGCTGGTGGCGAGCATTTTCGGGTGATTTGTCACCTCTGGTAGCACATATTAATCACAAGCAGCAAATCTCCTTGTGTGCCATGGTCCTAGGTGTATACTGATTTCTATTATGTCCTTGTTTGGGTATTATGAATTTGTGGATGACAGCAGTACAGTCATTCTTAAGGATCCTTCAATGTCATAGAGATATTAGAGAGGTTAATGGAATCCTAGAACTCAATAGAAAAACTTCACAAAATGTGTTTCTCAATAAGTAATCTGCATTTATGTCTGCCTAGCTCCAAACTGTTACATAAGCATTAGTTTCACCGGTTCTTAGTAGCAGCAGAGTCATTATTTTTCGATTTACAAGCATTAAATATTTTAATTTAATGCCTTGGCTCTCTTGTAAATCATCCACTTAATTATATGATAATTAGTCAAATGAAAGACATACAGCTGCTGCTGCCATTTATTCTTCTAGGAATCTGTAGCTTTGTTTCTAATCATCTTCCAACTTTTTTGAACTAAGAAAAAAAAATTATACATAATATACACTGGAAAGCTGTAAACAGGCTTCACATGCAGTTCCTGACCTTTGAAATTACATAGAAACAGATTCAGAATCCAACATTTATCTATGTACTTTGCTTGTATTCATTTAATTATCGATTTGTCAAGTTTTAGCATAACGCTAAGACTTGTGATTCAGTCAAACTTCGATACCAAGATATGCAGACAGGCCACATAAGCTTAAAGGGGACACCTAAATAAATAATTCCAAATTCTTTTCTGTTGTGTTTCTTGGCGTGCCTTCGCCTAGGGTAGGGACAGATGGAACTGTAACACCCCTCCCTGGGAACTCTGTACTGTCCTCCTTGAAGTGGGACATCCTACAACTCCCAGTACCTTGCCCTCCTTGGGGTAACTGCTTACCCCAGGCAGTTGAAGATCCACACTGTGAAGAATTGATCAGGACACTGGCAGTGATGGTTAACCAAATGAACTCCTTTATTACTTGCAGACAGGTTATTCAGGGTATCACATGCAATTCAGGTACTTTCTTCCTTCCCTCTGGGAGAACCTCTCTCTCAGGCCTATTCCCGGTACTCCCGCCAGAAGACCCTCTTTGGGAGTCCCCACAATGTGGTCCTGTTGCTCCACCTGAGCTGCCACTTATTTCCCTGAACTCCAGCGATGGATTGCTGGGGGATCTTAACCCCGCTACCTCCTGGTGGGGCTGTAGAGTGAACTCTACAAATCTCCTGAACTATAAAACTGCAGCCTGTAGCTACCCTCTGTAAGAGGTTGGGTTCCAGGACTAAAACCACACAGAGTGTATGCATCATCCCTTTTTATACTGTTAGCACATCTAGTGGTTGCTGTTAACTTGCAGGGAAACTCCCTTTTAGCACATAAACATCTAGGACCACCTTTAGGTGTCCAAATCCCATGAGGCCACCCTCTATTGCCTGTCTAAATGGGAACCCACCTAAGCGGCCCAAATCTGGGGATTCCTACATAAATAATATAAATCATGTTTTCCTCAGTCTTGGAATTGCGCAATCACAGCAAGCAGGCAGGTGCCATTTTGTGGGCACTGTTATTAGGGTTGCCACCTGTCTGGTTTTGACCTGGACAACCTGGTTTTCAGAGGGGCTGCCCTGGTCAAAACCTCCTGCCCGGTTTCCCTAATTAGGAAAACCTGGCAGGACATTGACTGATCGCCACGCCATATCCCCATCCCCCTTTCATCACAGTCCCGCCTCCTCTCTGCCCTGCAACATCATGGCCCTGCCTCCTCCCGCCCCGCCATGACATCACCCCTTCCTGGCTTTCTTAGCCAGCACAGGTGCCAACCCTAATTGCTATTAAGACAAACTTTGCCTCATGCCAATATTTTGTTTGTGCCAGAATGGGGGACCTGATGCACATACCCAGGCTAAACAATCAAATGGTGAGAAAGGAGGGGAAGATGAGTGCTGAATGGCAAGTGAAAGTAATTGTCTGCCCCACCTCTATGCCTAAGGCATTGAGGCAGTGTAGGCAATATATGATTGACAGCTGGGATTTTTAAATGCCCTTATAATGGGTATGGATATGTTATTAAAAAGGGAACTTGGGTTTCATTTATTCTTATGTCTTGGTGACAGGTGCTTTAAGGTAGCTATATCTTTACCCTCATATGCGCAGCTAAAGTATACAATTTATGGTTACATTTGTAGTTTTGATGATCGAATCACAATGGAAAAGATTAACAGCAAAATTGGGAAAATTAAGGCTGCCATCACACAGAGCTGATTCTTGGCCTGTGGATAAATGCAGGCTAAGATTAACACCTTACCTTCAGATCAGCTTTTGGGTGTGCCTGCATCTGGACCCTAAACAGCTACATTGACTATATCAAAATGTATAAAGCTTTTAGATGAAAAGCTTTCTACTTTTTGAAAATTGTATTTAGTAGTCCAAAATAATAAGTTTCAATAACTTATTTTATAAATAATATATTAAAGCCAAGGTGTTGGCTTTATGGAGCAAGTATTCAATAGTCCAGCCAGGTTTTGTGGAAAAGGCTAGAAAAAGTTAAACCATGCATGCAGACAAATTTTAGACTAACTTACAGCAGCTGTGGAGTCATGCTGATAGATTAAAAGCAGCTCCCAGACCTAGACTGAAGCACATTAGCTTTCCTGCTGGGTAATGCTAGGGAGAGGCCTAAGCAGCTGTCATTTAGGCCAAGTTTCCAACCAAAAAAATAGAAAAGAACTAGTGAAAAAAGTATAAATAAAAAATAAATTATTTTTACTAAAGTGTATCTTAGAAAATTGATCTTTGTTTACCTGCATCTCTTTAAATCCCAGATAATTTATAATGTACATATTTATATAAATAGTGAAGAGAGAAATGTTAAAATCTCGCACCAGTGTTAAATAAAAAGGTTGCTTATTTATTTTGTTAAAACTCAGGTTTACTGCTAGTGCCACATGGGTGACAAACAGCGCCGGATTTCAAATCCGGGCGCCCCTAGGCCGCCCCCTATTCCCCCCTGCGCATGCGCGAACAAAACCACCTCCCACCAGCCGCGCCGACGCAAGCGCGCATGCGCGGACATTTAAACTCCCATAAGGAGCGCTGGGGAGAAATCCCCAGCGCTCCGTATGGGAGCAAAATGTTAGAATTTTTGTGAGGCGGGGCGGCATGCCGCCCCTAAGTTTCTGCCGCCCTAAGCCCGGGCCTTTGTGGCCTTGCCACAAATCCGAGCCTGGTGACAAATGTTACCAGTTTCTTCCTCTTTAAAGGTAGAAATTCATAGGCCAATAAAAGCTGCCAATTTGTTCCATCCAAACCAAGTCGGCAGCTTATTCACCCCTCCAATGGACCTGCCAGTCCAATATTTTTTTTAATGGCCTGCGTTTAACCCACTTTGATCATTTGGCCTTTGGATCAGTCTAATATCCCCCCATATCAGGAAAAGGTCGCAAAACGTGTGGATCTTAAAATGTTTGGGCAGCTTAAAGATACACTGTCATGGGAATACATGTCAAAATGCATTAGTTAATAGGTATTCTTCAGTAATTCTTCTGAATTAGTATCCATTTCTCAAAAATGCAAACATACCATTTTGTTCTATTCAATTTTATAATTGGGGCTAGAAATATTCTTAATTTCCCAGGGTTCTACAGTCATGTGACTTGTGCTCTGGTAAACTTCCCTTTTTAAAAATATGAATAACATAAGCTTTCTTTCAATCCATAGGTACCATACCAGATGAAATCAAGTTTGAGAATATAAGAAATAGAGGCCTCGCTAACACTTAACTAAGCTATTTCGAGGGTGAAATTCCACTGGTGCGACATTAATTTTGAGTAAACCGTTAAGACACACAGGGTATTTGCTCTGTTTCTCTCACCACGCTTCCTACGCAACTCCGTGTACCTGCACTGAAACGTGAGTGACTATGGAGTAGAGGACAGCCCCAAAATGCATGCTTTCACATTTTTTGGGCTGCTTTATGCTCCATTTTGTGTATCACCACTCAGGCAGAAGATGTACTTTTCAGTGCTGTTTGATGGTCTAACATATCTATACAAGTCAACCTATAAAGCAAATACACTTTCACTATTAATGGGTATAAGCCCTAGTATTTTACTCAAAACAAATTATCCAGTCTCTATGAGATAAATTAACCACTGTTTGATGTTCAGGTTACTGTCACTTTGTAACTTTGTGCTTTTTGCAAGCACACTGTTCATTTTTATTCCCTTGCTGGAACTTCTATTTCTCTTGGCAACGTTGTACTGGAATCTTAGCATCTGAACAGAAATCACTATGTGAACTTTTAACCGAAGATGAAGCTTAATGTGGTCTTTCCATACTGGTCACGCTCTTGTGGCCCCTGGGCCAGAAATTGGATAATAACGAGGGCTTGTGGAGGCTTGCGGGGGAAGATTTTCAAAACTGATAGATATCTGACCTGGCCAGATATTTGTCTGGTAGAACCAGTTTTTACTGCACAGCATTTGCCGATGTATTTGTTGGATAGCCAACAAAAGATGAGAATGTAGAGGCCCTTAAAATCCATAGAACACAGGTTAGAGGTCATGTACCATTCCTTTATATAAATATTGTCATTTTAACACAATATAGGTGACATGGAAATCCACATTCTGCAAGGAGTTTGCTTCACCTTCAGGTATTCTACAAGTCGAGTATAATAATTTACATCAACTGAATGTTTGAATCCACCCAGGTGCAGGCGCACTCAGCCAATATTCACCAATAAATGCCTTATGTTTGCCAAACACAAGGTATTTATTGGTGAATATTGGCCATGTGTGCCTGCATCCCGGTGGATTCAGTGCTTCCTGGGGCAGGTATCACTAGAAGGGGGCAGATTGTTAGCCTGCGCTGATCCACAGGCTAACAATCCCCTCTGTGTGCCCTTGCTTTAAGACCAGATATAGAACAGCTTTGCTTACTGTAAATAATACAATTCGTTAAGTAGAGCTAGGCATACCACATCAATTGACGGTTTGTATGAACAAATATGATAGTATTTAATGTTATAGTGGGCATATGTTAGTTGAATGTGGGAAATTGCTGTTGCAGGGCATTCTCTTGAGGATATAACAAACTGATTATAAAGTAGGTATAATCTGTGAGGAGACCAGTAAGGTTAACAATACAGCATATAGGTTATATAATTGAAGGTGGAATGTTTGCTACTGGTCTAATCATTAAGTCAACCAATCTGCAGGTAGCATTTACTGGTCACTTGCTTAATCGCAGGCATCTTATTTGTTGTTATGAGCTAATACGCCTTGGCCAACATAGTAACTTTTATTACATAAAAAGCATTAATTGCTAACCACATTCAAATTGGTGTGTTTTTGTTATGAGAGTTATGGACGTTATAACAGTCCATAAGTGATAACAGTAGAGCAAAACTATCAATTGGTTACAATATGTAGTGCACACTAGTAGAGGAATACGGATTTGTCTTAATGAGCACAACAACTGTATACAACTTGTGTAACTGATGTGGACAAAAAGGAGAAAAATTAACAAAATCAGGAATTTCCAGTTATTTTGCATCTATATTGATGTTAACTTTACTATATGAATTTTTTTCCATGCCTGTTAGGGATGCACCAAATCCTGTGTTCTGTTTGAGAGTCATCTGAATCCCCACCCTTTTTTGAAGGGATCATATTGAACTGTAGCTTGACTTCGGGTCCAAACTGAATCCAAACCATAATATGTGTTTTGCACCACAGGATAACTTGCATGGTGCAATATTTAGGGATTTTTTTTCTCATTTATGCAGATTCAGTTCAGTAGTTAGACAGTGGATTTGATTTGGTGTATGCCAGGTTTCTTGTGCAGGTAATGAAATGTAATAAATTTAATAAAATATAATGGATTTTTTTGTATCACCCTCAATGTGAAAAACCACCTACGCTGCTCCGAATGAAAGTTCCGTTCCTCTTATCTAAAGGGGTGGCCTCTGGTGCGCTGATTGTTTTTATGGGAAAAAATTACACCCCCTGTTTATAATCCCCTCAAATGTATTTGTAAAGAGTAATCATGTCCTCTTGCATGCGCCTTTTTTCCAGAGAAAACAACCCCCAACCTTGACAGTCTAACCTCATAGTTTAAATCTTCCACCCCCTTTACCAGATTAGTTGCATGTCTCTACATTCCAACTTATTTATATCCTTCTTAAGGACTGGAGCCCAAAAGTACACTGCATACTCAAGGCCTTACCAGAGACATATAAAGAGGCAAAAGTATGTTTTCATCCCTTGAGGAATGTTTTATGTAAGACAGCACTTTATTTGCTTTACTAGCCCTTGAATGACACTGCCTGGAACTGGACAACTTGTTATCTACAAGAATCCCCAGATCTTTTTAATTAAGGGTTCCCCCAAAACACTAGCATTTAGTGTATAACTTGCATTTATTTATTTCTACCAAAGTGCATAACTTTGCACTTTTCAACATTGAACCTCATTTTCCATTTTGCTGCCCAGTTTTTCAATTTTATCAAATCGTTCTGAAAAGCGGCAACATCCTGCATGGAGGTTAGTTTTGCACAATTTAATATCATCAGCTAAAATAGAAACAGTACTTTCTATGCCCTCCTCCAGGTAATTAATAAACAAGTTAAAAAGCAAAGGACCATGACTGACTTCTGCCTTGCTCCACTAACAGCACCCAATTAGAAAATGTTCAATTTACCATCACTCTTTGTAATCTATCCTTCTATATCCAAGTATTAATATTATGTTCCAGGTCAATATTCTGAAATGTTATCATTAAATTTCTGTGCGGTACTGTATCAAATGCTTTAACAAAGTCCGAGTAGATGATATCCACTGCCATTCCAGCGTCAAGGTTACTGCTCACCTCTTCATAAAAGGCAATTAAATTAGTTTGGCAAGATCTGTTACGCATAAAACCATGCTGGCACAAACTTATAGTATTGTGATTTGCAATGTATTCAAGTATCCTATCCCTCATTACCCCTTCCAAAAGCTTTCCTACCACTAATGTCAGACTAACAGGCTTGTAGTTTTCAGGCTGAGAACAGGATCCCTTTTTTGAATAATGGAACAACATTAGCAATTCGTCAGTCCCTCTGCACCATGCCAGACCTCAAATCTGAATCCTGAAAAAGTAAATGAAGAGGTTTGGTGATTACAGAGCTAAGCTCGTTTAATACCCTGGGAGGAATACCATCTGGTCCTGGACCTTTGTTTACATGTTCAAGTCTCTTGTGAATTTCCTCCTGAGTGACCCATGCATCAGTATTTATATTACTAAAATTGGGTCTATTAAAACGGAAGCCTTGCTTAGCTGGTTTCTCAACAAAGTGACCCTCCTGCTATAATAAGGGCCCCACCCCTTCTTGCTTCATTTTTTTTTTTTTTTTACTATTTACATATTTAATTGCTGCAATACCCATTTCCATTTCTATTTGCCTGATAGCTTTATTTGATTCCTTGTACCTGATGAAAGTTTCTGCTGTCCTAGCTATTTGAATGCATTAGAAACACGTTAATTCTTACCAACCTCAAAACTAACACTTTTATTCAACCATAAAGGTTTGGCTTTCCGATGTCTTTCCTTGCTTACAAGGGGAATATACTGACTTGTGTACTTGTTAAGCAATATTTTAAAGATATTCCATTGTTCTTCTGTGTTTAACCCCGTGAAAAGCCTTTCCCAGTTGATACAGTGTAGAGATGCAATTATACAGGTATGGGACCCATTATCCAGAATGCTCGGGACCAAGGGTATTCCGGATAAGGGGTCTTTCCGTAATTTGGATCTCAGTAACTTAAGTCTACTAAAAAATCAATAAAACATTAATTAAACCCAATAGGATTGTTTTGCATCCAATAAGGATTAATTATATCTTAGTTGGGATCAATCAAAAGGTTCTGTTTTATTTATACATAGAAAAAGGAAATCAGTTTTAAAATTCTGAATTATTTGATTAAAATGGAATCTATGGGAGACATGCATGCTGTAATTCGGAGCTTTCTGGATAACGGGTTTCCGGATAAGGGGTCCGATACCTGTACTGGCAAAGTCTGCATGTCTAAAATGTAGTGTTTTATTTACACTCTTAGAGAGCTGTCTCTGCAGCAATATTTCAAAACCTTTCCGCGGGACAGTCCCGGTTTTTATAGCGCATACCGCTGTCCTGGATAGTTCAATGAATGTCCCGCATTTCCGTAATAGATTATTCCGTAATAGATTAATAGATCAAGCACAGCGGGATGCGCTGGCTATAGCTGGCCGCTCCGGCTTCTTCTGTGGCTCTGCTTCTTGTGCGGCGGCGACAGGCCCTTTTATAGGGTTGCGCCCCGTGCGTACGTGTGACGTCATTATGCACAGGGCGCAACCTTACAAAAGGGCCTGTCACCGCCGCAGAAGGAGCGTGTATGGGGGCAATTGGGGGTACTTACTATGGGGGCATTGTGTATGGGGGGTACTGTCTATGGGGGCTATTGGGGGCATTGTGTATGGGGGGCACTTTCTATGGGGGTTACTGTCTATGGGGGGTACTGTCTATGGGGGGTACTGTCTATGGGGGGTACTGTCTATAAATAAATCTTTTTGTCCCTCTTTTCATTTTTCAAATATTGGGAGGTATGGTTCAGTATTATTAGATATCACCCAATTACTCCAGTCAAATGTCTGAATAATTTTAGTAATAATAATAGTTCCCCATAATAACAACTTGATCGAGTTGTGAGGCCTCCTCCATTTGCAATAACAGCTGGACCTCATCCCCCTCACTTATACAGGGTGGTTTATAGCATACACCAAAGATAATTTTCTTTGTAACCTTAAAGGAACAGTAACACCAAAAAATGTATATATTTTAAAGAAATTAAACTATAATGTACTTCTGCCCTGCAATGGTAAAAATTGTATGTTTGCTTCCGAAACATTACTAGAGTTTATATAAACCCTGGTGTGTAGCCATAGGGGAAGCCATTCAAAAGAAGAAAAGGCACAGGTTATATAGCAGCTAACAGATAAACCCTGTAGAATACAATGGTGTCTTATCTGTTATTTGCTATGTAACCTGTGCCTTTTCTCCTTTTTTCCAGCTTGAATGGCTGCCCCCATGGCTACTAAGCAGAGTATTTATATAAATTATAGTAGTGTTCCTGAAGCAAACACCCAAGTTTTACCATTGCAGGGCAACAGTACGTTATATTTGAATTACTCATTTTTTGGTGTTACTGTTCCTTTAAGCCCTGCTGAAAATTCTACCCAAAGGGATTCCACACCCTCCCTGTTGTTGACTCTGGTAATTTCTTTAGCACATGGCTTTAACTCTGGCTTTACAAAAAGATAAACCTATCCACCCTTTTTAATCCTTCTGTCTCTCCTAAAAAGGGTGTAACCATTTAAATTCACAGCCCATTCACATGTTTCATTCCATCAGGTCTCAGTGATACCAATTAAATCATAATTTTCAGTACATGCAATAGACTTCAACTCCTGACGAACCCCATGCATTAGCCAGCATGCAACAAGGTTACTATTTTTCCTTCTGATATTTACATTATGCAACAGAGAGTTAGATCTAAGGTTACTATTAGGCTGTTTTTTTATATAACAGAGGAATCACCTTAGCACCTTTTAACCATTGTGCTTTGTGATTTGTTCTTACTTCTCCTAAACCTATAAGGAGAAGACTATATCTGTAGCCTAATGTTTTTTTTCACCCTATGAGATTTTCCAGACACTATTGATCAGGGAGCCCTTTGTTTTGGTGAAAAAAAAAGTTTGGAAAGGATTTCCTGCTTAGGTTTCCTATTATTTACAGTGATAAACAGCACCAACATGTCAAAGAATGTGAAGCTGCTTGACTTTAGACTAAAAGATATACAGGTATGGGGCCTGTTACACAGAATGCTTGGGACCTGGGCTTTTCTAAATAAGACATCTTTCTGGAATTTGGATCTTCATACCTTAAGCCAAGAGGATTGTTATGCTCCCAATAAGGATTAATTATATCTTATTTTGGTACAAGGTACTGTTTCATTATTACAGAGAAAAAGGGAATCATTTTTTTTTTTTTTTTAAATAAATGTGTCTATGGGAGATATGTTCACCTATATATTGTTACTCTTAAATTGTGCCTTTTTATCAAAAGGCATATTTTCAAAGGAGGTGTGAATGACTAAAGATTGCTATGAGAAGGGGTTACATTTTTTTATCTTGCTTGTCTTATGTTGGTTAAAATGATCACTTTATTGAATAGTTGTAGTTATTTGTTCCTCAGTCTTTTATGAAAACTAGTCAGTTAAAAGCCATTGGAAAGAAAAAAGGGAAACAAAGCCTTGCATTGTATGAAGCATAGATAAACCAATTACTGCTATTCCTTTGTGTGCTGAATGAGTCCAGAGTCCAAGTCTAGCCATCTTTTGCATGAATAGTGTTCTGCTGGCATGGATTAGGTAGGCAAACAGAATATGTGACTAATACCTTACTCCGTTTCTTTACAGTACTCGTCTATGCATATGTATGACGTGTCTTACAGGAAAGCAAAACACATTAAAGGATGAGTTAGTAGCAGTAAAACTTACAGTAAATAGTAATAGTCCGTAAAATAGTAAATAATAATACAGTGTTGAACTGTGGGTCTTCCTATTGGTAGTGACCCTACAACAAAGAAAATTAACCTTTGTAATTTGTTATCCAACGCCCGCTTTACTAATACTGTCAACCACCAGTTAGTGTTTTGGCATTAAAGGATAGTGCACTGTATGTTTGGAAGAGACATACTATTTTCTAGTGCAGTAACTATGGCTGTACATCCCCAAGCCAGCTGATGTTTAATTTTTGTTCTAGCTATTATGCAAGATGTGCATTTCAAATGTATACAGACAATCTTTAATCAATCCACAAATGCCCTAAGGAAGTCAGCAACTAAAGGCAACACTGTATTTTTAGACTATTGCCCTTAAAATAACAGTCAGTATATGTGGTGTGTGCAGTTCCAGCAACAGTGGCAGTTAGAATCATGCTGTGATAATTGTACCAAATGCATATTGTGGTGTACGTCAAAAGCACTTTTAGCTGGTTAAATAGTCATTATTTACTAAATAAAAAGGGACTGCATTTGTGTGCAGTGTGCTATGCTTGCATAGTCTCCCTGCTTTTTAAAAAACTATAATACCTGCCACTCCTCTGTATAATATCTTGTACACCGTTTTTCTGTGTACATCACTTTAAATTGTGAATTTATACACAGAGTCAGCCATCTTTAATGGAAATTGCAAATATTTTATAGCACTGAGACCTTGTAAATACAACAAGGCATATAATTACAAATGTAAAAGCTAATTCCAGGCAGAAATGCATCTACATATAATTTTTTACTGTTAGGTTCGCAGTAAGTGGTAATTCTACTTTAATCCTTTCCCCTTCTGAAAGTTCATTGGTGGGTGGTAGCATTTGGTTTCCCTGAGCTTATGAGAATTCATATGCCTGTAATAGCACCAAAGCACTGCAGGGTCCCAGTTACTAATAAAGTAATCGCCCACCATGGAGCCCCCCCTGAAGAGCTGAGGTCTGAAAGGACTCAGTGGGAGAGATTCCATTCTTTCAGCTTTTCAGATGCTCGTCTGGCCTCATGAGGTGACTGGATCATGTTTGCCAATGGCTGATGTAAGTGCTTGTGGGAAGGTGAAATTTCTTTTCTTTAAATAACCCTACTTTATGTAAAGCCATATAAGAAGGACAAAAAAGCAATTTTAGTTCTGTTAAATATCCACTGGGAAAAAAACTGTACATACCTTTCAGATTTGCAACACTTCAAATAAATTTGTAAAGCCAGTATGACCTCAGAAAAGAGAGGCCTGAGCCACACTCAGATCTATTTCCTTACACTATGTCTGTAATAGAAAGATGCTTGGATTGTTTGTCTTCTTGTAACACAGCTGGAATAATTTACAAGTTGTTTCTGGGTAATTCCTCTATGGGCTAAACTCCACAAGCTTTTTCGATTAGGTTTTGTTGGTCAGATTTATCTGATTCTCCATGCAACACCCACAACAGCATGAGATTTTGTAGGGTCCGGTAATGTAAAGTCAGATAAGAGTTGGATGGTGGTTTTTGTTTATGTATCTAGATCTGACAGTCAATGTATTTCAAAGCAAAACAAAAAAATCACTCTGACGGAATTTGACTTTATTGTGTCAGATGCGGACACAGTATGCCCTGTTTGCATCTAACTGGCTCCTTACATAGTAACATAGTAAGTTAGGTTGAAAAAAGACATACGTCCATCACGTGCAACCATAATGCCTATATATAACCTGCCTAACCTCTAGTTGATCCAGAGGAAGGCAAAAAACCCCATCTGAAGCCTCCCTAATTTGCCGCAGAGGGGAAAAAATTTCTTCCTGACTCCAAGAAATCAGATGGTAAAAGTTACATGTAGTTTACACATGAAATTTTTATATCAGTCCCATTATATTTTGTCCCAGTGAATACATCTGGCTTGTTGAATGCATTTTGTCGATCCTACACCACCCGACAAAATCGCTTGTGAAGCCTGTCTGCCTTATAGAAGCCTGCCTGTTGTCTGTTTATAATTTTTAAAGTTAGCAGAGCCAATACAATATTCTATTGTCTTCAGCATAAAGATGTAAATTGTAAACTTTTAGCAAATTGTTTGTTACACCCAAGGCTGGAGCAGGTCACAGCACAAAAATGCAACTGACCTATTTTTACTACAGAAGTACAGTCTCCTTAGGATTAAAGGGAAAAAATACCTCTCTATGAAAATACTCTCACTAAAAGTGAGTGAGTGGAACGTCTGTGAGCCTAAGTGGCATTGAGAAAGGTTTTCTGTTCATTGTTCCTATATTGGGTTGGAAAGCCTACAAGAAAAGTCTTCTGAAGACAAGGGTTCCGAACCTCACCTTAAAAATTTTATAACTAAATGCCAATCATTTACATGAAAAACCCTTTGCTCTGCATTTTTTTGTCACTCATTTATAAAGTATGGGTTAATAGACGTGAAGAAAAATTTGCAAACACACCTTAGCCCAAACATTATTTAGATGTTGTCAAGCATTGTGCCGGTTTACATCTTACTAATGAAACTTATGTCTTGCAGTCACTTACAATAGGAGTCTAAGGGACTAAGTTATGTATGTATGTATGTATGTATATCTTTATTTATAAAGCGCTACTTATGTACGCAGCGCTGTACAGTAGAATACATTAATACAAACGGGGTTAAAGATAATGGATAAATACAAAGTACAACAATAAATACAAATAAATACAAGGTACAGTTGCAATAAGAGTCAGAAACCAGATGAACGAGGTCCCTGCCCCGTAGAGCTTACAATCTATATGGGAGGGGTAACTAACAGACACAAATGGGCAAATGTAAGTGCTGTAGGTCACAGTGGGTGACACTACAATATAAGTGCCAGTTCCCAGATCAGGTGCTGGGTGAGTGCTCCAAAAGGGTAGTCTTTAAGTTTAGATTTAAAAAGACTGAGGGAGGATTCTCTCCGGAGGACATCGGGGAGTGCATTCCAATGTAAGGGGCAGCAAGGCAGAAAGGTTTAAGGTGGGAAACAGCAGTAGGAGTGGGGGGCGTAACCAAACGGTTGCTCTGCGAGGAACGAAGGAGTCGGCCAGGAACATACGGAGACAGGGAAGAGATGTAGTGAGGGGCAGAGGAATGGAGGGCTTTGAAGGTTAAGAGAAGGAGTTTGTACACTATTCTTTGTTTAATAGGAAGCCACGATAAGGCCTTTAGCAGGGGAAGGGCCTGAACTCTCCTGGATGAGAGGAGGAGAATTCTGGCAGCAGTGTTTAATATAGACTGTAGGGGGGAAAGATGGGAGTTAGGGAGGCCGGTTATCAGCAGGTTACAGTAGTCAAGTCGGGATAGGATGAGCGCGTGCATGAGCAGCCTAGCTGTTACAGTAGAAAGAAAGGGACGGATTTTGGCAATATTGCGTAAGAAAAAGTGACAGGTTTTGACAGTGGTGTTAGTATGGTCAGAGAAGGAGAGACTGGAGTCAAAGTACGATCGCTTCCGAATACAAAAAAATAATATTTTTTTAAAGTTTACAACTTTTTCATTAATTTTTATAACTTTTTCGTACTTTCGCATCAAAAAGCGCAACATTTTGTGCAACAAAATTGTATTTGTCGCCCAGAGTACGAAAGTTTTGCATTCATTCAAGCTCTGGTATGGCGACTTTCCTTTGGCAAGCTTGGAGCTGCAGAGTGCCATTGAGTCCTATGGGAGGCTTCCAAAAACATGCACAGGAGGATCAAAGTCAGAAAGGTTTTCCCGCCATTTACGGTCGTTCGGATGCAAAAATTTTGTGACTTTCGGATCGCCAATACGATATTATTGTGACTAATACTATTTTTTCGTAAGCATTTTCGTGATATTTGCGACCATCAGAAATTATTGTATCTAATCCGAATTTTACCCATTTCGGGATTCAAACTCGTTCTTTGATGAATCGGCTGCTTAGAGTAGCTTTACTTTTTTTTTTAATAAGTTGTTGAAGTGACTTTGAGTTTACAGAAAACTCAAACAGAATGTTTTTGGCTAAGGGCCTTGGTTTTACTATGAGCTGGTTTGAGCTAGTGATGACATTATTTAGCATATTGTGGAAGAGTGACCACTGGCCACATTTAAAACATTGCATATTAAAATGAGTAGGAGGCAGGATGTGGTTTCTGCACATTTCAAGGCTGCCTAATATTGCTGAATTAAGACTAAACTCCAATAATGACATCTTGCCTTATGGTACTAAATCAAAATTATACATCTAACACAAAACATGGTTATGTTGAAGACATTTATTAGCAGTAAAGAATACTACTATTTTGCAAGTGGTTTTTGTACATTGACATGTACCTCATAAATATTCTTGTAGATCACTTAGGTTGTATGCTGCAGTGCACCAAGGAAATGCAGCACTTGTAATATACTTGAAAAGAGACCTAACTCTAGCTTGAGGACCTTGAGCAGAACAGACCTCAGAGACCCCCAACAGAGGAGCAGAAACTGAATACATATTCCTCCTTAGCCACACCTATTTAATCATATGTAACCTAGACCTAACAGTAAAGCCTTTTGATTTCACAGGGTGGCTGTTATCCAACTGAGATAGGGGATGGAAAAGAGCCTATGCTTGATTTCATACTAAGGAAAGTTTGAAGTCCCAGCTTTACCACTGATCGGGTTGATTCTAATAGCAGTAAATTTTGCCAGGCAATGTCTGCTGTTCTTGTAACTTAATGGCCTATTTATTATGCTGTGTGAAATGATTAAGATCAGAAAAACTATGTAAAATAAATTGATAATCTATCAAGGGGTGTGTGTTATTTTATGCCACCCAATCTCTGGGTTTGATGTCATTATTTTAACACTACAGACCTCACTGCTGCTTCTATTTACATCGGATTATGGGAGGTGCACAATCACTAAAAATAAACACACATTGTATGCTTTTTTTTATGCTGCGATGCCTGGTGATGCGTGGTGTATTTGGTCACCAATTTTTAGACTGCATGGTAAACAGACTCTGAGTGTTCAGTATCCGTTAGAATGGCAGAGCAGTAGCTTCTAAGAGAGACTAAGCTGAATATACCTTTTGTGTATCCTCTATTCAGGGCTATAAAATCTTTCTATTACAACCATATACTTTCTATTTCTTCCCTTTCCAGTCTTTTCTCTAATGTTGCAGTTGATAGTGATTTACCCTACATGGGAATATTCCTGAAGAACTTCTGACATTTGAATGTTTAAAGGTTTTACAAAATTTTTTTTTTTTGAAGATTAATGCAAACTATAAAATCGGTTCTAGATTTGCCAAATGAAGCAGTTAAAACCAGTTTTATAACTAACGCTCTAACGCTTGAAAAAAAAGGTTGCCAACTTCTTTTGATCTTGTGGGCTTTATGTTTACAGGAACATTTTTGTGGTAGGGAATGAAGACGTAGAATAAGCTTAGACCTTTTGCCCTCTGGCATTTTGGATTGGCCATAGACAATCTGCCTTTCATAATGCTTTGCAGTGTACATGCCCCACTCTCCAACACAGAGATCTGAGCATTAGCTGTGTGGTCTCATTAGATATTGGTCCTTTCAGACTAAGGCCTTTTTCATGCTGGAAGGGTTTATTTCAGAGCAGAAAAGACTTATTCTGAATTTTTAATTCCTCCACTTAACATTTCAGTTTGTTAATTTTAAGTCAGTGCTCTTTAGTTTGAGGCAATTAACGATTTGGCTATGTGTTAAAGATCAACCACAACAAATTGCCATTTTTATCTTCTTTTATAAACATACCAATTTGTTGAATTCTTTCCTGAGCACAGTCGGGAGGTGTGTTTATAACACACAAAAGGATAAACTGCTGTGAACCTTTCAGGATTCCCTGTTCTGAATATAACTAAATCTGTCCTTATTTAAGGGTCAGTCTGTAAGGGAAAAAGGTGGAAATGCCAGATATATATTTCAAATAGTCAATGTATAGTGCTGATGATTCAGTTCCATGTAACTGATGTGTTACATTCTGTAGTATGAGGAAGCCCGTAAACTGCTAATACCAACCTTTTAGGTGAAATGGCCAGTAACTCCTGGTTTCCCACATCATAATTTCTTTCAGCAGGGGATAGTTTACAGGAGAAAAGGGCACAGGGATGAAGAGGACATAGAAACTCAGTTCATCGAGATAGTATATCCCTACCCCTGAGTCAAAAGCTTCAACTTTTAGGATGAATAGACGATACATATCTGGATTAATTAAAACTGGAGCGGATGCAAAGGTGGCCTTCAATGTTTCAAAAGCTTCCTGGACCTTGAGAGACCAAGAAAATTTAGACTCACATGTGAGAGCTGTGATAGGAGCCACAATCACATTTCTCTAGTTTTGTGTAGAGACACTTAATGATCAGGAAGGAAATCTCTTCTGAGTGTAACCATCCAACTTGCAGCAGCAGCACAGTAGCTGAGGTTAAGAGCCCAGGAGAGACAGGTCTACCATCTACAGCTTGAGCAGAAAATGTTGTGAGGAAGAAGGAAAGCCACACATCACAACAAAGGAAGCATCAATGAAATTCCCTGCTGTTCAGGAATCTAAAAGTGCTTAACAGGGAAAGAACTTGGAGGAGTAGGATAAGAAAGCTGGAACAAAAAATCCTGAAGATAGGTTTTCTGGGAGTGAAATAATTCTGCCTAGGGGGACTCTTCACTCAAACCAAGGCAGGAGCGTTTTCCTGACGTTTAGGTCTCACAGGACAGGATTTGATTAGGTGACTGCTCTGCCCACAGTATAAGTGGTGACTGGAAGTCCTGCAAATTCTCTCCTCTGGGGATAAACAAGTGGCCCCTGCTGCATGGGTTCATCAGTCTGTGTGCATGGCACGGAGGGAGGCTCCGACACAGCAGCATATGGAACTACAACTTTGCGGGTATGGGATTTTTGAGATTGTCTCTTTTTATTGGTTGTTAATGCGAATGACCAAGGATAAAATTTTTTCAAAGCAGGGCGGCTGATATCTAGCGGCCAACTCGTCCTTCATATCATCATTAAGATCTTGCCAGAATGCCACAACCATGGCATTGTTCCAGGTGACCTCAACAGCCAAAAAATCTATGGTGTATTCTGCAGCAGACAAGGAACCTTAAGAAATCTTCATAAGACAAAAACATTGATCTTACGGCACGGAGCATAAAAAATGTTGCAGAATTTAAAGAAAAATGCAGAAGAATCATGTACAAGGGGATCATCTCATAAAGTAGTAAAGTTATGATATATGCCGCCTTGGACTTCTCTGTAGGAGACTTCTGAGGGGTTAACTTAAAGTTAATGAGACACTGATTTAGGAAACCCTGACAGACCTCAGATCAGGATTGGTTCATGAGCACCTTTTTGCATATCCAGCTGGAAAGAGAAAAGTTGAAGGGAATAAATTAGCTTGCTAAGCTTTCTGAATCTCAAGTCTCTTAAAGGGGAACTATCATGAAAATCAGATTCTCTAAATAGATAGATATGATGAAAATAATAATATTCTAAAATGTATTTGTTTAACAAAAATGCTTTATTTTCCCAATAAAATGAATAACATTGCATACAGGATCTTGTCTCAGAGAGACAGTTCAAGTCATAGATGAATGGGAGTGGCAACACTTGCTGTGATGTCACAAAACCAGTAGCAATGTTTTGGCCCTAGGGCCAAGCAATCAAATTACCCCAATATTGCTACCTTAGGTGGGCATATTGGGAGAATATTGGAAAAATATCTGCTTGTTTTGCGAGCTTGAAATGATACGCTATATAAATGCTAAAAAACTGCACTCAACAGCACTCACGGTTTGTTGCCTTTGAGAAGGGCAACAGGTGGTGACCAAACACCTAGGCTAACTTGACTAGCAATAAAACATTTTCTTTGTCCTGTTGAATGCTAAGTGCATCAATTTGCCTGGCTACATGTGAAGCTAAATTTACATAAGCACAGCACTGCACTCAGTGTGTAATTATTACAGGTATGGGATCTGTTATCTGTAAACCCATTATGCAGAAAGCTCTGAATTACGGGAAGGTCATCTCCCATAGATTCCAGCTAATAATTCTAATTTTTTATAATGATTTCCTCTTTATTGGAGGCAAAACAATCCTACTGGGTTTATTTAATGTTCAAATTATTTTTAGTAGATTTAAGGTATGGAGATCCAAGTTATGGAAAACCCCAGCTCCCAGTATTCTGGATAACCGGTCCCATTCCTGTATAGATTGAACCCTTATTTATATATCTATATCCAAAACATGTAAGTATTATGTATTTCAACTATTTTATGCTTCTACACTTCTTTCTTTACCTTTCTCTGGCCCCTCATTGTCATTCTTACATTTCATTTTTAAATTAGCTCTGCAACCCTCCCCCCAACACTATGTTCCCCCACTTGGCAGACTTGAGTAGTATTATAGGATATTATAAAATAGAAACCCCTCTCTTCTGCCATTAATAAAAGAAAAATATAGGGACCACCCAACAGACTATTATAGCAGTATCAGGAAAATTGCATGCAAAAGGATTGACACACAATGTATGTACAAATGTAAATGTCTAATGGTGAGGCAAGTAATAATTAGGGCAGCAGAAATTATTTTAATTTGGCAAAGAAGTATTAGGGAGAATGTAGTGCACCAAAAAGTGGCATGCACATTTACATGAAATTGTCATGTTGTACATCTTTTTTTTGTTTTGTCATGTTCTCTTTATACAGTCACAATCAGCAATACTGGCAACAATAGACACACATACTGTGATATACATACATACTCAGATACACATACATTCATACACCCACACACACTCAGATACACATACATATACACTGAGATACACACACTCAGTTACATATACATACTCAAATACACACCCACAATCAGATACACATACATACACACACGATCAGATACACATACATACACACTGAGATACACACACACGATCAGATACACATACATACACACTGAGATACACACACGATCAGATACACATACATACACACTGAGATACACACACACGATCAGATACACATACATACACACATCATATCAGCATTACCAAACACAAAAACCCAGAGCTCTGTAACATTTGCTGTTCAAACAGTCCTGCTCCTGCATGCTGAATGCTCACAAGAGTTGCTAGAAGTAGTCTGCCGTGATAAAGGAAGTGGGCAGAGCAAAAGCTGTTTGAGCTTCCTGCTGCCTTAACTTGGTAATCTCGGTGCCTTTTTCCTCTGCTGCCCATTAAACTACTCAATGCTAACTAGAGTTTTATTACTGGAATTCCTCCTCAAGCTTGGAAACGCAGTATTGGTATTTCAGTGGCTTGATTCTATGATTGATACCACAGCGACTCTGCATATGGTAAAGTAAGCAGCTGAACCACCAATTCTGCTTTTCCAATGCTGCTTTTTTTCCGTGAGGGAATAGGGAAGCAATGCATGCCACTAAGTTACTGTTCAAAGCTAAGAGAAAAGTTTTAGGATTGACAGAACTGCTAGCCAATGAGAGAGGGAGACAGACCTGTTATTTAAATAAACCCGACCCCGACTTCAGAGCTGGCCAGAGGCCAGGTAGGAGAGGAGCAGCTACAGTATGACCACTGTAAGAACTGGTATATTTTAAGAACTATAGAAAATGTTTAATGCTTTATATTTAGAGACTTGTATAACTTGATATGATTGTTCATTTCAGTAATTATTAATTTCATTATATTTCCCCTTTAAAGGAACAGTAACACCAAAAAATGAAAGAGCTTTAAAGTAATAAAAATATAATGCGCTGTTGCCCTGCACTGGTAAAACTGGTGTGTTTGCTACAGTAACACTACTATAATTTATATAATAAGGTGCTGTGTAGCCACGGGGGCAGCCATTCAAGCTGGAAAAAGGGAGAAAAGGCACAGGTTACATAGCAGATAACAGATAAGATCTGTAGAATACAATTGTGTTTTATCTGTTATCTGCTATGTGCCTGTGCCTTTTCTCCTTTGAATGGCTGCCCCCATGGCTACACAGCAGCTTATTTATATAAATTATAGTAGACTTTCTGAAGTAAACACACAACTTTTACCAGTGCAGGGCAGCAGCACATTATATTTTAGTTACTTTTATACACTTTCATTTTTTGGCGTTACTGTTCATTTAAGGAGTGCTTCAAACACATTTTCCAGAGAACCCACAGTGGAGGCAGCCCGAGAAGCCTCCATGTTGGCCCAAGCTAATCTGTTACAGTCTGTAGTATGAGGAAGCTCGTAGAGTGTTAGTACCATCCTTTTTGGTGAAATATAAAAGCCCTTTCAACCCTGGTTTTCACTGACGCACCCTTTTGGGGCCCCCAACTTTCTGCTGTGGGGAAGAAATGGGTTCTAAAACACTGCCAAGGTTGATACAAAGATGTGGGTACACAAGGGGTTCAGCAGAGGCAATGTCAGAGTTAGGCAATGGTCAAAGGCAGGCAGCAGAGATTCTGCATCAAAAAACAGGCAGGATTAAAAAAGAAACGAAAACAAGCCTTTAGCTACGATCTAGAAATTTAGAAGCAGCTTGGGTAATGAAAATACACAAAGTAACGCTTTTAACTTTGAATTTGCCGTCAGAGTGCAGCACCGAAGGGGTTCAAGACCTTATTGCACATGTGTGTGACTGGACACACACCACACCATAATGCGTGCCAATGCGTGCAGAAGATGACAAACTCGGGGACTGGCATCACACACCGGTCTCCCAGTACTTATAATGTGATGAAGCCTAGGAGCTGTACCTGACAAATTTGCAAGTGGGTAGTAACTAGGGATGCACCAAACCCAGTTTTTCGGGTTTGGCCAAACCACCGAATCCATGTTAAGGGATTTGGGCGAATACCGAACCGATTTTGAATCCTAATTAGCATATGCTAATCAGGATTTGGAAGGGTTAAATGTCCATTGGATAAAATGACATTGGCGCAACAATTAGTTTATGGGTTTCTAATTTTAAATGGATATTTGCATTTTCCCTAATTCACATATACTATACCATCTGTTACGCTAAACAGTTGCTTGTCCTCATTACTCTTGTAATAGATGTAGATGTAACCACTGATAATACCTTGTGACTGTCTTATTGATTAACTGCTTTATTGATGTTTTCTATGTATTTTACACTGTGTATTGGCCATGCTTTACAATACACCAAATATTCTTTTTATTTATAAATAGGTGTTCTTCATTGGAGTAGTAAGGAATAATGAATATAGCTTAATATCTGATCTGTATACAGTATTCTCAGGAGAGGTAGTTGTGCAATGAGCTGGAGCACTGAATCCATGTACATGTATTAAACAGTATGCAGAGAAGGAAGCCAAGACATTCTGTTTTGTACCCTTATATTGCACAGAAGAATGTTAATGGGTGCCAGTATTAAATTACTTTGCACCCTGTTAAAGGCAACAGACAATACACTTAAATAGAGTTTTTCTAATCATTGCATCTTTACCAGACATACCCCAGGAAATGCACATGGGCAGTTATGGAGCTGCAAATCCCAGCATCCCAACACCAGCAAACTGTAGGGATGATGCTAGGAATTGTCGTTTTGATTATGCACTATTGTTTATCTTTGTTTGTATATTTCTGCAACCAGACATCTTCATATTGTTAGTGGGTATACAAAACCTTATGTGCATATTTTATGGTGTGCAATGTAATATATGTGTGTGTGTATCGATATATCTATATACATACGTACATAAAGTAGACTGATGCAATTACACAAGTCGCTATCTATATACTAGAGCAGTGATCCCCACACCCTTTGGATGTTGCTCCCAGTGGTCTCAAAGCAGGTGCTTATTTTTGAATTTCTGGTTAAGAGGCAAGTTTTGATTGCATACAAACCCAGTGTAATTGCAAAACAGGGTCTTCTGTAGGCTGCCACTCAATGTAGGGACTATCAAATAGCCAATTATAGCTATCATTGGCACATCCTGAAACTTTTCATGCTTGTGTTGCTCTCCAGAACTTTTTAAATCTGCCCAATTTTCATCCAGATATAGGTCGAGTAGGCCTGTCTCAGGGCCTCGTACACAGGCCGATAAGCTGCTGATTCAGACCATTGGCAGTCTTTATTGGCCTGTGTATGGTCACCTTACACTTGGAAAGAATGGCCAAGTTGGGTCTGTTTATGCTGAAGAAAAAGCGTTTATTGGGGGTATAATAATAATTCATCTAATACTTCATTTACCAGTAGGTCCTTCCAGCAGACACAAAGGCATCCATTCCATTTAGAAGAAAAGTTTCATCTTGAGATTTGAAAAGGATTTTTTACAGTGAGAGCTGTAAAATTGTTGAATTCTCTCCCTAAATCAGTTGTACTGGCAGCTATCTTCAAGTAGAGGTTCAATTACTTTTTAGAAAGTTAGAAAATGCAGGGTTATTGAAAATAGTTCTTAATACAAGTTGATACAGGCACTGATTGGTCTGATCTATCAGTTTATTTAAACAACTGGTTCAGATAGTGTACCTTGCTTTATTCCATGAGTTTACTCTCTCCACTGTCAGAGTACAGAGAACCAGCCATTTTACTTTGTTCTATTTTTTTATTATAAATCTACATTTATGAATGTTTTTTTCCTAATATAAAGCACACTAGGGCCAGCGCTTTTGGAACTGTATGATTAATAATATTTCTTTTCTCAGAGGGCATCTTCACACACAGAAAAAAAGAGTGGCTGTGTAAACCAAGCACCAATAAATGTCTCAAAATAAAACGGCATTTTGTTTGTTTAGCTGATGCATAAACCCGGCAGATCTGGCACTATATATAAACCTGCGTAAACCCAGCAGCTTTTCATACCAGGGGTTCATTTGTATGCTGAGGAGATTAGCCAGAATTTACTGTAGCTTTGCCCTGGGGATCCAAGGACTCCCTGGGAATTATGCTCTGACGAAATTATGCAGTTGGTAAGATTAGAACAAACCCTTCTGCTACTGAGACAAACCTTGGTCACTCTCAAGGCCTCCTAACTTGAAATCATTCTAATTTTAAACCTTTTTGATCATCCAGCCTCAAAAGCTACTGGCTTTTATAACCGCAACCACCATTATTGCCCAATTTAAGGAGGGGTAGAGAGTTTGAAAGTGGTCAGATAGGAAAAAACAGGTACTTGATCTATGTTGATGGCTTTTTTTTCTCCCCCTTTTCCCTTCCTCCTACCAATATTTTTACAGCTGTTGACATAGATTGAGTTACATGTGGCTCTACCGTATCCCAGTGGTATAGTTTCAAAGATCTGTTCACCATAAACTGTGCTGTTCTCAAGTAAATGACTCTGACTTGGAGAAAGCACAGTAGTTTAACTGTTACTATAAATACAGGAGCTAAGACATTTTAATTATAATTTTTGAGTTATATAGCAGTCGGCTAGGATACCAAGCATTTATTAAAAAGGCAAAAAGTGCGTATAGGTTGCAGTGCTCTCTTGTGGGCAAAGCAGTAATTACAAGTATTTTTAATGTGGTTATCAATAACAACTTTGTTTTGTAATCTATTGCCTGGTAGTGTCTCTTACATTATCTCTAGCTCAAGAATCTCTAATTTTACCTAATTTATTTTCAATTACATTGTAAACTACTGTCTTTTTATGTAAGAGTAAGCTCTATACCTTGTACATAACTACACTTGGCATACCACTGAAACAATGTAGCTGTATGTAGTATATCTTTATGTATATACCGCTACTTATGTACGCAGCACTGTACAGCAGAACAATAACTTGAAAGTACAAACAAGGGGTTATTACAATAATAGATACAAATAAATACAAAGTGTGATAATAAAAAGAAATACATATAAGTGCTATTGTGTTAAAAAGAGGTTGAAGGTCTCTGCCCAATAGAGCTTACAATCTGAATATGATATGATGTGATGATATGACTTACTGCCTGATCAGATGATATCATAACAATTAAAACATCTTTACTGGCAGCTCCATTTTAAAGGGAAACATTTCCAGTGTAAAACTTGATTTGTGTGGTTGCATGGAGCATAATTTGCAGCTCTTTTCCATGGGTTTCAACAGGAGACTGATAAGATCATTGTCTCAAATGCAACAATGCCTTGAAAAATCTCTGAACAAAGCTGAGTTTAACAAAAAAAATGGAATGCAATATAATTAGTAAAATACATTTTGCATAATAAAAACAAAAATGTGTTCAGAGTGTTGCCACACAGCTGGTATTTTACGGCAAAAATATGTCCAGTGAAATTAAATTTTGATGCCAATCTTATTAATAGGGTAGAAAGAATTGTGGATTTTTTTTTACAGAAAAGGTGGCATCCCTATCAGGGGCACTTCCAAAACAAGGCAAGTTGAGAAACATGCCTCAAGTGACAGTGCCCTGCAGGATGCCAGGACCACCCCTGGTAGCTTTAAGAACCAAACTTTTCATTTTTATAGTGGAGTTTCAGCTCTTTTAGTACAGAGTACAATTGTGCTTTCTGCACTAGTGATGTGGCCCCTTCTTGCCCCTAAAGAAATGCATAAAGGTAAGGTAGAGAACCTTGCCATAAATTTTCTTTAAACCAGAAGCTGGCTCCTTGTCTTACACTCTCTGCAAAAGCAAATCTGCCCCCTCTTTCCCCAGTGTGTGCACTGGACGTAAGCTTGGAGGGTGTAATTGGGGACCGATGAATGCTAGTATCCCAGTACCAACTGAATTACTACTTGTAGGGCTGAAGCTGGCATGTATTATTTCTTTTTATCCTCAACTTATGTAAAAACTGTGGACTAGTAATCATATTTTTATTTTGCCAGAAAGTAAGTCTAGTGGAAAGAATATAACTTTTTGTATTTTAATAAAATCTAGTTATACTACCGTGTAACACAGTCAAGTGTTTTAAAAGCTGAGGGGTTTGGAGCCAAATCTCAGTCCCTCTAACGATCCTGAAATCTGTCATTTAGCGTAAAAGTCGAAAGTCAGGTGTTTTTATTTACATCTATCAAATGAAAATCTGGCAGGCTTACCAAAGATGAAACTTAGGCTAAAGCCACACTGGGCTAATTCTCCGAGCTTTTTTCATGTGCCTGAACCCCGGGTTCTACGGAGCAGATTTCGACACTGAAATGCATACTAGCACATTTCGGCAGACCCATTGGCTCTGGATGCAGACACATTCAAAAGCTGATCAGAGCGTGTCCATGTACATTTGACAGCCTGAAGCTGAAAACCTTATACCTTGTACTTTCTGAATCTTGCAAAGGATAATGTGTGGTGTTTATATATGACAGATAAAACCTGGTGTACTAGCATTTTGGAATGTAATATTCCATAAGCCTCATATTAGAGAGGTGTTTATTCTGTAATCCTGTAGAGAGCCATAAATGGCATTTGACCACCTTGTGTAAGAACTAAGGCTACTGCCACACGTGGGCGATTCTTAGTCTACAGATAAACACAGGACTAGAATCTGCCCCTACACTCTTGTAAGCTTCTTTGTGTCAGAGCGCAACTTCTTGTATATGTATTTCCACTCTGAAATCTGCTTCATGTGCCTGCACCTGGGTCGACACAATGGCTCTGGGTGCAGACACATAAAGAAACTTTTAGAAGCGAAGGGCAGATTCTCGGCCTGCGTTTATCTGCAGACTGAGAATCTTTCACATGTGGCAGTAGCCTAAACTCCTTTTATTCTACACAGCTTAGGGGCCCATTCATGAAACTAAGTCACTAAATTTTTGGATCCGAACTATCGTAAATGGTGCAAAAACCTTTCTGGCTTTGAAACTTCAATGCATGATTTTGGAAGCCTTCCATAGGACTCAATGGCACTCTACTGCTCCAACCTGGCCAAAAGATAGTCACGATACCAAAGCTTGAATGAATTCTGAAATGGTCTTATTCTTTGCGAAAAATACAACTTTTTCGTGGAAGTTAACATAAACCACGAAAAGTTGTGCTTTTTTAACAATATTATCATGGTCATTATGAAAAGTTCTGAAAATGAGAAAAAATTTGAGTTTTCTAAGAAAAATAAAAATTGTGGTTTCATGAATGGGCCCCTTATTGGTATATATGCGTACATGTGTAATTTTTTTTACCCTATTCAACCTGAAAGGCTACCACCATTGCTATTATTATTATTATTATTATTAATAACATTTATTTATAAAGCGTCAACATATTCCACAGCGCTGTACAATAAATGGGTTTCATACATTGGACATACAGAGTAACATATAAAGCAATCAATAACCGATACAAGAGATGAAGAGAGCCCTGTCCAATAGAGCTTGCAATCTACAAGGAGAAAGGGTTGAGGCACAAGATGTGGGAATCGGCATGACCAGAGTTGTGAGCGGTGTGGCACAGAGTATTGCTTTTAGCAGCACACTGAGGTATGTTAAACTAGATTAGGGTAAGCTTCTCTAAATAAACGCGTTTTTAGAGATCTTTTGAAGGCAGAGAGATTGGGAGAAAGTCTGACAGTTTGTGGGAGCGAATTCCAGAGAAGGGGGGCAGCCCTTGCATGAATGCAAGTGTGTGAGGAGGGAATGAGAGAGGAGTTGAGGAGCAGGTCAGTTTTGGATGGTACCTAGAGATAAGTTCAGAGATGTAGGATGGGGCAGAGTTATGAACTGCTTTGAATGTGAGAGTCATTAGTTGGCAGAGTGGCATGGCAGAGGAGGAGCTGCTACACAGCAGCTTAAATTTTACCACTGCAAGGTAACAGTACATTATATTTAATGCATATAAACCACTTTTAATTTGTGTTAACGATCATTTACCGTGTAAATACTTTCGATTGTACATATAGAGCAGAGTAACATACCCTTTGTTACCCTACTTTGTTACTATAGACTTGAATATATTTTACTTTTAATACAGCTTCGTGAAGCAGTTTTGTTTTTTTTGGCAGTTTTAAAACACATAGAAAAGCAATGAACTATAAAAAGAACATAAGGAAACGTTTACCAAGCAGTTTTCAGCATCGAAATGGCAATCGCTGATTGCGGATGCTAGGATGTATACTTTAATGACAACAGTTGACCATACGATATGTGGATCGACTGTCTTCTAAAAGGTTTTTGAACACACTTATGCATTCCAGGTAGAGTTCCAAAGAATTTGCAGTTGAATGGTCTGTGCATGATGCACAAGGCAATTAAGCTGTCTTGCTCTAAGGCTGTGGAGGTAGCACACCCTGGTTATACAGTGATGAATCATATGTATAACACTATAATAAAAACAGTACCCCTTTACTTTATATTTATCTGGATAATAAGTAATTTGCCTTGCAAAGATCATACTTATCATAGTTGATCAATAGGTATACAATCAAGCAATTTAAACAAGGTACAGGGACATTATCTTTAGTACATGGGATTATAACGCCTTTTCCCTAAAGTAAGGTAGGGTAAATAAGAACTGCTGTACCAGTTAAAGTGCAGCTCTGCACCTAACTTCTGATAAGATGCAAGTAGGGGTCATCACAATAGTGGCAGTAAATTTTGTATTAAAAGTGATTATAGCAATCCTACTAGATATATACAAGATATATATATATATATATACACTGTATATGCAAGGTCATTCTCTGGTCCTATGCTGTATGCCTGCATGCTATTGATACCCCCACTGCATCCTCTCTCTCTGTCTATCTATCCTTCTCTTGTTCTCCTGAGGTGCAGATGGTCACATATGCAGGTTAACTGGAACAGCTGGAGACACATTATTAGCATCGTGCTGCTAACTCATAATGCTTAGATTTTTTTTTTCTAAAACAACGAAAAAAATTGCAAATATCATTGCAAACTTGTAGGACAGTGAGCCAATTTTGCCTTTCTGCTCTTGGTATATGTTATTTAGTTGTTTACTTGAAAAGGAAGTCATACTTATCATCCTGTTATGTTTAATAGCATAAATACACAGACTGTTACAGGAATGACAGAACCCAAGGTCTTTGGGGAATCCTAGACATTTTTTTTCTTAATGTAGCACATTTGTCTGTGTTGGCAGATTCTATGGAATATCATAATGTTGATAAATTTCACTGTAGGAACTGACATATAGCATATTTATAGCATTAATCCTTTTGTTAAAAAATGTGATAGAATTTTTATGGAGAAACGAGCTGTAAGCAATGACGAGCAGACGGCAAAAAAAGCAGTGTCACATCTATTGTTTGTTCCAGCATGCTGGTGCTCAGAAAACAGAAGTGATATAACTTAGGATGCACTAAAATCAAAATTTTTTTATGTATGTTTATTTTGGTTAAATGATTTAAATGTTTCTTTTTTTACAGTAATGACTTTTTGTCTCTGCTTCTAATATTCTTTTACCGGCTGAATACACTAGCTGCTGTTATAATATTATTCTTTCTAAAAATGCTGGTTGTGAGTGCTTGGTAAATGTGGTTACTCTTTCTCCTCATTGATGGCATGCCCCATTTAACCTTCATGTTGTCCGATTTATTTGTTGAATACACATTCAAAGTCAAAGCAGTGCCTTCTGTCGTGGTGCTCAAAGGGCATTTTATGTTCTCCTGTCCGTCTTGAACTGAAGCCACTTTCAAAAGCTTCATCATTATGCAAATTAGCTCAACTGGATTTGCTCCCACAGATGCCTCACCAGGCAGCATAACAGCAGGAGGCTTTTTCAAGTTGGGTTTAGTTTAGCAATATGTTGGCCTCTCTGCCCTCACAGATGCCAATGCCCAATTTAATATAAAAGTTGAAATTGAGCCTTGACATTATTTTGGATGCCATTGATACAGATACATTGTTATTCACCTCTGGAATCTGAACAAAAAAATACAAGGCATTTCTGTTTGGTATAGCAAATACAACAAACTTTTTTTTGTATTTAGAGGCCTTTAATGCCTCATCAGTTAGTATATACCAGCTAAGGGAGTGATTTGTTCTTAACAAGCTTATAAAATACTTGAGTAATTTGTGAGTTTATTGGAGAGCTGATTACAAACATCCCCTTATGTACTCTACAATGCTAAATTAACATCACCAATAAACAACAGGATATCTTTTAAGCTTTTTCCCCTTACTTTAATGTTTGACAAATTGTGTAAGTTTGGTACATTTAAAAATGTTCAGCCCTGGACCGTAATTGTAGCACATGCTAAGTTGTCTGTAATATACAGATTCAAATTAACTCCACTTTGGTAAATTACATGCAAGTTGTTGCACACATTTTCCCCCTGCTTTTGTGTTCATATGGTGTTACTTCCAGGACAAGTGTTGTGTTAGGTCCTGATAACCCAGGGATAAGTTACCCACAGAGTTTCAGCCGAGTCGCAGAAAGTATTTCACCAGAGAAGGAAGTTTTATTTGATACAGCACAGAATACAAGGGCATTCGGTTTTCTGGAGAGATCTCCTCTTTTAATTTACCTGGTATCATGACATCATCAGGTAGCTTATTGTGTTTGGCCAGCACAGCATTTTATCCTTAATTGGGCATTTAGCACAATATCCAGGCAAAGTTTCTATAGGCAGCATAACTTTTCTTATTCATAGGTTTCTCAAACTGTAGCAATTTCTTAATCTTCTGCTTCATGAGCTGCAGGCTATTAACTTCCTATTTTTCCTTGGCTAATTTTGGATATCTAAACCACACAGTATAATAATTGCATGTAGCATAATGGATATATATATATATATATATATATATATTTATATTTATAATATGCAGGTAAATGTAATACATAGGGATGCACCGAATCCATTATTTTCAGATTGGGTCGAACTCTGAATCCTTAGTAAAAGATCTGGCTGAATACCAAACTGAATCCGAATCCTAATTTTCATGTAGAATTAAAGAACGTGTGGCTAAACATTTTCACCTTCTGTGTTTGTGACAAAAAGTCACATTTGTATTCATCCAAATCCGAATTCTGCTGAAAAAAGGCGAATCCCGAACCGAATCCTAGATTCCTTTCATCCCTAGTAATATAATCATAAAGCTATGCTATTAGTAAAATACCTAGGTAACCATGAAGCATGAGGCTTGTCTGATATTTTAGGCCTTAACATAAGTAAAGGAATAATCAAACACTCACAGTTAAGGCCTTTAAAAATGAAGCCTTCTCCTATATCTGATCTTTGATATTGATACTCATTTACTCAACCTCTGTGCTGCCTCAGACCTTTAGGTGGCCATACAGTACATGCAACAATATTATCGTATGAAACAATGTTTCATACAGTATTCATTGCATGTATGGTGGAGGTTGAGGCAACCGGTATCGCCAAAAACTTCAGATATTGGTTTTCTCGTCGATCAGACAGGATGGAAAAATTTTTGATTGGGCGCCACAACAGCAAATGTTAATGAATTGTCAGATAGAGGTAGAATTCTTTTGTTTCTACCTGCATAGCTAACAATTTAGCTCTTAAAACAATGGTCTTAACCAATGGTCACTGGAAAGAGCATAATTGTAACATGTATGGCTGCCTTTAGTCTCTCTTCTTCTCCAAGCAGTGCTAGTCTTGGTGCTAGACTGGTTCAGCTGGATATTCCCTGTCTGTTAGTTGGGACGATTTGATCTGCACTAAGAACAAATCTGCCCATAGCAATTAGTACAGTTCAGCTAACTTCAGGGTTCATGGCACATGGTTGGTTTTCTGCTATGTATGTGCACTTACAGTTTGTTCACATGCCTGTCAATGAGCACACATAGACACACAGAATGAAAGGCAGTAGATTATCTTCTTTTCACGGATGTATATACCTGTAAATAAGGTAGCGGGTCTGAAAATCAGGTTGCGGGTCTGTGGGGGGAGGGGCAATGATACAAATGGGTGTGGCAGGACAGATTGGGCCCAATCAAGCAGCTATTTGGTAAGTTTAGCAGAAGGGACAGAGGAAGAGGTGAGAAAAGGGCAAGGGCATAACCCAGGTAATTACTAATTTACCAGCAAATACACTATGTAATACCAGCTCAGCCTTGGCTGGTATTTTATTAGCTAGGCTGGTGTTCAGGGCTGAATCGTCAGATATGGAGGTAGAACAATAAAAATTCTACCTCCTTCTGCCGATTTTGCTCAGCGCCTTCAATGGCAAGTCGACCAATATCTCCACTGCACAAAGAACAGCCACATTATTAGTGACATCCTAGACAAAAGCAAATTTGAACTCAAAGATTTATTTGATTCTGTTCACTAAACAATTGCTTGTGGCCTATGTATTTCCAGTGGATATTGAAACATTAAGATTGTCATCAAGTTTCATATATGATTCCCAAAACAGATAGCAGTATTTTATCAAGGGACTTTGGGGCTGTTCATAGCTTGTATTGCAAAAAGAAGACAACAAAACATTTTTGCACTTTGCTTATGTACAGTTATACAAGCATCTTTTGTTTTGTCCTTGAATGGCCAAGTATACTTTGCACTGGTATTGTCCTCATTCTGTGCACCTGGGCCCCTAAGGGAAAGAAACGGGTTGCTATTTTTGTGGCTAATGGTGGCTTTAAAAAGGGCATCACTGTCTAGTTGCATAACTGGCACAACAAAACGAGTGCTTGTCAAGGAGAATCAGTGAGATCCTGCCACCTACTGTTCCAAAACTCAAAAGGAGGCTCTGATCCTGTCAAATCCAGCCAAGCTTCTAGAAAATATCTCCACTAGCAAATCTCCAGATGCACAGAGCAAGAGACATTGACAATTATCTGTTGTCAGATGTAACAAAGACAAAAACAGGCAAAGGAGTATCTTGTCTTTGGCAGAATGTTAAAACACAGATGACGCTGTTAAAAGATATCAGTTAAAGGTTTTAATAGTCATAAACATCTATGTGCCAGTAGAATTACTTGAAAGGTAACTTTGCAGAATTATTTTTTATAAGATAATCGAAATAAACGTTGTTTTTCCTGGTGCAACTGCAATATTTCTCAGCAAAAGACACATGGAATGTTGGTGATGATCAGTCAGACTGGAATACGGGCTACAGATATAGCCACAACATATGGTGCCCCTTACTGTTCTTTGTATTCTTTCATATTAGGGTCAAAACACCCTGTGTGCCATAACAAAAAGGAGTGCTTTATTGCTTCAGATATCAACAACATATCTTTATATAATTATGGAGTTATTTAAATATGCTTCTAAGCCTTTACAAGGCTAATTACATTAAACTGTATTTTGTGTATTATTTTTGTAATAAATACTAAAACTAGTGTAGGTTATATACATGGAGATCATTAACCACTTTACTGTCATCAAAAGCAATAGGTTCTTAATGTGGCAGATGAAGATAACAGCCATCGACACATGGATAAATAACTTGATTTTGCGTGTGATCAGAGATTTTTTTCTAGCTGATTTTATGCTTTGGCCCCAAGTGGCCCATGGATAAAAAAAATAAGAGAAGGGTCAGTTAGGAGGTTTTAGTGCTTTCATTGTTTCTATGGCAACTGACCTAAAGCAAACCCCTGAGGATTTTGCAAGGCTCCCCAGGTGATAAACTTGTCATCAGTACCATCAATGCCCAGCCATTCAGAACCCAAGAGTGCCTCATTGTACGAGAGCTATTTTGATAAGCATCTTTGTCTCCCCCCCTCCCCCCCACTCCCACCCCGCAGTGGTAACATTCTCAGACCTCATTTGTGCTTTTGGAGCCCTAAGAAGCAAGAGGATAGTGCCCATTTTTTTAATGCCTTGACACAGTTTGGAAACACAGCCTCTTGGGAAATAAATAAAGGGAGCTCAGACTTTTCCTCCTGGATTAATTAGAGAGCAGGTAGGAGCCAGAAATATAGGGCAGAGAAAAGGCTTGGTGCTATAAAAACAAACGGAGGAATGGTTGAAACAAGCACAGTTTTGCAAGTGTATTCACCTTACTTATTGGATACTGTGATCTAACTGCATACATAGAAACTAACAGTTTCCAAATTTCTGTATTTGGGTGTATGTAGTCAATTGCCTGTGTGTCAATCACCGGTCTTATATATATATATATACACATAAAATTGGAAGCCGCACGCACAGGTCTTAGAAGGATAATAGTCAATATTTAATGCAAAAAGTGAACTAACTAACGTTTCGGCTGTAGCATTAGCCTTTCTCAAAGTTACACCAACAAGTGAAAGAAAACCATAAATACTGTGTATGGCGGGAAATTCAAACAGTGACGTGGTGCTTTCAGACCCCAGGGACCCTACCCCTGTAGTTATCACATCATCAATTCAGTTGAAATAATATACTCTTATGGGTAAATACTGTATACCAACAACTATATTTACCCATTACAGTATATTGTTTGCAACTTAATTCATGGTATGATCACTACGAGGTTAGAGTCCCTGGCGTCTAAAAGCGTCACACCATTTGCATTAAATATTGACTATTATCGTCCTAAGACCTGTGCGTGCATTTTTCTGAACTCTGCACCCAGGCATACTTTTTCTTTTTCATGAGTGCCAGCTGTTCCTGTTCCTATATATATATATATATATATATATATATATATATATATATATATATACAGTATGTGTGTATATATATATATATATATATATATATATATATATATATATATATACACAGCAGCGAAGAGATCCGCACTCACAGGACTTAATCTGGTGTTTATTGAGAAGACTAACGTTTCAGCTATATCACTAGCCTTTTTCCCTGGCGTCTAAAAGCGTCACACCATTTGCATTAAATATTGACTATTATCGTCCTAAGACCTGTGCGTGCATTTTTCTGAACTCTGCACCCAGGCATACTTTTTCTTTTTCGTGAGTGCCAGCTGTTCCTGTTCCTATATATATATATATATATATATACAGTATGTGTGTGTATATATATATATATATATATATATATATATATATACATATACACAGCAGCGAAGAGATCCGCACTCACAGGACTTAATCTGGTGTTTATTGAGAAGACTAACGTTTCAGCTATATCACTAGCCTTTTTCAAAGTGACTCACACAGCAAAACCAGTGCCTAATTAACATTCAGTGGCGGGAAAAGTGGGCGCTGAAGCAAAACAAAAACAAAACAGAGCTCGACTGGTGAGAAAAAAACATCAGCTACATCATCATAGATTTGTTGCAAAGTTAATTCAAGTACCTTAGAGTCGGTGAAGGAATAGGGAGTTCACACTAGGCATATATTGCAATAATTAGGAGCGGTTACAATGTATTAGGGACTTACTGTTACAAATGTTACATCCAGTGTTGTAGCCAGATCCTGTGAGTGAGAGGAGGGAGTTGCAGGGCAATGACTGCTGTTCAAAGGGGAGCACAGCTGCTTACTACTCCAGGGGAAAGCCCTGTGTAAGGTGCGCATTGCCATGGCAACATCTATACGTTGCTATGGTCAAGTGTCTGGTGTGGCAAGGTTGTAATGCCAGGTTGTCAAAAGTAAAAAATAAAAAATGCGGAACTGGGACTTTCCAAATTAATACTCTATATTGGAAAAATTCAATAACCACTAAAGTTACAGGCACTCCTCTAAACTCAGAAACTCCCACCTAATGATCGATTGTGCTCATAAACATATCATTTTGGGGAACAGTGTAGCAAAAGTAACCTTACTTTTGTTTCCAGGGTACTATATCATACGTATGATATATATATATATATATATACATACACACAAACCGGATTCCAAAAAAGTTGGGACACTAAACAAATTGGGAATAAAAACTGAATGCAATGATGTGGAGGTGCCAACTTCTAATATTTTATTCAGAATAGAACATAAATCACGGAACAAAAGTTTAAACTGAGAAAATGTACCATTTTAAGGGAAAAATATGTTGATTCAGAATTTCATGGTGTCAACAAATCCCAAAAAAGTTGGGACAAGTAGCAATAAGAGGCTGGAAAAAGTAACTTTGAGCATAAGCCCTGTGAGTGCGGCATCTTTTTCCTGCATGTACCATTGTTTTGAATGAATGCACCCAGGCAAATTAAGACTACATTTAACGTGAGTGCCTGCTGCTATTGGACTTGGATATATATATATATATATATATATATATATATATATATATATATATATATATATATATAGTCCACACAACAGCACCACACTCCGAAAGTTGCTACAATGTAGCTGCCCCTGTGCACGGAATACCATATAGATACCAAATCAAACACAACCAGCACCAATGGTCTTGTGGTTCAAGCAAAGATTAGTGTATTATAATTTCATGTACAACCGACGTTTCGGTCCCTTTTGGGACTGGTTGTGTTTGATTTGGTATATATATATATATATATATATATATACACAAACAGGAGCACACCATCCAAAAGATCAGAGGCCCTGGGTGCTGGCAAAAAACAATAATAAAGAAGCAGAGAGCCGCACACACAGGGACTTTGCAAAAAGATAAAGCATTTATTGAAAAAGATCCGACGTTTCGAGCACCAACAGTGCTCTTCTTCAGGGACAAACCAAAATACCGTGTTTTTCCACCCCCATCTTTTTGCAAAGACCCTGTGTGTGTGGCTCTCTGATTCTTTATATATATATATATATATATAATATGTGTGTGTGTGTGTGTATAAATGAAAAGTTCCCGTGATTGTACTTTTCCCGTGATCCCCTGGATGTATTTTTTCCTCTCTCTCTCTTAGCACCCAGGCATTTGATATATTGTTTTGAGGGAGTGCTCCTTTCTTTGAAACTATATATATATATATATATATATATATGTGTGTATGTATGAATGTATATGTATATATATTTATATGCATATGTGTGTATATAAATATGTATATATATCACAAGTACCAGCAAGTGTATTGAAAATGTCCCATTGTACAACAATAACAAATGGAGTAATATAAGCCCTTTTTTTAATGTAAGCCTGTTTCTGGGCTCCTTAGCATGCAGACTGTAACAGCAGCTCAGCTGTAACAGGAAGAAGAGTGGTAGTAAAAGGCAGAACTAGCATGTACGTGTGCCTTTGTGTGCACCATGAATCGTATGACTCCAGGAGGTGGCCCTTAATGTTTAAAATGCCAATTTTTTATGAAGGATTACTCAATGGCACATACAGGTTTGGGATTCATTGGAAACCCATTATCCAGAAAGTTCTGAATTACGGAAAGGCCATCTCCCATAGACTCCATTATAAGAAAATAATTCTAATTTTTAAAAGTTATTTCCTTTTGCGCTGTAATAATAAAACAGTACCTTGTACTTGATCCTAACTAAGATATAATTAATCCTTATTGGAAGCAAAACAATTTTATTGGGTTTATTTAATATTTATATCATTTTTAGCAGACTTAAGTTATGGAGATCCAAATTACAGAAAGATCCCTTATCTGGAAAACCCCAGGTCCTGAGCATTCTGGATAACAGGTCCCATACCTGTACTACAAAAAAGTAAATTTTTATGAAAATGGTTTATTTAGATTTTTATGAAGATGGTTTAAATAGATGAAGCAGGGTTTTATATATGTGCTGCTTTATGTGATATATTTTTATAGAGACCCACATTTTCGAGGGTATAGTTTTCCTTTAAAAGAAGTATCTGCTTATGGCTGATGGAAAATGGAAAAAGGTTGAGTTAAGGAAAATGATCTCAAAGACATATAGACACATATAGACACATAAATGAAACATTTCAAGGCCTGAGAATTGTCACCCTAAAACAGACTAAAGTGCATTTTCTAGAGCAAATCTCTCTGGAGGCATTGGTCTAAATTACTCTTGACCAGTGTGCTAATGTGGTACATCCTTTTCAGACTTATAGCTGTTATAGCTGCAAAAGTTGTTTTACAAAATCTAATAATATTGTTTGAAACAGCTACCTAAGCCTGGTCCCCTGTGCTTCTGCTGATCTGTCTGAGTACTTTAAGAATAAAAAAAAAATGTAACAGTCAACTGTCCTAAGCCTGCCTTCAGCCTGCATCCTCCAAATCCTTTAATTCCCTGCACACGTGCTGCCAATAAGAAAAAGAACATCACAGTGCAATGCATTATGGGTTATGTAGTTCCTGCAGGCTGTTATGCTGTCAATGTTTTAGTCCCGTCGCCCATGCCAGGATTTCAAATGATGGAGAAAGAGCTGCATGACAACTGTTTTGCAACTTGATGCCAGCATATAAAAATGGTATTTATTCTTACGGTTACAGTTTTGTGTAAGACTCTTTGACAAATTTTGGTTCAGAGGCCAGAGTTCCCCTTTAATTTTTATGCAAACAACATGTTTTCAGCTTTAGGGAATGTTCTTAATTGATTAAGATTCTTAATTAACTTAAGACAAATTTTTGTGCTTTTAAATAAAAATATCACATTTCTTCCCACGTCCTGTTCTGTTGTGAAGTGATGAATTCTGGGCCTCTCATAGTGAGTGGTGCACAGATTCTCTGAAAAACAGAGGGACATTAAGTTGTGAAATTCATCATCTACGTTCCTAAGAGGGTGGGGGGAAGGTTCCAGCAAGCACAGGCAGACATCATTTACATTCGATCTATGGAATAAAATTTGTCTGTATAAATAGAAAAATACATTTCTATAAATTTTTGGTGTTAGTAGTTTGTGTTCATGCACCTTATTTGCATAAACCAAAATTAATGTGCTCCTGTCAAAGACGGGAGTATATTTTCCCCATAAGCCTCAGTAAAAAGTTGAGTACAACTGTAAAATAAAATGATGATTTTTTTCATTCGTAATATGAAAGAGAAAGCTAACCAACTCATAATTTAGACAATTGCTTTGATTTTTTATTCAGATTGTGATATTTCTAGCCGAACGTCTGAGCCACATTTGCTTCATGTATAGGACTGATGGGAACTGAACTATTGGTGTGTTTTATGTACATTACGCCTTGGTTTACTATTCAGGTTAACCTTTTGTAAGGAGTTATCTGAATTGTACATTATCCAATAAGGGTCGTCTTTGCACTTTTAACATAAAAACAGAGATATCTGAGCCAGTTTAAATATTAAAAGAGCAAAATAATTATTGCTAAATTTAGATGGGCATATCTTATCATATATATTATAAAAAGAAGCAATAAGACTAACTGGATGAGTTTTTACAGAAACAATTTTTAGTTGTTTAGTTCCTCCAGGGCAAAGTAAATTTTTTGCAGTAAAGAGTTTTTATTCTTCTATAGTTTTTGTATATATACACTAAGGGCCATAATTAGTCTATATAGACTTCTTTATGTATCACAAAAGCATACATCTTATACACATCTTTGGTTATTTAATTATAAAAAGATTTTTTTCACAAAGGAGGAGACATTGTGTGGTTGTGACCTGCAGTTTATGAGTTTGAAGCTTTTTAAATCTTTTACTTATTGTTAACATGAGACTAATTATCTATCCAGGATATGGCAAAGGCTTGTGATTGCTTCTCATGGAGATATGTGCTAGCAGGACCAGAGACACAGGAGATTATGTACAGTAACTTGTGTCACAGACTAATGACAGAGATTTACAAGTGGCAAGGCATGAGCATATATATATGTGCTTGCTCATTTCTCTATTCTCAGCAAATAGCATGCCTTTAGATTGGCACAATTAAAACAGCAAATGATGCATCAGCTAAATACTTTATTATTAATTACACTGCATACCCACCAGGAGGTTCCTATAATTGACACAGCCCGTAAAAACAGTATGAAATGTTGAATGCATAGCGCCTTGTGACAAATTTACATAGCTGCTGAAACCTTAAGAAGCCAGATGTTTCTTGTTTACCTTGTTCATTCTGAGATAAAGGGCTTGCATTGCATCCTATAGATAACACAGCTCACTGCTTTTATTTTCAAGATGTGAAAACATTCTGGTTAAGTGTGAAGGAAATATTTCACTAATGTTGTTATGCTGTAGGAATTAAAATCTATTCTGCCTCTATATGGTAGGTGAATGCGTTTGAAGGATGAGCATTGTGGGGAAGGTGCAGAGAGGTCAATGCTAAATTATGTGCCTAAGAATTATACAAATTCTTGCCTTTGACATCTTTAGACACCGCCTAGGTTTCACCTTTAGAATTCTCATAATCGACTCCTATTGCTGTCATCCTCCTCTAGATGGTTATGGAAATAAGTAGTTGTCTGTCAAGAATCAAATGCTTTTGCAGACAAAAGTAGGTAGTGTGAACATTACAGGATACTATCATCTCTGCATGATACTTGTGCACAAAGCTCTCTATGTGCCTCTTTTGGCCTGACATAGTTTCAGCCTGACAGAATCCAGCAGGCCTGCTTGTTTTAAACAAGAGCACATCCTATTATTTTTTATGAGTAGTGAAGTGGAAAATGAATGCTTATTACACTGCTATTCAGTTCTTTTTTTTCCCCCTTAAGATAATCACATTTGCATCTCTAGGTGCTAATGGATCACATTTAACGTTTTCTGTCTGTTGATGAAAGGAGTTAAACAGAATTAGGAGCATGTTCAAGAACAAATATTTAAGTAAGGGTAAAAATGATCACAGTGATCAAAAGAGAGTTGACAGGAGCTTTTGAGCATTCTAGTAAAGTGGAATTTGAAGCCTGGAACCCAGTTACTATAACAATAATTTGGCTATTTACAATCACACTTATGTACAAAGATGCGTTTTTGTTGGATAGATTATTAACAAATGTCTGCATAATGTAAAATACTTGTCTATCTACTTGTGTATTCTAAAACCTCACATCCTATTGTTTTGCTGACACTGCCTTGTCGCATGGAAAGAACAAGGCCTATGTTAAGATGTCAAAGACGCATTATGTGTTCATAAATAATTCAGAAACTCTTTTTGTGAGATATGTCCACCTCTTTGCTGCACAAACTTTAGCCACAACTAAGTTTGTATAAAGGTTTCTTCTGAGTAATTGCAGCCATATAATAATTTTAATAAATGTATACATTTGTAGATGATTATAAGGAAATATTGTCAGGTTTTTCTAACTATTTATGAAAAAAATCATTAGGAATACATTTTGTTTTAAAGTGCATTTGGCTTAAAAGAAAGAAATGTTTTAAGTATCTTGTTTTTTGGTTTGTCAGTATCATGTTTAATATCTTAAAAACAGGTACCCTCAGCTGGTGCTAATGCTGGCAAACTAGTATACTGTTGCATTCATACAACTCTTTAATAAAGATGTACATGTCACTTTAACAAGTTTAAACCACTTTACATGATGCAAAGGTCACACTTGGGTCTTTTGCTGGAAAATTGCTCTTAAAGGTTGAAATCTATTTTTCTTTTTATTTTTTTTATTTCAGAATAATTTGAACTGATGCAGTCAACATCTGTATTTGTATGGCTTTTTAAAAAAATTAAATTGCTGTATATAAATGTGTAGGGATTTTCTGTAAACCTACATCTTAAATGTAAAAAAAAAAAATCCATTAGAATTCTGAATTATAGTTAAAATGCTTCACCTGGGTATTGTAGTTTACTTTTCTAGCTGACAATACACAGCCTGAATTTCCATACAAAAATAATTTTTGGCTAAATGTGATGGGGAAGCAACACACAAAGGCTCATTTAGGTCAGTAACTTCAGTAGTGTTCACGTCAAGAATAAAGTCTGCTGTTGTGCACATTGACACCATTTTTTAAATGTGCTTGTGCCAAAGATGTTCCTCACTTTTCTATAGATGTATCCAATTTTCTTTAATGCACATGCATGATTTCATCAAACCAGCTCTCTCTTAAGCTGGGACTTAACACTGCATTCTGTGTAAAAAAACATGGCAAATCGCATCCAAAATTGCACACTGCACTTGTATTCTTAAACAAGCCTTATGGTCTGGTAGTTCATCCAGAGGAAGCATACATCCACTTTTAATTTAAATAAAGAGCAGTCCTGCATAAAAGGTTTCTGATGCAAGTAAACAGCGTTAAAGCTTACAGCCTACAAGGAGAATACTGCATTTTACGTTGTAGTGTCACTAACAAGTGTGTATCATTTGAACCTTGCAGAGGAAGGAATCAATCATGAATGCAAGCTGTGCAACCAGATGTTTGACTCTCCGGCAAAGCTTTTGTGTCACCTGATTGAGCACAGCTTTGAAGGCATGGGAGGAACGTTCAAATGTCCTGTTTGTTTTACAGGTAAGAGTGAAAAACCCAGACTAGCTTGGGTATGCATGGTTTGGTTCAGAGAAGACACTGGGGAATTTCAGAAATTCATTATTACTTTTTATATATTCCAGAGGAAATATTCAGTTTGGTGTGTATCATGTAAATTAATCCTGAAAAATGCATCTCTATAGAATCATTGCAAAAAGGAAATGATGATTTTTCCAACAGATGCCACTTAAACAAATGAGCAGTGCTATATGAGCAGTGTGCAGAGTGTATCCAAAATGAGTACAATTCTGTCTAAAGAGTGCATGGTTTGACTGTGTAGACAAGAATCCTTACCCCAACCTAATGTTTGTATATAATTATTTTATTTAAGGAACAGGAATAAACATGTAAAAAGTGGGTTGGCAGGGTTAGAATGCTGCCAACAGTATAGGGAACATGAGAGTAGATGGGAGCAACTACTGATACAGTATATGGAGAGGGGCATAAAAACTGGTGGAATAACACATTACCTTTTATTCTTTTGATTTTAAATTTATATCCTGTCTCAGGACACGCAGCTTTGTCACTAAAATCCTTGTTTAAAATTGCTTCTTAAAAATGTACAGTTATTTAGATTCACTATAAGAGACAATTTAGTTAATTATCTATAGGGAAACTGCTACCTTACCAACTACACTTTTGAAAGAAGTAACATAAATACTCGAGTTGCTTTTTTTTTTTCTCCAAAATCAATCAGGTAATAGTGCTGCATCAGCACAATTCTGTGCTGAAATCCATTTTTTTTAAAAGAGCAAACAGGGCTTTTTTTTTTATTTTTATATATAATTTTGAATTTTTACATGGTGCTGGCCATTTCATTACTTTCCCAGGTGCCCCCACCCATGTGACTTGTGCTTAGATAAACTTCAATCACTCTTTTACTACTGCACTGCACTCTACTACTGCACTGTAATGTCCCTTCCCAACTTCCCCCCCCCCCAGCTGCCAGATAGCAACTCCCTGACACCTCTGCTGAAGGATTCAGCTGCCTGAACTAATAGTGCCTCCATGAGCTAAGGAGGTGACAGACGGGGAGATTAGTCGCCCTGCGACAAATCTTCGTTGCCGGCAAGAAATCATACACATTGCTGCAATTTCTAGAAGTCACCCAAAGATTCCTCTTAAGGCAACTCCGGAAATAGTAGCGACGCATATGCCATCCCACTGGCAATTTACATTCTTGCTGGTGGGATGGCATTGCGGGGAGATTAGTCGCCCACGGCAATAAAGATTTGTCACGGGGTGACTAATCTCCCCGTCTGTCACCTCCCTAATACCACTTCTGGTACCGCTAAATTTTAGTGAGTGGGTAAATGGGCAAAACAGCCTTCCCATAATAAAGGGTGGCTTCAGGCATTTCTCTAGCACTGAGGCTAGTAGCACATAGCAGTTTTTTTCACAATTAGCTTATACAGTAAATTTTATATACACACAGTATGGAATGGTACATTGATTTCTATGAACAATAACTCCAGATCCTAAACACTGTTATTGTACAGCGCTGCGGAATATGTTGGCGCTTTATAAATAAATGTTAATGTAATAATGTAATGTAAATACATTTTACAATAAGGGGCAGAAGTAGTGGCATCCAAAATACATTAAATAAAGTGAGAGCAGGTAATGGCTAGGAAAGCAGCGAATGTCCTAAAAGCATGTTTTATTCTTCCCTCAACATCAACACTTTTATTAAACATGCTTTGCAATACCTTTCCTTGCCTACAAGGGTAATATATACTGACATGTATATTTGGTTGGTTTGTAGCAGACACCAGTGATAATTTTCTTTGGTGTCACTAAGACCTGGTGGGATGAAAGGTTACAATTGTATAATAAATTTAAACACATGCAGTAAACTCCAGCGCTCCTAATTTACCTGCAAGGTCCATGCATACTTTTCCCTCTAACATTTATGTTACGTAATGGAGAGTTAGCACTAAGGTTACTATTAGCCTGTTTTCTTTGTACCAGAGGGATCTCCTTAGCTGGCAAACTGTAAGCCCCTAGGACAAAGTGCCATTTTGATTGGATTAGTGGAAGAGTACATATGTTGAGGACTTCGCATACCAGTCAATTGAACTGAAGAAGCTGCTCGGATGAGTAGTGAAACGTCTTCAATGATTACTTAACAAGTCCAGTTGCTTTATATTTATTTATACTAGATATGGCCAGAATAAACAAAACAATGTTGTTTTCAACATGAGTAAAAAATATTTATGCTGCGTTTTGATGGTACTGAAAATTTGTGTTACTGATAGAGTAGGTAGTTTCAAAAAGGGGTTAGTTGGCTTTTAGCAAGTGGTAAAATACAGGGTTGCTGAAAATAAATCTTAGTACAAAGTAAATCTTGGGTATTAGTATAAAGTTAATCCAGGGAGTCGGGAAGGATTTTTTCTCACTCTGAAGTAAATTAATTAGGCTTCAAGTGTTAGTAACCAAGTGAAAAAACATTAATGTTCCTTAAGAATTCTTGCCAAAAAACTACATACTCCCTCCCCCACTTCCCGCTTAATTCCCCTTCTTGTAAATATGTTTGCCTGATGGTGGCCCCTCAGGTCAGTACAGGCCAGTATTAAGATCTGTTCTGCTGCTTAAAATAGGCATTCTAACAGAAATAGTAGGATTTTGTAAATCAGATATGATGATTCAGGTAAACTCTATGGTTGATTAATAACACTGCACAATGAGGTTACACATTTAGATGAATCTAACTACTACTGTGTTTTGTTTTAGTTTTTGTACAGGCAAATAAGTTGCAACAGCACATATTTGCAGTTCATGGCCAAGAAGATAAAATTTATGACTGTTCCCAGTGTCCACAGAAGTTCTTCTTTCAAACTGAGCTTCAGGTAATCTTTTGCAGTTGCAAATTTTGTACAGGGCTTCAGTCTCTAGATTTTTTTTTACCCACCAGGTGAGTGAGTCTAAACTATTGGGTTATAATAGGAGGATCCGAGGTATTCAGGATTTTATAGGTAGCTCTGAGCCTATCCCATAATTTGGAATGTGTTCTTTTTTGCAACCCACAATGATGTAAGGCTAATGTCAGACCATCTGTATGGCGTTTATTTTCGGCAAGCCGAAAAGCACTTTCTGAAAATATGTGCCCGGGTGCAGGCACATGTAGCCGATATCTGCCAAAAAACGTGAGACTTCTTATTTTCAACGGATATCGGCTACTTTTGCCTGCACCCAAGCATTTCTCATTCATTCGGGTGCAGGCACAGGTAGGGGCATTTTTGAGTGTATGGAGCATATTCTCAGCAAGACTTTTTGCTACGTGTGGCATTAGCCTAAGACATCTGTTCATAAGGAGTAATTTATGGAACTTCTCTTAAATGTGGGATTAGCTGTATCCCTAGCTATTTTGTTTCCCCTTTTCATCTTGAGCTTTTGGGTGTGTTTACTCACAGACAGAGCCAATGTTAAGGACAAGAATATATGAGAATATAACTATATGAAGCCAGTTTTGGTCATTTCCTGATTCCAAAGAATATTAAAGGAGTTGATAAAACAAAAATGAGAACACTCTTGATAATGAGGTGCTCTTAGTGCATATTGTACCTTTACAATATAATATTGTACCTTTAAAGCTTTATACTAGGTGTATACCGTCCCTTTAAACACTGTTATGTCAGATATGTATGGGTTTGATCTTATTGCTTGAGCTAGTGGTTCTATACATCATGAGAAGAGAATGTGCAACAATGGGCATCTCTGCCTTGTCGCATTGTTAATAGCAAAGGAGCAGGAATAGTAGCTAGAGTTACAAACTTTTGCTGACGTGCTAATGTATAGAGACATTACTGCCTCATTGAAGTGAGGGCCACACATGGAATTGCATGGAATGCTACTCCCAATCCAACATGTCAAAAACCTTCCGCATCCAGAGATTGTAAGAAACTAGGGGTAGATAACATATGGATTAGGTTTGCTATCCTTTTGATATTATCAGCGAAGTTTTATCTAACATAAAAACCCAGCCAGTTAGGGTTAGTAAGCTTTAGTAATAAGCTAATCAAAGTGCTAGGATTTTTGTGGATATTTTAAAGGAGAATGTCAAAATTTAAAAAGCATACTGCCAAATAGTCCTCCTATTGTTTAGTAAAAACACCACACTTTTGGCTCACCTAATCAAATATTTACTCAGTCACACTTACTTCTCTCATTTTCTGTCTGTTTTCATGAACAGGCAGCCATCTTTAAAAAGGTATTCTCCCTTCCTTTCCCTCCTTGCTTCATACTGCACATGTGTTTCATCCCCCCCCCCCCCCCCGGCTTCTGATTGGCTGGTGGGCATGTGTAGCTCAGAACAGGAGACAGGATCAAGTTACACACATGTACATTGCTACTGAAGGCTTTTACTTTTAGCATTTTACTGCTAGCTGACTTGCCAGTTCATCAATATGGCTGTTTTTCTAGCTATTTGTTACTTTCAGTAGATATGTTATATGTTATAGTTCCCTGACGAAGGTTCCAGTAGGGAACTGAAACGTTGGATTAATAAACTCCACCTGATTGCACCTTTAAACATGACTGACTGCCAGTGACTATCTTCGTGAAAATCCTGTGAGTGCCGACATTCTGTATTCTTATATATATATATATATATATATAAACAAGAACAAACGGAGCACACCCTATTGAAATTCAAATGCCCAGGGTGCTAGCAAAAAAATATAAAGCAAGAGAATGAGCTGCACACACCAGGACTTGGCAAAATTATAATAAGTTTATTTAAGAAAAGAGATCCAACGTTTTGAGCACTAACTGTGCTCTTCCTCAGGGAAGAGCACAGTTAGTGCTCAAAACGTTGGATCTCTTTTCTTAAATAAACTTATTATATTTTTGCCAAGTCCTGGTGTGTGCAGCTCATTCTCTTGCTTTATATATATATATATATATATATATATATATATATATATATATATATATATATATATAATTATTATTTTTTTTTTTTTGCAGTGCTATTAACAAAAATTTAAAAGAGGCCATTTTGCAAAAATATAATAAGTTTATTTAAGAAAAGAGATCCAACATTTTGAGCACTAACTGTGCTCTTCCCTGAGGAAGAGCACAGTTAGTGCTCAAAACGTTGGATCTCTTTTCTTAAATAAACTTATTATATTTTTGCCAAGTCCTGGTGTGTGCAGCTCATTCTCTTGCTTTATATATATATATATATATATATATATATAATTATTATTTTTTTTTTTTTGCAGTGCTATTAACAAAAATTTAAAAGAGGCCATTTTGCATAAAAAGCTACAAATTAATATTTGTATAATATATCTAGAAGCTGACATCTCTGAAAAATATATCCTTATCTTGAGCAACAATATATCTCATGCAAAATTGTATCATATCACTGATATGTAAAATGCCCTGTTAAAGGGGTTGTTTACCTTTAAACGCTTTTGTATGTATGTTTTCTTTTTCAGTATAGTTGTTCTCAGATAGTACACCAGAAATGAGTTTCCTCAAAACCAGCTGTTATATAATTGATACAATAGTTGTTAATAGTGATGAGTGTAATTTTTCAGCAGAAATGGATTAGCGGTGAATGTCTGTGTTTTGGCATTGGCAGATTTTTTCACAAAATGCTGGTGAAAATTCTGCATAGAAAAATTTGATGCGTGACAAAAAAATTGTAGCACGGGTAAAAAAAAAAAAAAAAATTGGCGAACACCAAAAAAAGGTCACGCACAGCAATTTTTTTTTACGTGCTCGTAATTTTCGCCAATTCGCAAATCTTCACTCGTCACTAGTTGTTAACATGCCACAGATAATGCTGGGAAATGTATCAAGTAATGTAGTCTACATCTGGATTACTGAGCAGACAGAAACACCAGCGATAGGAGATAGGAATATTAAACTTTTAACTTTAATATTAAAAAAAAGGGTCAGGTTACCTAATTTTGTTGCAATTCTCTGCCACAATAATATATTTTATGACTGCTGTCAGCTGGTTAGTGGTCAGTGCAATCCTGATTCTGCTTCTGTTTTTAACTTTGTAAATACCATTAACCAGTATCATGATTATAGTCTTCATGGGCAATAGTTTTACCCAATTAGCAACCCTAATTATACTCTACCTAATTTCATAAGAGCTGTTCTTAGCAATGTAGAGCATATACCAATGGTAGATATTTCATTTTTTTTTATCTGCCATAATTGAAGGCTTAAATATTATTTTTACACTGTTTAACCATGTTGCCTGTCTGCTGATCATAACTACACAGTTATTGCTGATATAAGTTCCAACATAAAACTTAAATTCTTTTTTGGCTTACGGTATTTATTTATTTATTTTGCTTACCAGAGCTGTCTCTATATTTAATTTCTGCAGAAGTAAAACTCTGTAGCTTAGCCAGAGATATCATATGCCTGAATGTTTTTACAAGAAATATCTAGATCATTAAATCTAATAGGCCTCAGCTGCAATTTTAATCAACGAAGCATGCACACAATTCATCACAGCAAATTAGGTATGCCTTTGAAACTTCTGGTTCTACAATTAACTAGCAGTTTTAGCAAACTAAAACTTTTGAAAATTGTTAATAAAACATTTAGAAGAGAATGTAATGTTTTGCAGTTTATAATGTCACATTGGATATGGTTTCTGAGCTCTGCATCAGCAATGTAGATTTTATTTTCTATACTAAAGGAAAAATACATTTTAACTTAGTATGTAATTTTAGGGCTTAACTGCTACTTAGCAGATTTTGTGGAATAAATTTAATCTGATCCGCAACAACTTTGACTCTAGTAAAAATGAAAAGGAAAGGCTAATAAAGAGTTCATCTCAAGCTGCAGGCATACCTTCAGTTCTCTCAATAGTGCCCTTAAGTCTCCCCATATTTCACCTGTTGATGATCAGAAGCCAAACAGGAAGAAAAAACTCTGAGCTCTGTAAAGAAAGTTCCCATAATGCCTCGCTCCTGCATTGAGACCCAGACCGGTGTACATGCTCAGTTTGTAAGACTATGAGGAAGCTTCCTGCTGATTTTCTCAGATCCACATTCCAAAGGGGGGGGAGTTCTTAGCATTCTTGAGGGAGGGGGGGAGCAGGAGAGAGGAGAGAGCTGCGTATCCCTGGCAGAGGAAAACAGATGCAACAAATCTTTTGACAGAGAACTCGGAGAGTGCAGCGTTTCTGTGAGTGCTTATGACTGTATTTACATAGACCTTTCTGATAAAGCTTACTTAGTTTTTACTTTTCTTTCTCCTTTAATTCACTACTACTGATCCTGATGGCTGTCCTGCCCTAACAATATATTTGGGCCATAGACTCCACTGGAGAAGTGCCATTGGACCTGGGAAAAATTCTGCAAAGCATAGGTGCAAGAATTTAAGATTAGCAGACTTGCTTTGGGCAAATTATGAAGGATCTAATAGCTTATCTTCTACTTTGAACTTGAAAGTTCAGCATCCACACTATTGTCTGCTCCCTGTTTCATTATGAGTTTAAAGTAATAGCTATCCCACAGGAAATGTTATGAATTTTATCTATACCAAATATAATGCAGTGGAGTTTGTCTCCTTTTATGTGTTTTTTTTCCATTGGCAACAGACCCCTGTAACGTGGGGTAAGTTCTGAAGCTACTGGAGGAGCTGCCTTGGTGGTGTAGGCCCTGCATAATCTCAGAATCATCATTAATGCTCTCTTGCCTCCAGTGAATCCTGGATTGTCCTTGATTGCTCCTTCATAACCCCACTATAGATTAGTCTATACAAATATCTCCCTGGAGCCCCTACCTGTCGGTTCCTTTAGGACGTTAAGACCTCACACCTGTCTCCTGATGAAACCCAACTCATGATGGAGAATATTTAGAATAATCTAAACTTTTCGAACTTTTACAGAATGAACATCATAGGGTAAATATCATATTGTAAATTGCTGGTATCTATTCCAAGAAACATTAAGAAAAGAGAAAGAAGTAAAATGCCACAAGTCCAAGTCAAGACTCAAGATAAAGAAAGATCTTTAGGAAAAGGAAATTCAACTAAAACAAGTTATTACTACAATGAATATAAAGCATAAAAATGAGAAATCTCCTTGGATGGATCAATGGTACCTTTGAGGTCCCGTGATGTTAAGTAAAGCTTAAGTGACTGGCAGCTGAGGGGAGGAACAACTTGAGACGGACCAAGTAGTTATCATGTTCAATACAAGTCTGAAAGCTGGTGTTATTGTACAAACTTATAGTACAAATGTATTATAATTGGAGGAAAGAGTGGAAGTATTTGGAAAAGCATAAGAGTACCAGGGTTCCTAAACTTTGACTACTTTATTATGTTTATCAATCAATATGTTTGTTAGTCCCTTGTTAACCATGATCCAATTATTATTCAGCCTTTCACTTGCCCTGCTTCTTCTTTTAGAGAAAAAAACATGGGGATATTTGGCTATGCATTTACTATAGAGATCTAAATAAGATTACAGTAAAAATGTAACCACCTTCTCTGGACTCCTTGAAAAGCTGAAGGGGGCAAACAGTTTCTCCCAAGTCCAGAGATAATATCATCAGAGATTTTCTAGTTGTCTACCTAAATTTGTAGCCAGTTTTCTCCAAGGACTTGAACCAATGAACTTACAATATTGGAAAAATGTATCTTCAAGGTTTCCAAAATTACTTTTCTGCATTACATATTTTCTGACTGTGTGGATACCATTAATAGAAACCTTCGTTTCCAACCAGTTATTGTTAATTAAGATTTACTGGCTGTAGAGAGGTGATGTAATTTGCTGAAGTGTCTCGACTAGTCTATATATCACAAAAAACGTCAGAGCTTGAAAAAATACTAAACCCTGGAAAAGCTTGAATGCTTTTCTTATTTAGAATGATCTAAAAACCTGCCATTGACTGTGTATTTTAAATTTAACCCACCCACTCCACCCACTTTTTTAAAACCTAAAAATGCAGTTGCTTAGTGACCCTGGTGTTAATACTGTGAGAATGGCAGCAGGTTGAATTTCCCCATTGAAAATCAATAGGTAAAATCTGATTGGCTGTTGATGGCTCCACTCACTTTTTCTAATTCTGAACTGCAGTTATCTGGTGACTAGCTCTGCAAAGTTTGGGGACCTTAGTATTAATATTTAAGGAATGGCAGAAATTTAAATTTAAACATATGAAGTCAATAGGTGAAATCTGGCTGTTGTTGGCCCCACCCACTTTTCTTAACTTGGAATGTAGTCACCCAGTGACAAACTGTGCAAAGTTTGGGGACCCTGACATTAAACATGTGAGAATGGCAGCAGTTAAAATTTCCCCACTGAAAACAATGGAAGAAATGTGATTGGTTTTTGGTGGCCCCGCCCAATTTTTCTAACCTTGAGTAAGTAGTCACCCAGTGACAGACTGTGCAAAGTCTGGGAACCCTGGCATCAAACCAATAAAATTCAATAGGTGAAATCTGATTAGCTGTTGGTGGCTCCGCCCACTTTTTCAAAACTAAATCTGCAGTCCCCTAGTGACCAACTGTGAAAAGTTTGGGGACCCTGGTGTTAATACTGTGAGAATGGCAGCAGGTTGAATTTCCCCATTGACATTCAATAGGTAAAATCTGATTGGCTGTTGGTGGCTCCCACTTTTTCTGACCTTGAACTGTAGTTACCTGGTGCCTAACTCTGCAAAGTTTGGGGACCCTGGGGTTAATACCGTGAGAATGGCAGCAGGTTGAATTTCTGCCAAGTCCCATAGCTGTCATCTATTTCAGTGCTGTCCAACTTCTGTTGTACCGAGGGCCGGAATTTTTCCGACCTACGTGGTGGAGGGCCGATAATGGAAGCCAGTTTTGACCACTCCCCTTTTTGAAACTGCACCCACTTGAAACCACACCCATGTTATCACATGACCATACCCATAATAATGGTTGTAGTACAGCAAAAACCTGCCATACTCTGCCTGCCCTACCCTGCCTGTGTGCCATACTCTGCCTGCCCTACCCTGCCTTTGTGTGTGCCATACTCTGCCTTCCCTACCCTGCCTGTGTGTGCCATACTCTGCCTGCCCTACCCTGCCTTTGTGTGTGCCATACTCTGCCTTCTCTACCCTGCCTGTGTGTGCCATACTCTGCCTTCCCTACCCTGCCTGTGTGTGCCATACTCTGCCTGCCCTACCCTGCCTGCGTGCCATACTTTCACTGTGTGTGCCATTCTTGGCTGGTTTGTGCCAAACTTGGCCTGTGTGTGCCATACTCTGCCTGCCCTACTCTGCCTGTGTGTGCCATACTCTGCCTTCCCTACCCTGCCTGCGTGTGCCATACTTTCACTGTGTGTGCCATTCTTGGCTGGTTTGTGCCAAACTTGGCCTGTGTGTGCCATACTCTGCCTGCCCTACTCTGCCTGTGTGTGCCATACTCTGCCTTCCCTACCCTGCCTGTGTGTGCCATGCTCTGCTTGCCCTATGCTGCCTATGTGTATGGCACACACAGGCAGCCTACAGTGACACATTGCTGGCACTGCTCCTACAGTCTGCACAATAACTATATATTAAAAAACTTTTTAATTGCAGTACCACCTCAGTATATGTTCTTTTTGTAGTGTGCAGGGATTATTTGTGGGTTTCTACTGCTCCTGAGGTGTGAACAGGGGAACAATGTGGGTGATTACAGCCTGAGCCTGAGGTGTGAACACTGCAGGGGTTGAACAATACAGAGATTAAAAGGTGTGAACAACACAGGGGATTACATGTTTAAACAATACAGCCTGATTACAGCCTGAATCTGAGGTGAGAACCATGCAGGGGGCCAGTTAATCACAGTACTGATACCATTTAAAGCTTACACAAGAGTAAGCCATCAAAGCAGCCAGACAGGTGGGGGGCCACACAGAGGGGGACAGTTGGACAGCACTGATCTATTTGATATGTTTCCTTCAATTTATAAATATTCTTTGGGCCAGATGTGCATCTATAAAGCCTTCTAGAGTTAGGTGAGTTTTAATGAATAGGCACTCAGAGGCGTTTCAGAAGGCCTAGGTCACACCTTAATAATATTTACATAACCTTTAGGGCAAAGTTGCTATTTAACCACTGCAGTAAATGTATAGTGGTAGTAGCATTTTAACTGAGGAAATAATTGTCTTTGATACAAATAGTAAATGGATACTTTGGCTCATGAGCAACATGTTGCTTATCAACCCCTTTGATTGGGGTTGCTCACAGTGGCCTCTGAGTAGGTTGCCATTTTTAAATTTCTGGCTTGGATGCAAGTTTTGGAAGCACAGAGACACAAATTTACTCCTGTTTAGCCTCCTGCACGCCAGCAGTCCACATGGGGCTACCAAATAGCCAATCACATATCTTATTTGGCACCCCCAAATCATTTTTTTCATTCTTGTGTCGCTCACCAACACTTTTTACACCTAAGTGTGGCTCATGAGTAAAAAAAAAAGGTTGGGGATCCCTGGACTAGCGTATGTTTTCTGCATATGCACAAACTAACTAGTGTTACTACCAGAGAGTACTTGTTTGAATTGTCAGATATGTTAGTTTGCTTTATTAAGTCTTGAGACTTAATGACACAAAGGTAAGCAACATTTTCCAAAGCAAAAATGTTTTGCTTTTTCTTTACTATCTAAAATTGCAGGTTCTTCTAGTTAAAATTTGAAGGATTAGTGTAATTCAAGAGATAATTGCATTTTGACCAGGTTATTAGGCGCTTTATATTGTCATGAATGGGCTAATCATCATGTCACACTTGTGACTCATAGGGCATCTTAATATATAAGACAGAATACAGAACATTTTTGTATAGTGTTGACAATTATACACAGAAAAAAAACAAATGTTTCCATGCATGTTTCTATGTGTTTGTTTTATTAAAAAATCAGATCTTATTTTAATTTAAGTTTGCACATATAAGTTTTCCGCTGGAACACTGGTGAATTTGACCACAGTAATGTGACTTATTTTAGACCTCATGGTAGGTTGCTATGTAAACTGAAATAGTCTCTAATGTACACTGATTCTCTACAAAATGACTAGAGCGCATTTGATATATGTATAATTTTACAAATACAGGGCTACTACATTCTATTGTACAGTAGAATGTTTGGTGATATATACTGTACCCAGTTTGACACTGATACATAACTTTGTTAAACATGAGAAGATCCAGATTTGTGGAAAAATCAACATAAATCCAAGCATAAATGTGTGCGCACAAAGTAGCATCCATTTTGGTACACTATGCATGAGTTTCTTAATGTTGCATGAAATGGCATAATTTCCGTTACACTGGTTTAATAATAATATTGTCTTTTTCACTTAAAATAAATTCATTTCAGCTATTTATGCAACCTGCTAAGGTAACCCTGCAATTACAGCTACATCCAGGCTGGAAATAGCTTCAGGGTTCCTTAATATTCATGCAGGCACTTGTTTCCTATTTATCAAAAAGGGCTGGGCTACACATTGGACCTTCCTACAAGTAGCCGCTTATTGCTAGGAGCATTTAAGGGACAGACCAGTACTTTTTGTGAAAAATATTTGGTGTCAAAACTAGTGCTTTGTTTGACTTCGAAACTTAGCCCTGATGTGTTCTTACTCAAGGTGATTATGTTGCCAAAACAATGTGCATGAAGTTTACTTCCAAATAATAGTAGTAGTGTCTGAGTTGAGAAACTAATAGCCAATTAAGTTATCAAGTATTCACATATTGAACCACATAAGTATTTATTAAGAGCATCATTAAAAATTACACCCTAACCCGTAAAATCACCAGATTCCAGAGATGACAAGTTAGGCCACATGGCTTCCAGTAAATAAACCAGTTAGCTAGTGCATACTATTGGTATACCTGAAAATGCTTTCCCACCAGGGTAAAAAAATATACACTCTGCAAAGTAGCTACTACACAAGCACAGGTGATACATGTTTTACCACTGGCAATTTAAATTAATGCCAGTGGGAAAACATTTTTAGGAGCTTTGTCCCTGAGGTAGAGCAAATTTACAACAGGTGACCAATCGTCATGTGCCGTCACCCTAATGTCAGATCCCAACCTAACATTCCATGTTTTCTGCAGTATAGATCACAACTTCATATATCCAAATTATGAAAAATGTGGTGTATTTAAAACCTAAATAAACAGTACTTTAAACTGCAGTTTCACATATTATGCAGTAGTTAATATTATACATTGTATGCACACTTTGAAACCCAGGGTTTTTGGAGATCAGTTATCAACAAAATATTTAATATGCTAAATATGGCATGATAAAAACAGAGTGCAGATGTGTTAACATGCATTTGTATAGCCCCACAGGCAACCAAATTTCATAAGTGGTCACAGCATCTCTGACTGCTCACTCTGGCATAACCAGCAATAGTGCACTTGATTAAAATGAAGTGGAGGCATACCACCTCACCAGGATCCATAAGTCAATTTAATGACCGTTTTGCCATAATAATTGCTTTTTTCAAGGAATTAGTGTAAATGCACTTTAAAAGGAATTACGCAACAAACTAAATATTTCACAAGATGACTACATTTTCTGCTCTTGTAGACTGAAATGTTATAATCATTGTGTAGAATATAGAAACAGATGTAGAAACAGCAAAAGAACAAGTTTAATCAAAATTTCCATTTTCTGACAGGCACTGTTTCCAGTTTCAATGTCTTCAGTAAACAATTGTCTCTGCACCTTGTACCTTAGGGCACTAACACACCGGTGTTTTAACCTGCTTTTGCATGCAGTGGCTTTTTGTGTGTTCCACTGCATGAGAGTACAGGGGTTAATTTACCCAAGTCTGTTTTGTGGGGACTGTACTCACAAGAGCATTTACATGTGCTCCCATGGGGACATTCCATATAGCAAACAAGGTTTTTGCTCACCACTAAATTTTAAACCTTTTAGGTGAGAGTGCAGAGAGTGTATGACTACAAAAGTCATATAGACAAAGACAAGGGATTCTGCACTCACCCATTATCAATATATAGAGACAGAGGCAATAGAAAAGGAGCAGGGATGTGTCTGTTTGTGAAGCAAGATTTAAAAGTCAGTGTAAAGGAGGAAGTGATGATGGCAAATGAAGGAGCTTTGAATCCTTATGGTTTGAGCTTTTAATTACCCAGGTACAGTAAATAGGAACACATTTATAAACTTGTTGCATCACAGCTTTATGTCAGATGTTGTTGAGGAGTCATCCAGAAACCATGCTGTACTGGATCTTAGTGATCTGTTGTGACCCAGAATGTATAGCAAATGTGCAAGTGGTTAAACACCTGGGTAATAGTGACTATAACATTATATCATTTATTGTATGGTGTAAAAAACAAATATGCACAGGGCCAACAAAGACCCTGAATTTCAGAATCTAATTTAACCTCTTAAGGGCTGCCCTTCACAGCATAGATTGAGGCATTGAGACACAGAAAAGAAATGGTTGTCATTTAAAATTATATTTAATCATCATTGTTGTAAATGTATTCCCTTAAGAAGTAAATGTAGAAGCATTAAGAACCACCCTATGTGGCTTAGTTCAGAAGTAAAGAAGTTAATAGGGGAAAAAAAAATAAAAGTATTTAAGCAATACAAATCAGAAGCTCATTTAATAAATATAAACACTATAATAAGTGTTGTAAAAGAGCAATTTGGAACAGGGCCGGGCTTAGGTACTTTGGCACCCTAGGCAAGGGCTTCAATATACGCCCACCCCTTTCTGATTGCCCCCATGTACCTGTGCCAGGCTGCCAGCAACCATTTTATTGCCCCATGTGCCTGTGCCAGCAGCCATCATATTGCCCCCATGTACCGGTTCCAGCGGCCATCATAAAGCCTCTATGTACCTTTTCCAACAGCCATTACATTGCCCCATGTATTTGTGCCAACAGCCATCATATTACCCCCAAGTCCCCAATCTGTATCTGTGCCAGCAGCCATCATATTGCCCCCAAGCCTCCAATCTGTACCTGTGCCAGCAGCCATCATATTGTCCCAATTACCCAATCTGTATTGGGACTTCACTAGGAAAATCCATAATGGAAAAAAACCTTGGAGTCCTTGTAGATAGTAAACTTGGCTGTAGCAAACAATGCCAGGCAGCAGTTGCAAGTGCAAACAAGGTTTGAGCTGTATTAAAAGGGGCAGACTGTCGAGGTTGGGGTTGTTTTCTCTGGAAAAGAGGCGCTTGCGAGGGGACATGATTACTCTGTACAAGTACATTAGAGGGGATTATAGGCAGATGGGGGATGTTCTTTTTTCCCATAAAAACAATCAACGCACCAGAGGTCACCCCTTTAGATTAGAGGAAAGGAGCTTCCATTTGAAGCAGCGTAGGTGGTTTTTCACGGTGAGGGCAGTGAGGTTGTGGAATGCCCTTCCTAGTGATGTGGTAATGGCAGATTCTGTTAATGCCTTTAAGAGGGGCCTGGATGAGTTCTTGATCAATCAGAATATCCAAGGCTATTGTGATACTAATATCTACAGTTAGTACTAGTGGTTGTATTTATAGTTTATGTATGTGAGTGTATAGATTGGTAGGTGTGGGTTAGGTGTGCTGGTTTTACTTGGATGGGTTGAACTTGATGGACACTGGTCTTTTTTCAACCCTATGTAACTATGTAACTATAAATTCACAGGAGGATGGGATTATTCTTCCGCTTTATAGAGTACTGGTAAGACCCCATCTAGAATATGCTGTGATGTTTTGGTCTCCAGTAATCAAAGGGAGGGTCCTGAGAAGGGCAACTAAACTTGTAAAGGGTATGGAAAGTCTCAGTTATTAAGAAAGACCGACAAAGTTGGAATAGTTTACACTGGAGAAGGGGCACTTAAGGGCACTTATGCTAACTATGTTTAAATATATAAGGATGCATAATTTACCAGTCGGTCCTTCCAGCAGACATGAGGGCAACCATTCCTATTAGAAGAAAGGAGGTTCCATCTGAATATTCGGAAAAGATTTTTAACTGTGAGAGCTGTGAAGTTATGGAATTCTCTCCCTGAATCAGTCGTATTGGCTGATACATTAGATAGCTTGAAGAAGGGGTGGGGGAATATAGGGTTATGGGGGAGAGCTCACGGTACAGTTTGATCCAGGGACTTGGAGTCAGGAAGGATTTTTTTTTCCCTCCTAGCAGTTAGGCAGGTTATATATATATATATATATATATATTCCCATGTATCAAAATTTTTTTTTAATATAGATCATAAATAAATGCTATGTTTTACACGTGGAGTGCGACTGAGTTGGAATACATATATATATATATATATATATATATATATATATATATATATATATATATATATATGCATATAAGATGGACAGTTGTATTTTTTTTCTACCTAACTTGCTAAGTTACTCTGTAAAAATAAAAAAACTGTAACTTTTAAACATTGCTGGGGGTGACAGCAAGTCACTTAAAAGGCCTTTAGGGCAATAACATGTCTTGTCATGTTAAAAACATTCAAAATGCCTCCGTCATTGCCCTGTGTAGACGACTGTGGGTAAATTACTTAAATTGCCTAAAAAAAATATATTTGTGAGTCTGAGCAATTTACATAATTTACCAGTGGCAATTTACATTGTAGGTAATGATAAGCCCTTACGGCTGTTTTGTTGCCTGTGTTGAAGGTGCTGTAGCTCCTTCCTTTTCATCGAAATAGGCTCATTTGAGTGAACAGTGCTATTTGGCTATCTATGTAGGCAACCAGAAAAGAAAATGTGCATCAAATCCATGTGTGGTCACATCAAGAAAGTATAAAGTTAGTCCCTTTTCTCATACCATTATGGCTTTACAAACATTTAACATAGGCTTTCTTCCCAAACCAAAATATCCATTCTGTGCCACACAGCAAGGTGATGTGATTTGCAATGTTAAAGGAAAAGAAAAGGTAAAAACTAAGTAAGCTTTAGCAGAAAGGTCTATGTAAATACAGCCATAAGCACTCACTGAAAAGCTTCAATGAGTCCTCTATCAAAGGAAAAACAGCATTTCTTTTATTCTTTTGTGTAAACATGTTCTTCGGTATCGGACTTCCTCTCACAGAAAAATCCTTCATTTCCAGGACCAGAGCAACTGTCTCCTTTCTTCCTTCTCCTGCTCCCCCCTTTCATAAGAATTCACTCCCTCTCCCATTAGAATGTATGATCTATGCTACCAGCAGCATGGAAGCATCTTGAGACCAAGCTAAAATAGCAGCTGCTATCTTAAACAAACGGAGGGTGCTTCTAGGGCTGTTTATTAAGGTATGGTTAAGATTTCTGCAGAATAACTGTAGCGCTCTAGCTTTCACTAATGAGGCTAATCTATTGGCAGTAAAATGGCAAAATGACTTTCCTTCTCCTTTAAGGCAGCTAAATAATTGCAGGCTAATAACACAGAACAATGCTTTAAATATGTAATTAAAAACTTTTGGTCAATATGTATTTGTAAAGCCTTTTTCGTAGCGCTACGACTTGCGCGAATTGTCGCAACTTTTTCGTAGCCTTCGCGCCGAGTACGAAAGTTTCGGATTCATTCAAGCTTCAGTATCGTGACTTTTCTTGGGCCAGGTTGGAGCTGCAGAGTGCCATGGAGTCCTATGGGAGGCTTCCAAAATCATGCAAAGTCTGAAAGTTTTGCCCGCCAGTTACGAGCGCTCAATATGAAAAAGTTGCGACAATGTACGAGCAAATCGTAACGGCTACGAAAAAGTTGCGACTTTTCACGCAAGTCGTAACAGCTACGGAAAAGGCGCGACAATTTACGATAAAGTCGTAACGGCGACGCAAAAATCGCAAAAAATACGAAAAAGTCGCAAAATGTCGTTTCCAATCCGAATTTTTCTCATTCGAATTCGTGGATTAGTAAATCAGCCCCTATGAGTCAGGGGATGACATGGCTATCCTGAAACCCAGTCGCCTGTAATGAAAAATGTGATTCTTTTGAGAACATTGTGCCATATCATTACCTGTGATGTGAATATTTCCCCAAGACCTAAAATGAGAACAAATCTAGGATCACACCTGCTTTATGTTAAATGTTGGTGACTTGTTTTAATGAAGTGTATTAACTGAATAGCACCATGATATTCATTTAGCCCTGTTTATGGCACACTCTTGAGTACATTTACTGTTTTTTTAGTGCAAACTAGTGAACATATGAAGCTTTTAGACAGGCCATCTGCTAGTCTTAGACTCCTGGATGACAGACAAACTGTTCTAAAAATAAGTACCTCTAACTGCAAAGGGCAGCAAACTGTTTTCACAGAAAGGATCACGATTTTTTAAAAACGTTTCTACAGCATGTTAATGGATATTGTTTGGAAATCAAAATAAACCACTATGAACTAAACATTCGTAGCACTTATAGATTTCTATCAGGGGTAAAGGACAAATTGTTTCTTCAGCCAGATTTGTCAAATTTATGGTACTTGCGACCAATGTGCCCAGTCCTACCAGATGACATATTACTTTTACAAAACATTAAAATATTTGAAAATCTGTAGATATTTCTTGTAAATCTCAAGTGAAGCGCAATTTAAAAAAAAACATTGCACAATATATTACTTTATTATTTATCATTTTAAATGTACTATAGACCAGTCCTGTTATTTGTAGGGGTTAGTTGCCTATATTTTAAGGACTGTGCAATGTTTTTTTAATATATACAGGTATGGGACCTGTTATGCAGAATGCTCGGAACCTGGGGTTTTCCAGATAAGGGATCTTTCTGTAATTTGGATCTTAAGACTTAAGTCTGCTGAAAATCATTTAAATATTGAATAAACCCAATAGGCTTGTTTTGCCTCCAGTAAGGATTAATTACATCTTAGTTGGGATCAAGTACAAGGTACTGTTTTATAATTACAGAGAAAAAGGAAATCATTTTTAAAAAATAGAATTATTTGCTTATAATGGAGTCTATGGGAGATGGCCTTTCCGTAATTCGGAACTTTCTGGATAACTGGTTTCCGGATAAGGGATCCCATACCTGTACTGTGTAGTCATGTTTCATCTGTATAATTGTTAGCTTCATTTATGCACTACATATTTCCTTATATGTACAGTATGTATATGTGGGTTTAACTTAGTGTGTGGAAGCCCTGTTACTCAAATATTATAAATTAATTCCAGGGGTGTTTAGCTTAGATCTGTATTTTCCATGCAGAGCTTCATTTTCAGATAAAGAGCTACATACCATTATTGACCTGCCTGTTGCAATCAGTGTCGCAGCAACATAGATTTAAAGTGTTGTTCGCTATCCAAAGACTTTGTGCTCCCATCTCTAGATGAAATAAGTCCACTTAAATTTAATTTGTATAGATGTACAATCTTATGGCATCTTACAAATAACAAATAATAATTAAAGCCTCAGTACCAAAAAAATTAAGGTGTTTTATATTCTTTTGAATACAGTACATTGTACTGGAACCTGGACATGTTAAAAAGTTATAAAATAACTAATAAATAAGCTACTATGTAGCTATGGGGGTAGCCATTTACGTTGAATAGAAAAAAGGCTGATGTTTACAACAGCTTCACAGCAGTTATTACAAATAAGCTGTGAAGAATACCGTGTTTAAGATAATGCCACATGGGGCTGGTGCTTAGGCTGTGTATAATACACAGATCCACATTTTTATTAAGATAATTTCTTGTTTTAATAATCTACAAAGGGTATATAGGTCTAAGCATTCTGAAGTAAAAGGTAAGCTTACCAGTACTAGGTTGGTCCAGGTGCTCATGCCCCAGACCCTCGGCATAAGGGAGTCCTTTTAGAAAATCAGAAAAAGCGAAGCAGGTAGGCATTCCAGAATCACCAAGAAATAGTTGTAGAACTCAGGTATGAAGTAAAATCATGGTAATTTTTTTAACTTATACACATAAATGCTTCATAGCATTTATGTGTATAAGATAATACAATTACGAGTGAATATTTGTATGATAAAGGCTTCCAGAAAATTAGATAGTGTCTATAAATAAAGATTATACTGCAGTGTTGTATGTATTGCATAAAATCAACAAATCAAGTCATCTGTTCATATTAACTAATGATTGTGATGGTTTAGAACTACTACTACTACTACTACACTACTATGCATTAGTGGAGCAGTATTGCTATTAATTGCTATAATTGTAAGGCAGGGTAAGTGCTTGTGGTTTAAGGCAAAATATGTTACCTGCTGCTCATAAATTAAAATGTAACCAGTACTTGCACACATCTAGAGAAACAATGTCTTAATCAGTAGCATTCAATATGTTTATATCTTTTCATTAGAAAGTTGTTGACAGTTACATGGAATTCCTACTGTAAGTTGTAATTACTTTTAAATGGAGATATTTATTTTTTAGTGTTTGATAATCAGGACATAGATTAAAGTGGTTCTGAATTTTGAAACAATGTAGCAGAAATCAGATGATTAAAAGACCTGTAAAGAAGCATGCAAGCAGCATCAGACTGGGGCAGTGCAACTTTAAGGGTCCCCCTTCACAGTCATTAGGGCCTCACTCCCAACATGCGAGGAGTCTCGCGCATTATGAGCACAAGCGCTAAATAAGGCTGCAGGCAGCCTAACGGTGGCTTAAAAAAGGAAACTTTTTTTCCCATAAGCAGAGTGCGGGCTTTATTGGGCATTAATGGAATCTGCCATCACACAACATTAGTCGGCAGGGTATTCCACAGCTAAGAACCATTTGCATTGCTTCAAGTGAAATTTCTGTTCCTCAAAAATTCTAAAAAAAAAATAGCTTTAAACTATTTCATATTTTAATAAATACATTTTGGAAACATTTTTAGGGATATAATTTGTGTCATTTTGATATTTAATATGGCAAATCTTTTAACAATATGTGTCAGATTGTTAGTGTATTTATACATGTATGACATATAATCAGTCAGCTGTAATTACATATTTGTTCTGCATTAGTTTAATAATCAAGCACCTGCCCTTTGTTTTGGAAACATGCCATCTGCCTTATTTGAGGGTGATTTCAGATGTTGCAAGAGATAACATTGGTAGAACTGGGAGCTTTTTTTTATGACTGGATCAGTATTAATAATATATGCATTGCATATAATTTTACATTTTAAATACCCTGCTTTCATGAACAATTCAGTAAATTATTTTAGAGCCATTGGGATTAACAATCTTAAATAATGTTGCAAATCTGCCGTTAGCATTTTCTCTGTTAACTGCCAAGGCAGTTAAAACTGCATTTCATTTCCAGCCATTTTTATTCATTGAATGTGAGACACCTCTGGTACTGAAAAGGTTATCACCAAATTGAACATGTGTTGCAGTGAAGCAGTTCAGAATTCAGCTGAAGCTGCTCAGGCATTTCTAGTGTTGTAAACACTCATCTCTGCCAATTTCTTTTCTCTTGGCAAAGGAACACACTCTTTCTAGTTGTTGTACAGAACAAAGGATACAATACTGCAAATGGCCTGAAGGTGATGGAGGATTTTTTTTTTCTATCACCGAGGCCAGAAAAAACCCCCCCAGGGTAGATTTTCTCCCCTACCCTAAGCTACTTATTTCTATTCTCATCTGTGTGTGGACTGAAATACTGGAGGCAGCATTAGGCTGCTTAAAAAAATGTTCTGTGTTCTTGTCAGTGTCAGTACAAAGAAATCTGTCATATTGGCAGCTATTACTTATGAGTCTTTTCCTTTTATGCATTTTTTTTTGTAATAAATGAGAGGCTTTTATGTGGAGCTCTTCATAAATGGTACTGAGTAGGAGGGTATGGGCATGCTTTCTATTATTGCGCCCCTCATGCATTTCTCCTTTCTTCATCTTTTCAGAACCACACGTTGAGCCAGCACGCACAGTGAGCCGGTGGCACTACAGGACTTCTCTCTGTAGAAGACTTGACGGCGACACAGTGGGGAGGACCATTTGAACATTACATCCAATCAACGTGTCATTTGCAACCCAGATGTAAAACTCTAATGATTTGGCCATGAGGTGCTGCTATTATAAGCAGCTGGAAATGAATATTAATGGAGGAGATTAAAAGTATTCCATGCTCAGTATTTTTATTGTCCTGCTTCTTACTAGTGTACTTTAGAGCTTCTGACTGAATTTATAGCTTTAGAATAATCCTTTCCAATGTTGTCTTTTGTTGCTTCTCGTATATTGATAGTTCAGAACTCGGAATGTTTATTTTCAGCATCATTTAAATGCTATTTTTTTTTTTTTTAGTTGTGTGTCTTTGTGATGTGATGGATTGGCAGCTGACTATTCCATTTTATATATTTTCTTTCTTTAAAAAATGCTTTGATTGGATTTGTCAGTTCTCAGAAGGCAATCTAATAAATATAATTAGCAACTGGATGGTCTGCTCTTTTAATTGTGACTTTATCTGATTTGCAATAACAGTTCAATAAAGGGAAATAAAGTGAATCCTTATATTGGTTTTCTGCATTTTTTTAATTGTGTTTTAATGCATTTTAAACTGGGACAGGGAACAAGGGGTTACACGCAGTCACCTTTCACACAGGTTAGACTAACATCAAGCACCTCCAAACAAAACACCGCCCCAAATAACTATTCGCTGCCACCATCTATCATTAACAGGCGATAGAAACCCAATTACCCAACTATTTCATACATAAACTTTCCTACTGCAGTGAGGGATAGTTCTACTACTTCCACACACACACACCAGCAACCACGGTTAATTTACATACACACTGCCCTACTGACAGCCCACTAGCTAATTAGCATCCACACAGCCAAACAACTAGTACACCTTCTCGGCCTGAGCAGTCATACAAGTTACGTGGGAATTGATATAGAGCCAAAGGACTAAACTTATTAAATTTTATATTTAATATTACAAGGGTAAACAGTGCATTAAAAGAATATTACAAAAGAGACATGTACAAACAGTAAAAATAAAAGGGAATAAAAACACAGAGAAATCCTAAGTACGTTACCGAATATCCTGTGCCCTCTGAGGCAAGAGGTTGAAAGTCCTGAGCCCATCCCCCAACATTATATGCATAAGTTGCAGCCTCCAGAATGAGCTAAAGAATACTTGGGCATGCGTGCTTTTATTCTCCACTGGGCCCCTCCCTCATTACCGTATGCATGAGGAGGGAGTGCCCAGGAACTGGTCACATGACCCCTTTTGGTGGTCCCCACCCACCCTCTTTAGAGAGCTGTACCTCTCATGCCAGTTTCTTTTCATATAATATTGGTACTTGCCAGTACTCAATATTATTATGAAAGTAGGGAATTGTTTTAACCCATATGGGGGCGATCAAAATGATACCAAACATGAGGGGGGGTCTCATGTCCCAGTCCCCCAGAACCCATTTCTCCTAACTGGCGGGTAAAGGCCGCCTCTGTTTTGGTATCATTGGGAAGCCTGGGGCCTCCTCATAAATCCTATGTGATTTATGAGGATATGGATCTTAAAGCAGCGGAGATATGGATCCATTTCTATAATCCATATTTTCTGTATGCTGTCCCCCCCTGCTGTTCCTAAGCCCACTCTTTGCCTCTCTTTGATCAACAGATCAAAGACCCCAGCTTCCTGCCCCAACAGGCTGGTCCCGCATTGTCTGATGAAGTTGACACCTTCCTGCAGTACTGGGTGCATATTTAATTAAGGGTCTCTGCGGGAGCCCGAAACCAGATGTTGATAGTGTGTATTGGGTTAATTATGGGTATCTGGTGGACACAACGCAAATGCTGCCATTTTACCTTGTTACAATGCCCGGGCAATATGGCCTGGCATGACACCTCCCCCTTCAAGAGGGGGCAAGGTATAAGGCCCCACAGGCCGATAATAACCTTGCCACTACCAGTATGTATTAACCTTTGTACCAATCCGGGTCATTACCAAAAAAAAATTATACTTATTAAACAATTGTAGAAATTAGTTTACCTCCCAGGCCTGAACTCTCTTTCCTTAGGATCTATATCCACCTGATCCATGGCACTGGAGAGGAGAAATATACGTATACTGTTAACTCCATCCTTGTTTGTACCCTCACTGCAAGGGGTGCCAGTGTGGGTACAAGGCCACAAACCGTAACTGCTTACCGTAGGCACTTGGTCTCTTGCTCCCAACTGGTTCTCTTCTGTCCCTATAGTTACCTTAGTGCATTTGGGGCCCTCCTGCTGGTCCCTAGTCCCCCATTTCCTGGGCCTGAACTCGGACACTGTTTGGCAGCCTTCCACCCAGTCTATGCCCACTACTTGGTCTGTACTGACTTGCTCAGTCCCAGACCGACATAAACTACTGGGTTCTACCCACATACCCTGCACCTCTGGGCACACACTCTGGTTAGTAGCTGCCTTAGGGGCAACCAGTACCATCAGCAATCCTTCCTGGACTCTGACTACCAGCCCCTCTCCCAGCACTGGTTCTGGCACTGGAGCTCTACCTGGCTCCCAGCTACCATCCTTGACCCCAGTCTGAGTGGCACTACCTACTGGGACTCTACTCTGAGTCCTAACCACTTGTCCCCCACACTCCTGCACTGACTCCTGAGATTGGCCTATCTGCTGACCCCCACTCAAGACCTCAGGCAGTTTGGGTACAAGATCAGGGATCCCACGTTGTTTATCCCTTACTGCAGGTAACCTACCTCTCTGCACCAGGGGGACTCCTAGGGGAAACCTCTCCTCCCCCTCTCCCTCCTTAACCCCACTTTGGGACACTGCTGGTTCAGGCACTGTTGGACACTCTCTCCTGTCTTTCAGCCCTCCCTCCCAGCTATCTCTTTGTACCTTACCGGTGGCAGTTACTGATTGAGGTGAGTGGTCACACTCCAGTGTGGCTGGACCTAGTGCGACCTGGTCATAAGGAACAAAAGTAGTTACCATGCAACCCAAATCATTCCCCAACAACACATTGACAGGAATCTCATTGAACACTCCCACTTCCCTTAGACCTCTCCCCACACCCCAATCCCAGTAACATTTGGTCACATGCATCTTTGGGTGGTTCCTTCCCACCCCCTTTACGGACAAAGTCTTCCCAGGAATAATGTCCCCAGTGTTGATGATCTCTGGATGCACCAGAGAAAAGTAAGCCCCTGAGTTCTTTAGTTCCCGAGTTACTTTGCCACCCACAATCACCAATTGCATATGGTGAGATATACTTTCTGTTTTAACAGACACAAACATTACCACAGGCTGTACATGTGGGCTTGGCTCCTTCTATTCTGGGCAGGCGACCCTCACATGGCCCACCTGGGTGCAGGGAAAACATCTGCAGGAAGCTCCAGGATCTTTGTTGGCACTAGCTCCCCCAAACAAAGGACTTTCACTGAACTTGGCATGCTGTGCTGTACCCCCAGTGTGCTGCTCCTTCCTGCTTGGTGATCCCTGTAGAGAAGGTCCCTTCCTGTACGGCAATGTGTTAGGACTAGACGTGTCTGCATTCTGCGCTGTTTGATCTGCCGTTGTGGGCTCACGGTCCAGAACAAGCTGTTGTACCTCCATCTCTGCTTGGTGTTCTGCTGTTGTTGCCTCTGCCTGCTGGTGTTGCAGAAATGCTCCGGTACCCCTCTGGGACCTGGCGCTGCTGCTGTCCTCAGAGTGGTGTTGCCCAATGGCAATGTCCCTTCTTTGGCCATCCTGGCCAGTACTAGACTCCTGATCTGCCACGGCCATCCCTCTCTGCTCATAGAGCCTGGCCAGCTGTTGTTTGCTCTGCCTCTCATAGGGTCCCATTCCAGGGGACAATTGCCAAATAAAAGATAGGAAAGAAAAACAAGAAGAAGGGAAGGGAACTGTTTGCAGGTATGTCTTAAAAAAAATATATGCACTGTGTTTTGTCCTTCAGGACTGTACAGTATATTCCTCTCAAGGATTTACAGTCCCTTAGTGCGAGGGTTAAACACTTAATCCAAGCACTAATGCTCGATTAAAAAATTAAACAATATCCCACCGCTGCCACCAATTGTCACGGAGACGTCACTCCCAAGACGAGACGCGCCTGACACCGGGACGGGGAACAAGGGGTTACACGCAGTCACCTTTCACACAGGTTAGACTAACATCAAGCACCTCCAAACAAAACACCGCCCCAAATAACTATTCGCTGCCACCATCTATCATTAACAGGCGATAGAAACCCAATTACCCAACTATTTCATACATAAACTTTCCTACTGCAGTGAGGGATAGTTCTACTACTTCCACACACACACACCAGCAACCACGGTTAATTTACATACACACTGCCCTACTGACAGCCCACTAGCTAATTAGCATCCACACAGCCAAACAACTAGTACACCTTCTCGGCCTGAGCAGTCATACAAGTTACGTGGGAATTGATATAGAGCCAAAGGACTAAACTTATTAAATTTTATATTTAATATTACAAGGGTAAACAGTGCATTAAAAGAATATTACAAAAGAGACATGTACAAACAGTAAAAATAAAAGGGAATAAAAACACAGAGAAATCCTAAGTACGTTACCGAATATCCTGTGCCCTCTGAGGCAAGAGGTTGAAAGTCCTGAGCCCATCCCCCAACATTATATGCATAAGTTGCGGCCTCCAGAATGAGCTAAAGAATACTTGGGCATGCGTGCTTTTATTCTCCACTGGGCCCCTCCCTCATTACCGTATGCATGAGGAGGGAGTGCCCAGGAACTGGTCACATGACCCCTTTTGGTGGTCCCCACCCACCCTCTTTAGAGAGCTGTACCTCTCATGCCAGTTTCTTTTCATATAATATTGGTACTTGCCAGTACTCAATATTATTATGAAAGTAGGGAATTGTTTTAACCCATATGGGGGCGATCAAAATGATACCAAACATGAGGGGGGTCCCAGTCCCCCAGAACCCATTTCTCCTAACTGGCGGGTAAAGGCCACCTCTGTTTTGGTATCATTGGGAAGCCTGGGGCCTCCTCATAAATCCTATGTGATTTATGAGGATATGGACCTTAAAGCAGCGGAGATATGGATCCATTTCTATAATCCATATTTTCTGTATGCTGTCCCCCCCCTGCTGTTCCTAAGCCCACTCTTTGCCTCTCTTTGATCAACAGATCAAAGACCCCAGCTTCCTGCCCCAACAGGCTGGTCCCGCATTGTCTGATGAAGTTGACACCTTCCTGCAGTACTGGGTGCATATTTAATTAAGGGTCTCTGCGGGAGCCCGAAACCAGATGTTGATAGTGTGTATTGGGTTAATTATGGGTGTCTGGTGGACACAACGCAAATGCTGCCATTTTACCTTGTTACAATGCCCGGGCAATATGGCCTGGCATGACAGTTCGGTATTCAGCTGAATCCTTCAAGGGTTTGGCCGAATCTGAAAAAGTAGATTCGGTGCATTCTTATTAATAAATAATATAGTAACATAGTAAGTTGGGTTGAAAAAAGACATACGTCCATCACGTTCAACCATAATGACTATATATAACCTGCCTAACTTCTAGTTGATCCAGAGGAAGGCAAAAAACCCCATCTGAAGCCTCTCTAATTTGCCGCAGAGGGGAAAAAATTCCTGACTCCAAGATGGCAATCGGACCAGTCCCTGGATCAACTTGTACTGAGAGCTATCTCCCATAACCCTGTATTCCCTCACTTGCTAAGAATCCATCCAGCCCCTTCTTAGTTATATAATGTATCAGCCAACACGACTGATTCAGGGAGGGAATTCCACAACTTCACAGCTCTCACAGTAAAAAATCCTTTGTGTCCGTTGGAAGGACCTACTGGTAAATAAAACATTAGAAAGGTTATTATATGATCCCCTTATATATTTATACATAGTTATCATGTCTTAAGTGCCTCTTCTCCAGTGTAAACAGACCCAAATTGGCCTGTCTTTCTTCATAACTGAGACTTTCCATACCCTTTACCAGCTTAGTTGCCCTTCTCTAGACCCTCTCTAACTCAATAATGTCCCGTTTGAGCACTGGAGACCAAAACTGAACAGCATATTCTAGATGGCGCCTTACCAGCGCTCTGTAAAGGGGAAGAATAACCCCCTCCTCCCGTGAATCTATACCCCTTTTAATACAGCTCAAAACCCTGTTTGCCCTTGCAGCTGCTGCCTGGCATTGCTTGCTACAGCCAAGTTTATTATCTACAAGGACTCCAAGGTCCAAGGTCCATTCTCCATTATGGATTTGCCTAGTGCAGTCCAATTAAGGGTATAAGTGGCTTACATATTTTTACATCCCAGGTGCATGACCTTACATTTATCCACATTAAATCTCATCTGCCACTTAGCCGCCCAGATTGCCAGTTGGTCAAGATCCTGCTGCAAGGATGCCACATCCTGGATAGAATTGACTGGTCTGCAGAGTTTTGTGTCATCTGCAAACACTGAAACATTGCTTGTAATACCCACCCCTAAGTCATTTATGAACAAGTTAAACAAAAGTGGACCCAGTACAGAACCTTGAGGGACCACACTGAGAACCTTATTCCAAGTAGAGAATGTACCATTAACAACCACCCTCTGTACCCAGTTTTTTATCCATGTGCAAACGACTTCACTAAGCCCAAAAGACCTTAGTTTAGAAAGCAGTCTTTAGTGGAATCACTAATATTGTGATAATATAACACAATATAACTAATATTGTGAAATATAACAGACCTTAAAGGGGACCTGTCACCCTAAGAAATAATTTGAAATTATTTTCTATTGTGTTTGTTAAGCAAAATAAACTTCACTTAGACTATATAAGTAATATAAATCTTGTTTCCTTCAGTCCTGGAATTAAACAATCACATCAAATAGGCAGGTGCCATTTTGTGGACACGGTTATTAAGGCAAGCTTTGTATCACCTCAAAATCATGTGTATGTGCCAGAATGGGGGACCAGATGTCCAGGCCCATGCATTGGCTACACAATTAGGTGGTGAGGAGGGAGGGGGAAAGTGTGAGCTGAATTGAAAGTTAAAGTACTTGTCTGCAATATATGATTGACAGCTGGGATTTTTAAATGCCTTTATAATGGGTTTGGATGTGTTAATATAAAACTGAATTTGGGCTTTTTGTTTAATTTGAAAAGGACTTTTATTATACAGCTTTTTATGTCTGGGTGACGGTCCGCTTTAACTCTCAATACAAGTGCAGTCTCTTAATTGTCACTACCATTCAGCTTTTTTGACCCACTCTAGAGGGGTCATTATGCTAGTGAGAAGGGGTGTCTCATTTGAGCTAATCAAAGTTCTGTCAGATCATTATAGTTATCCTAAATGGCCTTTTGGCAAACAAACTTGTAAATATGATTATGAGGAAGACAGTGGACCACCCTCCAGTCTAATTTGGGAGATTTGAATTCCATTCTTGATCCCAATCTTGACAAACATAATTTCAGTACCTAGGCTTCACCTAAATTGGCCCAATGGGCAATAGCAATGCAATTTACTGATGACTGGAGGTAGAGGTGCCTAGATCTCAATGTTCTATCTTTCCCAACACCCTTTCAGATAACCCTTAAAAGGGCACTGACTAAACAACTAAAGTGTGGTGTCTAAATCCTATCTGGCTCTGTAATTCCACTTGTACCTGTAGATTCTTTAATAACTACTAGAAAATAAAATAAATAAAAAAATAAAAACATATTAAAATAAATGAAAATACACTGAGCCATTCCTATATCAAATGACCTAATCTGTATTCCTTATTTAGACCCCCCCCGGATATTAAAGAAGAAGGAAAGGTACAATTGCTGGGGGTGGCAAAAATCGAAAATAGAAACGATTAAACGATTTTATACTATTTTCGATTCCTCTTCATTCCATATACTCTGAGGACTAAGGATGCACTGCAATCAATAGCCGAATTGACTTCTCTACATGCTCTTATTTTAATCAAATCTGGTGAGCATTTACTTTGGACACATCGTGTGGGTGTGATACACTGCATTGGGCTGATATATAAGCACTTTTGATTGTTCGATTCACTTAATATATTTGCACATTTTGCACCAAATTAGAACGCTGAAAATATTTTAGCGTTTTAGTCACAAAGAAAGTTTTGTACGTATTGCACTAGTTTTGCTTTTGTTTTTCTCTAATTCCATGCGCTTCCATCAACACGATTACACACAAGGTCTAAACCAAGTAGCGAAACTTACAGAGAGCAGGATTACCAATATGAGATACCATATAGCTAGGTCAAGGACTAGGTAAGTCAATACAAACAGATCACAGGAATCGAGTAACCATATGAGCAGCAAACAAGCTTCAACAATGTAGCCAATTGTACTGCCAACTAGCCAGTGTGATAAAGGACTATAAATAACCTCCCACTGCTGCTGATTGGCCAGTTGCCTAAGTAGTTCTTAACCACTGCATTACTGGACAAGATCTCCTAACAACGTGATTGGATACATTGGGCCCTGGTGCCACAACAACCCAATGATCTACCAAAGGATGTTATCCTCCTCCTGCATTTCCACCAATCCCGATTTTGCAAGCAGTCCACCACGATGAAGCGAATTTGCTATACAAAGGTACCAAGTTTCAGATATATGCATACTTTGATTTACCCTGATTTTGTATTCTTGCAATTTCTGCAAAGAAACACCTGGAACTGTTTAAGATGATTGTTTTATTAGTTTAAGCCCTCTGCTTATGAGGAGTGTTGGAATATTTGCAACAGCTTTTATGCTTAAACTTTATGTGGTATACAAAACAAGCACAAGGTGGCACTGTGCATTTTGTTTATATGTGTTTTCAACGATTTTATGCAGTAGATGTTAACTATTTTGATTTTGCCAATGTTTTTCAGGTTGTTCCATCAGAAACCTGGTCATGGTATTCCAGTAGACCCCCCCTGGGGGAGTGGGGAGTAGCGATGAGAGTTTTTTTTTGGCCAGGCATGGATTCACAGCGAATTTCCACATTTTGTCATTGGCAAATTGTTTTACGAAACTTCTGTGAAAATTCGCAGCATGTAAATATACCATGTAAATCTTGTTGCGTGTCAAATTGGGCGCGTCTGCGGCAAAAAAGTGCGAGTGACCAAAAAAGACACAATGACAAATGCGTTTTGCTAATTTTTTGCCATTTTGCGTAATTTATGGCGAAGCGAAATGGGACAGATTCACTCATCACTAGTGGGGAGCTGTGAGGACAGCACCAAATGGCACTTCTTTCTCCTCCACCACCCATGGGCTTCACGTAACATGAAAAACCATAATACATAGATACCATGGACCGAAGTTTAATGCCGAAATATATTCTGCAAGTGCATGGTGTATTCTAAATTGCTTTTTCTGATCTCATCTACTGGTTTTTGACTTTGCTATCCTGCTCTGACTTAATTGCCTCACTAATCCTTCTGATACCACATTTTGGACTATTGTTTGACTGAACTCAACTCTTTCCTGACAGCAACTAGTTGTCCCACCTAAGGGATGAGTGCAATATATTGCATGAGGCTGGGAGCACTCATGGCTGCCAAGACAAAACTGGTCTCCTGGAATTTCATGCTGTGTGAGATCAGTAAAGAAGGATCCGTGACTGACCTATTACCCCTGCACCTGAATGAATCCTAAAGCACAGAGGGCTTTATTGCTGTACTGGGAACTAGAACCATATAACTTGGTCAAACAGCCTACTGGATATTCTCTACTAGAATATTACTGTGTATCGAGTGAAAGTGATTTTAGTGCAAGCACCTTCATTGACAACAAGTAAAGTTATGTGTTCCAGCCTACAAAAGGGACTGCTGAACAGTAGTGATGTAGCGAACATCGCCGAAAATGTAAACTCGTGAATATTCGTGAACTTTGCGAACCCCATAGACTTCAATGGGAAGGCTAACTTTAAAACCTAGAAAAGCCATTTCTGGCCAGAAAACGGATTTTAAAGTTGTTTAAAGGGTGCCACGACCTGGACAGTGGCATGCAGGAGGGGGATCAAGGGCAAAAACTTCTCTGAAAAATATTTTGTAAAAAAAACGCCAAAAAAAACCGCCAAAAAAAACCGCAAGCTATTCCTATGTATATGCATAGGCGATAAAACGAAGCGATAAAACGAAGCGAAAAAACGCGGCGGAAAAACCAAGGCGAAAAAAAAAAAACGTGGCAAACCCAAAGTGGCGAACATCGGCAAAAGTCCGCGAATTTACGCGAACACCCGATGTTCGCGCGAATTAGTTCGCCGGCGAACAGTTCGCTACATCTCTACTGAACAGAGGAAGTGCCTTTCCTTGCTCCTGCTTTACAACTGCCACTGGTGGTTTGGTGGGCCTTTCCCACATTTTATGCGGTAGTTCAGCAGCATTAAAGATCTCAAAGGTGAGGGATGGTGGCTGGTTTGATGTACCTGCTCCTGATCGTCCCTGTGAAGTTCCAGACTCTGATCCAAGGGTCCCTACTGAAGTCATTACAGCTGAGTAGAACAGAATCCTAAAATCCTAATCCTAAAGTGAGGAGGAAGTACAACCTGCTAAGACTGATGATGGTGAGATGGATGAACTGTTAACACCACCATGGAAGTCTGGCCTCAGGACTGCCTCAGTTTACTTGGGAAAAGTATAAGAGGGTATATTAATGGTTAATAGTTTACGTTTTTGTTGTTTCCTATTTCTGTGTGGCTGTGACTAATATATAACGTTTGCTTTCAGAGTTTTTCCTGCTATACATTTGCTTTGTCAACAAGGACCATACAAAGGTGTAATTTGATTATATTGCAGTCTCCCTGGGGAAATCTGCACAAAGTATATTTAATTTTTATGAAATGGGGTCATGACCTTGAGTGAGTGTTGTTAAGGGAAGTGTAGTCAAAAAGTAGTTGTGGCTAATGACATTTTTTGGATTGTGCACTTACCACGGAGCACCCCTGTACAAACTGTATTTCACTAAGAGATTCTCAAAACCTTATTATACAAAGAAAATTCTGTTTTCTGTTTGGTTATTTTTTGAAAATTCTCGTAAATTTGGTTGTGGTTGTGGGTGTAGAGTTAAGACTAAATTATATCATAGTCATAGTCATAGTAAGTTGGGTTGAAAAAAGACATACGTCCACCACGTTCAACCATAATGCATATATTTAACCTGCCTAACTACTAGTTGATCCAGAGGAAGGCAAAAAAAACCCTTCTGAAGCCTCTATATAAAATACTAACTTGCAAAGTAGACTCTGCTTTTGTAAAAAAAAAATGTTAATATTTTTTTTATTGATTTTTCAAACTTACATTATCCATGTAACATTGCACTGGTAACAAATGATATAGCATATCACATTTTTCTCATTACACAGTAAAAATATGGAGCAATGAACATTTGGTCCTCCACAGTATGTTTAAATTATGCAACCTGAACATCCTCTTTACCTTGGCCGTCTGCTATGTAAGATCAACACTCAAGTGATTTACAGAGGAGGTTTTGGCTAACACGTACTAAAGACCTGTGGAGGGCTAGGGTGAAAACTGATTGGGGAAGAATTGAAGGGGGGCTTTTACAGGGTTAGACACAGAAGGAAAATGGAATATCTTTAAAACATTGCTTAGCAAGTATACAGATCAGTATATTACCCTTGTAAGCAGGGAAAGGCATCACAAAGCAAAACGCTGAATAAAAGTGTTAATGTTGGGGTTGGTAAGAAAACATGTGCTTTTAAAGCATTCAAGTTAGCTGGGGCAGCAGAAACTTTCATCAGGTACAAGGAAGCAAATAAAGCACGCAAAAAAGCTATCAAGCAAGCTAAAATAGAGATGGAAAGGGGTATAGCAGCTAGGAGTAAAAATAATCCAAAATTATTTTTTAATTATGTGAGTAGTAAAAAAATGAAGCAAGAAAGGGTGGGAACCTTATTATCATGGGGGAAAAGTTGGTTGATGAGAACAGGGAAAAAGCAAAAATTTGAAACTCTTATTTTTCATCTGTCAATACATCTGAGGAGCCAGCTAATGAAGGCTTCCCTTTTAATATACCCAATTCTACTTATATAACTACTGATGCATGGGTCACTCGGGAGGAAGTTCAAAAGAGACTTGAACGTGTAAAGGTAACCAAAGGTCCAGGACTGGATGTACTCATCCCAGGGTAATAAACAAGTTTAGCGATGTGATTGCCAAACCTCTTCACTTAATTTTTCAGGATTCATTGAGGTCTGGCATGGTGCCGAGAGACTGGCTAATTGCTAATGATTGCTAATGTGGTGCCATTAATTAAAAAGGGATCCCGTTCTCAGGCCTGTTAGTCTGACATCAGTAGTAGGAAAGCTTTTGGAAGGGGTAATAAGGAATAGGATACTTGAATACATTGCAGTTTACAATACTATAAGTTTGTGCCAGCATGATTTTATGTGTAACAGATCTTGCCAGACTAATTTAGTCACCTTTTATGAGGAGGTGAGCAGGAACCTCGATGCTGGAATAGCAGTTGATCACATCTACTTAGATTTTTCTAAAGCGTTTGATACAGTACCTCACAGAAGTTTAATGATAAAATTGAGGAATATTGGCTTAGAACATAATATTTGTAATTGGATAGAGAACTTTCTAAAGGATAGATTACAAAGAGTGGTGGTAAATGGAACATTTTCCAATTGGGCCAGTGTCGATAGCGGAGTACAGCGGAGTATAATATTGCCTCTATGTAGGTCTCTGGTAAGGCCTCACCTTGAGTATGCAGTGCAGTTTTGGGCTCCAATCCTTAAGAAGGATATTAATGAGCTGGAGAGAGTGCAAAGACGTGCAACTAAACTGGTAAAGGGGATCGAAGATTTAAACAATGAGGTTAGACTGTCAAGGTTGGGGTTGTTTTCTCTGGAAAAAATGATAAAACAGCAGCACTCCGGTTGTTTTGAAAAAAATGTGTAACTTTACTCAAGTGCAAGAGCCTTTAGCACTTGAGTAAAGTTTTAAATTTTTTACTGATTTACTTTTTTCTCTGTAATAATAAGACAAAACCATTTAAATTTATGCTGATGGCAAAAAAATTCCTACAGGCCCCAGGCATTCTGGATAATGTATCCCATACATGTATTTGTTGACAATGTTATCACTGCAATGTGATAAGTGCACTATAAATATGTATATATAATATATCCCATACATGTACAGTATTTGTTGACAGTGTTATCACTACAATTTTGATAAGTGCAGTATTTGCATGCAAATCATTAATACTATCCCATAATCACCAAATCCACAAACCCTGAACAAAAATAAATATTTACTTCTTTAAGGAGAAGGAAAGGTAAAATCTAAGTAAGCTTTATCAGAAAGGTCTATGTAAATACAGCTATAAAAACCTACAGAACTGATGCTCTAAGTTCTCAGTAAAAACCCTTTGTTATCACTGATGCCTCTATGTTGGGTTGCCAGATGTTTCTCCTTTGTACAACGAGAGTAATAATTGGATCAACCCAATTTTGACCTCACCAGCTTTACCTGAGATGTCTCAGTCTTAATGGAATACACTCGGGTGCAGACACATGTAGCCGATATCCGCCAAAGATATGAAGTCTCGCGTCTTTTGGCGGATATCGGCTAGATGTGTCTGCACCCGAGCGTATTCCATTCATTCGGGTGCAGGCACAAGGTAGGATAAATTTACAGTAGCGGGGTGTATTCTCACCAAGCTTTTTTCGACTTGCCGAGAATACGCCTGTGTGGCAATAGCCTAACTTACTAATTGAAACCTGCATTAATCTGGGAATATAGTCATACATAGATGTCTCTGGTCAGACTGTTTGGGCAATCTTGGCCAATCCTCCACATCAGCCGATTTGCAGGCAGTTTCAGAAAAATAGCTGCTGGTTTCTGTATACATTTTTATGAATTTATATTTAAAATATATTTATGAACAAATATTTGTCTAAAAATATAAAGATATGGGCATGGTGGACTTCTCATAATGTTTTATTTACTAGGTTGTGATACTGCACCAAGGCAATTTTGAGTTTGAATGAGAGTGCTGGGCAGAGGCAGCCAAGCAAGCCAGGTTGTACTCTCCCCCTCCCCCACATGCATGCTAACAAGTGCACACATGCAAAATGATGTCACTGGAGTAGGGCATGGTGACAATTGGTGGCAGGGGCAAGAGAGCCCAGACTAGGGGAAGGCAGAAAAAATACCTGTCTAGAACATCCCCTACCTTGCATCCCAGGCAGGTATCTCTTCTGCCTACCCCTGGTTCCAGCCCTGGTGCTGTGAATCCAAATGAAAAATGTAAATTTGTGTTTTTATTAATAATTTCCATCTCAATGCATTTATTCCCTTTGGGTCTATAAATAGTAACGTACTTATCCATTTGGTTGCAAAAGTGTTAAGCTCAATGGAAAAGGCTCTGAAAAATAAGACAAGCTTCCCCTCTGCTTTGTCTTCAGCTTATTTTAGTACAAATGTGCAGTATAACATCAGGAGCCTGTGCTTATCACTGTGAATAATTTCTCTGGGCTCCTGGGAAAAGAATCTGTTGGCCAGTTCTGTGATTCAGATCCATTCCCCAGGCAAGCCTTTTTTTCTAGTTCACTGGTGCCAGACTTTAAAGTAAAACATAGGCATTTTAATATTCAGTGCAGGCAATGCTATTGTTTTATGCAGAGCATTTGTCTGACATATAGTCTACACAATAAAATAACCTCATGCTATGGATAGCCAACTAAGAAATCAGGAGAAAAGTATTATGACAGCTTAGAATAATGCTCAGATTTCTGAGATGTTAGAGATCTACATCATTGCAATCTGTCTAATCTTGTCTAATCTGTCTAATGAGAAAACCCTTGATACAAACAATTGAATAGTCTTCCTTTTGAAATATCTCTGCTTTTCTTTTCCTGTAATGGCGGGGCAATTCCATGTAATTTGTTATATATTTATAACTTATGGTACCAGTACATAAGTGTTTATTTTGTTTTAAATATTATGCCAGCTGTAAGTTGATTTTGTTCATCTTGATTTTGTGTTATTGCTCTAAAGCAGAAGGCTTCAGCATTGCATTGGGTTTAGACCACTTTATTGTCCACCATTTGGTCAGGTCCCCATATGTTATACAAAGATTACAAATACATGAAATATTGTCAATAATTGTAAGTCCTTTTTGTTCTATAGTATAGCAGTTTTTCTTTAACTTTTTTTTTTACAATTATTTACAATGTATGCAAAATGATTTATTATAAATCAAATCTAAGGTTTGGTAAGGTAAAGTAGATTTTCAGACAGTTATAAGGCTAAATTGACCCTGATCTACCTATTTTGCTAGACACATGTTCTATGTAAATGCAGGTATGGTTATAGTAGACCAGCTAGAATTATTAAATTTTTGCAGATGACAACGGTTTGTTTTTAAAACAATATTGACCAAGTCAACACTTGGGTTTATTTTCTATGAACTCTTGCATAAAAGGTCAACTTCCACCTTGGGTCAATAGCATCGCCCACATATTATTGGATTATCACTTGGTTATCAGGAACCTGAAGGTCATGTACCAAAGGCTGTGGGATTCCCTGATTGTGTTGAATTGATGCTGAACTGGTTATCTTTGTAATTACTCCATATAAAGCTCAGCAAATCTATGAAATGCTATTATTAACATTTTATTGTTTAGTTCGTTAAAAAAATAATATTTTAATTGATTCTTTATTAATAAAGGCTCACTTTATTATGTGTCCTTATATTATTAAAGGCTCACTTTATTACACATCAATGGATGATCAAAATATTTAGGACAAAATGACCCTTAAAATATGTAACCCAAATTGAACTTCCTGCAGGAAACACTAGGAAACCCCAGAGAAAGGCACAAAATCCACAGGGCTTCTTCCCCAATACAGTTATCAGTATCTATAAATATAAGTGTTGCAGGACATGTTATAAACAGAGAAGCACGGCAACCACAGTCCATAATGTTCTTCCAATTAATTATGTGTAGGGGATCTCAGGAGAACTCTTTCCCCTGTTTCTCTGTCTCATCCAGCCCAGCTACAGACTGGGGAAAAACTCGATTGGCTGGATGCCCCAGTGCACTGTTGGGAGAGAGAAGGCGTGCTGAGGTTTGGAGCCAAAAATCAAGGGCGAGCCCAGCAGGGAGCCCCTGTTGTTTTGCTATTTTTTGGAAGAGAGATCCAGAGTGAGTAGCCAGTACCACTTATTGTATGTTAAGACTGCAAAGAATGAAGCCTGCTGGGCTACTGGTTATTATAAAGTCCTCCATGGAATCTTGGTGTGTGTCCCTTGGTGAGAACAGGTATTGCTTGATTGCCTGCTAGGTGGGAGTAGCCACCTTTCCAAAGAGGAAGGTACTCTGGGCAGGTCTACCTGGGGGGACTTAAGAGCTCTTGGGGAATGGCCTGAACTGAATAAAAGGGTGACTTTGACTCAAGGTTAGAAAAAGTAGCGGAGCCACCAATCCCAATTTACCTATTGACTTTTATTGGTTTAAATTTAAACTGCTGCCATTCTTTAACTATTAATCCTTGGGTCCCTAAACTTTTCAGCCACCAACCGCCAAACAGATGTAAGGTGTTGACTTTCAGTGGGGAAATTTAAATTGCTGCCATTCAGACACTATTAAAACCAGGGTCTACAAACTTTGCACAGTGGTTTTTACTATATAACTGTGGTCCAAGGTTAGAAAAAGTGGGTGGAGTCAACAAAAGATCAGATTTCAACTCAACATGAAGTTTGTTCTCAAACTTCCCTTTCTAGTTCATATTACTTCTTTTTGTTTCCAGGTTGTGATAAAAGGAGCTTGGTTCAAAGAGGGTAAGTCTTTGTTTCTATAAATAGGGTAAGTATTTTGTCAATTTGTTTGTGTTTGTGTGTTGTCATTGGTATCAGTTAAATATTCAAACTGATAGTATTTTGTCACCTTCAGAAAGCCATTCCAGAACATATCTAGTCAATGTGGAAAGGTCTTCGCTTTATGCAAAGCTATTTTCTGTGCTTTGTCTCTCCACAACAAATTTGACAAATTTGAGCAATATAACCAGACACTTTGGGTTTGATTCACTAAAGTGCGTTAAAACGAGCGCTATTTATAGCATGTGTTTTACACAAATTTTATCGCTTCTTATTTTTTGCGACTTAATGCACGATTCACTAAAAGAACATGCGTCAAAATTTAGATGCAATGCTTTTTGCCTTATTTAACTTGCGATGAGCGTTTTGTAACCATTACTTTTGGAAAAATACTGTTCTGATAATTACCATTTCCCTGAAAACTGGAGGATGCATCACTCTAGGGCCAACACATACTTGAAAAATCCCACTGCAAAGTCCATGTTGTGTTGCCAAAAGCTCACGAACCACAATTTTCTTTAAGTACCGCCTGCCCCAAGTAGGTGCTAATCTTCACACAGACTAATACGATATTTAGCGCGTTTAATGCTTCATATATGTTTGTGAATCATGCTTTAGGATTATTTCTATGTGCAAATTAACGCAATGCGTTAAAAATAACGCATTGCAGTAGCGCGCCATTTAACGCATGCGATATGCCTTTTTACGCATGTGAAATTACTTTGACGAATCGGTCGTTATTTATCGCATGTATTTTAACGCAAAAAAGCATAGTGAATAAACCCCTTTGTGTATTGTAACAAAAGTGATACAAATTGTTTTTCAGTTCAGGGGGTGATTTGATAGGTCTTTTAGCTAAAGGAGAAGGTCTTAATTAAGGAGTTTAAATATTATATTTATTAAATATTTACTGCTACATCTGCCACTGGGCCTTGACTCTATGCATCTGGCATTATTTACTCTATTTGAAGTATTTTTTGGGTATTGATGAGTTTTAACCCTTTAAGTGCCAGCCGAATTCGTCATTTCAGTTCCCCCCAGTGACAGACGTTTTGTGAACATTCTGTGCTCTCTCAATGTAGGGGCTTTTACTGGGGGCAGGGTTAAGTTTAGGTAGGCAAACTATATATTGTTTTTTTCAGGAGAACCTGAGCTTTCCAAATCTACCTGAGTTTTTGTGTATTTCCACTTCTGGAACAAGATTTAGAGCTTGAAATACAAAAAAAAAGAAAAAATGCTATTTTTCATGATATAAGGATTTCTACCAGAAACACATTTTATTTTATGGACAAAAATTCAACTGATTTGGAAAGCCTCATGTCTCCCGAACGTGCCAATACCTGATATGTATAGTTTTATTGAGATTTCTGACTTCTATAGATCAAAAACTCCCAGCAGTAAATTACTAAATTTTCAAACCATTACAGCAGAATACGGCATACTTTACATTCCAAAGCCAAAAATCCTGGAACATTAGGTTTACCCCAGGAAACCATACATTTTTGAAAACTACACATTCTGACGAATCCGAAATGGGTAACTATGTCTTCCAACTCCTAAGTACCAAACGGCAATGCTTTACTGAATTTAGCATTTTCTATAAAAAATTATGAAAATTCTAAAAAATCACCTAAAATCTTCCATTTTCAAGCACCTTATCTCCCACATAACATTAGGTACGAAGAAAACACACCCTAAATATGAAAGCCAGGGGTCCACTGAACAGTTTGATGCCCATTGTGCATAGGATCACCGATGTATCTGGAATTTAGAGACCCCAAAAGGAAGTTAGTACATACAAATTGCCCAGGAGATCTCTTTAGCTACTGAAAATTCAATACGTTTACTGCATTTTCTGTGGGGTAAAAACACAAAAAAATACATTGACCCACCAAAATCATATATTTTTGGAAAGTACACATTCGGACAAATTCAAAATTGGTACCCATGTCTTTCTACTCCAAACTACTGAGTCGCAATTCTTTCCCAAAATTGCCAGTTTTGATGAAATACCTAAAAATCACATCAAATCTTCCACTTTCAAGCACCTTATCTCCCACATAACATTAGGTACCAAAAGAACACACCCTAAATATGAAAGCCAAGGGTCCACTGAACGGTTTGATGCCCATTGTGCATAGGAACACCAATGTATCTGGCATTTAGTCTCTTTAGCTACTGAAAATTCAACACGTTTACTGCATTTTCTGTGGGGTAAAAACCCAAAAAAATACATTGACCCCCCAAAACCATATATTTTTGGAAAGTACACATTCGGGCAAATTCAAAATTGGGACCCATGTCTTTCTACTCCAAACTACAGAGTCGCAGTGCTTTCCCAAAATTGCTAGTTTTGGTGAAATACCTGAAAATCACATCAAATCTTCCACTTTCAAGCACCATATCTCCCACATAACATTAGGTACCAAGAAAACACACCCTAAATATGAAAACCAAGGGTCCGCTGAACAGTTTGATGCCCATTTTGCATAGGATCACCGATGTATCTGGCATTTAGAGACCCCAAAAGGAAGTTAGTGCATACAAAGTGTATACACTGCAATATAAGCTACCGGCATGTGCATTATGCGGCATAAGACCCCCTAACAGTAAGGAGACCCTAGAAAACTATACATTTTCTGAAAGTACACATTCTGACAAAACAAAAATGGGTAAATACATCTTTCTACTACAAACTACCAAAATACAAAGCTATGCTAAACAGAACGGTTTTTATGACATTTCTGAAAATTGTCACAAAGCTTGCATTTTACCCCATTATGTACCCCCACATTTTGTACCGTATCAACATAAAACATTCTAAATATGAACGCCAGGGGTCTACTGAACAGTTTGATGCCCTATATGCATAGATTTACCAAACTATGTGGGGTACAGGAGCACCCAAGTAAAAATAGTGCATATGAATTTTCACATAAGATGCTTCGGCTCATGCAGTTTTTTCACCCGGTATGTGTATTATGTGCCATACGACCACCTAACAGTAAGGAGACCCTAGAAAACCATATATTTTCCGAAAGTACACATTCTGACAAAACAAAAATGGGTAAATACATCTTTCTACTACAAACTACCAAACTACAAAGCTATGCTAAACAGAACGGTTTTTATGACATTTCTGAAAATTGTCACAAAGCTTGCATTTTACCCCATTATGTACCCCCACATTTTGTACCGTATCAACATAAAACATTCTAAATATGAACGCCAGGGGTCTACTGAACAGTTTGATGCCCTATATGCATAGATTTACCAAACTATGTGGGGTACAGGGGCACCCAAGTAAAAATAGTGCATATGAATTTTCACATAAGATGCTTCGGCTCATGCAGTTTTTGCACCCGGTATGTGTATTATGTGCCATACGACCACCTAACAGTAAGGAGACCCTAGAAAACCATATATTTTCCGAAAGTACACATTCTGACAAAACAAAAATGGGTAAATAAAACTTTCTACTGCAAACTACCGAACTACAAAGCTATGCTAAACAGAACGGTTTTTGTGACATTTCTGAAAATCGTCACAAAGCTTGCATGTTGCCCCATTATGTACCCCACATTTAGTAACGTACCAACATAAAACATTCTTACTATGAACGCCACTAGTCTACTGAACAGTTTGATGCCCAATATGAATAGATTTACCAAACTATGTGGGGTACAGAGGATGTCAAATTGAAATACAGCAGACAAAATGTCCATGTGCAAAGACAAGTAACAAAGAACAATGTAAAAAGCAGCAATTGATAAAAATAAAAAATAAAAATCACTAAAATCATTTTTTTTTTGCCTAATAATATCTGCGGGCAGAATAACAGTTTGAGCATTTTGGCTTGGGCAAATAAGTTTTACATCTATAATGATCCTGATCTAGCCGCACTATTAGGAGATGGATGTAGGGTTGTAGCACGAAGGGCTCCTACTCTAGGTAATGTTCACAATCTACAAAAAGAAAAAAGACTTGGTTAGAAACAAAAGGAACATATATTTGTGGTGCAAGGAAATGTGTAACTTGTACTTACATTAAGCAATCAACCAGTTTCTGCAGTTCAGTGACTGGAAGAACATTTGATATGTCTTTTTATGCAAATTGCAATACGCAGTTTGTTGTTTATCTTTTGACATGTGCTAATTGCAACATTCAGTATGTAGGCTGTACTACCCGCCCTTTAAAGAATAGGATGCGGGAACACATTAGACATATTATTGCTAAGGCATTTTAAACATTGTTGCGAGTCGAACATTTCTATTCAAGTTAGCTGGGACAGCAGAAACTTTCATCAGGTACAAGGAAGCAAATAAAGCATGCAAAAAAGCTATCAAGCAAGCTAAAATAGAAATGGAAAGGGATATTGCTGCTAGGAGTAAAAAGAATCCTAAATTATTTTTTAATTATGTGAATAGTAAAAAAATGAAGCAAGAAGGGGTGGGAACTTTATTATCACGGGGGGGTAAGTTGGTTGATGAGAATGGGGAAAAAGCTGAAATTTTGAACTCTTATTTTTCATCTGTCTATACATCTGAGGAGCCAGATAATGAAGGGTTCCCTTGTAATATGCCCAGTTCTAGTAATTTAGCTACTGGCGCATGGGTCACTCGGGAGGAAATTCAAAAGAGACTTGAACATGTAAAGGTAAACAAAGGTCCAGGGCCGGATGGGATTCATCCCAGGGTATTAAATGAGCTGAGCGCTGTGATTGCCAAACCTCTTCACTTAATTTTTCAGGATTCATTGAGGTCTGGCATGGTGCCAAGAGACTGGCGGATTGCTAATGTGGTGCCGTTATTTAAAAAGGGATCCCGTTCTCAGCCTGAAAACTATAGGCCTGTTAGTCTGACATCAGTAGTAGGAAAACTTTTGGAAGGGGTAATAAGGGATAGGGTACTTGAATACATTGCAGTTCACAATACTATTAGTTTGTGCCAGCATGGTTTTATGCGTAACAGATCTTGCCAGACTAATTTAGTCGCCTTTTATGAGGAGGTGAGCAGGAACCTTGATGCTGGAATGGCAGTTGATGTCATCTACTTGGACTTTGCTAAAGCGTTTGATACAGTACCTCACAGAAGGTTAATGATCAAATTAAGGAATATTGGCCTAGAACATAATATTTGTAATTGGATAGAGAACTGGCTGAAGGATAGAGTACAAAGAGTGGTTGTAAATGGAACATTTTCTAATTGGACCAGTGTGGTTAGTGGAGTACCGCAGGGGTCAGTCCTTGGGCCTTTGCTTTTTAACTTGTTTATTAATGACCTGGAGGTGGGCATAGACAGTACTGTTTCTATTTTTGCTGATGACACTAAATTGTGCAAAACTATAAGTTCCATGCAGGAAGCTGCCGCTTTGCAGAGCGATTTGACAAAATTAGATAACTGGGCAGCAAACTGGAAAATGAGGTTCAATGTTGATAAGTGCAAAGTTATGCACTTTGGTAGAAATAATATAAACGCAAACTATCTACTGAATGGTAGTGTGTTGGGGGTTTCCTTAATGGAGAAGGATCTAGGGGTTTTTGTTGATAACAAGTTGTCTAATGCCAGGCAGTGTCATTCTGTGGCTACTAAAGCAAATAAAGTGCTGTCTTGTATAAAAAAGGGCATTGACTCAAGGGATGAGAACATAATTTTGCCCCTTTATAGGTCCCTGGTAAGGCCTCACCTTGAGTATGCAGTGCAGTTTTGGGCTCCAGTCCTTAAGAAGGATATTAATGAGCTGGAGAAAGTGCAGAGACGTGCAACTAAACTGGTTAAGGGGATGGAAGATTTAAACTATGAGGTGAGACTGTCGAGGTTGGGGTTGTTTTCTCTGGAAAAGAGGCGCTTGTGAGGGGACATGATTACTCTGTACATTAGAGGGGATTATAGGCAGTTGGGGGATGTTCTTTTTTCCCATAAAAACAATCAGCGCACCAGAGGTCACCCCTTTAGATTAGAGGAAAGGAGCTTCCATTTGAAGCAGCGTAGGTGGTTTTTCACGGTGAGGGCAGTGAGGTTATGGAATGCCCTTCCTAGTGATGTGGTAATGGCAGATTCTGTTAATGCCTTTAAGAGGGGCCTGGATGAGTTCTTGATCAATCAAAATATCCAAGGCTATTGTGATACTAATATCTACAGTTAGTACTAGTGGTTGTATATATAGTGTATGTATGTGAGTGTATAGATTGGTAGGTGTGGGTTAAGTGTGCTGGGTTTACTTGGATGGGTTGAACTTGATGGACACTGGTCTTTTTTCAACCCTATGTAACTATGTAACTATGTTACAAATACAAGTGATTGACAGAGTACTAGTGGATGAAAGAGACTCTGACAGGCTTTCAAAATTGCTACGTTTAGAAATGAAGTGGATCTTCATCCTTAATACTCGCCACCCTGTCGGTCTAAACTCTATCTTTGATGTTAGTTGCTATGTTTAACTAAAACTCACCTTTATTAAAGAGGGAGATTTCGTAGAAGCCTTTTGTGGCTCTAATATTAGTATGAATAATCATTTAATATATGCACGTATCCACGAAATGAGGTTTTTTCCTTAGGCATGTATTTTTATAATGAATTCTATTGACTTATTTATTCATACATATATTTACGTGTGTACTATTTATTATTCATTTATGTAATTTTATTTATTAATCTTTAACATTGATCCCGTATTATATTCAAATATCTACATATATAACCAATTATTAACCCTAGAGAGGGTGTTATTTTAGATGAACTCTGCTAAAAAAGAATTTTTGTTTGTGATTTATTTCTCATGTCTGTCTTTTTAAATATCAGGAGAGGGCGTGGTTTATCCAGCCTTACCTCCCTCCACGTCATATTGTTTGCTCTATTTAAGGTTATCAGTATTTATCAGTGTTTGCCTATGATTAAGTGCCCTAAAGGGCATGAAACGCGTCAGGCGTTTATTTGTTTTAAACATGAAGAAATAAACTTTGGTTTTTAGCAGTTTCATGAGTCCGGAGTGCTGGATGTCCCATGGTCTACTTTGGACAAATAAGTTTTACAGACAAAGTCAAGCGAACAAGAACTATGCATAACTGAAAATGCTATAAAATGGCTAAACATGCAGTAAAATACCCAAAAATCCACCAAAATCACAGAAAATGTAGTAGAAACACCAAAATAATACACAAAAGGTATTGCGCAGTGCGGTTAGCAAATACACTATCCGCAATGGCAATAAAACATTTTTTTCAGGCAAGAATAAAAACGATGCGATTAAAAAAAAAAAAAAAAATTACAAAATTACATAAGTGTGTGTGTACATTAGGTAAAATGTGTTTTGTGTGCATGTATGCAAGTAAGTGTGTGTAAGTGTAAGTGTTGGGAATGTTTGAAATCTCCCAACTCCCCTAAAATGTATGTGTTTGTGTGTAAATGTGAGTATAAGTGTGTATTAGTGTATTATTAGTGTATTATGTGTGTGTATGTGTGTTTTTGTGTGTTTTTGCCACTTACCTGTGTAGGAGATCGTTGATCTGCAGGGAGACAGCTGCAGCACGAGTCCGGCAGTGAGTATGAGCAGCAGGAAGCAGGGGGGCCAGCTGGGGGGGGAGCAGAGAAAGGCAGAAGGCGATCGTGAAATCCAGGCATGGATTTCACGTGCCTGCCTTTTCTTATGGGGCCCCTGGGCGATCGTTCCCCACCTCTGACTTGTGTCTGGAGGCTGGGGAACGAGCGGGGAGCGAAGGAGCGGCTTGAAAAGCCGCTTCTCCGCTCCCAAACCCGGAAGTGCCCCAGGATGTAGAATCTACGTTCTGTGGCACTTTGGTCCTTTAGAACCCAGGACGTAGATTCTACGTCCTGTGGCACTAAAAAGGTTAAATACAATTTGCCTTAAATATTTACTATCTGTGGCTTATGATGTAGCTTTTACTTTGTACCATTATATTTGAAGGTTTGACAAAATGTTCTTTCGCAGGCAATATAAATTTAAGTCTCTACAAAAATATATTACAGAAGGTTTTTACCTTGCAACTACTTATAATATAGAGTTTTACTTATTATTTATTTACTTTGTGAAAGATGTTAAAATGGGCTACTATGAACATGTATTCTATAAAGTGTTTTCATGTATGTTAATTACACATATCCCTAAGTATTTGGAACCCTCGAAATGCATTGATATAACATTGTTAATCCAGAAAAACATGTCTATTCTGATTAAGTTTATGTAATTAAGGGTGGGTTAAAATTTGATTTAAATAGTGTTTGAGAACACTGGTTGTATTATTTCCTATGATTAAGTACCGTGGGGGTACGAAAGGCAGAAGGCAGATACACCTTGGGTTTCGTATGTGTATTGATGTAATATGAAGACTTGAATAAATGCATATTTTTATTATTTATTTTTATTTATATTTATGGGTTAATGTTTTCTTTCTCTGATTGTTTCATATGCCTTTTGGTACTGGGGGCTATATCCCATTAACAGTACCCTTATTCATCATCTCTGGCCTTAGTACAGATCTACTTAAAGGAACAGTAACATCAAAAAATTAAAGTGTTTTAAAGTAATTAAAATATAATGTGCTGTTGTTCTGCAAAAAAACTGTGTTTTTGCTACAGAAAAGCTACTATATAAATAAGCTGCTGTGTAGCCATGGGGGCAGCCATTCAAGCTGGAAAAAAGGAGAAAAGGCACAGGTTACATAGCAGATAACTATATAATGGGGGTTTATCTGTTATCTGCTAAGTAACCTGTGCCTTTTCTCATTTGAATGGCTGCCCCCATGGCTACACAGTAGCATACTTATATAAACTATAGTAGTCTTTCTGAGGCAAACACACCAGTTGTAGCAATGCAGGGCAACAATTATATTGTTATTACTTTTATACACTTTCATTTTTTGGTGTTACTGTTCCTTTAACTCTACTTAATCTTAATCTACAGACTCTACTTAATTTAATTTCGTTTCGGAAAGATAAGCATTTTAAAAAGGGCAATTTTACCTTTCAAGTTTAAATATTTCATGATTTCATTCTTAGAAATACTTGTTTTATATCCAGAAATTGTGCTAAATCTTTTACTGTTTACTGGGGTCTTTAAAAATCAGTAGCATGCCATCCTCAAAAACGGTCAGGTTATTCCATTATTCCAGGTTAGTTCCATTGATGTCTAATCCAGGTAGACAGTCTGCTTTAGAATTAGTGATTCCAAGGACAAATTAAATAGGGTGAAAGGGGACATTCTTGTTGTGTTCCTCCTTGAATAGTATACTGTTTGGAAAGTTCCCCTGCCACTAGAATTTTAGCTTTGGGTGTAGAATATAAGAAGTTAATTAAATTCATAAAAGGACCTGAGAAGCCAAACTCTGAATATGGTGCCAACAAACACTGCCAAATGACTTTTTTGGCATCAGTGCCTAATAATGGGTATTTTTTATAGTAATAGTAATGTTCCTATATGTTTAATGCCTGATCTTCCTTTTATAAAACCTCTTTGTTCTTGAGAGACTAGTTTTGGAATGATGGTTGCAAGTCTATCTTAGACAAGGTCTTGATATTTTGATTGATTAAGGTTATTGGTCTATATGAATTCATAAGCATGGACTCTCTTCCTTATATAATGATCCTTATATGAGTGCTTAGACTTAAATATAGAATTTGTCTTTTAAATAAAATTCCATTTAAAATTTTGGTTAGTATTGGTGAAAATTCCTTTGCCATCGGCTTATAAAATCCGATTTGTCCCGCTTTGTCTATTTTAATGTAAAATAGAAGTAAGGGCTTTTGTTTTAATACCTTTGGATCCAAATATGTCCATAACTGCTTGAAAACTGTGCTCTACCCACCCCTTTTGCAAGCTTCCGGTTTAGTATGTGGCTGGTATGTTATGGTATGCGGCAGCAGCACAAGCAGAGAGGAAACTGGGAGGGGTTTTCCCTGCTACTGTTGAGTTAAGCCTGTCAGTCAGTGCTGTGACCACTTCCTGTGGAAGACTGAAGCTACACTCCAATCTTTCATTTCACTCTGGCTTCTGACTTGAAAGGTTGTCTATGTAGTTCTTATATAATGACAGTTTTAGGAGGTAGAATGCTTTAAAAACATCTTTTTTTCTGCATCATTTCATGTTTTGAGGATGAATATTATAACTTATTATGAACTTTTTATAAAATGTCTCCTTTAAAGAGGAGATTGTAGTAATCATGTCTTTAGAGATAGGAGAATTCCGAAAATCCAGATCCTCCTCCTCCTGGGCAATGAAAGGAAAATGTGAAAAAAAGGATTTCCTCTCTTTTTCATTGGAGTATGTGGGAGAATATAATTCTTCATAATATCCCCTTAATGCTTCCACTATCTCAAGAGGATCCTTTATTAAAAAGGATATTTCTGTTGTTCTTAATAAACGATATAGGATCATGTCTCATCCAAATTTTGGTTTAATTAGATAACAGTTTGTTAGCTTTATTTTCTAAATCATGTCAGATTCATTTTATCTCTCATATCAAGCCAGGTGTTTAGGTCTTTTATGGCATTTTTGTATCTAATTTGATTTAAATGTATTTGTTTAGAAGCAAAGGAAATGTAGGCATCTTTTTGGGCTTTGTTCAATTTAATAACTTGAGAATTAATCTTCTTAAAAAAATTTGATACAGGAGTGGTAAGGTATCTAGCCCTGCCAACACCTAACCATCTTATTACCAGCTACTTATCAGAAAAATCAAGGTTAAGTTCATAGCTTCTGCACTCAGCACTCATAATATTTTACCACTACCATCATTGTCTGTTTTTGATCGCCGTAATAGAATTCTCAATTTTTTACCTTGCAATTAAACATCCTCTTTAAGCAGGCCATCTAGTTTAGTCTTGGAACTAGAAATTACTTGACTGGCTCTAAATGCTAAGAAAAAAACTGAAGATAAATAACAATCAAGTTCATATTCAGAAGTACAAACAGACCTTAGTGTCTGAAATATCTTAACTAACCATGGCATTGTTAACGGTTTCCATTTGTCATGAACCACTCTCTTTTTGGACATGCCTTTTATGACTTGTTTAACAGCAAGCACCTTGATAATGACAAATGCACTCTCAGAAAAAAATAAATTCCTGACACCTGTTTTTTAATACAGGTATCAGACCCCTAATCCGGAAACCCGTTATCCAGGAAACTCCAAATTACGGAAAGCCCGTCTCCAATAGCCTCCATTTTAATCAAATAATTCAGAATTTTAAAACTGATTTCTCTTTTCTCTGTAGTAATGTAACAGTACCTTGTAATTTATCCCAACTAAGATATAAATAATCCTTATTGGATGCAAAAAAATCCTGTTGGGTTTAATTAATGTTTTACTGATTTTTTAGTAGACTTAAGGTATGGAGATCCAAATTACGGAAAGACCCCTTATCCGGAATATCCTTGGCCCAAGCATTCTGGATAACAGGTCCTATACCTGTATAAGACAGAGAGAGACATAAGAGCATCGTATAACTCTAGTAAATGCAATATCAAGTTGTCAATACTCATTCCATGAAAGTTTGAAACTGACTCGATTAATGTAATCCCTCCAGCTCTTGACATAGGATGACCAAGTTTTTAGACTAACCAAGTCCTCTAGTAAGCAGCTCAATTTATGAATACTATGTTGCAAAGATAGCTTGAAGTTGTGACTGTGTACTTCTGCTTGCTTTGCCACTTTTTTTAAACTGCAAGTGAGATAAAGAAGTGGTATTAACGTGGTATTAAAGTGGTATTAAAGTGGTATTAAAGTGGTATTAACACAACCTGGAACATATCTCACTTTAATCCATATGTTAAATCTCAAAGCTCTAAGGACAATTTGTCTGAGCATGGTCAGTACCGGCTTTGATTTTGCAGAAAGGTTATTTATTACTTTCCCCACTCCCATATTATCACAGTTAAATAGTAGTCTTGTGTGTGCTAGTTTTTTCATCCCACAAATTTAAAGCTGCTGCTACTGGGAATATTTTCAGAAAAACTAGATTCGTAGTGTAACCCAACTGAACCTAACTATCTGGCCAAATACCTATTGTCCAACTACCATTAAGAAAGCTGCACAAGCTGTAGATGCTGCATTGTCTGTATTGCTTCATTATCTACAGAGTCTGGCAGCATGTTTTGCCATTGAAATGATCACCTTGTGAAATATAAGGTTTGAAACACAACTTAATCTTATCTGTGCACTGACGCATCTTTTTGTCCTCCTTAAATTCCTGTCCTGCACCTGCCGTCCTTGAAGGCCATCCTTGAAGCTAATGAGATCCTATTCTATTTTTTATAATAAATTCCTTTGTATCTGCACGTACACCAAAGGTATAAAACCTATGAGCACGTAAAAATAAACTGAACAAGTTTGAACTTCCATTGTGGTTGCGTCCTTCTTGTTCCTGTAATTACGTATTTGTCCCTTATGTCCCTACACTTACAGTCTGCGGTCAGGAACCCTAACAATAGGTACTTGCGCTTTATCCGTTTCTTTTGCATGCACCATTTTGGATTTCATAATGCGAATAATTTCCATCATGCAGGAGATTCAGTGGTGGACTGTGGCTTTAAGCGGTAAGGCCAGATTATATTCTGAGGACTCACAAGGAGGGACACGGAGCAGTGTTTTAGTGCCTCCTCTTCCCTAGGTACCATACCTGGAAGTCCAGGTAAAACATTTAAATAAGATGGAAGACATGGCAAAAGAACAACCACGGCTCAGGTATGGGGGTGTAGAAGTAATTTAAAAAGTTAGAAAGGGATCTAAGCCATTTTTAAACCCCACAAATGGATCACTGATCACCTCATATCTTAGTAGGGAATTCTATAAATTTAATATGTTCCTATGTGAGTCAGGTTTACTGTTTGCATGAAAAAATCTTTTAATGTTATTATAAACTGCAGATAATGAAATCCCCAAAATCTTAGCAAGTTTACACCAATGTTATGTACTGTAGATTATGAAATCCCTAAATTATTTGCAAGTTTGTGTTGAGGAACAGTCTTGTTAAATATTTGGGATATTTGCCTGTGTAGTGTGTCACTGAAAATATTTTTTGGGAAACAATAAAAATCTCAGTTTCAGTATCTGGGGCCCGATTCACTAAAGTGCGATTTAACGTGCGCTATTTATAGCGTGCGTTAAAATTTTTATCGCGTCTTAATTTTCGCGAATTTTCGCACAATTCACTATAAGCATACTCGCGCTATTTTACGCGCGGTATTTCATGCGATATTCTTGTCGCGATAAATAGCGTGCGCGGTATTTTCCGCATGCACACTATTTATCGCATGTGCTAATTGTCGCGACATTACACACGCGACAATCGGCAGCATAAAACTGGCGACATTTTGCCCTGGGAGAGCACAGAGTGCTAGAGAGTTGCTGTATAAATGTTTATTTGCAAAAAGAACCAATAAAAATATAAGTAAGAAAAAAAAAGAAGTGCTATAGATAATAAAATGGGGGGGGGGGGGGCATTTATAATATTTAGCCAAATACTTAGGGGTCCGTTTGCTAAAGTGGCTTAAATTAAGTGGGAGATTTTAGACACAGAATAAATGGCAAATATGTTAAGGGCACTTTATTAAACGGGGACAAATATAATATTGCAATTATTCTGGCAACAAAACATTTGATTGGCTGGCAGTTATCACACTCGCCTCCTCGGCCTCGGGGGCCTCCTCTGCCTCCTCATCCTCTGGGGCCTCGGGGGCCTGGCTCAGTCCTGGGGCCTCGGGGGCCTTGCTGGGTCCTGGCTTGGTCCTGGGGCCTGGTCAGCTCTTGAGGCCTCGGAGGCCTGGGCAGGTCCTGGGGCCTGTTGAGCCTGGTCTGCCTGGGGTTGTGCCTCCGGAGGGAGGAGAGGCGCCATGTCGATGTTGAGTTCTGTGAGACAGTATTGCAAGATGTTATTTAAATCTATTATACATATATATATATATACATTCATACACAGAGGGCCACCATCCTAAATAACGGGGCCCCTCACAACAACATTTTTTTGGCCCCCCTCCTCCCACGCCCCCACTGGCCCCTCCCCCTGTGAACCCTCACATCAATCCAAAGGACACACAGACATTGTTAGCCAGGGCCCCCTAAAACATTCGTGGCCCTTCCCCCAAATGGGCCACTCCCTGCTGCTTCCCCCCTGCTTTAAACTCATTTATGCATATGTATTTGAAAATGTGTGTGTGTGTATATATATATACACAGGTATGGGATCCCTTATCCAGAAACCCGTTATCCATAAAACCCCAAACTACGGAAAGCCCGTCTCCCATAGACTCCATTTTAATCAAGTAATTCATAAATTAAAAACTCATTTCCTTTTTCTCTGTAGTAATTAAACAGCACCTTGCAATTGATGTAAGATGTAAATAATCATTATTGGAGGCAAAACCATCGTATTGTGTTTAATTCATGTTTTTTTTCTTAGACTTAAGGTATGGAGATCCAAATAACGGAAATACCCCTTATCCGGAATACCCTTGGTCCCGAGCATTCTGGCTGTATATATATATATATATATATATATGTGTGTATATGTATATGTTTTTCAAAATGCAACAACATATTTAAAATTCCCTCTTTATTGTCAACTTTATTGTGTATCTTTGAAAAAACATGCATATATACACATATATAATATATATATAGAGAATATACATTTCAAGTTCAAATTACTTGCTAAATCTTTTAAGAAACGTATTGTGTAAAACCATATTAAAGTAGAATAATTACCTGCAGCTATTTCAGCAATCTCCTGAAAGCTCCTGCGCTTCAGGTCTGACCAAATCCGCTGGAGCAGGCGGAGGTCCATTTCGAGCCGAAAGCCCCTGCGCAACCCAGCTATTAGGTTGCGCAGGATAGCCCTCTTGCGCTCATGGCCCCAGCGGCAGCCTGTCATAACCTGAGCGCAGGAGAAACTCAATTATATAACGCCTCTCCTCCATTAGCAGCTCTGAAACCTCAGGCATGGTGCTCTCAGTGTGGTGACAGCAGGCTCAATGACACAAAATGGCTGCAAGTCGCACATGTCACGAGATTCAAAAATCGCCACAAAATGCCCACAAGTCGCGAGATTACAAAGTCGCGATAAATCGCCAATATATACCTAGTAATGTATTTTGTGCGACTAAATATTTACCGCTATACAGTACTGTATAATATCGCGACTAAATATTTACCACTATTGTACTGTATATTTTGGCGACTAAATTTTTACCACTATTGTACTGTATATTTTGGCGACTAAATTTTTACCACTATAGTATTGTATATTAGTAGCGAAATTCCATACATGCCAAGACTTTAGTAAAATTGAGTAAAAAGACACATACTTGAATAAGTATTGGCAAAAACTCATTTACTGTACTTTTATATAATTTTTCGCCTGCCTGTAGTAGGTGTTAATTTTCGTATAGCCGAATGCGATATTTAGCGCGCCTAAGTTATAGTGAATCATGCGATCGTATTCTTGTTGTCTTTGTACAATTTTCAGTTAATTACAGAGTATACATGATTTCCATATCATCCTATTTTTGTTTTATTTACCTTATATACTCAATATAAGCTGAGTTTTTCAGCACCAAAAATGTGCTTAAAAAGTCACCCTCGGCTTATACTCGGGTATACGGATTTGAAGTCTGTCAGCCGTTGCACGCGCTGGAACTGCTGATCGGTAAGTGGCGCTGGGGGGTCGCTTGCCGATTTCCCCTTACTGGGGGCCCTTGCCGATTGCCCCTTACTGGAGGGCCCTTGCCGATTGCCCCTTACTGGAGGGCCCTTACTGATTGCCCCTTACCTGCACCGACTTCATTCCTCAGGAAAAGCCTTCCATTAGCAATAATGATGCGCATAAAGGTAAAGTTCAGCGACAGACACTGTTTACATAGTAAAATAACTAGAACTTATGTTGAAAATATATTCTGTTTATTATCTTCGCTTTATTGCGATTGTTTTGTCTTAACAATAAGCATATTTTTATCTATGTAGAGGAATTTTCTGTGTAATCAACCTCACCAGAACTCTATCAAGCAGCTAGCAAGTAAAGTCCCAGAGCAAGTGGCTCTTAAAGATGTGTAACATGGTATAGGACTTTTTGTAACACTTTCCTGAAGGGTGAGTTGCCCAGTTTTATATATTTATATATCTGAACATGATGGTCATAAAATTAATTACTGCCACTAAAATCTCACCAATTTGGCACACGATGCAAATGAATAAACTTGCCACAGATCAACTTTTTTTATGTAATGTGTCATATACCAATTTTCTAAATTCCTTTGTGAGTTCATTAACTAGGACTTATGCTTGAGTATATGGATTTGAAGATGTAAGTGTCTGGCATCCGTTGCGGGCACAACCCTAGGCTTATACTCGAGTCAATACGTTTTACCAGTTTTCTTAGGTAAAATTAGGTACCTCGGCTTATATTCGGATCAGCTTATACTCGAGTATATACGGTACTTATTGCACAGAGAATGGGGTTGTATATATGCACTGTAGTATGGAAAAAATTAATCATGTTAGTATCTTTATTATTATCTGATATTTAAACACATAATAATGATCATACATAATATTAATAATAAATAAGCCCTGTATTGTTTTTTTTTTAGTTAGCTGAAACTAGGGTTGCCACCTTTGCCAGAGGCTAAACCTGAACAAAGGAGGCAGGGCATATTGCACTGGGAGTGGGGTAGTGATGTTGAACATGGGCATGATGACATCAGAAGGGAGTGCAATGATGTCAGCAGGATTATGACACCGAAGCAGGGTTATTGCATCACTTAGATGCAATTGGCTGGATTTCTGTCAAGTTTTCTCAGAGTTTTAAACTAGAAAGAAAGTTGGACAGCCCTCTCAAAATCTGTCCGGTTCAAAACCACATGGGTGGCAACCGTATCTCTATCTATAGTCTGCCCGATGAGTAAGTCCAATCCTTTAATTATCAGTATTGGATCTATTATATCAGTTATATAATCAGTTATCCAGAAAGCTTTGAAAAAAAGCAATGCTAAGTTTACAAAATACTAATTGATTGATTTTCTTTTTTTTTGGTTTCTGTAATAATAAGAAATTAACTGTACTTGATAATAACTAAGCCATGTTGAGGCGAGTATCCTAATAATTGTTTTTCATTTATTGGCCAGATTATTGTTCGGGTTTCACAACTCTGAAAACCAAACAGACAGTTTAGACCCAAACAGGCTTTGGAAAAACCAAACTGTTCTAACAGGTGGCAACCCTACCTTACTGTCTAATTCTATAACATGATAAACTCATGCTGGAGGTACTCCTGTACTATACTCCTGTCGGCTGGCTGTTTACATTTTTGTTTCCTGCTTAGTGGAGTACCACTGTGCCTCCACAACAGTCTTAATGACATACATGACTCTCCAGTGACCTGCACAGTTTAGCATGTAATGCTAGTGTAATTCTTGGGTATATTTACAAAAGGAATACTGTTGGTTAATACCTGCCTTGTTTAAAGGGGTTGCTCACCTTTGAGTTAACTTTTAGTATGATGTATAGAGTAATTGGTCTTCATTTTTTATTTTTTATTCATTTTCGTTATTTAGTTTTCTGTTCAGGAGTTTTCCAGTTTGGAGTTCCAGCATAGATTCTGTTCAGATTAAAGTTTTTCTAAGGACATCAGATGTCCTTAGTTCCCAAAGTCCCAAAGTCCATCAAGTTCAAACTCTCTAAGTGAACCCAGCTCACATAACCTATCTTGACCTATCTATACACTCACACACTGTGTATAAACTATATATACCAACATCAATAGTAATAGTAGATTTTAGTACCCCAGTAACCTTAAATATTATGCTTTTTTAAGAAATCACCCAAAATTCTCTTAAAGGCATTAACAGAATCTGCCAACAGTATACCAACATCATTCGGAAGTGCATTCCACAACCTCAGTACCTCACCGCGAAAAACCACCTACGCTATTCCAAATAAAAGTTTTGTTCCCATCTAATCTAAAGGAGTAGCCTCTAGTGCGCTGATCGTTTTCATGAGAAAAAAGAACAACCCTATCTGTCAATAATTGCTACTAATGTACCTGTACAGAGTAATCATATCCCCTAGCAAGTGCCTATTTTCCAAAGAAAACAACACCAAACTTGAGAGTCCAACATCCATCCCCTTTACCGGATTAGTTGCACGCCTCTGCACTCTCTTCAGCTCATTAATATCATTCTTAAGGACTGGAGCCCAAAACTGCACTTCATACACACGGTGAGGCCTTACCAGGGACCTATAAAGAGGCAAAATTATGTTTTCATCTGTTTAGTTAATGCCCTTTTTTATGGAAGACAGCACTTTATTGACAAAAATCCCCATATCCTTCTCAGTTAAGGATACCTCTAACAAACTACCATTTAGTGTGTAACTCACATTATTTTCCTTATTTTCCATTTTGCTGCCCAGTTTTCCAATTTTGCAAATCGCTCTGGAAAGTGGCAGGATCCTACATGGAACTTAGTCATGCATAATTTAATATCATAAGCAAAATTAGAAACAGTACTTTCAGTGCCTACCTCCAGGTCATTAATAAAGAAGTTGAAAAGCAAGGGAGAAAGGACAGACCCCAGCTCCACTAACAACTCTGGTACAAGTAGAAAATGTTCCATTTACCACCACTTCACCACTTACCATCCTTCAGCCAGGTCTCTGTCCAAGTACAAACATTATGTTCTAGGCCAATATTCCTCAGTTTTATCATTAACTTTCTAAGCGGTAGAGTATCAAATGCTTTAGCAAAGTCCATTTAGATCACATGCCTGCATCAACATTCCTGCTCACCTCCTCATAAAAGGCAATTAAATTAGTCTGGCACGATCTGTTATGCATAAAACCATGTTGGCACAATACTTGTAGTATTTTGACTTGCAATTTATTCAAGTACCTATCCTTTATTAACCCTTCCAAAAGCTTACCTACCACTAATATCAGACTAACAGACCTATAATTTTCAGGCTGAGAGTGGGATCTGTTTTTGAATAATGTTATCATATCAGCAGTCCCTCAGTACCATGCCAGGCATCATCAAATCCTGAAAAATGAAGTGAAGTGAAGAGGTTTTGCAATCACAGAGCTAAGCTTGTTTAATACCCTGGGATGAATACCATCCAGTGTTGGACCCTTGTTTACCATTACATGTTCAAGCCTCTCTTGAATTTTATCCTGAGTGACCCATGCATCAGCAGTTATAGTACTAGAATTGGGTATATATAAAAAGAAGCCTTTATTAGCTGGTTCCTCAGCTGTGTAGACAGATGAAAAATAAGGGCTCTGGCACAAGGGGAGATTAGTCGCCCGCGGCAAAACTCCCTGTTCACGGGCGACTTCCCCTTGCCTTCCCCTGCCATCCCACCGGCGCAAATCGCCCCGCCGCGTCTGCCATCCTGCCGGCGACTTACATTGTCGCCGATGGGATGGCAGGGGAAGGCAACTCAGGGAGATTAGTCGCCCGCGAACAGGGAGTTTTGCCGCGGGCGACTAATCTCCCCGTGTGCCAGAGCCCTATGAGTTCAGAATTTCTGTTTTTTCCCTGTTCTTATCAACAACTAACCTTCCTGTGATAATAAGGGTCCCATCCCTTCTTACTCCATACTACTTACATATTTAAAAGTTTTAGATTACCTGATAGTTTTATCTGCTTCCATGATAAAGTTTCAGCTGTTCCAACTAATCTGAATGCTTTAGAAGCATGTTTTTTCTTACCAACCTCAACGAACGAACACTTTTACCAAACTATAAAGGTTTTGCTTTGCAATGTCTTTCCTTGCTTACAAGGGAAATATATTGACATATAACTTGACTTGTAAAGCAACATTTTAAAGAAATTACATTTTCCTTTAACCCTGTGAAAAGCCTTTCCCAGTTGATACATTGCAGAGATGCCCTTATACTGGCACGTCTGCACATCTAAAATTTAGTGTTTTAGTTGCTCCTTTATAGAGCTGTCTCTGCAACATTATGTCTAAGAAGACCATGTTATGATCACTATTCCCTAAATGCTCACCCACACAAATGTTAGAGATGAGTTTAGTATTACAGGTATAGGACCCGTTATCCAGAATGCTCGGGACCAAGGGTATTCCGGATAAGGGGTCTTTCCATAATTTGGATCTCCATACCTTAAGTCTACTAAAAAATCAATAAAACATTAATTAAACCCAATAAGATTGTTTTGCATCCAATAAGGATTAATTATATCTTAGTTGGGATCAATTACAAGGTTCTGTTTTATTTCTACAGAGAAAAAGGAAATCAGTTTTAAAATTCTGAATTATTTGATTAAAATGGAGTCTATGGGAGACGGGCATTCCGTAATTCGGAGCTTTCTGGATAACGGGTTTCCAGATAAGGGATCCCATACCTGTATTAGGTATCACTAGTTCCAAAAGAGAATCATGCCTAGGAGCTTCCTAAAACTACCTGAAATATAAAGTTGTAATTTAGCATATTTACAAGCCTTCTAGCTTTTCTGACTTGGCCACCGCATTACTCCAGTCAATGTCTGGATAATGAAAGTCCCCTATGATAATAACTTGATCTTTTTCATTTGTAATAGTAGCTGGGCCTCATCCAACTCACTTATATAGGTTGAGAAAAGACATACGTCCATCATGTTCAACCATAATGCCTATATATAACCTGCTTAACTTCTAGTCGATTCAGAGGAAGGCAAAAAACCCCACCTGAAGCCTTTCTAATTTGGCGCAGAGGGGAAAAAATTCCTTCCTGACTGCAAGATGGCAATCGGACCAGTCCCTGGATCAACTTGTACTAAGAGCTATCTCCCATAACCCTGTATTCCCTCACTTGCTAAGAAGCCATCCAGCCCCTTCTTAAAGCTATATACTGTATCAGCCATACCCTCCCCTAAGTTAAACAAAAGTGGGCCCAGTACAGAACCATGAGGGGCCCCACTGAGAACCTTACTCCAAGTAGAGAATGTACCATTAACAACCACCCTCTGTACCCGATCCTGTAGCCAGTTTTCTATCCTTAGTTTAGAGAGCAGTCATTTGTGGGGAACGATATCAAATGCTTTGGCAAAATCCAAATAGATTACATCTACTGCATCCCCACTCTCCAGCTTCTTACTTAAATCATCATAAAAAGCAATTAAATTGGTCTGACATGACCTGTCTTTCATAAAGCCATGCTGATTACTGCTCATAATGCCATTCTCCAGTACATAATTTTATATGTGATCCCGTAACAAGCCTTCCAATAACTTGCCCACCATGGATGTCAAACTTACAGGCCTGTGATTGCCAGGCTGAGATCTTACACCCTTTTTAAATATAGGAATGACATTAGCCTCTTCCAATCCTTAGGTACCATACCTGATGAAAACGAGTCAGAATATCCGAAACAAAGGCCACTGTAAATCTGACCCTAGCCTAAGAGTAAAAGATTTCGGAAGGTTCTCCTGCTTCTAAAGCTAAGATATATAACCTCCTGCATTAAGGAAGCTTACAAGTCTCTGAGTTAACCTTGGTTAGAGCTCATTCCACCAGGGTAATTGCAACTTCGTGGGCTTTTAGTCTTGAGCATTATATCTTGGATGTTACTTCTTGAGATGCAAATTTTTGTCAGTCTGTTCTTCAGGCAGTTTCTTTGCTTTAAAAAAAATTGGGAAAACATAGAACTGAATGTGAGGAGGGTGGAGGAAGTAATTAATTTGCTATGCTATCTAGTGTCTGTCCTATCCTGGGGGGGCAGGGATGCATACAGGTGACAAATGGTGGTATGACAATTTTTCCTTTTATTTGCAAGAAAGTACTTTAAGAAGCAGATTTATCAGCATTCTGATTTTCATGGTTTTAGAGGTTTTTGAAACCACAAACTCATTTATTAAAAGATCCAAATTGAAAAAGCACTTACGAGAAGGAAAAGAACACAAAAATCTAGAATTTTTTACATTTTTATATTTTCATAAGATCTTCTGTGGAAACAGGAAAAAAAGCAAACCTTTAAAACCTAAACTTAAAGATTGTTACAAATTGTCTAGGACAACTTCCATTGACTTCTACATGACCTTGACAGCTTTTAGAATGGCATATTTTTATGTTTGCAATTTTCATGGTTTTGATGCATGATAAATAGCGAAAAAATTGCATTTTTTACATGGAAAAAGATCAGTTTTAGAGCAGAAAAACACAAATTGTGGGGAAAAAAAGAAAGTAAATCTGTCCCCTTTCCCCCACTCTCAACTAATTTGCTTTTTCCCCTCATCTCATCAACCAATTCACCTCTCTCTCATACTAGGAGGGGATTAATTAACTTTCAAATATTCATGGTTTTATATTTTTTTTTACTTCACTCTATTTGTCTGGAGGCTCCCAGTCGTTCCTATTCACTTATATACTTATGTAGTGGTGAACTATAAACTTAAGCTTAAATTTAATGGTTTCTTATAACAAGCCAAACACTCATCAAATTAGACTACAGGTGCTTATGCCCCGAACCTCTCGCTCTGTAGATATTCAGTCTTCATGTTAGTGAAATTAATATACTACGTACAGTTGTGAACGGTTAGATATACACTCCGCTTCCTCTCAATGGCCCGGGTGCAATGCCCCAGACCCGCAGCAAGGGAAAACACAACATCAAATCAGGTGTAGAAACATCACCGGCATGCACTCAATGGACTCCAGGACAGCAGTTGTAAAACTTCAAAAAGCTTTATTCAAGGATCCAGACCTTTATTTTTTTTTAAACCACAATAAACTCATTACCACGAATTGCAGTCTTTTACTAAAAAATCTGAATTGAAAAAGTATAAACAAAAATACATTTTTGATTTTCACATGTAGCCCACTTTAGAGAATGTGCTGCTACCTGCTGAGATCTTGTGGCGCTTACAGGGATCCTGAGCCCCGCTTACTATGGGGAACAGATGTTGCTGTACTATTTGGCGTGCCTCCACCCAGGATAGGGATAGCTTGAACTATAACTCCCCTCCTGAGAACTTGATATTATACTTCTGCTTTGGGGACTCCCAGCACTCCTGGCACCTTGCCCCCTCCCTGGGGTAGTTGCTTACCCGGCAGTGTGGATCCTCCAGATAGTAAGACAATGCACTCAGATAGTATGATGAACTAAGTGATATCTTTATTTGCAGAATGGATGACAGATAGACTTTGCAGGAGTTACAGAACACGTCAGGGAACACTCTTTTCCTTAGGGGACCCTCTCTCCTGGGATACCGTCAATACCCCTGCCAGGCGACCCTCTTTTGGGATTCCCTCCGGTACTTCACACCAGAAGCCCCTCTATAGGGCACTTCCCGGTACTCCCGCCAAGCGGACACCCCCTTGAGACCTCACCCCGGAATATCACCCGGCTATCCCCTGGATTAGGCAAATCACCTATTACTACCACTTGGTTCCCTGACTCCAGCAATCAGTGCTGGGAGATCTTAATCTCATTAAATCTCCTGTAGGGGCCAAGCTGCCCAGCTAAATAGCCTATCTACCACTCCTAGAGCGGTCTATAACCTTTAGCTCACTAACTACTCCTGGCCTGTAGCTGGCCTCTTGCCAGAGGGTCCCAGGCAGGAAGACCTGGCTGCACAAGGCTGCACAGCCTTATATACTGTGTGCACCACCCTGTGGCCATAACCCTGAACTGCAGGGATACTCCCTTTCTTAACACAAAAACAACTAGGACCACCCTTAGGTGTCCAATTCCCTAAGGCCACCCTCTAGTGCCTGTCAAAGGAGAACCCATCCTAGGGGCCCAATCTTGGAGATCCCTACACACACAAAAACTGCTACTTTTGCAATGCCCTATTTATGTTGTATTTTAGCTAGTCTTGTTGCTAATTTGCATGTTTTATTAGCCTCTTTGTACCTAGGGGCAAGGGCACTCGAAGCAAATGACCCACTTTTCTCCACCTGGGTTTTGTAGCAAGGCAAACAGAAGCAAATCCTCTCCTATATGCTTTCAGGGTTTAGTTGCACTGACAGGCACAGTTTCAGCTACACCAGCACAAAATCATGCATTTTTTTTAATCTGATCTCTGCTACGCTCCAATTGGTGTAGCTACACTCCGGGCGAAGCTGTCAGTACTGTTAAACCTAGACGCATGTAGAAGAGGATCTGCATCTCCATCTGACTACAAAACGCAGAAATGAGAAGCGGGTCTTACACAAGTAAAACATTACCAGCTAACTGGAATGCCTATAATGCACATTTTTTTCTCAAAGCTATCCTTTCTATCATACAAGGGAAATACAGACAGCAGCATTTTGAAACATTCCATTTTACTTTTGTGTTTAACCCTGTGAAAAGCTTTTCCCAGTTAATATATTGTAGATATACCGCTATTCTGCAAAAGTTTATACAGTTTTCTTTGCAACATAATCTTAAAGAAGACCATGTTATGATTACTGTTCCCTAAATGCTCACCCACACTCAGCACTGGAGATAATTTCGGTATTATTAGTTATTATTATAAGATCTAAAACAACATTTTTCTTAGTAGATTCCTACGCAAAAAGTTTGTAAAAGTAGATGGGCTTATAAGTGGTTTGCAGAATACACCAATGATAATTTTCTTAGTAATCTTAAATCCAGCTGAAATTTCTACCCATAGAGCATTCACACACTACCCAGAGTTATCCTTGGTGATTTCTTTGGTGCATGACTTTAATTCTGACATTACAAGACAAACTCTTCTGCCTTTTTTTAATTTTGCTGTCCTTTATAAAAGGGTGTAATTATTTAAATTCACAGCCCAGTCAAGTTTCATACTGCATGATCTCAGTAATAGCAATTATATCCGAATTTGTTATACATGTAATTAACTCTCTCTCTTTTATTTTACCGGACAAGCTCTGCTCATTTGCAAGCAGACAGAGGAGGTTATATTTTCTGGATGTGAGCTCTACTGACATCAGCTGGGGGGTACTGGCTCACGTCCATTTGTCAATGAGTTTTCTTTACACATCTAAACATCCAGCCTTTATGTTCACCTTGCTTCTCTTCAATCTAGATTTAAATATTAATTACTGTTTTCTCATATTTATTTCACATAAATTCAAAATCTGTCAGTAAATGGAACAATGCAGTATAACAACTACTGTTGTGTTTTTTACCAATATTGGAACATCCTCACAATATAAACATTTTATGCAACAATCACAAAATTAAAGAAATCCCCACCTCCAAACATCACCTTAACCCTTTTGCCCTTTTGCTGCCAGCCAGTTTGGTCAAAGCAGAACTTGTATTGCCAGATAGTTTTTGAACATTTTGCAGTTTCACTTTAGGGGCCTTTCCTTGGGGGGACTTTTAACTTACCAAGAAAAACAATGTATCGTTATGTTTCAGGACAACCTAAACTTTTAAAATATGGTAGAATTGTTGTGTAATTCTAATTCTTTAACATGATATAGGCTTCTAAATGTCTAAAAATTGAAAAAAATATAACATTTTCCATAATATAAACACATACCAGAAACAAAAATTATTTTATGCACGAAAATACAACTGATTTGGAAAGTCCCATGTCTTCTGAATGTGCCAATACCAAATATATATAGTTTTATGGAGATTTCTCACTTGTATAGATAAAAAACTTCCAGCAGTACACTACCAAATTTCCAAAGCACTGCTCCAGAAAGCTGCATACTTTAGATTTAGGCCAAAACTTCCACTAACAGAAAGTTTATCCCAGAAAATTATAAATTTTTTGGAAAGAACAGATCCTGGGGAATCCAGAATAGGTAGAACTGTCTGTCTTCTCCAAACTACCAAGTTGCAATGCTTTCCTAAATTGTTTTTTATCAAACTTTGTGATAAATCGCTACAAAGCTTCCAGTCTATAGTATCTCCTACAGATCATAAAGTAACCAAATAAAACACCCTAAATTTGAACGCCAGAGGTCCAGTGAAAAGTTTGATACACAATATGTATAGGTTTACCTAAGTATGTGGCATGTAGGAGCCCCAATGTGAACATACCCCATGCAATCTATCGTTTCTGTTATTAAACAAAAGTGGTCCCAGTACAGAACCCTGAGGGACCCCACTGAGAACCTTATTCCAAGTAGAGAATGTACCATTAACAACCACCCTCTGTACCCGATCCTGTAGCCAGTTTTCTATCCATGTGCAAACAACTTCACTAAGACCAATAGACCTTAGTTTAGAGAGCAGTCGTTTGTGGGGAACAGTATCAAATGCTTTGGCAAAATCCAAATAGATTATATCTACTGCATCCCCACTGTCCAGCTTCTTACTTACCTCATCATAAAAAGCAATTAAATTGGTCTGACATGACCTGTCCTTCATAAAGCCATACTGATTACTGCTCATAATGCCATTCTCCAATACATAATTTTGTATGTGATCCCTTAACAAGCCTTCAAATATCTTGCCCACCACGGATGTCAAACTTACAGGCCTATAATTGCTAGGCTGAGATCTTACTCCCTTTTAAATATAGGAATGACATTTGCCTTCTTCCAATCCCTAGAACAGTAACATGTAAGTATGTATTATCTGGTATCCTAACCTGAAACCAACTGAAACAGAAGTTCTTTATGCTCTGGCATAAAGTTCTTCAATATCACTAAATATCCTATTTAATTAAACCAATGAAAAAAATATCAGATGCACCAAATTGTTCCTTTTTGAAATCCATATAATTTATATATTTCATTACTCTAGTGCTGTCAACAGATGGCCCACGCCCCCCCCCTTGTGTGCCCCCCCCCCCCATCTGTCTGGCTGCTGTGACTGCTTACCCTTGTGTAATATTTAAATGGTATCAGTACTGAGTACTGCATTGTTCACACCTATACGACCCTGCATTGTTCACTGTTACTGTATGTTGAATAGCACAAACTGTTCATCTTAGAAAGGTCATGATCACTGAAGCTTTAATGCGCACCCAACTTATTTTTGTTTAGTTTAGTCTACTGAAACACAAGGGCGAAGTTTGAATACAAACGCAAGCTGAAAATTTGCCCCTATCCTCCTAAAAGCTTCTTTATGTGGATTACATGCTCAATTAATCATTGAAGACATTTCACTACACATCCGAGCAGCTTCTTCAGTTCAAGTGAAGAAGCTGCTTGGATGAGTAGTGAAATGTCTTCAATGATTACTTAACAAGTCCAGTTGCTTTAAATTTATTTATACTAGATATACAAAGTGGGAAGCTTGTGCTGAGGAAGGTATACTTGTTGGCTACAGTGAATATCAAAAAGGGTACAAAATCCTTCACCAAAGCACCAACAAAGTAAGCATCAGCAGGAGTGTGATTATTCATGAAAACTCTGTAAGTTTCATGGTGTGATATCAGCAGCCCAATCTACAGAAGAACCCCAACCAGTACTACAGAGAACTGAAACTGAAATCCAGATCCAAAACCTAAAAAGGCAGAAAGTGAGACCTCTACATCTTCAGTCAGAAGCCCCCAAGAAGCAATAAGGGTATTCCAGCTAAATGCTTACAGCATCACAGCCTGAACCAGCATCGTAGAAGGAAATGCAAAAGCTGCCCATCCCTGAGAAGCTAAATGTGATTGAGTTCGAATACTGTGAGACTGACAATATGATAGCAGATGCTAGGGGAAAAAAGCCACTACCAAGATCCAAATGTAATAAGATGGGACTAATATGAGAAGTATTTGTTGAGTGAGAGTGTTAGACTAATGTTTAAATGACACTGTCATTTAGCAACAATAACCATCACTCTGATTGGTAAGAGTCCTGACTGTTAATTGCACCTCCAGATTACCCAGATACTTGGCTAACTCAAAATAGCCAACATTTTGAGTGCCAATAGGCACTCAAAAAATCCAGCATTGATGGTTCAATAAAATAAAAAGTTTATCTTTATTAAAGGAGAGGGAAAGGCTAATAATAACGAGTTAATCTCAACAGTGCCCTTAAGTCTCCCCATATTTCACCTGTTCAGATGATCAGAAGCCAAACAGGAAGAAAAAATGCTGAGCTATGTAAAGAAAGTTCCCATAATACCTCACTCCTGCAAAGAGACCCAGACCATGTGTACATGCGCAGTTAGTTAGACTATGAGTCAGCTTCCTGCTGATTGGCTCAGATCCACTAAAGGGGGGGGGAGTAAGTTCTTAGCATTCTTGAGGGAGTGGGGAGCAGGAGTGAGGAGAGAGCTGTGTTTCTCTGGCAGAAGAAAACAAATAGACAAGAAATCCTGTGTTTCTTCTTATTTACATAGACTTTTCTGATAAAGCTTACTTAGTTTTTACCTTTCTTTCTCCTTTAAAGTCTACACGTTCATAAAAGCTTTATGTGTTTTGTGCTGCAAGGCACTTAATCAGCTGAAAACTGAATATAAAGGAACGACCAGCAATACGAAGACCAGAGGGAAAAAAAACACCCAGTCCAAAAAATGTATTAGAGCAGTGCTGTCCAACTTCTGTTGTACCGAGGGCCGGAATTTTTCCGACCTACGTGGTGGAGGGCCGATAATGGAAGCCAGTTTTGACCACTCCCCTTTTTGAAACCACACCCACTTGAAACCACACCCATGTTATCACATGACCATACCCATATTAATGGTTGTAGTACAGCAAAAACCTGCCATACTCTGCCTGCCCTACCCTGCCTGTGTGTGCCATACTCTGCCTTCCCTACCCTGCCTGTGTGTGCCATACTCTGCCTGCCCTACCCTGCCTGCGTGTGCCATACTTTCACTGTGTATGCCATTCTTGGCTGGTTTGTGCCAAACTTGGCCTGTGTGTGCCATACTCTGCTTGCCCTACTCTGCCTGTGTGTGCCATACTCTGCCTCCCCTACCCTGCCTGTGTGTGCCATACTCTGCTTGCCCTATGCTGCCTGTGTGTATGGCACACACAGGCAGCCTACAGTGACACAATGCTGGCACTGCTCCTACAGTCTGCACAATAACTATATATTAAAAAACTTTTTAATTGCAGTACCACTTCAGTATACGTTCTTTTACGTATGCATGGATTATTTGTGGGTTTCTACTGCTCCTGAGGTGTGAACAGGGGAACAATGGGGGTGATTACAGCCTGAGCCTGAGGTGTGAACACTGCAGGGGGTGAACAATGCAGAGATTAAAAGGTGTGAACAGTACAGGGGATTACATATTTAAACAATACAGCCTGATTACAGCCTGAATCTCAGGTGAGAACCATGCAGGGGGGGTCAGTTAATCACAGTACTGAAACCATTTACAGTTTACACAAGAGTAAGCCATCAAAGCAGCCAGACAGGTGGGGGGCCACACAGAGAGGGGTCGCGGGCCGCATGCGGCCCGCGGGCCGCCAGTTGGACAGCACTGTATTAGAGTATCAATAAATGTATTTTAGTGTCAATAAAAATGTGACTCCTGTATGAGCATGAAGACAGAATGAAGAAAGGCAGATGATGAGATGGTGATAGTGAAGAGTAACTTGATTGTATTAAAAAAGGTACAAAATATATAACTGATCATGCATAGAAAGTAGAGATGCACCGAATCCCAGATTCGGTTTGGGATTCGGGGTGAATACCGTCTTTTTTGCAAGGATTCGGTTTCGGCCGAATCTGTGCTTTGCACCGAACCGAATCCGAATCCTATTGGAACACGTGACCACCTTATCGAGTCTTTGCACGCTTTTAGACATTGCACAAAATGGCTGCTTCAGGTGAGCATGCGAGGGGGAACAGGGGTCGGAGATGCCGCTGGGCGGCATGGGATGGCATGGGAGACACAGTTTTAAGGTGCGCTGGCTGGGAGACACAGTTTTAAGGTGTGCTGGCTGGGAGACACAGTTTTAAGGCAGCAGGCTGGGAGGCACAGTTTTAAGGTGTGCTGGCTGGGAGACACAGTTTTAAGGCAGCAGGCTGGGAGGCACAGTTTTAAGGCACTCAGGCTGGGAGGCACAATTTGAAAGCGTGCAGGCTGGGAGACACAGTTGGAAGGCATGCAGGCTAGGAGACACAGTTTTAAGGCACGCAGGCTGGGAGGAACAGATGGAAGGCACGCAGGCTGTGAGACACAGTTGGAAGGCCTGCAGGCTGGGAGACACAGTTGGAAGGGCAGGCTGGTAGCATGTTCAATGGCAGAGAGAGGCACCTACCTTGGAGTACGGATGGGAGGGAGGGCGGCACACAAGCCAGCAATGAATGTGTAAGCCACAGTGAGGCTGCCACGCTATTCAGGCAACATGTATTGCCCCAGGAGCCCAAATGAAGGGAGAATATGTGCTGCCTGTACTGGCTTTTTGCCCTTCTAAGTGATTTTGTAATGGCAGATTCTGTTAATGCCTATAACAGGGGCCTGGATGAGTTCTTGAACAAGCATAGTACCCAACGCTATTGTGATACTAATATCTACAGTTAGTATTGAAGTTGGTATATATGATTTATGTATGTGAGTGTATAGGATAGGCCAGTACAGCTATTACTAATTGGCTCATTAGATGTCAATAATGGCAAAAAACTGGCAGGTGGCATGTGGTGATTCAATGCATGCCCAAATGATAGCTGCAATCACATTAGCATATATTTATCATTGTGTTTGTATGTATATATTACAGACAGAAACAAATACTATGCAGTCGTGTCGCAATTGTTCCTGTGCTGATTACCCCTAGTGCTGTTCTGATAGTTACCAAGTTTGGCTCTGTGTAGATCCTCATTAGCAGTGGCACATCATCATCATCATTTTCAACATCCAGCCAAAAAGCCTTACTCAAAGTTGGTAAGGGAAAAGAATGTTCTTCTAAGTCTAACTTTGTCAAATCATCAGTCATACTACTACTAGTAATTGTAATATTTTATTTTACAGTCAGAAACAATACTCCTGAGTCCTGTCAGATTTGTTCATGTGCTGATTACCACTAGTGCTGTGCTGATAGTTACCAAGTTTGGCCCTGAGTAGATCTTCATTAGCAGTGGCACATCATCATCATTTCATTGCCATCAACATCCAGCCAAAAAGCCTTACTCAAGGGAAAAAAATGTTCTAATATTCTTCTAAGTTCTTCTAAGTCTTCTACTACTTCTACCATTTTCACCCCTAAAATGACCGGCAGCACATCTGCAGAGGTTTCCAGTACGGTAACTCCAAGTCCACCAGTGAGAAATCCAGTTGTGTGAATTGTGGCCGAATTGGCAACTTAAAGCAAGCAACAATTAATGAGTTTACAAAAGCTAGACATTAGTGGGCCTCCGATAACCTTCATGCAGTTAAAATTCACAATGCTATTGGTAAGATGATGGCAGTAGATTTGCAGCCTTACGCAATTGTTGAGGATGCTGGATTTACTGAACTGGTGAATCTCCTAGAACCAAAGTACAAAATTCCATCCCGTTGTTTTTTTTCTGACAACGTAATACCTGACATGTATGATAAGGTGATAAGGTAAGTTAGAAATGCAGTTGACAGAGCAAATGCCCTAGCTTTTACATGTGACACATGGACATCAGAGTACACTATCCAATCATATATCAGTTTGACAGCACATTGGATTGATGTTGAATTCAGTTGCAGAAGTGCAGTTTTGCAGTGTAAAGCTTTTAGTACAAGGCACACTGGCAAGCAAATTGCAGATTTTGAGAACCATGAGAACCATGCCATGGTTAAAGCCATGTCTGAAGCTTGGCTTCCTAGCATTGGCTGTTTTGCTCACACACTCCAACTCTGTATCCATGACAGTCTTTTTTCACAGCGCAGTGTAAATGATATGATAGCAGTATGCAGAAAAACATCAAGTGCAAAAGCAAGATTTACTGAGTTGCAGAGTTAGGCCTTCCAAATCATAACCTTATTCAAGATGTTGTTACTAGATGGAATTCTTCTTACCTGATCTTCAACAGTCTAATGTTCAACAGTCTAGTCTTAAGCTGTCTTCAACTCAGTATGGCATGTACAGTCTGTGAATTCTGGACTTATTCAATTCAATATGTTTTCTACAACTCCTCAATCAATAAAAATGCAGCAGTAACACATCAAACATCTCTCTTTTTCATTTTATTTTATAAAGTATAGCATAATAAAAATTTAAAATCAATTTCAGTTACAGTTAGTCACATACTTTAATGCACACATTATTTTTAGGCAACTAAAAAGTGTTTACCATATATTACAATAATTAAACAAGCTGTAGGCAAAGGCTTGCTTTCTGTAATACCCTAGCCCTGCTCTACATATGTTTCCAATGTTTTCTGTAGCTTTAGTAAATGTTTTACTATCTACTAAATAGGATTCAATAGGATTCGGATTCAGTTCGGGATTTGGCAGAATCCTTCAGGGTGGATTCGGGGGTTCGGCAAAACCCAAAAAAGTGGATTCGGTGCATCCCTACTAGAAAGTTTCTTATTTCAGTGAGATGAAGCTTATTTTTGTTTTAGAACAATTATTTTCCACAGGTTATACACCTAATGCAGTTTGATGATGAACTGATGAATAAAACATAGATAATAGGTTGCCCAAGAAAAGTTATGATCAGCAACCTACAAATTAATGCCCACATTCAACCAATATGTTGCTGTTACTGACTAAATGTCATTGTTTGTAACTGAGCACCATCTGGTGGATGTGGTTAGAACATCAAGTAAAATATCTTTTAGTGAAGTGAATTATTACTGCTATACATAATAAAGCATTCTATTTTTACAGTATTGTTTATGTGGCCCTTTTCTGCCTAATGTATGCTACTGCATTGACAGTCAGATAGTATAAAATTCAAATTTTGGTCATGCTAAAGTCAATTATGCTTCCTGTAAATCAAAATATTTTTCTGTACTTTTACTATATTTTTCACCAAAATTGTCAGTTAAAAAATGCATGTAACTTTATCTTTATCCTCTGACTTTCCTGGCAATCCCTGTGCAGCATAAAATGAATGGGTTAATCCCCCACTGACCCAACAAGACAAGACAAGCCCAGGCCCCCCAGTCCCCTCTGTCTTTTTCTCTCACTTTTTTCCAGACCAAGCTTTGGACACGTATTTTTGTTTTGAGGCTCACATTACCTCTTTGGGCTAGATTTCAGGCACAGTCTTCTGCACTCCTTCCTCTGCCTGATGATCCGTGCTTCTGTTATTGCCATAGTGCTTTCACAGCACGGATTCCCTGTAGCAGCCAGGGATTTGCGCGCAGTTCGCTCCTTGCCGGTCACTCTGTGTGGCGGCAGCCGCTTCTGATGACTTCACCCTCCGCGCCCTGTGCAGGTCCAGCAGCAGGGGCGCATCAGACAGGGCACTGCGGCGCCGGGATGGCATAGGTTATTTATTTCCACTGCCGGTTTCAGTGGGTGCCCACGCTGCGTTTTTTGCTCCGTTGGCCCCAGCAGTATGGATCCGGCTGCCGAGAGAAGTGCGCCACCTAAGGTTTCTAGGTGAGTCTCCACCTAGAAACCTAGTTAACAGACACCCCGAAGAGTCATCCTCTAAAAGGGAAGAGGTCTACAGAGAAAGAGGAGGCTATTTCCATTTGCAAAGCTTGCAAGGCTCCTTCTGAAAGAAATAAGCGGCTGTGTAATAAATGTATTGCAGAGGCAGCTAGTGAAGATTCTTTGTTGCCTCCAAGGCGTGCTGTAGCAGCGCAATTGCGGCAGCCTCGGGCACCAGCTTTTCCTATGCCAGACATTGCCTCAACCTCTGAAGTGCAGCCTGCGGATATCCTCTCGTTGATCAGGCAAGCAGTTTCCCAGGGAATTAAGGAAGCAAGCAAGGGTCAGTTAAGCTCAGTAGTTTCCAGAGAAGAAGAGTCTTCTGTTGATACATCTGGGGACTCTGAGTCTGATGTGTCTGAAGAGGATAATATTTCTTATGCCTTTGATATAAAGATGGTTCCAAATCTAATCAAGCTAGTAAGACAAAATCTAGTCTTACAGGAACAGGAGGAACCCTCTTCATTGTTTTTTTCTAATAAGAAGGCTCACACTTTCCCTGCGCATAGAGGTACATGACTTGATTACTTCTGAATGGCAGAAAACAGTTGTCCCTATTGAACAGAAGTTTGAAAAACTGTATCCTTGAAGACTGCAGCGTCTTTTTCTTTGGAGGCTGCGGCAGACTTGACTAAGTTAGCTTCCAGAAACATGCTTATCTCCATAGGTGGAGGGTGATATTTTTGTTTGGGTAGGCTAAGGCTAAGACTCGGCGAGTCGACCGATTTCAGCAGCTTCCTGCGATATCGGTCGACTTGCCGACATGCCATACACACACCGAATATTGTACGAAACGAGGTTTCGTACGATATTATTGGTGCGTGTATGGCCAGCTTAACTGCTCTCCTAATTGAATCCCCCCCCATGGAAGTTTGTTCAGCTCTCAGGAGGACGCGCCCCCCCCGCACCGCGCCAGCACGCACAGACGCCGCTCCTTGCGCGTGCTCGCTAGTAGACGGGGGTGTACGCACGTTGGCGCCGAGTGTGTGCCTGGAGCGGCAGACAGGGGGGTGTACGTGCGTTGGCGCGGCGTGTGGGGCTGCAGCGGCAGATGGGGGTGTATGCACATTGTGCGCCGAGTGGACGACTGGAGCGCCAGACAGGGGGGTGCTCGCGAGTTGCGCGACGAGTATGCGCCTGCAGCAGCAGATGGGGGTGTTTTGCTATATGCCATATCGGGCTGAATTTGTTATTAAAAATATGAATGTGGAAGAAATGCTGGCTAGTGAAGTGCTTGGAGATTTTTTTGGAGTAGTAAAAAATGTCTAAATGCCATCAATATTACATTAGTGCTGGACTGAGGAGGGCGAGTTCCACTTCCTATCAACAACATGAAAGAAGGGTAAGATTAGTCAATCCATACATGTATATACCGTTTATTGTATATCTTGCTAAATGTGGCTTAGTTCCCCTAAAAGGTTACTAGAGCAATTAAAAAACCAGGGAAACTTCTCAAAACACAAATTGAAATTTGAAACTGATTGCATTTAAATTAAATGGAGTAGGCACATGCTGAAGGCTATTTATGGTAAGATCAGAGGAGAGTGCCTAGCTGTCATGCCAAGCTTTATATTGACTCTAATGTTTTCTATCCAGCCCTCAGTGCAGTTTGCAGCATGCAGAGGGGTGCAAGAGTGCACCCCCAGTGATCATCCTAGGATCATTTTGTGCCCCTTTTTTTGTGCCAGATGGAAAAGTGCATTGTCAGGAGGTGCAGCTAACCCTGTTCTTACCTGCAACTTGTTTGACTCAAACTATAATGGTCTCTTATTTATGGGCAGTCATTCCTACACTCCTTTGCAGTGACCTTTTTTTTTCCAGCCTTGTGGATCTTTATCTAAAGCAACTTGGTGGGCAAATGCCTAAAGTAGCTTGGCCATGCAGTATCTATTTATGATCCAAATCATAATCAGTTTGTTCTGTGCAGAGCAGAATAATTAATAGCAAATTGTTCTAGAATTAAACTTGTCTGAAATATCTCAAGAATAGTAGTATGTTTACTAGATCATGTTGTGAGATCATGTTGTACTGTAGTTGCTCAAAGAAAGATTTTGTCTTCAAATTCTTCCAAATCAGGTTCGTAAATTGAATTCTCTCAATTTACTGCAGACAACAACCATTTTTACAATTTAGCAATGTTTAAGCCATCAGCAATGTCACCTTACAGTGCCTACATGAAAGTGCCAGGTGCTGAAGAGAGCATCCTATGGGAATATCAGGGCAGACCACATAGATACTGCGCGCAGAAATGGATGCCTAGGCTTATACTCGAGTCAATAAGTTTTTCCAGTTTTCTTAGGTAAAATTAGGTACCTCGGCTTATATTCGGGTCGGCTTATACTCGAGTATATACGATATATCATAGTAATTTCTATTTCTGTATGGGATCACAGAGTCTGAAATAGATGAAAGAACAGATTATATTATGTAAATAAAAGAGACTAGAAGAATAAAGAGATTGATTAAGAAGAGGGGTACAAATAGTTGGGAGAGTGGGCCCATGATCTAAGGGTTTTCTGGTGGGCCCCTGGCATCCCAGCCCGACACTGGGGGGTAAAAATCCCTTCCTGACTCTAAGAAGGCAATCAGATCAGACCCTGGATCAAAGTACAATAATGGCATGTATGCAGCAATGTAAGCAGTTGTTGTATGTCCATGTTTTAAATGTTTTGAAGGTGCTGTGAAGAGTGGGGCATTCACAAATACTGCACTGTGACTTCATACATGTAGTGCCTTTGTCCAACATTGTTAGATTTGGTGTAGATTTAAATGTAGATTACAACACTGTGGGAAAAAGTGTCTTTGCAGCCCTGGGGGTGCATGCTGAACCCTCTGCCAGGGAGTTGCTGGTTTTTTCTTATTTTTCTGTTTATGCAACACTGTGTACCAGATACAAATCTATATATGTATACTTGTGGGACCCCTAGAGACTGCTTTTGCACTCCGGTTACAATAGGAACTCTCACACAAACTGCCTGTTATTGCATCCCAGTTATTGCAGGAACCCCTACATGCAGTATTATGACAGGCACCTTTTTGGCAACCTAACAAGGGCTTCAGACATACTACCTGCCAATACATGCCTTTATATTACGTTCAGTCTGACTACTACTGCATCTAGTCAGGGCCCCTAGACACACTTGTTTTGCTGCTACTCCACAGGCACACTGTCTGATGCTCTACTGTTTTATATTAGGGGTTCTTGGTATTCTTTTCAATAACTTACAACCCAAGGCCAAAGCCCCAAACCATCTATTTAGGAACAGTTTTATTGAAATGTAATATGTAATTTACTGCACTTTAAATTGCATATAAATATCAAACAATCCCCACATACCAGACTAGCAGGTGTAGGATCAGCAGTCTTTAATCCCAATCTCCAGCATAAACAAGCAGCCTGGGAGCTTAGTATAGCTCAGTCACACCTACTCCCTAACTTCGTGCCTAGTTCTTGGCACTTAGAGTCTCTCTTAAAGTTTCCCATCCAAAATCTTGCAAGATTAGCCATCCAAAATCTCACAATGATGTCATCACATAGTGGAGTTCCCTGTCAGCTAACAGGTAGCGCAAACAGGCAAGCAGGCACATCGCTCTGTCAGATGATTTTTTTAACTACATTTTCTCTGGAGGGGGCTTTTTTTGGATTAAATGGTTTGGGGAGGCTTAGCCTCCCCAAGCCTTAATGAAAATCTGCCTATGCTTATCTCCATCTTGGCCAGAAGAGCACTGTGGCTAAAGAATTGGTTTGCTGACACAGCATCCAAGAATGCTTTATGTAAGCTACCCTTCGAGGGGAAGAGGCTTTTTGGGGCGTCATTAGACAACACAATTTCTAAATCCTCTGGAGGTAAGAGTCTCCTCCCCCAGAATCCTAAGCAGTTCAGAGAGCCTTCAAGGAGACGTACAGAAAGATTTTCTTCCAGACGGAGGGAAGATCCTAGGTCTTATTGGCCTGGTAGGGAGACTTACAGATCCTCAACGTGGTTTTTTCGAGGGAACAAGGCTAGACTGCCCAGATCCACAAAATCTCAGCCCAAACAACAATGAAGAGTTGCCTGCAGTGCTTCTGCTAGTAGGTGCCAGGCTATTGAAGTTTGCAGAGGTGTGGGCAGGAAATATTCAGGATGCTTGGGTTATATCGGTGCTGTCTCAAGGTTACCACATAGAATTTTCAAGCATTCCATCTTGAGATCATTTTGTTCAAACTTATATCCCAGCCAGGAGGGACAAAAGAGAGGCACCAGAAGAGTATATATCCCAGTTACTGCGAAGAGTTTAAGAATTCAAACTCAAAGATGGAGACAATTCAGACCATCAGAGTGGTCATCGGTCCGGGCGACTGGATGATAACAGTGGATCTGAAAGATCCCTATCTGCATGTTCCAGTAGGCAGTGTTTCCTCAAATTTGCTTATGGTCCACTACACCTCCAGTTTCGATGCCTCCCATTCGGGTTGTCAACATCCCCCAGGACTTTTATGAAGGTCCTAGTAGTTGTGATTGCTCTTCTATGAGAAAGAGGAATTCAGATCTACCATTACCTGAACGATCTCTTGATAGTAGCAAAGACTCTCCACAGAGAGGAAATCAAGAGGACGTTGATCGAGTTTGGATGGATCCTAAATCTGGAAAAAAGCCAGCTTGTTCCAACACAGAAACTTGTCTTTTTAGGTGCCCAGTTAGACACCAGATTAGCCATTATTTCTCTTCCACAGGAGAAAATAAAGAAGATTACAGAGATTATGGCAACAACTATCCAGGCAGAGGTTCTGTCAGCCAGAAACCTTATGAGGTTTTTGGGGTTTCTGGCTTCAACAATTGGTCTCATGTGTTGGGCAAGATGGAAGATGAGGCCCGCTCAGCTCCTTTTCTCAGTCCAATGGTCAGGCCAGCAACAGGATCTGAATCAGAAAATCTTTCTTTCTCAGGCAGTAAAGTTTCAGCTGCAGTGGTGGACGATCCCAGCAAATTTGCGGCAGGGGATGTCGATTCCTCTGGTGCTTCGAGCGTTCAAGTCTTTAAGTCTGCAAAATCAAGAGGCGATAGGATGGTCGGACAGGCAGGAGGTTGGTACAGGCAGCAAGGTTCAGAGTCGAGGGTCAGGCCGGGTCAGAAGAACAATTTATCCAGAAGAAAGTAATGCTTGGAGTCTTTCACAAGGGAAACAATCACTTCGCAGTGACTGGCGTGTTTTTAAGTGCAATTGTGCATGCGCCAGCATCAGGACGCGTGCCGGCATCAAGACGCCCGTCAGTGACAGGATGCGCAAAAGCAACTTCAAATTCCTCCATACCCTGCACAGTCACCAACTCAGGAGGTGTCTCAATACGACCAGGAAATGGATTCTTCACCACCCTCTTCAATAGGGAGACATGATACCCGAAGATTAACGGGTAATCTCAATTTAAAGGAAAAGGAAAGGCTAAGTCACTTGGGGGTGCCAAAATGTTAGGCACGATTACGGTATGTTAGGCACCCCCAAGTGACTTAGATCGCTTACCTTTTACCCCAGGCTGGTGCCTCTGTACGAAGAGAACAGCACCAGCCCGGGGTAGCAGCGAGCGCTTCCTACTTCCTGTTCGCATGCGCCGGCCCACGGATTTCGCCGGCAGAAGAAAAAGGAAGAAGGAAGCGCTCACTACAAGTACCCTGGGCTGGTGCTTTTTTCTCCTAACAGGGGCACCAGCCCAGGGTACAAGGTAAGAGGTCTAAGTCACTTGGGGGTGCCTAACATTTTGGCACCCCCAAGTGACTTAGCCTTTCATTCTCCTTTAAAAGCAACGGGATTGATCTGTTCGATGATTGGAAAGGGTCCCAGGAATCTTTGGCCCAGCTTCTTAGAAGGACACAGAGCTTGAGGTTATGAGTGGATAACCAGACGAGGTCACCAACCTTAAATTCGGGGCTCTTTCTACGTCTCTTATCAGCATGTTTCTTATAATTCAGTTGTGCCTCCCGTTTGCTGAAGAAAATCAAAATTATGATTTAAAAATGAAAGTCTGTCTTGAGCTGCAGGGACCGAAACTTCAGATAGACCCGGCAGAGACGTAAGGTGGAACCCATAATTAGAAAAAAAGGAGTCTCTTTGGAGGAAGTATGTATTACATTATTATATGAAAACGCTGCTAAAGGCAAGAGCGCAGCCCAATCTTCCTGAGAATAGGAGGAGAAACATCTTATATACTGCTCCAAAGTCTGATTGGTATGCTCGGTTTGTCCATTCGTTTGAGGATGGAACGCAGAGGATAAGGCAAGCTGAACATGAAGCCCCTGGCACAACGATCTACAAAAGCGTGAAGTGAACTGTGACCCCCGGTCAGAAACTCTCTTTAGGTAACCTGTGGAGCCGAAAAATCTCTCTGATGAACACTTTCGCCGTTGTAGCAGCAGACGGCAGACCCGACAAGGGTATAAAATGAGCCATCTTAGAAAGACCGTCAACCACTACCGTAATCGTGTTAAAACCAGCAGACTTAGGAAGATCCACAATAAAGTCCATAGAAATCCTCTCCCAAGGTCTCTCAGGAACCGGGAGAGGCTGAAGCAAACCCATCGGGCGTGAGTGCGTATCCTTGAACTGGGCACATGTTTGGCAAGAAATAACATATTTAACACAGTCCCTCGCCATGCCAGGCCAAAAAAAATATCTCTTGGCAAGTTCCTGTGTCTTGCGAACACCCAAATGGCCAGATACAGGATCGTCATGGACAAACTTGAGTAACTCAAGGCGTCAGGGCTTCAGGGACGAAAATCTTGTTATGAGTTATGAGATAGTTATCCTGGCGAGTAAAGGTGGCGACACACGTGGCAATCTGACGATCTTTCGTGCGACCATCGGTCGCACAAAACATTGTCAGATCCGCCACACACCATTCAGAGCTGAAACAGCAGATAAGGAGGTAGAAACAATAGGATTTCTACCTCCTTCTGCCGGCAGATTTTGGTCAGGCGCCTTCTATGGCGCCCAATCAAAATTTTTAAACTGGTCCGATCGGCGAGTCGACCGATATCAGCAGCTTCCTGCAATATCGGTCGACTCGCCGACATGCCGTACACGCACCGAATATCGTACAAAACGAGGTTTCGTACGATATTATCGGTGCATGTATAGCCAGCTTAACACCTACAGGCGGATTATCCACAGACTTGGAAGTGCACTGGATCTTGTCGAGCAGTTCGTCCTGAAGAAGGAGAAAATTAGAGGCACAAAGAATAGTGCTGGTGGAAGAGTCACTTTTAGGTGCAGGAAACATGCGAGATAAGGCGTCCGCTTTCCCATCCTTGGAACCGGGTCTGAAGGTAACATGCAAGTTAAATCTGGAAAAGAAGAGCACCCATCTGGCTTGACGAGGTTGGAGTCTCCTTGCTAAGTGTAAATACTCAAAGTTCTTATGGTCAGAGAAAACTAAAATAGGATGGATAGCCCCTTCCATTCCTGGAATGCGGATTTAATAGCGAATAACTCTCTGTCTCCTACATCGTAATTTTGCTTAATGTACATTGAGGATTTTCCTCAATGTAATCCTTAAGAACGGTGCCTTCAGGTTCAGAAAGAGGGTAGATCCGTCCAAATGGAATAGCAGCTCCAGGAAAAAGGTCCACGGGACAGTCATAAATCCGGTGAGGAGGAAGCCTAGGAATTCATGGTAAGGTTTAGGAATGAGTCGAGGATCAGAAGACAGAACCAGCAACTTCTTCAAGGCCACATTATGATGGGAGCATCGGTCAGATGAAAACGTTATTTGGTTAGAACCCCAATCGATGAGAGGGTTATGTGCTTTAAGCCATGTAAACCTCAGAATGAGAGGATACAAAGGAGAAGAAACCACATCAAATGATAGGGTATCACAGCTTCAGCACTGAGAAGAAATGGAACTGAAGTCTTACTTGCAGGTCGCACAGGACAGCTGCGAAGGAGATGACCAGAAGCACCGCAATACAGGTCTAATAGATCTACAGACGATGCAATAGCAATTGCACTTCACATGACTGATGCTATTCATTGACTACAGCTCCACTTTCAACGTACCATCCAGACTTGTCATGAAACTCCGTGACCTGAACATCGGTTCCTCCCTGTGCAGCTGGATCCTGGACTTCCTGACAAACAGACCTCAGGTGGTTCGGATCGGCAACATCACCTCATCCACACTGACACTTAGCACTGGTGCCCCCCAGGGATACGTGCTCAGCCCCCTGCTGTACACCCTGTTCACCCATGACTGTACAGCAACACACAGCTCCAATACTATCATCAAATTTGCAGATGACACCACCATCATTGGATGCATTTCTAATGGAGATGAGTCAGCATACAGGGCAGAGGTGACAGCCCTGACATCATGGCTGCTGCTCAACGTCAGCAAAACTAAGGAGCTCATTGTGGATTACAGGAGACTGCAGGGAGGAGGCCATACCCCCATTCACATTGAGGGAGCAGAGGTGGAGAGAGTCAGCTGCTTCAGATTCCTGGGCATTAATATCAGTGAGGATCTTAGTTGGTCTCACCACGTTGGTGTGATTACAAAAGCGGCAAGACAGCGGCTCTTCTTTCTGCGGCGCCTCAGGAGGTTCGCCATGGACTCCAGAATACTCATAAACTTCTATTGATGCACCATTGAGAGTATCCTGTCCGGCTGTATCACCACCTGGTATGGCAGCTGTAATGCTTTGGATTGCAAAGCTCTGCAGAGGGTGGTGAGATCAGCACAGCGCATCACCAGGACTGAACTGACGGCCATGCAGGACCTGTACAGACAGTGCTGCAAGAGGAAGATGCATTGATCCTCTCTGACCCCAGCCGCCCCAGCCACAGTCTTTTCACGCTCCTACCATCAGGCAGGCGGTACAGGAGCATCCAGTCTCGCACCAGCAGATCCAGAGACAGTGTCTACCCACAAGACATCAGGCTTCTGAACTGCTGACATTCTGCACACACCAACACACACTCCCCATAACTACTGGACTCTTTGCAGTGTCACTTTAAGCAAAGCCACTTTAAATCCTCACTGCACAATTCCAAATATTTCATTGCGCGTCTGTGAGTGGCGTTTTCCTGACAACCGTAATGAAATTTTTTTGACCCGTGTTCCTCCCAAAAAAATACAAATATTAAATATAATAAAAGTGTGCAATAAAGTATTAACAAAAAAAAAAATTCAGTCACCTTTCAGTCACCTTTCACACCGGTTAGACTAACATCAAGCACCCCCAAACAAACCACCGCCCCAAATAACTATTCGCTGCCACCATCTATCATTAACAGGCGATAGAAACCTAATTACACAAATGTATCACACACAAACTTTCTTACTGCAGTTAGGGTTAGTTCTCACTAATTTAACAGCACACTAGCAGCCACAGGGTTAAAATTACAGTCAAACCCACCCCCCTGCTAGCAGCCCACTAGTTAATTAGCATCTACACAGAATCGGCCCTCTATCCAATACACATACACACAACCAAACAGTTAATACACCTAGGCCTGAGCAGTCATACGAGGTACGTGGGAATCGATATAGAGCCAAAGGACAGAACTTATTAAATTTTATATTTAATATTACAAGGGTAAACAGTGCATTAAACGGATGTTACAAAGGAGACATATACAAACAGTAAATAAAAAATAAAAGGGGATAAAAACACAAAGAAATCCTAAGTACGTTACCGAATTTCTTGTGCCCTCTGAGGTAAGAGGTTGAAAGTCCTGAGCCCATCCCCCAACATAAGTTGCATAAGTTGAGGCCTCCAGAATGAGCTATCAGTACCTGGGTGTGTACCCTTTTTATCCTTCCTGCTAGGCCCCTCCCTCATTACCGTATGCATGAGGGGGAAGTGCCCAGGAACTTGTCACATGACCCCCCCCCCCTGTAGAGCTGTACTGTTGACATTTTTATATTCCAGCTATCCTTAAATACTTATGGGTATTCACCAGAATTATAGAACCATGTGCATTATGTGGGAAATTGAATTCTCTTTTCATAGACACCCAACACACCCGGCCTAACCCATATTATTCTGGTTTTATCAGAATATTGGATGATCCCGCAAGGAATCATCATAACACGGGAGTGTTTGGAGTCTGTGGGGAGCTCTAGCTACAAGCTAATGACTGGGCGCCATGATTTTTATCTTTGGTAAAAGGTATTTATTTTATGGGCCCAGAGAAATATTAGCTAAGAATCTGCTAAGAAGAGACAGACCCCCACTGTAGCACAGGTATGCTAATTTGGTTACCCTTGTTGATTAATTCTGGCTCTTCACACCTCGCCAGCCAGCCGACTTCAGTGTCATTTAGGGGGTATTTGTGAATTACCCCTACCATGAGGGGTTTCCTTCCAACGTGGATTCCAACCAGACTTTAAAATTTTAACCCTTTACACTGCTACAACATGACAACGGTAATGATGCTTCATTGTTATTTGTATATGACAATAAAACTTGAAACTTGAACTTGAAACTTGAAACAAATTCAGACGGCGTCTGCGTTGCCTCTCCTCAGGAGTCAATGGGGAATGGATAAGCCCAATTTGCATAGGTTCTGGGTCCCCAGAAGATGAAGAGGCGGTGGCGGACGGTGTCGAAGTGGGTTTGGGAAACAGAGGTGCCTTAGGCAGCAGCCAACTTGTTTGAAACAACCCCGATTTCTCCAGTCTCCTCTCTCTCAAATGTCGATCTATCTGGATCATGATATCAGTGAGAGATTAGAAATCCTCCGGGACCCCAACATGAGCTAGCTCGTCCTTCAAGCCTTCCAACAACCCAATTCTGAATTGATGTTTCAGAGCCGCTTGATTCCATTGAGTATCAGCAGCATAATTACGAAAGTTTGTAACGTACTCCTCAACAGGCCATCTCCCCTGGGACAGAGATCTGAGCGCAGCTTCAGCTGAGGCCTCCCTTTGGGGATCATCATAAAGTACTGCCATCACCTGGAAGAAAGCAGCAGAGTCACTGAACAATGGGCTTTGTTGTTCCAGAAGACGATGGGCCCATGTCTGGGTCTCACCAGACAGGAGCGAGATAACGAACCCCACCTTGAACTGTTCAGTCACATAGATTTTGGGGTTCAGAGTAAACTCCAACTTGCAGCTATTCATAAAGGCCTGGAATTTCTTGCGAATTTTCCCCCGAAAAGCGCTCCGGCAGGGAGAGCTTGAGCTTGGTTACCGGAGGCTGAACAACAGCAGGTGGAGGTGCTGCAAGCGCATCAACAGAATTCCCAGGCAAGGGCTGTAACTGGGAATGGACTTGTTGAAAACCAGCTTGCAGTTCTTGTACCGCCTGAGTGAGGGCTGCCATCTGCTGGGTGAGGAGTTGCATAGCAGAGATTTCCTCAGATTCTTCCATACTGGCAAAGTGATACTATCAGGACCCTGAAGGAAGCGTCACTGGAAGAATTCGTAGAGGAAGGACCTCTCCTACACCTCCCACTAAGCAACACAGCCACTGGAGATGGAACAGAACTGGAACCAAGTGGAGAAGTGGCAGGAGTGCCGAGCCGGATGTCAAAAGCAAAATCGAGAGGCGATAGGATGGTCGGACAGGCAGGAGATCAGTACAGGCAGCAAGGTTCGGAGTCGAGGGTCAGGCCGGGTCAGAAGAACAATTTATCCAGAAGAAAGTAAAGCTTGGCATCTTTCACAAGGGAAACGTTCACTTTGCAGTGAATCTAGGCCTCTGGCGCGCCCGCGACAGGACACGCGCCTCCGTCAGGACACGCACTGGCGACCGGACTCGCGCCGGCGACAGGACGCACCAGCTTGCGGCCAGGCGGACAACCATGCTGCAGATGCCCAGGTACCTCACACTGTTGGCCTGAACGCTAATGTCTAATGAGTTTTGGAGCAACTGCAAAAACACCCCTTTAAGGCTACCAGCTAGTGCTCCGGATCCCCTCCAATGGAAACTGTTTATGGAGCAAAATGCTAAGCCTAAATCCTTTCAGCACTGTGGTCCCTTCATTTAGGAAAGTAATACCTAAGTAGAGCCACCTCCAGCTACAATCCATTTGAGGAGCACATAGCTGCTCTTTTAATTAATGCCTTACTATCTTATGTTCCTAGAACAGATTCTGACAAAATCAGTCCTATAACCTGACTATACCTTGTTTACTGTGTCCCTGTTCCCTGGTTTTATTGTAATCAGTTGTGCTCTTATTGGATCCTTCTTGGCTTTGTGGCTTCTACAATCAGAGCACAGCTCTCTTGGCAGACAGTAAAATTGACCAATCAAGGCACAAATGTAGGCAGGGCTGGGGAGATATTACAAACTAAAGGCACTGCAGAAATGAAGACTTATACGAAGGATCTGTAGGCTGTAAACTTTACCTCACCAACTCTGAACTTTACTGTATATGTTCTAAAGGATGAATCACTGGCTGAAATTAAATAGTTTTTTTCACCTGGCATCTAAAATATTCCTATCACCCTTGCACCAGTCCTAAATTAATGCTGGTTTTGTAAATATAGACTGTTTTTCACTGTATATAATGTGCCTGTGGTGTCAGTATCCACTGGCTTTCTCTCTATTAAACTAAAATACATTTAAGATAACTGACCACAAACACAAATAGATGGAGAACCACTCGCAGAAGTGCCTGTATTAATACTTTTACATCCTAAACATTTTAGGGTGAAAAAAAGCACCCTCACCTGCACTTTTCCCCTGAAAGACAATGGGAACTGCAAGAGGTAGTTGGGAAATTAATTTGTACACTAGAAGCAAATCCACTAAGTCTCACATTAGCTTTAGATCAGTCTATATATGGCCCATCTTTAGCCTCCCCAAACAAAAAAAAAGTCACCCTCTGCCTATGCCCCTTTCCATTCATTATATTAAGTGTGACAGAAAGTGGTCACTAACATAGATATTTAAATTAAATAACTTAGATGCACATGCTTCTGCCTAACAACTAGGGGTATAGCAATTTACCATGTTAACCGGAGGGGTCCCTTTAAGTAGATAAGGAGGGGCATTTAATAAGCTCTCTGATGCTTATAAGTATTGGTAGATCCTTCCAGCAGATTATTTAGTCAGATTTGAAGAAATGAGTTTCCCTGCTAAAAGGTTGTTTTTTATTTGTACTTTTCAGTATTTTACAGAAATGCGACAAAAAAGTACACCCAGATAACCAATATAGGAGGTAGCTGGTATGTGGGATGGTAATGATAGAGAATGGGGGGGGGGGCTGGGGAAGAAATAATTTTTTGCAAATAAAATTCAAGGGCACCATATAGCAGAAACAGGGCTGGAACTAGGGGTAACGATTGGGGGGCGCCATTATATTGCGTATGCTGACAAACTGTATCTAAATAGCAATAAATCAATGTACAGGTATGGGACCTGTTATCCAGAATGCTCAGGACTCCAGATAAGGGATCTTTCGGTAATTTTGATCTCTATAACTTAAGTCTGCTAAAAATTATTTAAATATTGGATAGACCCAATAGATTTGTTTTGCCTCCAAAAAGGATTAATTATATCTTAGCTAGGATGAAGTACAAGGTTCTGTTTTATTATTATAGAGAAAAAGGAAATCAATTTTAAAAATTAGAATTATTTGCATGTAATGGAGTCTATGGGAAATGACCTTTCCGTAATTTGGAACTTTCTGGATAACGGGTTTCCGGATAAGGGATCCCATACCTGGTACTACAACGATTGCTTAGTTTACTAAGCTTTACATTTTAAACGTCAACATTCAGCTTAAAAGCATTTGGATCATCAGCTGTGTTACAGTAGGAACATAACTAGGTGGATGTGCAAGAGAGGCCCATAGTAAACACTGAACCTCCCATCTCAGCAGGATCTAAGACACAGTCTCATACACCCGAGTGCAGCATGTAGGGGGATGCAGGATCAGGGGAAATGTATGGGTCCAGGTTGCCAGGGAACACAGCCTTAAACAGGAGAATGAGCTGAAGACACACAGACGTCTGCAGAAATCTGTATATGGAGCAATCAGAAACAAAGAATGTCCATACAAAGAATGGCATATATTTGATTATGTGTCGAAAATGTGGTATGTAATATGTAGGGAATATCACGCAGCTTGAAAGAACGTATCTGGGAGCATATCTTGAATATTCGAATTAAAAAAAAATGTCTCTAGACATTTCCTGTCCTGTACTATGGGAAATTTAGACCATTTTCAAGTTCAGGGAATTGGGAAGATATTTGCCCCCATAGGGGCGGCAATTTAACACATAAAATTTTGAAACGTGAAGTTTTTGGAATTTTACCCTTAACACCATGTTACCAGAGGGGATGAACTCTGATTTTGTCTGTTCTGCTTCTTTTTGTTACCACTTATGTACTGTTGACCTTCTGAGATTAATTTATTTTTTATGTCTACTTTTTGGTATCTTCTGACAGTCTGCTACCAAAACCAGGTAGTCTGAACCAAAGGAAACAAGGGCAGTACAGGAACAGACTTACAGGACGGGCTTAGACTATTGCCTGCAGCTGGATCATAGACGTGGTTCAAGGGAATACTGACAGGAGAAAAAGTCAATAATATGATCCACCAGTCCCAAACCATAATGCCTCCTGTGGCTTTGTTTGGAGGAGCAGTTGTCAGTATATACCTGATCCCTGGTTCTATACTAGCAAGAGAACCACCAGGGCCAGAAGCTGGAGCAGGAGAACTGCCAGGATCAGGAGCTGGAGTAGGAAAACTGCCAGGATCAGTGACTGGAGCAGAAGAGCCATAAGGGAGAGGAACTAGAGAGCCCCTATAGTTTATAGCTGGAGTACCACCAGGGACGGACAAGAGCTAAAGAGCCACCTGAATCAACACTAAGAACTGGGGGACAACCTGGAGCAGGCACTGAAGAACTCTTCAGGATAAACAGCAAAAGCTAGAAGACCACCCAAGATCAGTGTCATGACTACTACTGGAGTCAATGGCAGGTCAATTGCCACAGACAGCAGCAGGATCACTGGCATTGACGGTGGTAGTAAGGTCAGAGGAGGCCATGGCAGACAGGTTCTGGAGCTGGAGTGACAGGAGCTGGAGCCAGAGCACTGTCAGGATACTAAGAGCAATCACATTCTCTAGCTGTTCAGGAAAATTTCTGGAGACAAGGTAATCTTTTAGCTTATTAGACCTCCCTGCCAGCAGGCTGCCACATATGCCTCATTGTTGCAGGCAGTCTCTGAAGCTTATTTTGATATTATCTTGATATTTGTCTATTTTTATCTGACGATACTAAACTGAGCCTCTGCCCCCTGCAGAGAGATTTGACTAAATTAGAGAATGGGTCAGTATCTTGGCAAATGCAGGTTCAGTGTTGATAAATGCAAGGTTATGCACTTTTGTAAGAAATAACATAAATGCTAATTTTTCACTAAATCATAGTGTGTTGGGGGCCTCCTCAGTTGTGAAGAATTTGGGTTTTTTTGTGGGTAACAGTGTAATTCTAGATAATGCCAATCAGTGGCTGCTAATTCAAATAAAGTGTTACATAAAAAGTACATTAACTTGGGGAGTTAAAACATAATTTTGCCTATTTATAAAGCTTTGCAAAGCCTCAGTTTAGTATGCAGTGCAGTTTGGGGCTCAACCATTTAAGAAAGACATTGAAAGAGTGCAGAGACCTTGGTACTTAAAGAATTTATAAAGACTATAAAGGTTGGGGTTGTTTTCTCAGAAAAGATACATGCTAAGGGACAATTTACATTTTATTAACATTAAATGTTTTAGTCAGTGGCTGACACAGGATATGGTACATAAAGGTTTACTTAATATTAATGTGAACAAGGCACTTACACCCTTAATGGGACTGCATTAGGCAAATCCATAATGGAGAAAGTCCTTGGAGTCCTTGTAGATAATAAAATTAGCTGTAGCAAGCAATGTCAGTAATAAGCTGCAAGGGCACAATGTTTTGAACAATATTAAAAGGTGCATAGATTCCCCTTCAGTCGCTCAGTCGCTTCCATCCGTGTACGCTACGAAACCGACTTGACCATGTCTGACCTCATAACCTGCTCCTATAATGTCCGAGGCTTTAACTCCCCAATGAAGAGAGCACAAATCCTCACAGGTTTGCATAAACAAAGGGTTATGATTGTTTTTCTACAGGAAACTCACTTTAAGACGGGTCACAGACCACAGTTTAAAAATAGATACTACAAAAATTGGTACTTCAGCGACAACCCAGATTCCAAAAGCAAAGGGGTCGCTATTGCCATACATAAGCAATTAAACTACTCTCTCCTAAATACTGTAATAGATCCCAATGGGAGATATATATTTATGAAACTAAATATCTCGGGACACATACTGACACTAGTAAACTGCTATGCACCAAATCAAAACCAACATAAATTCCTCGAAATGGTAGTGACCCGCCTTGAAAGTTTCCAAGAAGGTGTAACTATATTTGGAGGAGACTTTAATGTATCTCTTGACCCTACATTAGACACCTCCTCGGGTAAATCTAACCTCTCATATAACAAATTAAAACATATCAAAACCCAATTCCATAGCAACCAACTAATGGACAGTTGGAGAACATTTCACCCAGGGGAAAAGGACTATTCCTACTTCTCCCCGGTCCACCAAACATACAGCAGGATTGACTATCTATTTCTATCTCACGCTGCACTTGAATGGGTAACAGAAACAAAAATAGGAATTCAACTTCTCTCAGACCACGCCCCTATTTACCTAAAACTATCCTTACCCATATCTGAACGGAGGGCCTGGACATGGAGACTTAATGAATCTCTCTTAAGAGACAAAGATTGTATTTCAGATTTAAAATCTGAATTAAAATTCTTTAAAGAGGTACACGCCCCAGACACAACACATCCCGTTATAAAATGGGAAGCACTAAAAGCAGTACTTAGGGGAGTACTCATAAAACATGGATCTAGACATAAGAGAGCCCAATCCCAACTCATTACAGACCTTACCCAGAAAATTAGCAAACTAGAACAACTACATAAAAACTCTTTAACCGAAAACACCCTGACCGAACTCACAACCACCCGTGAATTATTGAAGGCAGAATTAAATAAAAAATCAACATATGCTTTACAGAAATGTAAAAGCCTCTATTACGAAAACAGCAATAAACCGGGTAAATTATTGGCACGTGCGGTCAAACAAAAGATAGGAATGTCTTATATCCCCGCTATCAAAACACAAAATGATAAGATTGTCTATAAAACCACAGAAATTGCCAGCACTATGCATAAATATTACTCGGATCTTTATAACATTAAAAAGCCCACAGATATAGCAGAAGGAGCCTTTCTCCAAAAAATAAAAGCATATATCAATAAGACCGCACTACCCTGCCTTAAGCAGGAAGAAAGAGACCTACTTGAAGAACCGATAGGACAGGCAGAACTATTATCCTCCATAAAAGCCTCCCCATCTGGAAAAGCCCCAGGACCAGATGGGTACACGGCTATATTCTACAAAACACTGAGATCCGAACTAGCAGACCTGATGCTAGATGCCTTCAACAATTTAGACTCCAACCCATGCACACCTTCAGCAATGTTAGATGCCCATATCTCCTTAATACATAAGCCAGGGAAAGACCCTCTAACCTGTCCCAGCTACAGGCCTATATCACTATTGAACGTTGATATAAAAATATACGCCAAAATTCTAGCAGAACGACTCAAAACATACCTACCACACCTAGTAGATTTAGATCAAGTAGGGTTTGTGCCCCAGAGAGAGGCTAAAGACAACACGCTAAAGACTATTACAATACTAGATCATGCTAAGAGACATAAGATACCCATGCTGGCCCTGTCGACGGACGCCGAAAAGGCCTTCGACAGGGTCAGCTGGGCCTTCCTCCGGGAATCCCTCGCCCAGATAGGGTTAGGACATAAAGCTATACACAGAATAATGGCACTATATAACTACCCCCGGGCCAGAATTAAGATTAACGGAAGCCTCTCAGAACCATTTAAAATTAGCAATGGAACAAGGCAGGGATGCCCCCTATCCCCACTCCTGTACGCTCTGGTCATGGAACACCTAGCTATTGCCATACGACAAAACTGTAATATATCAGGAGTGCAGATACGGGGCAACCACCATAAAACTGCCTTATATGCAGATGATCTACTGGTTTACATCACGCAACCATTAATATCCCTCCCAGCACTCATGCAAGAATTTAGGGAATATGGTGAATATAGTAATTTCAAAATTAATCTTGGGAAATCGGAAGCATTGAATGTATCATTACCCACACTGATACAACAATCATTACAAGACCATTACCCATTCAAGTGGAGCAAAGATTCCATAAAATACTTAGGCATCAACATCCCTGCTGATCAAACTAAGTTATATCAACTTAATCAGCATACACTCCTCACCCAGATAACCCATGATCTTAACTCCTGGCAGCCCCTACAACTCTCCTGGTTCGGCCGTATTAGCCTGATAAAAATGAACATTTTACCAAGGCTCCTTTACCAATTTCAAACAATACCTACAGAACCACCTAAGAGCTTTTTTGATAAACTGAATGCAATATTTTCTATTTTTATATGGGCAGGCTCTAAGCCCAGAATTAATAGGAAAATACTATTTCGCCAGAAGGCAAGAGGCGGGCTAGGCCTACCTAATATTAAAAAATACTGGGAAGCAACGGTCCTCTCAAGAGTAACAGAATGGTTCCAGCACCAAAAGACTAAAAGATGGGTACAGATAGAACAATCTATCTTGGACAGGCCACTACAAGCCCTCTGGTGGCTCCCCCCCTCCCAAAGACCAGATAGTGGGCTCTTACCAATAATCTGTAAAGAAACCATTCTACAAGCTGACAAACTACTGAAAAGCAGCCCTTCCTTAATCTATCGTAATGGACCACTCTCCCCAATCATAGGAAATCCCAACTTCCCCCCAGGTATGACCAAGGGAACTTTTCTAGGAAAGAGGTACAATGAGAGTTTTGTATGCATTCAAGCAATAAAGGATGGCAAATTACTCCCCTTGGTAACTATCTGCCCTGACGAGGCACATACTTTCTTGGCTCAGCTAAAACATGCCCAGCTACAGCACTGGTTGATGGACCCAGGTAACAAACAAAGTATAGCCCTCCCCCCCACTCCCTTTGAAGAATTATGCTTACAAATAACCCCGGTGCAGCATACAATCTCGATATTATATCAGCTACTTACCGCTAGCAAAACTACCATGTTACCCAAATTCACTAGGAAGTGGGAGGGGGAGCTGCAGACACATCTCACAGGAGACCAAAAGGGAAATTGCTTTTATCTTACGCATAAATTCTCTATAGCTTGCAAAGCTCAAGAAACAAATTATAAAATAATCTCAAGGTGGTACAAATGCCCCGAAATTTTACATAAGATTTACCCCACGGTTACGAATCAGTGCTGGAGATGTGGAATAGACATAGGGACCCCTTTGCACATATGGTGGAAATGTCTAGTATTGATCCCATTCTGGGAACAAATATTCAAGGTTATTAACTCCTGCACAGGCCTAGACCTGAAACCCGACCCTTTGATAGGCATCCTCTCAATCCTCCCAGGTTCAGTTACCAAATATAAAAGGTCCCTCTTAGGCTTCTGCTTGGGGGCTGCCAGGACAGTGATACCATGCCACTGGAAATCTACTATCCCCCCAACTATAAATGAATGGGTTAAAGAGATGGGAAATGTAATGCGGATGGAAGAACTACTTAGTAATGTCCAGGGGACTCCAGACAAATTTGTCTTGACATGGTCCCCATGGGTTATGTTCCTAGAATCTTATAAAGATAAATGAATGATACCGGACTAGGAGCACTACTAAAAAGCAGATTTATATGAAAAGGTCAAACGTTAACTGCTGGAAACGATATGAGGTTAATAACGGAGCGGCTGAGCGACTGAGCACTTCCAAGTTCTGTTCCCCTTATTATGGATATTTTCTCTCCCCTTTCATTCTCTGGTTTTTGGAAAATGTTATTTCCCTCCCCCTCCTTACCATTCTTTTTTTCTTCAGTACCATATCAGACAACAACAGGGTAATATTGACAGCAACAGGAGACAACACTGTCACAGCCTAACTAAGTATAATAAATACTAAAAAGCTATTGTAAATAATCTTGTTAAAGCAGAATATTATGAAAACTGGTATAATATCACGCATGATTGCAAATAATTTAAGTATATTTGTCTCATCTCAATATATGAAGTGTCTATTACACCTACAGTAAAAAGCGGTTTAGTTCTGATATGTACTGTATAAATACAAAACTGAAAATAAAGAATATACAAAAAAAAAGGTGCATAGATTTGCAGGAGGAAAAATAATTTGTCCACATTAAAAAAGGGCTAGTAAGGCCCCATCTAGAATATGCTGTTTTGGTTTCCAGTGCTGAAATGGGATATTATTGAATTAGACAGATTTCAAAGAAGGGCAACTAAGCTGATAAAGGGTATAGAAAATCTCAATTGAATAAAAAAAAGACTTGTCAAGTTGGGTTTGTTTACGCTTTGCATTCTCTTTATAACTTTGACATAAGGGTATTTGTTCAATGCTTTTACAGCTCCGAGGCCCAGATGAGGTCAAGCTTAGTAAAGACCTTAACTACTTTTAGTTAATCGAGTTATTATGTTCAGACCCCTAAAATCTATGTAGGGACGAAGACTTCCATCCTTCTCCACAAAGAGGTATACAACCCCAGCAGGAAAGGTGGAAGGCCAAATAAACCCACATAGGGGGTTATCTTGAGATAGTCCTTCATTGCTTGAGTTTCGGAAGGCAATTTAATTTGGTGACTAATTAAGCAAATAAAGTACTGTTTTGCATAAAAAAGGGCATTGGCTCAAGGGATGAAAACATAATTTTGCCTAGTTATAGGTCCCTGGTAAGGCCTCACCTTGAGTATGCAGTACAGTTTTAGGCTCCAGTCCTTAAGAAGGATATTAATAAGCTGGAGAGAGTGCAGAGGCATGCAACTAAACTGATAGATTAGGGGAACGGAACTTTCATTTGAAGGAATGTAGGTGGTTTTTCATGGTGAGGGCCTTTTAATGCCTTTAAGAGGGGCTTGGATGGTTTCTTGAAGAATAGAAAGAATATTCAAGACTATTCTGATACTAAGATCTACAGTTAATATTGATGTTGGTATTTATGGTTTATGTATGTAAGTGTTTAGATAGATCAGAATAGTGTTGTGTGTGCTGGGTTCACTTGGAATGGTTGAACTTGATGGACTTTTTTTTTAACCCTATGTAAACTATGAAATTAACCTTATTCCATCCATCTTCAAATGGGCAAGCTGAGGGAATGGTCCAGATTACAAAGAATGCATTAAAAAGGATAATTAATAGTGACTGGTATTCTAGACAGGCAATATTTTTGTTGCAGCATATAACCCCTTCCACTGCCACTGGCTACAGTCCTGCCAAACATTTGATGAACCAGCTACTTAAAACCTGTTTGGACAGACTGCATCCTGACTTGGCTTCTGATTTACTGTGGATGGCTGTGTTATTCAAAGACATGTTGATCAGCTGTGGAGCAGACTAGGGGACAATGCTTGTCCTAACACCAGGGGTAACTATGGCCAGTCTGGATTGCAAAGTGACTTAACTCTTTTAGCTTTCCCAGAGGAAGAAATTCCTGCAGCTGAACAGACAACAGATGTACCTGAGAGGGTACCCGTAAATACTAATCCCAATCCACATGGAAGGTTATCAGTGTTTTGCTGTAGCAGCCCAGAAGGATCATTCAAAGGCCCCGCTACCTAGAGAATTATGTTATCTAGGAGGGGAGGGGTGTTGTGTATTTACTGTACTATTAATGTATGTTTACTAGACAGCACTGATACATGTAAAAACTGTTATGTGTTATCCTGGTCCTTTAGTTCAACTTGCTGGCAGTTCAGCCATGTTTTTGTTCTAAGTAAAGCTTGTTCCACTACCAGCTGCTGTGTAGAGATGTAGCGAACTGTTCGCCGGAGAACTAATTCGCACGAAAATCGGGTGTTCGCAGGTTCGCAAGTTCGCGAACTTTTAGCGAAGTTCGCAATTTTGGGTTCGCCTTAGCTGGAGCCAAATTATGACCTCTCACCCCAGAGCCAGCAGATACATGGCAGCCAATCAGGCAGCTCTCCCTCCTGGACCACCCCCGGACCACTCCCTTCCATATATAAACCGAAGCCCAGCAGCCATTTTACATTCTGCCTGTGTGTGCTTGATGAGTTAGCATAGGGAGAGAGCTGTGCAGGGGTTTGAGGGACAGTTTAGGTAGCTTTGCTGACTAGTAATCTACTTTCTACTGCTCTGTATGTAGCTGCTGGGGGCAGCTGTCCTGCTGATCTCATCTGCTGTAACCCAATAGTCCTTGTAAGGACTGCTTTTATTTTCTGATTACTGTTACTCTTCTTTTCATTGTGTACTGCAGCTCCGTCTGTGTGTGTTGGAGACAGGTGTGCTGCTCATAGTAGTGCACTAAGCACCAACCACACATTCACATCATTTTTTTTTATTTGTGTTTTTTTACTTTGCTACTGTAATTTATGTAGATGCCAGACGTTATAAAGCAGTTTATTACACAAGTTTAGAAATGTAGTGTGATTTCTGCCCTTTCCAGCACAAAACGCAACACTGTGTCAACAACGTATTTTTCAGAGAATTTTTTGCCCTTGATCCCCCTCCTGCATGCCCCTGCCCAGGTCGTGGCACCCTTTAAACAACTTTAAAATCAGTTTTCTGGCCAGAAATGGCTTTTCTTGGTTTTAAAGTTCGCCTTCCCATTGAAGTCTATGGGGTTTGCAAAGTTCGCAAAAGTTCGCACTTTTTGGCAGAAGTTCGCAAACGGGTTCGCGAACTTTTTTTGTGAGGTTCGCTACATCTCTACTGCTGTGGACCTCTCTATACTAATACAGAGTCCAGAATATAACATATCTTCCAACTGTCAAGATTTTTCGCAGGACAATCACGATTGTCCCGCAGTCCCGGATTCTTATTGAAAAATACCTTTTCCCATTTCTCTTTGTATCTTTTTTGACATTCAGCGCAGGAGATCAATGTTTCTCAAACTTTGGCTTTTTACAGAGAGTACAGAAAATCTAACAATCTACACCTGCACTTAGATACTAATAAGCTACAGTGGCTTACAAAAGTATTCGGCCCCCTTGAACTTTTCCACATTTTGTCACATTACAGCCACAAACATGAATTAATTTTATTGGAATTCCACGTGAAAGACCAATACAAAGTGGTGTACACGTGAGAAGTGGAACGAAAATCATACATGATTCCAAACATTTTTTACAAATAAATAACTGCAAAGTGGGGTGTGCGTAATTATTCAGCCCCCTGAGTCAATACTTTGTAGAACCACCTTTTGCTGCAATTACAGCTGCCAGTCTTTTAGGGTATGTCTCTACCAGCTTTGCACATCTAGAGACTGAAATCCTTGCCCATTCTTCTTTGCAAAACAGCTCCAGCTCAGTCAGATTAGATGGACAGCGTTTGTGAACAGCAGTTTTCAGATCTTGCCACAGATTCTCGATTGGATTTAGATCTGGACTTTGACTGGGCCATTCTAACACATGGATATGTTTTGTTTTAAACCATTCCATTGTTGCCCTGGCTTTATGTTTAGGGTCGTTGTCCTGCTGGAAGGTGAACCTCCGCCCCAGTCTCAAGTCTTTTGCAGACTCCAAGAGGTTTTCTGCCAAGATTGCCCTGTATTTGGCTCCATCCATCTTCCCATCAACTCTGACCAGCTTCCCTGTCCCTGCTGAAGAGAAGCACCCCCAGAGCATGATGTTGCCACCACCATATTTGACAGTGGGGATGGTGTGTTCAGAGTGATGTGCAGTGTTAGCTTTCCGCCACGCATAGCGTTTTGCATTGGCCAAAAAGTTCCATTTTGGTCTCATCTGACCAGAGCACCTTCTTCCACATGTTTGCTGTGTCCCCCACATGGCTTGTGGCAAACTGCAAACGGGACTTCTTATGGTTTTCTGTTAACAATGGCTTTCTTCTTGCCACTCTTCCATAAAGGCCAACTTTGTGCAGTGCACGACTAATAGTTGTCCTATGGACAGATTCCCCCACCTGAGCTGTAGATCTCTGCAGCTCGTCCAGAGTCACCATGGGCCTCTTGGCTGCATTTCTGATCAGCGCTCTCCTTGTTCGGCCTGTGAGTTTAGGTGGACGGCCTTGTCTTGATAGGTTTACAGTTGTGCCATACTCCTTCCATTTTTGAATGATCGCTTGAACAGTGCTCCGTGGGATGTTCAAGGCTTTGGAAATCTTTTTGTAGCCTAAGCCTGCTTTAAATTTCTCAATAACTTTATCCCTGACCTGTCTGGTGTGTTCTTTGGACTTCATGGTGTTGTTGCTCCCAATATTCTCTTAGACAACCTCTGAGGCCGTCACAGAGCAGCTGTATTTGTACTGACATTAGATTACACACAGGTGCACTCTATTTAGTCATTAGCACTCATCAGGCAATGTCTATGGGCAACTGACTGCACTCAGACCAAAGGGGGCTGAATAATTATGCACACACCCCACTTTGCAGTTATTTATTTGTAAAAAATGTTTGGAATCATGTATGATTTTTGTTCCACTTCTCACGTGTACACCACTTTGTATTGGTCTTTCACATGGAATTCCAATAAAATTGATTCATGTTTGTGGCTGTAATGTGACAAAATGTGGAAAAGTTCAAGGGGGCCAAATACTTTTGCAAGCCACTGTAAATAGGTCTCTTGGGAGGAAAAGAGACTTGCAGCTTAAAAGGCAATTTGACTTTTTTTTTTTTTTTTTTTAGCAAAACTGTAATAACACATAAAACAAGACCCCAAAACCCCCAGAAATGAGTTGAAACTTTAACCTGCCAAATTTTGTAAAAATGGGAGGGGTATTTGGGGGGTGTGGCTGCAAAAATGGGTTTTGTCATGTTGGGGCAGTGAGGTCCAGCATAGAAAGGGTTAAGTTTTCAATTTAGAAAGTCTGTTTGGAATCCACATTTGAGGGAAACCCCTCACAGCAGGGGGTAATTCACAAATACCTCCTAAAAGACGCTGAAGACGGACTGTCTGGCTAGGGGACTGTGAGGTGTGAAGAGCCAGACAGGGCCAAATGAATCAACAAGGTAACTAAATTATCATACCTGTGCTACAGTGGAGTGGTCTATCTCAGGGCAGATTCTTAGCTAATATTCCTTTAGGTGTGTGTTTGGTGTCTATGAAAAGAGAATTCCATTTCCCACATAATGCTCATGGTTCCATAATTTTGTTGAATACCCATAAGTATTTGAGGCTAGCTGAAAAATAAAATTGTCACCAGAACAGCCAGTTACCAAATGGTGACCCGCCCTCACCTTTCTCATTGGATGGGGGTGTGACCTACCTTGTAACCTGTGTATCAACGGCCCAGACAACTGGAAAAATATATGCCTTTGGGGACCGAGCTGCTCAGGAGGTACATGTTGCTATTTCATCCATCCCCCTGGAACGGGAATGACATAAGACCATTCTATTGGTGATGTATGTAGGTTCCTGCATTTTTATCCCTTTTTATTTTATAACTGTTTGCAACTTGTATGTCATTTTGTAACATTTACTGTTTTTATGTAATATATGCACTGTCCACTTTGGATTATTAAATATAAAATTTAATAAGTTTGTCTTTGTGCTCTAAATGAACCTTTATGCCTTAAGCGGAGTGTATGTTAAATGTGTTTTAACCTCTTGCTAGTTAGAAGAAAAGTGTGTCTGCTTAACCATTTGGAAAGTTGTCTTTTTTGCCGTGCTATGCGTGGCATTTATTTTTGTCCCTCTTTATACTTTTCAAATGTTGAGAGGTACTGTATGATATAACAGCCAGCACACCATATGCTGGCCAAACCAGTCCTTTATCAACCAACATTCATGGTGCAGGGTCCACTTTTTCTTTCTCTCTTTTCATGTGGTTAGTTCTGAATCATTGCTATTATTAAGATGCTAAAGCTTTAGATGCTAAAACTTGATAACTCCTTTTCTGATGCTCGCCAGATTAACACTATATCATCTGTATTATTTACATTATTTATATTATTATGCCAAAAAAAGCATGGGGTTTTTCATTGTTAGAAAATGCATGCTACCAATGACTCGTGTACAGGTTTGCTAAACTCAAGGCTTATATACTACCAATGGTGTTATCCATGCAGATAAGTTTTCACATTTTCCTAAAAGTGTAATAGTTTTAACTAAAGATATTTAATCTTGTTTTGCAGTTAGAAATTTAGAAATATAATTTATAAACCAATATTTACCATACCACCTTCCTACCTGGAGAAAGAAGAGCATTAATCAAGCTATTAAATAGCAGCAGTACGGTTGTACTTAAAGATGAACAAAAACATGAAACTATTGCACAATGAGACAAACAAACTGATCTCTTGCTAAAAAAACCATGATCATTCCCTTTTAGATGAAGAATCATTATATATCAGTCAGTATCAAACATCAAAGTCTGTGGTATTTATTGTGAATATATGCAGTGTGACAACAACATTTTTATCCAAGGCATCATTGCTTTCTGATGTATGCTAAGGAAACCTAAAGGACAAATTGACCTTGAACAAACTAGGGCAACCTCAGCATTCCCCAGTCACATGTGTGATTCATTATCTAAAAGGTACTGCACTGTCAGACAATTTCTGGAAGGAGGTGAACAATCTGACCCAAGTGCCACCACTCACATTCCAAAATAACGTAAGCAAAAACAGAACAGTCTGTGCAGACAGAGTGCTGAGTCCATGTGTCATGGGGCTACTCATCCTGACTCCAAATGTCAACACTTACCTAGAAATAAAAATCTCAGTAGTATATAATTATGCTCAGAAGAGTGACAAAGCCATCACAAATATGATTAAACTGTGCAATGAATTTTCTGAAGGTGCAATAAAGGCACAGTTATAGATTTACTGCTGCAAAGAAAAATGTACTGGCTAGAGACAGCCTCATACTTTTTAAAATTAACACTGGGTTTTAGGATGATTTGTTTGTGAACAGTTTATTAGATTTGTCCTGATAAGGATTATTATGCAACTTTTAATACAAAGGCTATATGATGGAACATTCCAGGCAACAGATTTAGGTTATATTGTGATACATTACCTTAATATCTAGGGATGCAACAAATCCAGGATTTGGTTTTGTATTCAGTCTTTTTTGGCAGGGTTCGGATTCGGCCGAATCCTCTGTCCTGGCCGAACCAAATCCTAATTAGGATTTGAAGGGGTTAAATGCTGCCATCTGAACATGGAAGTGAAAGTTTTGTCCAAATCCTCGGTCCTGGCGAACCAAATCCTAATTAGCATATGCTAATTAGGATGTGAAGGGTTAAATGTTGCTGCGTGAACATGGAAGTGGTGCAGCACCATAATTAAACCCTTCCATATCCTAATTAACATTTAGATTTGGTTTGGTATTTGACTGAATTCCTTACAATGGATTTGGGAGTTTGCACCTGAAAGCATAGAATACACTGGGTGCAGGCACATGTAGCCGATATCCGCCAAAAAAAAAAAAGACTTTGCATTTTTGGAGGATATCGGCTACTTGTGCCTGCACCCGAGCATATTTAATTCATTTGGGTGCAAGCACAGGTAGGAGTATTTTTACACGTATGGAGTGTATTCTCAGCAAGTGCATTTCGCCTTGCCAAAAATATGCATGGCACACCTGGTCAAAAAAAATTAAATATAAAAATTCCTTTCTTTCCTTTTTTTTTTCTGAGAATTAGAGTGGTTTAACACTTTTGGTATGATCACATTATCGACACAACACATACATAGAGCAAAGAGGCAATATCTCCTCACATTATCTACGCACAATAGAATTTGTCTATAGTAAAGCATATACTCACTGCACAAATCTCTAACAATTGAATACTATTCATGCAAATGAAAGGCCTAATTTTAGGGCTGTAAGTAACATGGGACTGTAGCTGGGGGAACAGCAGTGAAGGGGTTAATGCTAACACACCTGGTTGGTAATGGGGGTTTTGTTAAATTAGGCAACAGCTGGGCAGGTGACCTTGGCAGGTAAAGGGGCAAACTAATAGATTGGCTAAAATGGGTCACATGTGTATGGTAGTGGGGTATAAATTGCAAGCTCACGGGCAAGGCTCACCTTTCTTCAGGAACGGTCTCAAGACGTCCCCACCCACCCACCCTTCCCTCTTTTCATGTTTTTTCTTGTACTGATTGTAAGTCATTAATTGTTATTAAAAAAAAATAATGTGTTATTGTCGCAGCTTGGAGGTTTTTCATTGGTTTAAAACTAATGGGAGAATTTAAACAAATTTGAGATGCTCCTGGCCTGGCAACAAGGCGGAGTGAAAAAGATTTAACCCTTTCAGTGCCAGCAGAATTTGACCTTTCGGTTCCCCTCAGTGCCAGACGTTTTGTAAACATTCTGTGCTCTCTCAGTTTAGAGGCTTTTACTGGGGGCAGGGTTAAGTTTAGGTAGGCAAACTATATATTGTTTTTTTCAGGAGAACCTGAACTTTCCAAATATGCCTGAGTTTTTGTGTATTTCCACTTCTGGAACAAGATTTAGAGCTTGAAATACAAAAAAAAAAAAAAGAAAAAATGCTATTTTTCATGATATGGGGATTTATACCAGAAACATATTTTTATTTTATGGACAAAAATTCAACTGATTTGGAAAGCCTCATGTCTCCTGAATGTGCCAATACCTGATATGTATAGTTTTATTGAGATTTCTGACTTCTATAGATCAAAAACTCCCAGCAGTAAATTACTAAATTTTCAAAGCATTACAGCAGAATACGGCATACTTTACATTCCAAAGCCAAAAATCCTGAAACATTAGGTTTACCCCAGGAAACCATACATTTTTGAAAACTACACATTCTGACGAATTCTAAATGGGTAACTATGTCTTCCAACTCCTAAGTACCAAACGGCAATGCTTTACTGAATTTAGCATTTTCTATAAAAAATTATGAAAATTCAAAAAAATCGCCTCAAATCTTCCACTTTCAAGCATCATATCTCCCACATAATATTAGGTACCAAGAAAACACATCCTAAATATGAAAGCCAAGGGTTCACTGAACGGTTTGATGCCCATTGTGCAAAGGATCACTGATGTATCTGTAATTTAGAAACCCCAAAAGGAAGTTAGTACATACAAATTGCCCCGGAGATCTATTTTAGCTACTGAAAATTCAACACATTTACTGCATTTTCTGTGGGGTAAAAACACAAAAAAATACATTGACCCCCCAAAACCATATATTTGTGGAAAGTACACATTCGGGCGAATTCAAAATTGGTACCCATGTCTTTCTACTCCAAACTACAGAGTCGCAGTGCTTTCCCACACTTGCTAGTTTTGGTGAAATACCTGAAAATCACATCAAATCTTCCACTTTCAAGCACCTTATCTCCCACATAACATTAGGTACCAAGAAAACACACCCTAAATATGAAAGCCAAGGGTCCGCTGAACAGTTTGATGCCCATTGTGCATAGGATCAGCACTGTATCTGGCATTTAGAGACCCCATAAGGATGTTAGTGCATAGAGATTGCCCCAGAGGTCTCTTTAGCTACTGAAGGAGTAAAGCCACAAAAAAGCAAGCTCTCTGTTTAAGCTCAAATTAAGCAGAGAAATCCCTGTCTAAGGGAAGATTTTTTGTTTTCATTTGATGTGTGAAGGTGTTGGTCATTTGTTGGTTGAATTTTGAGAAGTTTTGAGTTGATTTACTTTATTTAAAATCGAATTTTAGTTTCACCCAGAAGGTGAGTGATTGCTAGCCCATTTGAATTTTGAGAAGTTTTGAGTTGATTTACTTTATTTAAAATCGAATTTTAGTTTCACCCAGAAGGTGAGTGATTGCTAGCCCATTTCCCTTCACTTCTTTGGGCTACAAACTCACTGATAGATCCCCTACCCCTCCCCCACACCTGGGTGTCAGTTTAATTTGCATTTTGATTCTGTTTCAGCTTAAATCAAATACTTTTTTCTCACATTGTGTGGGTATTTTTATTTTCATATTGCATTTTTAGTTTTGTAATGTGAGAAAGCTAAAGGGAGAAGGATTTTGGGATTTAAAATCTTTTCTCAGCAGCAGTGCAACTCCCAGGCACCTGCTCACATTAACTCTCTCCCTGCCAGAGCCTTTCTCCTTTATATCTACTTTTTGTTGATTAATAGAATTAAGCTTCCTTTTTTGTGGGGTATTTTGTAAATAATGGGAGGGAATAAAAACAGAAATGATAAAAAAATGCCTCAGGGTACTAAAGGCAAAAGACCTGAAAGACCCGGCTACAGCTCTGCAGCAAAGCAGCAGTCAGAGCCTGTGTCAAAAAACCCCAGCGCTTCTACATCTGCTGCTTCAGCCAATGTGACCCCGGCTAAAACATTTGCGCAGGCAGTAGCTGCGGGCAGCGGCCCAAGCCAAGTCACCACTGGGGCAGAGCAACTTACACAGAAACATGGGGTCCGATGTCTAATGTCAGGAGCTCATGGCATAGAGGCTTATATAGAAGCTGCAGCTGAACTAGTGGGCCCCTCTGCAATAGTGGCAGCCAGCAAAATGTATGGGAAAGCCATAATCTTTGCCCGTACACTAGCTGCAGTACACACTTTGGTGCAGAGAGGTATCACAGTGGGGGGGAGTTATGTCCCTGTAGAACCCCTAGAAGGGTTGGGCACTAGGGTAGTCCTATCCAATGTGCCCCCTTTCCTACAAGACCCCATATTGCGTCCCCACCTGCAAGCCCTTGGGGAATTAAAATCAAATATTTCTAAAATCCCCTTAGGATGCAAAGAGAGCAGACTGAAACATGTCCTCTCTTTTAAATGGCAGGTTCAACTGCTTCTTCCTCGGGGTCAAGATAGTATTGAGGGGTTTTTCGGGGTTCTGTTTTTTACAACACAGAGGAAGTGAGGTGTTTCCTTTGCAAGGAGATGGGGCACACTCGCCAGAGTTGCCCCAAAAGGCACATTAAGACCACGGCCAATGCTTGCACCCCTGGCACTTCATGTGTAACAGCTTGCCCTGCTGGGACTATCTCAGCAGGCCCTTTAAAGGGGACATCCCCTTCACTGGAGAACTCGAAGGAGGTTGTTACACAACCCACCTCCACAACTTCAAAACCTCCCCCTACTTCACTGAAGTTATCTAAGTCTCCAGCCTGTCTTGCAACTGCAGCAAAGCAGAAGAGGGGAAATAAATTCACCACATCCCCCAGTGGCACAGCTATTCCTACCACACATCAACCTTCCCCTGTGGGTGTGGGGGCACACAAGATTGTAACATCTGCTGGGGTAGGAGCAGTGAGTGACCCTTCCTCTTTAGGTGGCAAGGAAAAGAAGAGGAAATTTAAGTCCAACCACCTGGTACCTGAGGAATGGGCATTAGTAGTCAATGATGGCCCTCATGTAATGATATTGTCTAACCCATCTTTTAGACTCAGTCAACCAGTGTCAGACCATACACTCTCAACTCCAGATTCAGTAAGAAATAATGAGGTTAATGGTCTGGAGAGCCTAGAACAGGGGAACATGGGTTTCTCCACAGAGTCAGGGGTGCAGCACCTGCCTCCAATACATTTAGAGGTTCTGCACATGGAGTGCAAAGGGACACCCAATGAAACACCTGCAGGGTGGGTAGTCAATGTCCCTGAGGTGCTAAGTTTTGGGGACTGCAAACATACTCAGTTTTCAGTGCCTCAGGATATTCTACTCCTAGAGGGGGAAAATATTGGGATAACCCCCATACTGGAATCTGCAGATAAGACTGTATGGGGGGATGATGGGGCTGGGGTGGTGGATATGAAGGAGGATAGCATGGCAGACTCAGGAAAAAACAACCCTGTGAAGTCTGCTGTCCATGTGGAGGTCTCTCCTCCCTTACCTTCCACTGACCCTAATGTTATTGCCATCCGGAGTGATCAGGAGGAAGTAGAAAGGGCAGAGGCTGACTATTGAGCTTCTAAAGCTCCCCCTGTTGTGGAGGAGCTGATTCCATCTGCTGCCCCAGACACCTCTGGAGGTGTTGCAGGAGAAATCGATAAAGCACCTGAACCATTGCAGGTTCTCCAAATGATGGGTGCTTCTGATCCCATTCCTGCAACATCACGTGCAGATATCCTCAAAGCTCAAGTGGAGGAGAGACATTATCAATCCCTCAGCCAGGAAGAGCCAAGGGATGAGGACAATATTGTAGAAGAAGGTGAAACAGGTGTGGCAAATCCTTCTGCCCCTCTCATCCCTACTGAGGAACTCAAAAGGTTTCTTGAGAGCAACCTTGGTGTAAAATTGGATAACAAACTGCGTATGGCCCTGGAGAATTGGCATGATTTGCCTTTAATAATACGTTCAGTGAGACATTATATTGGGGTCATAAAAGAGGCCAAGAACTATGGCACAGCAGAATATCTCCGTATCATTAAGTTCCACAAAAAGTGTTTGTCTCACCTGGCCTCTGTGAGGGCTAAAGCACTTCCTAATACACAATAATGGCCTTGAGCATAAGCACACTAAATACAAATGGCTGTCGAGAGCCTTTCCGCATGTTTCAGGTACTTTCCTTTCTTAACCAAGGAAGATACTCTGTAAGTTTTCTTCAAGAGACGCATACCACTCCAGAGATTGAAGCAACCTGGCATCTGGAGTGGAAGGGTAGGGTCTTTTTTAACCACCTCACATGGACTTCATGTGGGGTGGTGACCCTATTCTCTGAATCATTCCAGCCTGAGGTGCTGAGTGCTAAATCTGTCATCCCAGGCCGTGTGTTACATCTCCGGGTCCAGGACTCGAATAGCACATACAACCTTATAAACATATATGCCCCAACTACTGGACCAGAGAGAACACGGTTCTTTGAAAGTTTGTCAACATACATGGAGACAATTGACTCAGATGAAGCTTTGATTATGGGGTGTGATTTCAATTACACCCTGGATGCTCAAGACTGCAATGTGCCCCAGAAAAGGGACTCATCGGAGTCAGCACTGCGGGAACTCATTGCCCGCTTCTCCTTGGTTGACATCTGGAGAGAGCAGCACCCAGACACAAATACCTTCACCTATGTCAGGGTGAGAAATGGTCATGTTTCTCAGTCCCAGATTGATAGGATATATATATTGGGCCATCTCATGTCACGAGCCAGGTGCAGTACCATTAGGTTGGCTCCATTTACAGACCACAACTGTGCTTCTGTGATAGTTGCAGATACACCATCACTGGCCAAAGCTGCTTATTGGCACTTTAATAACAGTTTATTGGAGGATGAGGGGTTTGCAAAGTCAGTCCGAGAAATATGGATGGACTAGAGGGGTTTTCAGGATGAATTTGCCACTTTGAGTCAGTGGTGGGATGTAGGCAAGGTTCACCTAAAACTCTTGTGTCAAGAGTATACCAAGAGTATGAGCAGGCAGCGCAATGCAGAGATTGAGGCATTGAATGAGGAGGTGCTTGATCTTGAGCAAAAGCTGTTGGGATGTGAAGACCAAAACCTACAGCAGGAATACCTAGAAAAGAAGGAGACTCTGCGTAACATAGAACAGCGTCAGGCTCGTGGTGTCTGTGTACGAAGCCGCATGCAGTTACTCTGCGATTTAGATCGTGGCTCGCGCTTCTTCTATGCTCTGGAGAAGAAGAAGGGGAACCGAAAACAAATCACATGCCTCCTTGATGAAGATGGCACCCCCCTTGAGGACCCAGAGGCTATCCGGGACAGAGCTCGGTCCTTCTATCAAAACCTTTTTTCTCCGGATCCTATCTCTCCAGATGCATGCAAGGAACTATGGGAAGGGCTTCCAGTAGTCAGCGAGAGGAGAAGAGAGAGATTGGAGAAACCTATCACTCTAGATAAGCTCTCTCAAGCACTCAGTTTAATGCCCCACAATAAATCTCCGGGGCTAGATGGACTAACCATGGAGTTCTTTCAGTTTTTCTGGGATACTCTGGGGCCTGATTTCCAAAGGATCCTAACTGAAGCCCTTGAGACAGGTGAGATGCCCCTTTCATGCTGTCGGGCAGTGTTGTCACTGCTACCTAAGAAGGGGGATTTCCGTTTTATTAAGAACTGGCGTCCAGTCTCCTTGCTCAGCACAGACTATAAGCTTGTAGCCAAAGCGATCTCACTCAGACTCAAGTCTGTTCTGGCAGAGGTGATTCATCCAGACCAGTCCTACACAGTCCCCAGCCGGACAATTTTTGATAATATTTTTCTGGTCCAAGATTTGCTGCATTTTGCTCGGAGGGCTGGTCTATCCCTTGCCTTTCTCTCCCTAGATCAACAGAAGGCATTTGACAGGGTGGATCATCAATACCTCTTAGGTACTCTGCAAGCCTATGGCTTTGGTCCACATTTTGTAGGCTACCTGAAAATGCTGTACACCTCTGCAGAGTGTCTGGTAAAAATCAATTGGTCTCTAACTGCACCTCTGACCTTTGGGCGAGGAGTTCGGCAAGGATGCCCCTTGTCAGGACAACTGTATGCACTGGCCATTGAACCCTTCCTGTGTCTCCTAAGGAAAAGACTAACAGGGTTGGTGCTCAAAGAACCAGATATGAAAGTGGTTCTCTCAGCCTATGCAGATGATGTAATCCTTGTGGCCCAAGACCTATCTGATCTTAAGCAGGCACAAGAGTGCCAAGAGATCTACGCTGCTGCCTCATCTGCTCGGATCAACTGGTCCAAAAGTTCAGGCCTTCTGGAAGGTCCTTTAGAAGTAGACAATCTGCCTCCTATTTTTCAAGACATCCCATGGGAGACCAAGGTCATCAAATATCTAGGAGTCTACCTGTCAGCTGAGGAGTGCCCTGTCTCACTGAAATTCAGTGAACTAGAGGAGCGTGTCATCATCCGTCTTGGAAAGTGGAAGGGTCTTGCTAAAGTGCTTTCTTTGAGGGGGAGGGCATTGGTGATCAACCAGCTTGTGGCCTCTCAACTCTGGTACCGGCTGGTGTGCCTTAGCCCAACTCAGGAATTCATTGCTAAGATCCAAAAAAGGTTACTGGACTTTCTCTGGTTGGGAAAGCACTGGGTATCTGCAGGTGTTTCAAGCCTTCCCTTGAGAGATGGTGGGCAGGGAGTTGTGTGCATACGCTCCCAAGTGCACACTTTCCGTCTCCAACAGATACAGAGATACCTTTATGCAGACCCTGCTCCACAGTGGTGTACTCTGGCATCCAGCTTTTATCGCAAGGTACACAACATGGGGTATGACCGAAAATTATTTGTCATCTTAAAAAACCTCTCACCATTACCTGCATACTACCAAGAGACTCTTAAAACCTGGAGCATGGTCTCCGTGTTAAGGGAAGGAGTTATTCAAGGGGAGGACATTCTAACTGAGCCCTTGCTTTACAATCCGTCTTTAAAGACTAGGATGTTAGAATCCACCAGCATCCGCCGCCGCCTTTGCCGGGCTCAGTTAACTAGAGTTGGGGATCTCCTGGATTTTGAGAGAATAGATTGGGTGCAAACTCAGGAAGTTATGCAGCGCATGGAATTGCGCACCACCAGAGTTCCAAACCGTTTAATCAAGGAGATCAAGGACACCATCTCCTCTGGCTCTCACACCTTTATTAATGAGGTTTTACATGCTGGAGAGCCAGATTCCCCTTGGAATGCCCCACCTCCAGCCATAAAAATAGCACCTAAGATCCGTCAATCCCCTCAGGCTGCTCCTTCTCCCAACCTGAGCCAGTTGGAGAATTTTACCTTGACACGCTTTTGTGACATGCCAAGAAAACTACTGTACTCTCTCATGCTTCACACTGTACACTTCCTTGCCCTCATCTCCCGCTATGATACCATCTGGAGGCGGGTGCTCAAAGAGGGTGAGAGACCCCAGTGGCGAGCCCTTTATTCCAGCTTGGTGCCCAGACCCACTGGAGACCTGAGTTGGAGAGTGCTTCATGGTGCACTGAGCACAGGAGAGTACTTGGCTCATTTTACAGACTCCCCGGCTGCTTGTACATTCTGTGGCAAAGGGGAGTCCCTGTTTCATATTTACTTTTCATGTGCCAGACTTCAACCTCTTTTAGCTCTTTTGAGGAAACTCCACCTGCAGTTCTGGTTACACTTTTCCCCTCATGTTTTTATTTTTGGACACCCAGTGTCCCGGGACAATCGAGGAGAAGACCTTCTCTCCAATTTGCTCCTGGCTTTGGCCAAACTAGCCATCTATAAATCCAGGAAGCAGCATTTGGAAGGTAACAACCCTCTGTCGGCAGAGGTAATGTTTTGGGTGCTGGTGCGTTCCTGCATCAGAGTGGAGTACACCCAGGCGGTGTCTGCTGGTCGGCTAACCGAGTTTGTCGACCAGTGGGCAATAAATGAAGTACTCTGCTCAGTATCCCCAGACTTGGTTTCTGTTCCAACAACCCTCACACTCCATATTTAAGTGCACTTTAATTTGAGTGACAGTTTTAATACATTTAATTAATCATCTCCTTTTTTAAGGATGTGTGATTGACTTTGGCGAGCAACTACTCGCCTGCAATTTGAATAATATATTAGCTACTGAAAATTCAACACGTTTACTGCATTTTCTGTGGGGTAAAAACACAAAAAAATACATTGACCCCCCAAAACCATATATTTTTGGAAAGTACACATTCGGGCGAATTCAAAATTGGTACCCATGTCTTTCTTCTCCAAACTACAGAGTCGCAATGCTTTCCCAAAATTGTTGGTTTTGATGAAATACCTGAAAATCACATCAATTCTTCCACTTTCAAGCACCTTATCTCCCACATAACATTAGGTACCAAGAAAACACACCCTAAATATGAAAGTCAAGGGTCACAGGGTACACAGTCTGACAAAACATGGGTAAATACATCTTTCTACTGCAAACTACCAAACTACAAAGCTATGCTAAACAGAACGGTTTTTTTTACATTTCTGAAAATCGTCACAAAGCTTGCATTTTACCCCATTATGTACCCCCACATTTTGTACCGTATCAACATAAAACATTCTAAATATGAACAACAGGGGTCTACTGAACAGTTTGATGCCTTATATACATAGATTTACCAAACTATGTGGTGTACAGGGGCACCCAAGTAAAAATAGTGCATATGAATTTTCACATAAGACGCTCCGGCTCATGCAGTTTTTGCACCCGGTATGTGTATTATGCGGCATAAGACCCCCTACCAGTACAGAGACCCTAGAAAACCATATATTTTCCGAAAGTACACATTCTGACAAAACAAAAATGGGTAAATACATCTTTCTACTGCAAAGTACGAAACTACTAAACAGAATGGTTTTTATGACATTTCTGAAAATTGTCACAAAGCTTGCATTTTACCCCATTATGTACCCCCACATTTTGTACCATATCAACATAAAACCCTAGAAAACCATATATTTTCCGAAAGTACACATTCTGACAAAACAAAAATGGGCAAATACAACTTTCTACTGCAAACTACCAAACTACAAAGCTATGCTAAACAGAACGGTTTTATGGCATTTCTGAAAATTGTCACAAAGCTTGCATTTTACCTCATTATGTGCCCCCACATTTTGTAACGAATCAACATAAAACTTTCTAAATATGAACGCCAGGGGCCTACTGAACAGTTTGATGCCATATATACATATATTGGCCAAACTAAGTACCATACAGGGCACTCAAATAAAAATAGTGCATATGAATTTTCACATAAGACGCTCCGGCTTATGCAATTTTTGCACCCGGTATGTGTATTATGTGGCATAAGACCCCCTAACAGTACCGAGACCCTAGAAAACCATATATTTTCCGAAAGTACACATTCTGACAAAAGAAAAATGGGCAAATACAATTTTCTACAGCAAACTACCAAACTACAAAGCTATGCTAAACACAACGGTTTTTATGGCATTTCTGAAAATTGTCACAAAGCTTGCATTTTACCTCATTATGTACCCCCGCATTTTGTAACGTATCAACATAAAACTTTCTAAATATGAACGCCAGGGGCCTACTTAACAGTTTGATGCCCTATATACATATATTGGCCAAACTACGTGCCATACAGGGGCAATCAAATAAAAATAGTGCATATGAATTTTCACATAAGACGCTCCGGCTCATGCAATTTTTGCACCCGGTATGTGTATTATGTGGCATACGACCCCCTAACAGTACCGAGACCCTAGAAAACCATACATTTTCCGAAAGTACACATTCTGATAAAACAAAAATGGGCAAATACCACTTTCTACTGCAAACTACCAAACTACAAAGCTATGCTAAACATAACGGTTTATGTGACATTTCTGAAAATCGTCACAAAGCTTGCATGTTGCCCCATTATGTACCCCACATTTAGTAATGTACCAACATAAAACATTCTAGCTATGAACGCCAGGGGTCTACTGAACAGTTTGATGCCCAATATGCATAGATTTACCAAACTATGTGGGGTACACAGGATGCCAAATTGAAATACAGCAGACAAAATATCCATGTGCAAAGACAAGTAATAAAGAACAATGTGAAACGCAGTAAAATTGATAAAAATAAAGAAAAATCACTAAAATCATTTTTTTTTTTTTGTTGCCTAATAATATCTGCGGTCAGAATAACAGTTTGAGTATTTTGGTTTGGACAAATAAGTTTTACAGACAAAGCCAAGCGAACAACAACTATACATAACTGAAAATGCAATAACATGGCTAAACATGCAGTAAAATACCCCAAAATGCACCAAAATCACAGAAAATGTAGTAGAAACACCAAAATAATACACAAAAGGTATTGCGCAGTGCGGTTAGTGAATAGACTATCCGCAATGGCAATAAAACATTTTTTTCAGGCAAGAATAAAAACGATGTGATAAAAAAAAAAAAAAAATTACAAAATTACATAAGTGTGTAAGTGTGTGTGTACACATGGAAAAATGTGTTTGTGTGCATGTGTGCAAGTGTGAGTGCTATATATATATACCGTATATACTCGAGTATAAGCCGATCCGAGTATAAGCCGAGGTACCTAATTTTACCTAAGAAAACTGGAAAAACTTATTGACTCGAGTATAAGCCTACCCTAGGATGGGAAATGCAGTAGCTGATCACATGATATGGATATACCTGATCAGTATTGATAATAATGGGAAATACTGTACTTAGGTACTAATTATAGGTAATTATTGATTGACTGAAGTTAAACACATAATATGTGTTTAACTTCAATCAATTATGATTAACTATAATTAGGATCTATAGGAAATATATACTACAGTATTATATATATGTAATGTATGTAATATGTCACATGTACAGTAATGGGAAAAGTTATATACTGCCCCCACCAACCCTGTAGCGATTCCCACAGCCCCCACCATCTCTATAGCCCACACGCACAGCACAGAGAGTCTCTCAAAATGAAACAAGTCAGTCTTACACAGTGGCCGATTTAAAGTTCCTTCAGACGTTAATGTCGCTCTCAGCATGTCGGCTTCCCACAGAAGCGTAGCGCTGTGATAGGAACCGCTGATCACCTGAGTAATCCACAAGACCTTCTACCTGTTGGTGCGCTCCACAGTGGCGCCTGGGGCGGAAGTGACGTCACGCGCTCCCTTCATGTTGAAGGTGGTTCCTATCACAGCGCTACGCTTCTGTGGGAAGCCGACATGCTGAGAGCGACATTAACTGGGACTGAAGGAACTTTAAATCGCCCACTGTGTAAGACTGACTTGTTTCATTTTGAGAGACTGTCCGTGCTGTGCGTGTGGGCTATAGAGATGGTGGGGGCTGTGGGAATCACTATAGGGTTGGCGGGGGCAGCAGGATTTGCTAGCATTGGGTCTGGGACTCGAGTATAAGCCGAGGGTACATTTTTCAGCACATTTTGTGTGCTGAAAAACTCGGCTTATACTCGAGTATATACGGTAGATAATTCCTGTGAATGTGTGTGTGTGTAAGTGTGAGTATAAGTGTGTATTGGTGTAATAAGTGTGTGATTGTGTGTGTATTTGGCAACTACCTGGGCAGAAGTAGCCTGAAGATTGCAGACCAACGCTGGAGAGGCAGCTGCAGCTGATCGTAAGTAGGAAGTGAAGAGGGGGGGGGGCCAGAGCAGAGGGGGAGTGGAGGGAGGGAGAGAAACTGCAGGGAAAGCCCAGCACGTAGAATACACGTGCTAGGCTTTCCCTATTGGGCCCCTGGGCGATCGCGACCCAGGGGCCACTCGTTCCCCACCTCTGACTATTGTCTGGAGGCTGGGGAACGAGCGGGGAGCGAAGAAGCGGCTTGAAAAGCTGCTTCTCCGCTCCCAAACCCGGAAGTGCACCAGGACGTAGATTCTACGTTCTGTGGCACTTAGGTACTTTAGTACCCAGGACGTAGAATCTATGTCCTGTGGCACTAAAAGGGTTAAACATAAGGCAGCTAGAAGAGTTGTTATTCTGGCGTGCTTGGTTTCATTTACATTTATGTTTTGTGATATATAATAAACAAGCTGCGGCCATTATCTTCCACCCAGCTCTGGTCTCTGAGTGATTCTTTTATTTAAGGTAAACAATGTTTCATCCAGCTTACAAGTCCCATGTAAACACCAATTCATTGTACATAACACTTCTTACATGACACATTATTGTGTTGGGGTTGAAAACCCCAACATACTGTTCTTCGACATTGGCTTATTTTCTGCTTCGTCGTCTTCTTCTTCCGCTTCTTATTATTCTTAGCGCCCCTCATTTTCTAAACGCTACTCCTCCTACAGTATTAGGGGTACAACAACCAGACTTTCCACACTTCTTCACCCTAAAGTGGAGCAGGTTGTTTGTGCTTTTCTAAGCGATCCTGCCCCCCGTCTTTTTGTGGCGCCTCTCCGAATACCCCAATTTTCCCTTTGACTTTGACAGGGAAGATTTTCAAACTGCTGCCACACTTACAGCTTTGAAGCTACACCCCCCAAACTTGAATAACATAATAATGGGGTCATCCCAAATGAAACAGCGACATTTGTTGGATGACCCCAAAGTGGGGTCACCCCAAACAGCCAATAAAATTTCACCCATTGACTTTAATGGGGAAATTGCAACTTCTGCCAATCTTACAGCTTTGAGGCTACACTCCCCAAACTTGAATCACATAGTCATGGGGTCAGCCTGAATTAAAATATGATTATTGTTGGATGCCCAAAAGTGGGCGGAGCTGTGAACAGCCAATCAGATTTTACCTATTGATTTTTATTGGTTTGTTGCCAGGGTTCCCAAACTTTGCATAGTCAGACACTGGGTGACTACGCATTTAAGGTTTTTTGTATTTTTGTAAGTGGGTGGAGCCACCAACAACCAATCAGATTTTACCTATTGACTCTAAATGGGGAAATTCAACCTGCTGCCATTCTCACAGTATTAACACCAGGGTCCCCAAACTTTTCACAGTTGGTCACTAGAGGACTGCAGTTTTAGTTTTGGAAAAGTGGGCGGGGCCACCAACAGCCAATCAGATTTCACCTATTGAATTTTATTGGTTTGATGCCAGGGCTCGTAAACTTTGCAGTCACTGCGTGACTTCATACTCAAGGTTAGAAAAAGTGGGCGGGGCTGCCAAAAGCCAATCCCATTTCTTTTATTGTTTTCAGTGGGGAAATTTTAACTGCTTCCATTCTCACATGTCATGGTACTCAAACTTTGCACAGTTTGTCACTGGGTGACTATGTTCCAAGTTTAGAGAAGTGGGCGGGGCCAACAACAACCACTCAGATTTCACCTATAGACTTCATATGTTTAAATTTAAACTGCGCCCATTCTTTAAATATTAATATTAAGGTCTCCAAACTTTGCAGAGCTAGTCACTTGGTAACTGCAGTTCAGAGTTAGAAAAGTGGATGGAGCTACCATTAGCCAATCACATTTTAACTATTGATTTTCAATGGGGAAATTCAACCTGCTGCCATTCTCACAGTATTAACACCAGGGTCACTAGGGGTTTTAAAAAGTGGGTGGAGCCACCAACAGCAATTCAGACTTCACCTATTGAATTTTTTTGGGTTAAATTTAAAATGCTGCCTTTCTCACACTATTTATATCAGGGTTCCCAAACTTTGCACAGTCAGTCACTGGCTGATTACATATTCAGGGTTAGAACAAGTGGGAGGAGCCACCAACAGCAAATCCATTTCCACCTGTCAGGGAAACGCCACTCACAGACACGCCTGACACAGGGACAGGGAACCAAGGCGTTACATGCAGTCACCTTTCACACAGGTTAGACTAGCATCAAGCACCCCCAAACACACCACCACTCCAAATAACTATTCGCTGCCACCATCTATCATTAACAGGCGACAGAAACCTAATTACCCAAATATATCATACACAAACTTTCCTACTGCAGTGAGGGATAGTTCTACTACTTCCACACACACATCAGCAGCCACGGTTAATTTCCATACACACTTTTAGAGATGTAGCGAACTGTTCACCGGCGAACTAATTCGCGCGAACATCGGGTGTTCGCAAGTTCGTGAACTTTTCGCGACCACTCCCTTCCATATATAAACCGAAGCCCAGCAGCCATTTTACATTCTGCCTGTGTGTGCTTGAAGAGTTAGCATAGGGAGAGAGCTGTGCAGGGATTTGAGGGACAGTTTAGGTAGCTTTGCTGACTAGTAATCTACTTTCTACTGCTCTGTATTAGCATAGGGAGAGAGCTGTGCAGGGATTTGAGGGACAGTTTAGGTAGCTTTGCTGACTAGTAATTTACTTTCTACTGCTCTGTATGTAGCTGCTGTGGGCAGCTGCCCTGTGCTGATCATCTGCTGTAACCCAATAGTCCTTGTAAGGACTGCTTTTATTTTCTGATTACTGTTACTCTAGTCTTCTTTTCATTGTGTACTGCAGCTCCATCTGTGTGTGTTGGAGACAGGTGTGCTGCTCCTAGTAGTGCACAAAGCACCAACCACACATTCACATCTTTTTTTTTTTATTTGTGTTTTTTTACTTTGCTACTGTAGTTTATAGTGCCCAGTGCTATTAGTCTAGCTGTGTGGGGGACTGGTGTGCTGCTCCTAGTAGTGCACTAAGCACCAACCACACATTCACATCATTTTTTTTTATTTGTGTTTTTTTACTTTGCTACTGTAATTTATAGTGCCCAGTGCTATTAGTCTAGCTGTGTTGGGGACTGGTGTGCTGCTCCTAGTAGTTCACCACCAGCACCAACCAGAGATCACTTTTGTTTTATTATTATTTTTTTTTATTTATCTTATTATTTAGATATTTAGATATTAGATATATATATATATATATATATATATATATATATATATATATATATATATATATATATATTCGATATAGATATTTAGATATTTATTTAGACATTCTGTCTAAAAATAACAATAATAATTCCGTGTCCAGAAACATCACCTGAGTGACGTTTTTCCACCAGCAATAATATATCCACTACTGTATACGTTGCCAATGCAGGCCTTGTTGCCAGTGTCTTTTTCAACCAAGTGCCACCTAGCTGTGTGAGCTTTTTCACATTCTGTCTAAATAACAATAATAATTCCGTGTCCAGAAACATCACCTGAGTGACGTTTTTCCACCAGCAATAATATATCCACTACTGTATACGTTGCCATTGCAGGCCTTGTTGCCAGTGTCTTCTTCAACCAAGTGCCAACTAGCTGTGTGAGCTTTTTCACCTTCTGTCTAAATAATAATAATACTTCCGTGTCCAGAAACATCACCTGAGTGACGTTTTTCCACCAGCAATAATATATCCACTACCGTATACGTTGCCATTGCAGGCCTTGTTGCCAGTGTCTTCTTCAACCAAGTGCCACCTAGCTGTGTGAGCTTTTTCACATTCTGTCTAAAAATAACAATAATACTTCCGTGTCCAGAAACATCACCCAAGTTGTTGTTGTTTTGTAAAAATAAAAAAATGCCAGGCAAAGGCAGGCCGCCACACAGAGGCACTAGGGGCCGTGCTGCTATGATATCCTGTGGCCCTAGGAAATCGACCATTGTTCCGAAGGCACTTACCCTGAACTCCAAAAATGCTGAAGAGGTAGTTGACTGGCTTACACAGCACACCCCATCCTCTACCGTTTCTGACTTTGCCACAACATCCTCATCCTCCTCTGCTATGGGCACCCCACGTACCACTTCCTCCACCACCGCCGACCCTTCTTCACTGGATGAGTCAGAGGAGTTGTTTTCACATGAGTTTGTTGAACTGAGTGATGCGCAACCATTATTGCCAGAAGAAGAGGAAGGAGATGAGGACATTATACCAGATATCATAATTCAGGCAGGCAACACAACAGAGATGGACATAAGGTGTGATGAGGTCCCCGCTGCTGCTGCCTTCTGTGAGCTGTCAGAAGAAATTGATGCATCTGAGGAGAATGATGATGAGGAGATTGATGTTTTGTGGGTGCCCAGAAGAAGAGAGCAAGAGGAGGATAGTTCAGATGGAGAGACGGAGAGTCAGAGAGGCAGGAGGAGAATAAGACTTAGAAGAAGCAGGGACAGCTCACAGGGAACAGTAGGGCAACAACATGAATCGGCACCTCTGGTCAGCCAGCCAACGCACCCGCCAACTTCTACTGTTACCGCTAGAAAGCCCGCATCAAAAGGCTCAGCAGTGTGGCATTTTTCTAATGTGTGTGCCTCTGACAAAAGCGCTGTAATTTGCAATGAGTGCAGTCAGAAACTGAGTCTTGGGAAGCCCAACACCCACTTAGGTACAACTGCTATGCGAAGGCACATGAACGTCAAACGCAAAGCACTATGGGAGCAACACCTCAAAGGCAGCAGCCAAACTCAAAGCCATCCTCCTTCTGGTCCAGCATCTTACTGCTCTACCTCTGCTGTCCTTGACCCGTGTCAACCACCCTCCACTCCGCCTTCCACTTTGACCACCAGTTCCTGCTCATCTGCCCCCAGCCAAGTTTCTGTGAGGGCCATGTTTGAGCGTAAGAAACCAATGCCTCCGAGTCACCCCCTTGCCCGGCGTCTGACAGCTTGATTGTCTGCACTCTTAGCCCGCCAGCTTTTACCATACCAGCTGGTGGACTCTGAGGCCTTCCACAAATTTGTAGCGATTGGGACACCACAGTGGAAGGTACCCGGCCGCAATTTTTTTTCCCAGAAGGGAATACCACACCTGTACCAGCATGTGCAGAGGAGCCAAGTCACCGCATCTCTGTCATTTAGTGTTGGGGCAAAGGTCCATATGACTACTGACACATGGTCCTCCAAGCATGGTCAGGGCAGGTATGTCACCTACACTGCCCACTGGGTGAACCTGGTGATGGCTGGGAAGCAGGGAATGCGTGGCTCAACAACAGCGGAGTCAGTGTCACCACCACGGGTTGCATGCGGGTCTGCCACCACCTCTACTCCTCCTTCGCTCTCTACTTCGGCTTCTTCCTCCTCTGCTGTGTCCTCCTCCACACCTGGGCACCCCCAGCTCCCCATAGGCTATTCAACGTGCCAGGTACGCCGTTGTCATGCTGTCTTGGGGATGACGTGCCTGGAAAGCAGAAACCATACTGGATCTTTTCTGGCCTCTGTGCTTCAGTGGCTGCGACAAAAAAAAATTATTTTTAAGGAATGAAGACATGCCTGATTTTTCAGAGTTCTGCAACAGCGGCAAAATCGTATCTTTTATGGTCACCACAGGTGATCAATAAAGTAGGCCAAAACTGGGCCCACACTGCAGAATCAGTGTTTTTTGGTTCACTTCACTGTACATTGAATTACCTCTGCCTGAACGTGCACGTGCGCACAAGCACGGTGACTGCTAAACACACCACTACAGAAATATTGCCACTGACAGGACAAACGTCCTGGAGGTGACAAGCAACTAGTAAAAACTATTATTCGCTCACTTGACGGTATCATTAAAGCTTTTTGCGTTTTTTTTCGTTGCAGTAAACGTGGTGTTTTGTCTTTGCGTGTGAACCGGCTGTAACCTTTACACGACTTGATTGGCATGTAGACGCCGGACGTTTTAAAGCAGTTTATTACACAAGTTTAGAAATGTAGTGCGATTTGTGCCCTTTACAGCACAAAACGCAATGCTGTGTCAACAACGTATTTTTCAGAGAAATTTTTGCCCTTGATCCCCCTCCTGCATGCCACTGTCCAGGTCGTGGCACCCTTTAAACAACTTTAAAATCAGTTTTCTGGCCAGAAATGGCTTTTCTAGGTTTTAAAGTTCGCCTTCCCATTGAAGTCTATGGGGTTCGCAAAGTTCGCAACGTTCGCACTTTTTGGCGGAAGTTCGCGAACGGGTTTGCAAACTTTTTTTGTGAGGTTCGCTACATCTCTACACATTTTCCTACTGACAGTCCACTAGCTAATTAGCATACACACAACCAAGCAGTTAATATACCTCTAGGCCTGAGCAGTCATACAAGGTACGTGGGAATTGATATAGAGCCAAAGGACAGAACTTATAAAATTTTATATTTAATATTACAAGGGTAAACAGTGCAACTTTAAAAAGATGTTACAAAAAAGAAATATAAATGCAAAACAGTCAAATAAAATAAAAGGGGATAAAAACAGAGAGAAACCCTAAGTACGTTACCGGGATCTTGTGCCCTCCTGAGGCCAGAGTTAGGAACAGTGAACTTACAATCCAAAAGAACATGGAGCCTCAAAATATGAGTTAACTGGTAACTGGGTCTGTGCCCTTTTTTATCCTACTGATGGGACCCTCCCTCATTACTGTATTCATGAGTAGGGAGTGCCCAGGAACTTGTCACATGACCCCCCCCAGGTTACAAAGTTCACGCCCCCCATCCAATGAGAAAGGTGAGGGCGGGTCACCATTTGCTAACTGGCTGTTCTGTTGACATTTTTATTTTCCAGCTATCCTTAAATACTTATGGGTATTCACCAGAATTATAGAACCATGTGGCATTATGTGGGAAATGGGATTCTCTTTTCATAGACACCAAACACACCATGCCTAACGCATATTATTCTGGTTTTATCAGAATATTGGATGATCCCGCGAGGGATCATCATAACACGGGCGTGTTTGGAGTCTGGGGGGAGCTCTAGCTACAAGCCAATGACTGGGTGCCATGATTTTTATCTTTAGTAAAAGATATTTATTCTATGGGCCTAAAGAAATATTAGCTAAGAATCTGCTAAGAAGAGACAGATCCCCACTGTAGCACAGGTATGATAATTTGGTTACCCTTGTTGATTTATTCTGGCTCTTCACACTTCGCCAGCCAGCCCGACTTCAGTGACATTTAGGGGGTATTTGTGAATTACCCCCTACCGTGAGGGGTTTCCTTCCAATGTGGATTCCACACAGACTTTCTAAATTGAAAATTTAGAAAGTCTTTACATGTGGAGCCATACTGCTACAACATGACACCTCCCCCTTTAAAAGTGTGCAAGGTTGGTAAGGCCCCACAGGCCGATAATAACCTTGCCACTACCAGTACGCATTAACCTTTGTACCAATCCGGGTCATAACCAAAATTCATTGTTATTGAACAACTGTAACAATTATTTCACCTCCCAGGCCTAAAATCTCTTTGCTTGGCACTGGAGAGGAAGAATATACGGCACTGTTCACCCCTTTATTGTTTTTACCCTCACTGCAAGGGGTGCCAGTGTGGGTACTAGGTCACAAACCATAACTGCCTCCCGTAGGCACCTGGTCTCTTGCTCCCAACTGGTTCTCTTCTGTCCCTGCAGTTACTTTAGCACATGTGGGGCCCTCCTGCTGATCCCTAGTCCCCCATTTCCTGAACTCAGACACTGTTTGGCAGCCTTCCACCCAGTCTATGCCCACTTGGTGGTCTACACTGACCTGCTCAGTCCTTGAGCGACATAAACTACTGGGTTCTACCCACATACCCTGCACCTCTGGGCACACCCTCTGGTTAGTAGCTGCCTTAGGGGCAACTGGTACCATCAGCAATCCTTCCTTGACTCTGACTACCAGCCCCCCTCCCAGCACTGTTTCTGGCACTGGTTCTGGCACTGGAGCTATACCTGGCTCCCAGCTACCATCCTTGACCCCAGTCTGAGTGGCACTACCTACTGGGAACCTATTCTGAGTCCTAACCACCTGTCCCCCACACTCCTGCACTGACTCCTGAGATTGGCCTATCTGCTGACCCCCACTCAAGACCTCAGACAGTTTGGGTACAGGATCAGGGATCCCACGTTGTTCATCCCTCACTGCAGGTAAACTACCTGACTGCACCAGGGAGACTCCTAGGGGAAACCTCTCCTCCCCCTCTCCCTCCTTACCCCCACTTTGGGACACTGCTGGTTCAGGCACTGTTTGACACTCTCTCCTGTCTTCCAGTCCTCCCTCCTAGCTATCTCTTTGTACCTTACCGGTGGCAGTTACTGATTGAGGTGAGTGGTCACACTCCAGCATGGCTGGACCTAGTGAGACCTGGTCATAAGGAACAAAAGTAGTTACCATGCAACCCAAATCATTCCCCAACAACACATTGACAAGAATCTCATTGGACACTCCCACTTCCCTTAGACCTCTCCCCACACCCCAATCCCAGTAACCTTTGCCACATGCACCTTTGGGTGGTTCCCTCCCACCCCCTTTACGGACAAAGTCTTCCCAGGAATAATGTCCCCAGTGTTGATGATCTCTGGACGAACCAGAGAAAAATAAGCCCCTGAGTTCTTTAGTTCCTGAGTTACTTTGCCACCCACAATCACCGATTGCATATGGTGAGATAGATTTTCTGTTTTAACAGACACAAACATTACCACAGGCTGTACAGGTGGGCTTGGCTCCTTCTGTTCTGGGCAGGCGACCCTCACATGGCCCACCTGGTTGCAGGGAAAACATCTGCGGGAAGCTCCAGAATCTTTGTTGGCACTAGCTCTCCCACACAAAGGACTTTCACTGGCCTTGGCATCTGGTGCTGTACCCCCAGTGTGTTGCTCCTTCCTGCTTGGTGATCCCTGTAGAGAAGGTCCCTTCCTGTATGGCCATCTGTTAGGACTATGTGTGTCTGCATTCTGCCCTGTTTGATCTGCCGTTGTGGGCTCACGGTCCAGAACAAGCTGTTGTACCTCCATCTCTGCTTGGTGTTCTGCTGTTGCTGCCTCTGCCTGCTGGTGTTGCAGAATAAGCTGCAGAGATGCTGCTGTACCCCTCTGAGACCTGGCGCTGCTGCTGTCCTCAGAGTAGTGTTGCCCAATGGCAATGTCCCTTCTTTGGCCCTCCTGGTCAGTACCGGACTCCTGGTCACTTTTGATCAGAGTTGAAATGAGCCATTCCTTGGTCTGGTCTGCCACGGCAATCCCTCTCTGCTCACAGAGCCTGGCCATCTGTTCCTTGCTCTGCCTCTTGCAGGATGCCATTCCAGGGGACAATTTCCAAAATAAAAGATAGGAAAGAAAAACAAGAAGAAGGGAAGGGAACTGTTTGCAGGTATGTCTTAAAAAAATATGCACTGTGTTTTGACCTTCAGAACTGTATATTCCTCTCAAGGATTTACGGTGCCTTAGTGCAAGGGTTAAACACTTAATCCAAGCACTAATGCTCTATTAAAAAAAAATTAAACAATATCCCAGCGCTGCACACCAATTGTCAGGGAAATGCCACTCACAGACACGCCACTCACAGACGCGCCATTCTGAATTTCCAATGGTGTATGTCCCTATATTCCATATATTTGTTAATTTTATGACCTCCATTGTAAACTCATCTAAACAAACTTTATAGTTTACTTCTCTCATCCTGTGACACAGCTAAGTGATTTAAACTGTTGGTTAACTGACTGCAATAAACTCTGATGGCACACGCTGCGCAGGCGATTTCGGCAAATCGCCGAAATTGCCTCGCGTGGCAAGTTCGGCGATTTGCCGAAATCACCTGCGCATCGTGTGCCATCCCACCGGTGACTTACATTTTCCTGGTGCGATGGTAGTTCGGGGAGATTAATCTCCCCGTGTGCCAGAGCCCTTACTTGCTGCAGCTGGTCCCTGCCATACACCAATCTCCTATTGCCCATGCAATGCTTCACTTCTGATAAAACCCTCACAAACTACTAAAGGTGGCCACACATGTGGCGATCTGCAATCTTTCGTGCGACCATCGGTCGCATGAAAGATCGTCAGATCCGCCACTAACCTTCAGGGCTGAAACAGGCAGATAAGGAGGTAGAAACAATAGGATTTCTACCTCCTTCTGCCGATTCAGCACTAAAGGCAGATTTTGGTCAGGCGCCTTCTATGGCGCCCGATCAAAATCTTTAAACTGGCCCGATCGGCGAGTCGACCGATATCAGCAGCTTCCTGCGATATCGGTCGACTCGCCGACTTGCCATACACGCACCGAATATCGTACGAAACAAGGTTTCGTACGATATTATTGGTGCGTGTATGGCCAGCTTTACTCGTCTAACCTTATTCAAATTCCCACTCTATCTCCCATTCTCTTGTGCTCTTCTTAATTCCTACTCTGTTACTAACAAATCCACTTTAATTCGTGATTGGTTCTTTTCACCTGTTTGCCCTAACAGAGACCTGGCTTTCTCAGAATGATAATGCTATTGAGGCAGCTCTCTCTTATAGCGGTTTTTCCTTCTCTCATACTCCCCGAATTACTGGCCGGGGGAGGGGTAGGCATTCTGCTCTCCCCTCATTGCCGTTTTAAACTAATCTTTTTTTTTTTTATATATATTCTTTATTTATCATTTTAACAGGGGATAGGTGGGGGTACAGAAAGAAATAAGGGGGGGGGAGGGGGAAGTAAGCAAACATGTTTTACAATCAAAATCAGAATCCGATTTCTAAGCTAACAACAAGTTCTTGCTATGTCATTCAATAACACGTTTTATCTAGTAATGCATAACTTCTCATAGTATGTCATTATTATTATATCCCAGTTGTTGTTTAAGCATGGGCGATGGGGATTTGGGTGTCCCTGCTTAGGTTCATGTTTGAGGTTATTTTTGGTGCGTCTTCCCTTCTTTACCCAGGTTGTTCAAACTGTCTATCCATGGATTCCAGATCCTACGGTAAGTATGGCTATTATTGTGTATCAAGTATGATATCTCCTCTAATTTCCTAATTTCTTCCACTTTTATTAACCATTCCTTATAGGTGGGTGGTTTTGGCGTTTTCCATTTTTGTGGAATCAGCGATTTTGCTGCTTGCAGAAGGTGTAGGGTGAGTGTATCTCTTATTGTGATTTCTTTTTCTGGGATAATATATAACATAATGGTTGGGGCATTTTCTACTTTGATGTCCCGCTGAGTTACTAGATTTATTGTCTCTAGTACTTTTTTCCAATATTCTTGTAGTTCTGGACAACTCAGCCATATGTGAGTATGTGTGCCTATAGCACTGTTGCACCTCCAGCATAGAGGGGAACTGTTAGGGTAGAATTTATGTAACTTGGCTGGGGTATGGTGCCATCTAGTTATCAATTTGTAGATTGCTTCATTGGTTCTAACCGCTCTAGATGCTCTATGTGTTAGCTTAAAGATTTGGTTCCATAAAGATGGAGGTATTGTTATGTTGAGCTCTTTTTCCCATGATAGGCAGTAAGTTTTTTGAGGCTGAACAGAGCATTCTGTCAGGATTTGGTATGCTTTAGATAGTGGTTTGATCAGTGTCGTATTTGAGTCTGTGGATTCTATTATTTTTTCCCATGGTGTTAAGGTTCTATGCCATTGTTTATCTTTGTGTGATTGTATATATGTGTGTAGTTGGTTGTAACGCCAGTTATCTCTGGGGTGGCTACCCCATTTTTTCTGTATTTCTGCTAGTGTTATTACCTTGCTGCTTTTTACAAAATCGCTGATTCTCATAATCCTATCCCCTTGATAGTTCCATCTATTAAAAGATCCCGGTTCCATACTTGGTTTGAAGTCTATATTGACTATATTGTCTAGGTTGTAGTACATGGGGTTGAGTTGAGAGGGAGTGTGTGTCTTTGTTCTTTTGCCAAACCCTTAGAGTTGCTTCTATTAATGGATGATCACCTGTGAGTTGTGCTAATTTTGTTTTGGTGCTCCATAGGAAGTTTTCTAGGGGGCAAGGTGCAAACGACTGTTCTAGGTTGCACCAGTCTTTATTTTTTATTTTATCTTTCCAGTCCAGAGTTCGTACTAAGTGGGAAGCAATGTAATATTTATACACATTTGGCAGGGCGAGGCCACCTTTTTCTTTAGGTTGCGTGAGGATACTATACTTTAGTCTGGAATTAGAGCCACCCCATATAAACCTTGTGATCATAGATTTTATGTTAGAGAAATATGTCATAGGGATATGGATCGGTAACACCTGCAATAGATACAATATTTTTGGGATATACATCATTTTTAAAGCCTGTATTCTCCCGAACCAGGACAGCTGCAGTCTATTCCAGTTTTTCACCATGTTTTGTAGAGTTGTTAGTAATGGGATATAGTTATCTTGATAGCAGTTTTTTAGGTTGGCTGTTATTGTAATACCCAGATATTTTATACCTTTGTTCGCCCATTGAAAGGAGAAACTTTGTTTTAGTGGTGTGGTAATTTTGTCTGGGATATTTATATTCAGGATTTCTGATTTGGAATAGTTTACTTTAAAATTAGATAGTTCTCCATAAGTTTTGAGAAGAGCAACTATGTTGGGTAGGGAGATGACAGGCTTTGTTATAGACAGTAGTAAATCATCTGCAAATGCAGCACACTTGTACTCTTTCCCCTTGATTGCAAGACCTGAGATATTCTGGTTATTTCTTATGTGGTTGAGTAAGGTTTCCATAACTAGTATGAACAGTGTTGGTGACAGGGGACAGCCCTGCCTGGTGCCATTAAATATCTGGACTTTGGGGGACAATGTTCCGTTTACCCTGATCTTGGCTGTGGGGTTTTGGTATAGTGCTAATATCCTTTGTCTGGTTATCTGGCCTATCCCAAAACCAGCTAACGTTCTTTCAAGATAGTCCCATGAGACCCGGTCAAAGGCTTTTTCAGCATCTGTAGTTAGGATAAGGGATGGGATTTTCCTAGTTTTGGCATAATGTATTAAAGAGATTATTTTAGCTGTATTGTCTCTTCCTTCTCTTCCAGGTACAAAGCCTGATTGGTCCGAATGTATCAGAAAAGGTAGGTGATGTTTTATCCTATTACCAATTATTTTAGCGTATATCTTCATGTCTATGTTTATTAGGGATTCCTTGCCTGGCTTGGGGATAATAGTTATGTGGGCTTCCTGTGCTTGTGGATGGAATCCGTTGTTTGGTGTTATGGAGTTAAAGTAATCTGAGAGAAGGGGGGCCAGTTCTTTTTTAAAACTTTTATAATATAGTGCTGTATACCCGTCTGGCCCTGGGCTTTTCCCTGTAGGGAGATTTTCTATAGCTTTCTCTATTTCATCTAAATTAAAGGGGGCGTCTATAAGCTGGCTGTCTGTTGAGGATAATTGTTGCAGTTTTGCATTTTTTATGAACTCGTCTATTTCGTCTAGGTTCTGTTCTGTTGGGTTTGGTGCTTTAATTTTGTATAACTTCTGATAATAATTTTTGAAAGCTGATGCTATCCCTTTAGTGTCATAGGTGGTTGTGTTACCTTCTGCTTTAATTGAGTTAATTTGGGATTGAGGTTGTATTTTTTTAATTATGTTTGCGAAGTGTTTGTTGCACTTATCTCCCAACTCATAGAACTTTTGTTTACATCTTGTGTAAGCTTGATAGGATTTTTGATCTAAAATAGCTTTTAATTGGAGTCTTTTACTTTCTAATTTTAAAAGATTATTTTGGGAGAGAGTTGCTTTATGGGATTGCTCTAGTATAGAAATGTCTTTTAAGAGATTGTTTATCTCTCTTTCTCTTTCTTTTTTCAGGTTGCTGCCTATTGAGATAAGCTGTCCTCTCACAACACATTTAAGGGTCTCCCAAACTGTGCCTGGGGATACTTCAGCGGAGGAATTTTCTTGTATTGTTTGGGTGATGCATGTTTTTATCTGATCTCTTAGCTTCTCTTTATGTAATAGGTATTCGTTAATCCGCCAAGTAAATTCTGGTTTGGTTGTTTTTGGAATAAAAAAATTTGCTGATATTGGGGAATGATCTGATAGTGTACCAATACCTATTTTTGTATGTACAAATAAATGGAGCCAATATTGTGAGGCTAATAGATAGTCTATTCTTGAATAAACAGAATGTGTTTTGGAAAAGTGAGTGAAGTCTCTTCCTTTGGGGTTCTGCGCTCTCCACAGATCAATTATTTGTAATTCTGCAAACAGTTTTTTAACTTCTTTTAAGCCTTTGTATGAAATGTTACTTTTACCTGAGGAGGAGTCAGTTAAGGGGTTCAGAGCTAGATTTAGATCTCCTCCTAATATAAGTAAACCTTCCTTGAAGTTCCCTAGGGTTTTTACAAATTGTTTTAAGAAAGTGATCTGCCCTTGATTAGGTACATAAACATTAGCTAAAGTACATATTAGTTCTCCCAGGTAACATTTAAGGAGTATAAACCTTCCTTCTTTATCTGTTAGCGTTGCTATATGCTTAAAGGGAAGATCCTTATGTACCATAGTGATAACACCTGTGGCTTTTTTCTCGGGGTTGTTACTCATATAGATGTGGGGGTATTGTTTTAAGTTGATCACCGGGGTATTGTTCACTTTAAAGTGAGATTCTTGGAGCATTACAATTTCATACCCAGCTTTTTTACATTCTTTAAAGACTTGTGCTCTTTTAACCGGTTCATTTAAACCATTAACATTGTAGGACACCACTTTGCATTCTAATGTGTCTACATTAGTTGTGTCAGTCATTTTGTTGTTAAAGTATTATTCACGTTTACATGCCGCCTGTACTTGTTGGTAGCTTGATAAGTAGCGTGAGGGGGTATGGAGGGGTTAAAAGGGGGAAAAACATTAACTTGTGGAAACATATATACAGGTGTAGTTTGCACCATTTGCCGCAGTAGTCTTACTAGGGCATTGCCCTTTGGCTGTTGTTTGGTGGCAGCGGCCTGAGTACTGTGTACTCTTGTCATGGGGGGTACGTGGTTGAGAGGAGAGAAGGCGAGTTTTAGGTTTATAGTATACAAGCAGGTTCCCGATCCCTCTATCTCTTTTAAGGTAGAGATGGGAAGTTAAATTACTTACTGCTTGTGACCTGTTTTGAGATATTGGGTAGCTCGATACAAGCTGGACTTGGTTACCTTTGTTGCCCTGGTGGTTGTTATCTAGCATAAAACAGTTTTATATAGACTGCACATAATAACATATATAGGTATGCATAACATTTTTTTTTTCTTTTTTTTTTGTATATATAACTTTTTAACCATTTTCCAAAAGTAAAAGAAAAACTTTGTTGCATATTTATCACTGTTTATTTACCCAAGTGTCTCTATTATTTTTAGATATGGAGGGGAGCAAACTTAGCTTGTTGCTTCCCTTCCTATCTCATATCAGCATTTATACTGAAAGTCTATAAATCAGTTACCATCCTTGTTAATTGAGGTTCTGTCTCATCCTGTTTCTTGGCGTTCTCGGAGTGTGAGGGGTGCGCTTGGGAGTTGCTTGGGACCATTCTCCTTGTAGGTCGAAGGATAGGTTTGTAATATTCCCATGTTCAGGTAGCCATCCTGGGAGTTCCATCTCATCCAGGTGTAGTTTTTTAATGAAGTTGCCGGTGTCCATAGGTGTGCGAATAACTACTTGTGTCCCATCTTTGGTGGCAGTGAGAGAGAAGGGATATCCCCACCTATAGGGGATATTGTTTTCGCGAAGTGTATCCGTCAGTGGTTTTAAAAATTTCCTCTTAGTCAGAGTTGTTTTAGAAATGTCCTGGAACAGTTTTACTGTGTTTTCCTCATAGGAGAGATTACTAGTGTAATTTGCTTTTTGAAGAATTTCTTCTTTCAGAGTGAAGTTATGTAGGCAGCAGATGATGTCCCTTGGGGCATTGAGAGGTGCAGCTTTAGGTTTCTGCACCCTATGTGCTCTCTCAATTTTAATTTCAGAGTCAGGGTCCCTTTTGAGGATACTGTTGAAAATTTGCAGTAGAGCAGTACGGATTTCCTCACTTTGGACCGTTTCTGGTACTCCCCTTACTCTGATATTGTTTCTCCTACTCCGGTTTTCTTGATCTTCAATCTGCCTCTGAAGTTCAAGTATTGTGCGATCTTGTTGCTGGGTGTGTGTATATATTGGTTTTTGGTTTGCTGATAGCTTGCTCTGATTTGCTTCTATATCATCAGCGCGTGTAGATAGGGATATCATGTCTCTCTTTTTATATCTAGTATCTCCTCTTTTAGTGTAGCAGTTACCTCTTGCAGCATTTCTTTTATATCTGCCTTTGAAGGTAAGTTGGCAAGGTATGCAGGGAGATCGGGTATTCCTTCTGAGTCGCTATCTTGTTCAGACTGCTCCCTGTTGATTTCGGTCTCTTCCTCTATACCCTCGCCATTTTGGATACGGAGCGGTCAGGTTTTCTTTTAAAAAACATTGGCGTTAGCTCGGTTTGTGCCATTTGTTGTTTTTTCCCTGAACCTTTCTCCTTCTCCGGTCTCACTCTCTGAGGTTTACCCATCTCAATCGGTGTAGAGTCTGCCAAGATCGGGTTACGGAGCGGTGTGCTCACGCTGCCATTCAGCTCCAAGGCAAGCCATGCCCCCCCTAAACTAATCTTTTAAACTAAACTATACCTCCTAATTTCAGG